>NC_134707.1:74575486-75775486 GCF_043290135.1 Rhipicephalus microplus | reverse complement strand
TAGTGTCGGCAACCTACGCTGCTCAAGACATGCTTATTTTTCATCGTTATCACTAACAGCACGAAGTACAAAAATGCCTTATGGGTGCATAGCGGATCCCACGATTAACAGCAGAATTGTGAAGGGCATGGTGACATAGTTGGTGCCTCACAGTCATCGCCATCATCATTACGCATAATGGGTACCTTCCATGGGCAGAAATACTTTCCGTGATGGCGGAAACAAATTGTGTGGTCTGGAACGCACTTTTTTATCGTCATCACCGTCATCGTCATCCGGCGATAACGGCGCACATGGTCCAACGCTTGGGATATTAGCCCCTAAGAAAGGAATACCAAAACAAGCCATATTCACGTTGCGGGAACTTATCATGGATAAGTTTTCTTGACGTGGTTTAAAGCTATATATTTGCTGAGTTTCTAGAGATGCCGTAAATTGATTAGACGAGTTCTACTTGCTTCAACGAGTGGATTGAAATGCAGAAGGCGTGAAATACTTTCGTTTGGCTCAAAATATGCGCTTCGTACGAGAATCATGACGGGTTCTTTGCAACCTCGAAGCAATTTACAGCGGTGTAAGGAATTAGACGCCGTCAAAGAGAACCAGCCCAGCCACTCCTTTCTTATATTAACAAAAGTCAAAACAAAAGAATTTTTGTGGTTCGCGGAGGACAACCTCTCTGCCGGATAGTTCAACCGGATCAGCCGTCACTTCTGGTACAGATAATGCATTCCGAAAATAGATTTTCATCAAAATGGTGTGAAAATCATGGATAACGGGAGCCAGATTTCTGGAAAAAGCAACTGCATTACAAAGCGCTCATCACCACCTGTTGATAACAAATGCCACGGGTGTATTTTTCCTCTTTCTGAAACAAAGAAGAGGTATCCATGTTCGCTGTGGCACGCCTGGTGAGTGACATATAAGATTCGGTCTTCTTGCAGTTCAGCAAACAAAGGTTATCATAGCTCGTGGTAACTTCAGATACGTACGTTAGTTCCACGATCTGTCACACTGCTCTCCCCACTTGTCCGGAAGATACAAAAAAAAAAGACTGGCTAGGAGTCCACCTCCTTTTTTGTTCCTGATACAGACATAGCCACCGCTTTTTCGTGGAATACCTTTCTTAAGCAGAACGCCCCTACCATTGCCTAATGTCAATTACAGGCACAAAATGCCATAAGTAGGCTAACAGGCTCATGCGTCAATCTACCAAACACTCTCAGACACACAGTATGTCTGAGTCTCGGTAGTAATGCTTTGTGGAGTTTGAGTGAGTCTGGCTGAGGAAAAGTTGTAGTGACTCTCGATCCATGCGAGTCTAATGAAGTTAACGGTGAGTCTAGCTCCGAGTGACCTGAAGGGTAAAAGCATTTTTTTTGTGAGTCTGAGTGAGCTGCATACTTTTTTCTGACCTTTGCCGAGTGCACGATCAATCAGTGTCTGTGCGCTAAACAACTTTTTCTATTTTGCTTAACTTTCCTAGAGGGTACTACACCCAGCGTGAATTCTGTGGCAGTAACAAGTTTTTTTTAATGTAAAGCGTTTTGATGATGACTCGAATGACATCAAAGAGGGTGCTTAATTCAGGAACCTCAAAATAATCCAGTGTAAGGGCAGCGACAATTCAGTAGAGGACATATCGCTAGACTAGCAATAAACGGGCTAACTAAATAGTCCTAAGTAAATACTCGTGCCACATATATAATGTGGCACGAGTGGCTCTGAACTTTGCCTGGTTTAGCGGCAGTTTTTCGTTTCTCAATATTTTGGCCTTGTTAGCACATTTGATGCGCTTCCTAAAGAAAGGCATGCGATGCAATGATTTTAGTTATTGATTCAAATCCTCCAACTTGAACAGGTTTTCGGTTACAAGCCAGCGCTAAGCGGCGTGGACTTGAAAGTGTACTCGTCCAGAATCACAGTACTTCTTGGCCACAATGGAGCTGGGAAGACGACATTGATGAGTATTTTGACAGGTACGAAAAGCCACTTTTTTATTGCAATTCACAGCTCATTGATAAAGAGTGTCGCTATTCTTGTTGCCCGAATGTGTGCCAATTGTTTTTAGGAATAAAGTATTTTTGGGCAGTTCCACATAACATGCATCGGCATTCTTGCCGCCATAGAAAGAACACCAGTAAACAATGATGTGGCACATCAAGAAGAAAACGAAACAAGCAGTTTCGTGGATTTCAATGGCCTTGACGACGCATGCACGACCTGCCATCTCGGTGCATGACGACAGGCGCCGCATGCTCTACCCACTGCACTACCAGCGCACTTGTACGAAATTTCACAAGTGCACCTTTCAGAAACGCACCTATGAGGTGATAGGACCAGATCCATTTCTTGTTGTATTTATGCAGCGTGATGAACTTTGAACGTTAATTTCACTCGTGGGTTTATATGTTTCTTCCTGGCAACAAACTCACTTTTACGTAACAGAGTGCGAAGAAGTTTTACGCGATAGTTGTTTTCATTTAGTATGTTTATGTCCACTTTTTCCATGAATGTAAAAGAACGGCTGATTGCACATTGTAGAAATAGAACCAACACCGAAGAAGTCAACATTTCCTGCACATACGTTGTCGCTCTGGAATAGCTGCTAGGATAAGTGTTTTGCTGGGAAGATTCAAATCTATCCTCACCTTCATTCACAAATGTGCACCAATTCACTACACCTGTTCGATCACGGAATCATTTCGCTCTATCACGCAGGTATGTTGTCCCCTACAAGTGGCAAAGCCTCAGTCTGTGGTTACGATGTTTCTACGCAACGACAGAACGTGCGCCGGAGGGTCAGCTTCTGTCAGCAGACAGATATCTTCTTCGATGACCTCACTTGTGCCGAAAACGTTCTCTACTTTGGATCGGTATGCACCACAATGCCTTATCTCAAGCACCGACTCGGAAACATATATGGAGAGAGTTTGGCGAATGGGCAGGACAGTGACGTCACTACGTTGCCTAGGTTGCTTACACGCTTTTCGTTTGCGAACTGTAGCACAGCTAACGAAATTGCGGAGCCGAGATAGTGCAGGAACGCAGTAGTTTATTTGTAATGTATAGTGTGCACAACATTGAAATAATAGAAATACTGAATCCCAAAGCTATGCACACGGCCCGAAGCCAACAACGTTCTAATTGGAATGTGCGGCTCTTTCAAACGTGAATAAAAGCTCGCATCGCAGAATATTTCTGTGTTGGCATTGTCGCCATCGTCGTCCTTAGTGGTGAGCGGAAAACAAGCGTTGGCAGTGAGTGAAAATTCGAGGTCGATGAAATAAAGTCGCAGCCCGAAGATAGTGCTCTGTGCACCTTGCTTTTCCCTGCGGCACAGTGTAGGTCTCCCCAGAAAAGCCAGGACAAGGTAGCGTTTCAAAGACGATAGCGTGCGCCCACACTCGAGCGTCTCTAGGCGCCCACGAGCGTGCGTGTGTGTGCGTGTATGTGTACGTGTGCGCACATTTGCGTGTGTGCGTGCGTCGACGTGCACACACACACACACACACACACACACACACACACGCACACGCACGCACACACGCACACACGCACGCACGCACGCACGCACGCACGCATGCATGCACGCATACAAATATTTCGAGTCTAAAGAGCCTCTACGTTTCTTTTTCTGGAAGCTTAAACGATCGTACACATTCACAGGTATCATTTTAGAAAACAAGTGCGCAACCAGAACTAATTGACGCAATCAGTCGACGCGTAAAATACCAGGATGAATACACAAGTCCTATGCAGGCTGCTCAGAGGCTATGGTGACTGGCTTCTGCCGTTCCGTTCCGCGATGCCGCTGACGGCTAGGAGGGGCTGTTTACGTCAGAAAGGGAGGTTGCTGTGGGGTGTGTGTACGAAAAGCGGCGGTATGAAACAGTCGGGAAACTCTCCATAGGAGTATATATGACCCTGTACCAAATTGACCACTATCTTTTGACCTGTTTTCTTACTTCGAGCATGACGCGAAGTAGATACATAAGATAACATTCCGGGACTTCAGACTAATCTGTTGATTTGGATTTCAAAAGAGGGTCATATAAGTCAAGAGACATATACGCTATCAAAGCGCACTTTGCCAACTCCACGTAGTCAACCAACGCTGAAGATCTTCACCTTCTATAGGCTATTTTTCATGGTGAAATACCACTGCTGGTAAGTTACTGTGCTCTCTGAAAATTTTAATACTGTTTCAAGCAATGAGTGCTTGTGGGAATTTTCTGAAAAAAATAGGGCGAATTTACAGTTGGGTGTGTCTTTCGTCAGGTATTGTACAACACTAGTTGGCATCTTGTTTTAACATTGAGCCAATGGTTCTATTTTAAGAAGTGCACACGTAACAGCCTCCCATGTTCTTTTCCCGTCATTTGTCACAAGTTTCAGCCATCTGTCACCGCATGTGAAGGTTGTTGGAAGTGCAAAAGATAACAACGCGTTGCTGAGCGTGTCGCTGCTATTTACTGTATAAGGTATGAAAGAATGCACTGCTGGAAACATTGCTTCTTTGTAGCTCAAGGGAGCAAAACGAAGCAAGCTGGCTCAATCCGTGACAGAGACGCTGTGCTTAGTCGGTATTGGAGACAAAGCCAATAGGATGCCCAAGGAACTCTCTGGAGGTATGAAGAGGAGACTCAGCATGGCAATGACACTCGTTTCAGAGCCAGATGTAAGTCGTTTTGATATATAAAACAAAAGCCAGTCATTTTTGCGAGCAGATTAGCGGTTTCTTGTAATGAGCAGGATCGTTTTATTCAAAGTCACTACATTCTGACTAACTTGCTATCGCACTAATCGACAGAATTGCTCACCTGGTGTTTATACATTTGTTACGTCCCACGGTTCACTGCGTCTATATAGTTGCTGCATACCTTTGCTTGCTCATTTATAGTTTACTTTAAAGAGCAGTTGCTGCCTGTACTAATTACTAGAAATACCCGGCCTTGTTGAATTGTCCTAATAATAGATAAATGTTTTTGCTTCTGAACATTGATATTGTAACGGAGACAAGCAGCGCTGGAGTAAGGAAGAAGTACAACTAAAAGCAAGGGGCTACAGGTAGTGTTTTTACTTGTCTGTGCCTCCCATCTGTTATGTGTTTTTTTGCATTTGGCGATGCTGGCAGTACGTTTCCTTTTACCTTTGACGCGATAAAATCACTTTTGTAGTGGTCAAAAGTACCTATATAAGACTTCGTTTTTACACCTAATGATGTACACCAGGTTAAAAAATAAAACTTTGAAGAAAGAGCAAAGCTTCTAGGCCCGATGTATTCAGCATTTTATGTGGTCCTTGGTGAAAAAAGAAAGAACTCTAGGAATTGACGTCTGCTTCAAAACAACCAGAGCAGCACGACGCAAACACTTTCGACGTTGTAGCGAGGCCGACTTCAAAGGAGTCGAGTATGTTAAAAAGTGTTTCTCGTTGCTTTCAAGGCATACCCTAGATTACATCAAGTGTGTTAAAGAACGCCTCAGTAGTGTGGTCGCCAGACAAATTTGCTGGTAAGGTTGATAAACCCTGATCAACAATTTGCTCAACGGATTTAGGGGGTGAGGCGTCTTTCGGCTTTAGCCTTTAGTTTTTGCCTCATGCAGGGAAATTCTGTATTGCTTTTACATGCAAAAAAAATGTCTAATGTTGTTATCGAATGTTGTCTGCAATGGTGGCGTGTCAGGCAAGGTGAAAATATTGCTTGCTTAAGGTTGTGAATAGAATACGTAGCTGACAGATTACCCAGGTTAGGCGTTTTTGTCGTGACAAAAAGGCAAGACAAGTTTGCCTACACGAGTACAACGTTCGACATGGTCTGTCCCGATCGCACAGCTAAAAAGAGGCTGCTGAAAGCGGTAGTCACAAAATCATCGCCTATACGTAACGCTGTCTTTATGGAAGGGGCGCTTTCCAATTAAGCACAAAAACAGCCCCCGAACAATACGAATAACTTGCGGAGGTAAGTTATGCGCCGTATTTTCGAAGAAAATGCACTCCCAGGATGATTGTCTGGCCACACTCAGACAACAAAAGGGAAGACCCCACGAAAATCGACGCATGAATTTTAACTCATGCGGTGAACATTCCAGTTGCTTCACCAGATGGCCACCTGTTGTGCACAACGGCAGTCGTTGCAATGGTGTGGCAAGTTTCCACAGCTCTGATGCTAGTGTGGCGCTCTTAACCTAATAATCGGCACGGGTGACATAATCGTCGATGACAACATGATTTCCAACAACAACGGCGAAATCTTTTTTACTGACGAAAAATAGTGAAACCGGAACTCTTGTCATCAGGTCGTTGCGCCAAGGGAAGTTCTTTGAAATTTTGTTGCACAGCGACTTCACTGTAACAAGCAGTGGTTGTTATTACCAGGCGCGCCTGAACAGTCATATCATGCGCTTGACAAACAACGAGGCTCCCTGGTTGGACCACTGGTTCCGATACGAGATTGCTTGCTCAGCTCTTCTTTCTTTCGGTGCAGCAATGAACGTCGTGGAGCTGTAGCCTGAACTCTTGCCGTGTCGCAAAGGATTCCTCCTTGTTTTCGCACTAGGTTGTTGTGGAACCTCCGCGTGGAGTAAACTGTTCGCAGCTGGCGACCATCAACACGTTCGTTGATGCTCGCAACCCAACCAATGTGGTTGGGCCAGTCGCCCTTACCCTAAAACAATTCTCTATATAACGATCTTAGTGTCTGGGGAATATGAAAAACATGCACCAAAAAAGGCCATTGTCCCTCCTTTAGTGTGACTCGCCTGGATTCCCGTGGGAGTCCTCTGGGTGAGTCTCAATAACAAGACTGAATTCAGCAAGTATTCCAGGCAGGCAGTGGCTTCTTCTCGTTGTGAGAGATTTCGCCGTCCCCAAGTTGCTAGGGCTGACGGCTAACACCTGGGAGCCAACATACATATACTCCTTACCTGCACCGATAGTCTTGTGGATGAAACACGACAGAAAGCCAAGAGTGAACGTCTGCTCCTGAATCAGATCAGCAGGAAGATTCTTTTTTACTCTTGAAAACTGTACGTCCTACAGTGGGTGGTTTCAAAATAATAAGTGTCAATACGTATTTAAACACGTATACTTTTTACTCCTATCTGACAACTACAGTGGTAGTGATCACAGTGCATCACTGCCGTTTTACAATTTTGAGAAGCCTAAGTTGTCGTAAACAATTATTATGTTTCCAGCTGCTAATTCTTGATGAGCCGTCGGCAGGCATGGATCCAGAAACGAGGCGTAATGTGTGGGACATTTTGCAGAAAGTAGCGAAGCAGAGAACCCTTCTTCTCTCCTCCCATGACATGGAGGAGGCTGATGCCATTGCTGATCAGATAGTCATCATGGCTGCCGGCGTGGTTGTGTGCACTGGATCGACAACGTTCCTCAAAAAAGCATGTGGTAAGCTTATACCCTCCCCCCCCCCCCCTTTCACTTCTAGCTCAATTAGCCATGCTTGGCACTGGTTCATGATTCAATATACATACATGCAATGCAGGTTGTATGAAGTCATATGCATGAAAATCCTAAACAGTACGGTTAATGCAGTACTTACTCATCGCCTTCCTAGGGAGAACGTCGGGAGCTTTTTCCGCGAAGGATTCATTACTGCTTCGACATTTTCGTGTTGGGTGGCTGATAATTTATACTTTCGCCGACTAACCCGGCGAAACCAAATACAAAACGCTGAAGAGCGCTAGTGCCAATCAATTCAGAGATGTCCACGATATAAGTCGCACATAAAAACAATCGACTTGCCCATACCGGGCATGCTTATCACTCTGGCATAAAAAGTGCACGTGGGTTAAAGAGTGTACAGCCCACACTAGAGTAATCTTGGCAATTAGTGACGCCATATTAGCCGCATGCTACTTGCGCTCAAGCTAGATTCGGCTTTTACAGTTAGTTCATGAAATTTTATGACTCCAAAACAATTAGAACACATCGATTTCTTGAAATGTCAAACAGTAAAGGACTCTTTGCAAGAAGCACTTCGGTTATTATTATCAACCAACCTCCTATGTATGCTAACTAAAAAGTTAGTTGCTATGACTGACGCAATCTAAGCGTCAGCCATCGTCATAGGTCAATTATTAGATGGATGATTTGATATGCGGGGTTTAACGTCCCAAAACCAGTCATAAATATGAGAGACGCCGTAGTGGAGGGCTCCGGAAATTTTGATCACCTGGGGTTCTTTAACGTGCACCCAAATCTGAGCACACGGGCCTTCTATTATTAGGCAATAAATTGTGAGGGCATAGAACAATGATCGAATTTCCGCTATTTTGAAGGCTTTCAGAGAAATTCAAGAAACCATAAGAAGGAAAACATAGTTATAAAGATTGTGTACGAGAAAAACAGCGCAAAAACAAACGACAGAGTGAAGGAATGACACAAGATATTCTTCCTGTTGTGTCCATCCTTCACTACTGTATCTTTTTTAACCTGATTGCGTTAAAGAGCTCCTGTCACAGAAAACCCACCAACGGCGTCGGCGTCGTTGATTGTGAGCGAAAAGTCGTCTGTGCATCTGTGACCGAAAAATGAAGTTACCGAGATAGCCGCGGGAGGCCACTATTTGTCCACGCGTGTGCGCGCGATCACAATGAAAAAGTTGCGCATTCGAAGAAAAAAAAAAGTGCTCAATGTCAAGAGGCGCCATAGTTTCTTTGCCCTGCCACCCCTCCCAGCTTAGCTTCCAGCGCTTTCGTCGGGACGAGAGAACAGATAATGCAATTGCAGCATGCGACAAACCTTTGTAACTCCACTCACACTGGACGGATTCTTTAGAACTTTTGCGGCGTTGAATTCGTGAGGCAATAAGGTCTTCTAGTAAATTCATTCCATGGTTACTTGAAAAAGTGTTTCAGAGCCCTTTTAACGCATTTTGTTCGACAAGTGTCACAATGAAAACGAGCCCATTCAGCGATACTAGCGCACGCTGGTCCAATCTACTGTGTGCGTGTTCCTGTGCGTGTGTGTGTATGAAACGAAACATATGAATAAAGTATGCACTTAGCGATTGAAGGGTGCACTAATGGCCGGATTTTGCTATCGCGTTCAACCCTTAAAAACGAAGGTTAAGGGTTGCCTATTTTTTTTACTCTGTTTTCCTTTTTCAAGCTGTTTACCTCAACTAGCTGTGAATCGTTACGAACCATTACACAACGTTCAATAGAGTAAGTTGCAGTTAAGCAGGGCAGTTCACCCTGTCTACATAAAGAAGCAGAAGAATGAGGCACTGGTCATGTGACTTGACTTTCATACAAACCAGTGTGATGCTGTTAACACCTCATGCAATTTGGCGCTTAAGCGCAGCCGGCTTTTGATATCTGTTCCGCAAACGGGCTGCCACCATAGTAATAGCCCGTCCAACTGTCCGACGTGTCAACGTCATTTCTGAAGATCCACCAGCAAGCGTTGAGAGAATAGGCACATGTTGCCGCATCTCACAAACAGATAAAAAGAAATTGATTGGTGGATGATGAAAATACGATTGGAAATTCGTCGAAAAGGTGTTGTGCGATCTAAGAATGAGCCACGTAAGTTATGCCCATTTATCACTACATTCACGCATGCTCTGTGCACCGCTTCCCGCCTTCCCTACAAAATAAACACTCTGCATACTTCAACGGCGAGTTATATGTAAAACGGTGATCAGAAGTGCATCAATGCACTTTCTGATCCTTACGAAGGCCGATAAACTGTGTTTCCTATCCATGCAGGTGTTGGTTATAAGGTGACGTTCACCAAAGTGCCGCAAGTGTTCAAACTTCATGATGCCATGGCTGTTGTTCAGAGGACCATACCCCATGCAGTAGTGGATGACGACAAGAAAGAAGAAGTCTGTATCACTTTAGGCACTATGGAAAATGAGAACTTCCCGGGGATGTTTAGGATGCTCGAAGGTTCCATGAGAAGGCTCGGTATATCGAGTATAGGAGTCAGCGTCGCCTCCATGAAAGACGTCTACTTGAAGTAAGTTGGAGTGAATTCATCAAGGAATCAGAAAATCGAAGAATAAAAGCGCATAAAGCCTCATGTCAGCGTACAACTACCAACATATGTTTAAAAATCGTTCTTGCCACTGTTGGTTTATTTTTCACACTACTAGCGTGTTAATGAGCTGTAGAGTTAACCTCCTCAGCCCCAGGGTATCCATTTAAGTACCGTTGTTTCAGTGGCTAGACATCACCACAATTAAATATCCGCGTGGCCAAACTTGTCTTGCCACAATAAGCATGACTTGCTTTTGCTAAGTTCCGAGTAGTGGCGCCATGTGTCTAGTAATATTCGAGAAATGAGTCAACCAAAATATTAGAGTACTGCACGAGCGCTGCGCTGCCTCTTGGCAATAAGGGAAAGCTTTTTTTCTTTGTTGTAAAGTGAATGACAACGTCTATAGTACATTCCTTTACCAGCGCACACCATGAAGATCACATTTAAAGCAAGTTTGGTTTGATACTCTTCTGGCACGTAATAATGGAGACTTCAAAAGTTGAGGTGTGCCCAAATGGGTACCACCCCATATTGAGGCAAGTGTTCACTTTTTAGAGTTCATAATTTTTCTGCATTTGTTTTAAGGGTAAGAAACCAAGAATTTCAGTTTTGCAAGAACCCTCTTTATTAGTGCATTTTAAGGACTAAGGAGGTTAAAATTCTTCTACCCCAGTGTGTTTCTGCAATTTTCGCACTTTGCAACATAGCTTTTTGAAGTCGACATAAATGTAGAGGGATCATCGCCCACACTTTTTAGTTAGGCTGCGAGAGCAAAGCCTGACGAAAAAAGAGATAGCATGGGTGAAACTGGTGGGCGAGAGACAAGCCTGGTGTGGCGAGCTTATTCCTAGGAAGCGAAGTCGTAGTGGTGCCGAGAAGCTGAAGCAGTGTAGAAAGGAGGAGAGCAAAGGCGAAGCTATGTATGAAGCATATCACGTGGTGTGGAAGGGAGAGTAGAGCAGAAGCGTGATTGCATGTGCCAGTGAATGGGTCAACTAACCGTAGCATGCCTTCAAGCGCAGTTGGCGCTGGTGAGAGGGCATGGTGCTCGCCTAGCCGCGAATATCGAGCCGCAAAAGCTGTCAGAACTGCAAGACAGGCCAACCCCTCGCGATGCTCACATGAAGCTTTGCATACTTCTTGTTCTAGGATCAACATGGACTGGGCACCTGGAGGAAAGGGCCGAGAAGATCCTGTTGATGGTATGTGGTGCACTGCTATTCTGAAAGCTCGGCATTCTCCTACCGGAATCATTTTCACTTTCGTTTCTTTCTCCGATATTTCTGTGGTAATGCTATCATGTATGGCGAATCCTAACCCTCTTTGACAAAAGTGTAGCGCTGACGAGCCATTGTTTGAAAGTTAAAACATCCTTGTAAGTGGAAACAATATTTGCCCACGAACATCGTTATTTAGCCCACTGTGACACACTTAGTATGCCGAAGTACATTTCCTCATTTTTAATATTATATTTATCCACTTGCAATATCTCATATATCTCATAACGTTTTGCGTTTTAGTTAACAGTGCATAACAAGACTATGCTAATCTCTTCTCTTGTGTCATACCAGAAGCACTTTTACAGTAAAAATATCTCTATGCTCAGGTATCAGTGTGTAAGGTTATTAGGAGCAGATGGCTCTTCTCAGCATGTAAAGATTTCGCGTCTACTCCATCCAGAAGCATAATCATTCAGGAGAAAAAAATGCATTCAATACAGCATGCCTTGGCAAGACTTTTTTTTTATCTACCATCTGAAGAGGCCAACCTAACTTAACAACGGACATATAAATATCGTATTCTAGTGCTATAGTATACTGTCTAGGGCTTGTAGCGATAACTGAACAAGGTAAGTACATTACATGCTGACGTCACATACGTATAAATTTGGTGTAACTCGTTCCAAGTCATGAACTTAATGGCGCCCTTATTCCCTTTGCAGAAAAAGTGATCGAAGCTGTTTCGAAACCCATAAGCAAACAACGCACAATGACGCGATCGTTTAGCGCCCTGTTCTACAAGCGGCTACTAAGCCTCGTGCGCAGCTGGGACCTTTACGTGGTATTTTTCCTTGGGCCGCTTGTGCTGTTAGCGTTGGCTACGTGGCTTAGACCACAGCAGAGCCTACTGAAGACTCTGAAGAAGCAAGAAGAGACTTTGGACGTCCCAATCAAACTGGGCACCCACTTCCCGGACTCCACAGTAGTGCTCGGTGAGGCACCAGCCACCAATCTGAGCAAAGCACTACGGGTGCTCATTGAGTCCGAGAGCTGCACCGTGCGCGCCACCGGAAACGTCACCAAGGAGCTCCATGAAATCATCGAGAATGACTTCGCCGCCTACATCCTGACGTATCCAATGGCTGTGGCCTTTCAGTCTAACACGTAAGCGAATCGTCTCTTTACATATTCGTTACGATACTGTTCATCTGGATTATAAACGCAAGCACGTGCACGTAGCGAAAATGAACAAAATTTCATTAACAGCACAAGAAATTCAGATACAGCAAAAAAAATGTGCAAGCACCCATAAATCATCTTAATCATTTATAAATTCATTCTCTTAAGCTCGCGGCCTGCAGTTCTCGTGAGCTATAAAGTGATTATGAAAAAGCCGCATTTTCTACGGTGCTACCTTACTGGGCATCTAGTCAGCTCTGCACGTGCGCTCTTGCAGGCGTTCAATTTATTTAAAGTACTCGCTAGACTTACTGCGATAAAACTCAGTCACAGTGTTTTCTAGACAGCTGATGTTTGGTGTTTGGCGGCCGCAAACAATATCTATCCGGAATTCGGTTCAGCGTAGGTGAAGATGGTCTATGGCAGCTTGATAGCCAAGGGTTACATTTGCATTGCCATAAAGAATAACAAGTCTGATGATTAGTGGCGGAGGCGTTCAGTGAAGCCAGGGCCAACTACTTGTCTTGAAAACGGCTCGAAAGTGACCGCAAATCACGTGGGTGTGTGTTGCCCCCATAGCGCGCGTGAAAAGTGCCCAACGGAGATTCCAGGGATACGCGGGAAACAATGGGGCTCGTATCGTTAGAAGGGGCTCCAACAAAAGATTCCATTGTTGAGCGATGGAGGGAATGCGAGATTTTCATTCGAAATGGGCGGCCTTTGCGCCGTCGCAATACACTGTTTTTTCTGGCGGCGAACGTCATTGTTTAGAAAGTGACTGAGTGTCAAACTACATGAATGGGCGCTCGGCAGCCAGGAAACAGTGCTTTTTTTATGTCAGTTTGTTTCACCCTATGAACTCAGTTTACGAAGATTAGTACAAAGAAATGTGCAATCGAGTTGCAAAGTCTAAATGAATAAACGTGAGTTGGTAAAAGGTAGTCGAGCCGGGAATGCTGCGAGCCGACCTTATTCGTGTGGTAGACCCCTGACGAGTTGACGATCCTTATGTACATATATCTGATGAGCTTCATGCAGAACAATCATATTTCTGCTCGCTGAAATGTAGGGAGTCCCTTAACGAAAACTGAACCTACGTATAACAAAGTCAAATCTTTGAAGGGTACTTATTGAGAAAAGCAAAGTGCTGTTTGTTAAATGAAACTGTTGACGAATGCAGTGAGCCTTTCAAACAAGGGCATGAATGATGACAAAACATAGTAGTATACAAGTGCTTGCTTATTAGCAAGTGAGAACCTTTCCTAATTATCAAACGAACACCACGCTCATTTGTATTTACATTATTATTGCTTTCAGAAATGTATTGGCAAACCACAACGCATATTCGCGTGTCACTAAGGTGTATTATTGCTGCTCTGCTGCACCGAAATCTTGCTGTATTGTACTCTCACCTAACTGTTGTGCCACTGTTACTACTTACTACTGTTGTCTGTAATGCCTTTGAGCCTTGAAGGTACCTTAGGTTGGGATGTCAGCCATGCCTTCTACCCAGCCAGATATATTAATTTTTTCTCTCTGTCGTGAAGTCGTCACTGACGTATTATGTGACATGTTCACACCCCGAGGTCAAGAAGAATTTACTTACAAGTTCTGGAAATTCCGGAGCAACCATATTTTTTGAAATTTTGAAATGGCGTGTACAGTCGATGTGCGAAGTGTTTCCCTGCAACCGTGAGTTCTGACACGGCGATATTATCTCTCTTGCACGCAGCATACGCATGATGCCCAACCCGACGAGTGCTATCACGTCTCCGATCATCATCAACCTCGTGTACACCGCCTGGTTGCGCGTGCTCGCGGCGCAGCCGACGCTGCAGAACAACATCACGGTCACTTACCTGGTCGCCGTTCCCTTCGAACCCTTACTAGCCCTCTTTATAGAGAGAGTAGTGAGCTGGCTCTACTGGGTAATTGTGGCGGCCCTGACCTACATGATGTCGTTCGCCGCGTACGCCTCGTTCCCCGTGGACGAGCGACTAGGTGGCGCTCGGGATGTCCAACTTATGACGGGCATCTCGGGCACAGAGTTCATCTTTGCCCACTTCGTCTTCGACTTCGCGTGCCACTTCGTGTACTGCGCGTCATGGTGCACCATTCACTACGCCTTCAGCTTCTACTCGTTAGGCACAGCTGGTAAAGAACCATTTCCATGTTTTTTAGTACGGAAATGAGAATAGGTGAACAACTATAAAACGCAGCTTCAATTATTAGCAAGTTAGCAAGCTTTACGCTCATCAAAAACGCAATGATTGAAAAAAAGCTTAGACGACCTGTCATTACATTATAAATTTTGTACAACTGCGTAGACTACGATTGTTACCACTAAAAAATTAAACGTAGACCTCCAAAATGAGCGCAGAAAGCTGGACGGAAGATGTGTGTGAGGACGAGCGTATGAAGGATGCGTAAGTGTTTCAGTTTTCATGAGAGCTTTTCTTTTATACGTCTACTTAAGAACTCCCTTTTTCTAGTTAGACGAAATAATATTAATACATAGGAGACAATAATGCAAGGAAACTTTAGGGAAAGCTGTGAGCAGGAACGAAACCTTTGACCTCTGAATAATGCGTTCAATGCTCTACCAACTACGCCACCACGGAGGCTATCCCCCATCGACATTGTTGGATATATATTTGAATTGTCAGTCAGCGCCCCTAGCAGCAATGGCGGCGAGTGTCGAACACTCAATATCAGTCTATTTGGCGTCACGCAGCACGAACCTATATCGAGCTGGCCGCTGACCAATAATCCCTCGTATACTACCTTAAGGCACCAAGTCTGCCAGAACATGTTCTAGTAGACTTGGTGGCCTAACTTGTGGCCGGTAAGCGAAAAGCCACACACTGGCACTGATAGCGGCGAACAGAGCATCAGGCGTCGGTAAAGTGACAATTTGAAAGCGCGTCATCTTTCCCAAATGTTTCATTGCAGATTCCAGCGTTATTTCTAGCGGAATATGTAAGTTCCAGTACAACATTGGTGTTTGTGTTTGGCAAGCACTTTCATCGGAAAGTTCTAAAATTATTTAGGCATTTTCCAGTTCTCCAGGTGCACTTTGCGCAAGGAAGCAATTACATCCCAATTGGTCGGTAACATAAACACCAAGAAAAAGGAATGAGATTAACAGTATGATTAGATCGTGTTAGGGCTGTTTGTTAAGTCATCATTTGCTTGCAGGCCACCAATTGATAATGTAGAATACAATGCGCCATATCGGTGAAATACAGGGAACTCTTATGGGCAGGAACGTTGCTTTAACTAATGTTTCAGAATACTTTCAAAATATTGCCGGTGGTTTACTTGTGCACTCTGTGACAAAAATCTTTCGTTTAACGAACTACAGAGTAGGGGAAGTTTGTGGTACCAACCCAATCTGCGGACCAAGGTTCATTTTGAGGTGTGGCAGCTTGGGCTAGTTGGTATGGCATGACGATAGTCTTGCCAAGAAGGACACGATGTCTTTCGTGTCCTTCTTGTCTCTGTGTCGTCGTTTTGTTCTCGCGCTATAAATATCGTCATATCCTCATTTTGAGATCAATTTACTTGAGTTCAGCGCCCTGTAGCTTTGGCATATTTGATGCGTGCGGCCTCAAATAGCTAACACATCAGTGTCGGGGCAAGACTGTTCTTCATGCAGCGCCACCGAATCAAAGTGGTGGTGCGTCACGTCCTCTACAGTACCAGGGCAGAGCCACAATATTTGAAAATTGTTTCAAGTTTTGATCAATAACCAAAAAAGTGTGACAAAGAAGTTTTAATGTATGAGACAGGTTCAAATCTTATATTTCTAGCTTGGGTTGTACGGTATATACAAAGGAAACCTCGTGTCACGGAGACAAGCTGAGCCACATGTAATAAACAGAAAAGCGGTCTTTCTGGATAGCGTTGTCTCTTGCGATTTCAGGGTGTCAGTTCAAATAACAATTACTAAATATATCGCAGAAAGTTACAGAAGTACCTTGAGAGCAAATGTTACCTTTATTGTTTACTTGATTTAGTGAATATTAGTAAAATTTATTTAGGCGAACTCTTTATTTGGATCCCTTGAAGTCCAATAATGGGGATGATCATTGTATAACGCTATATTACACAGAATAAATTCAGAGGATGATTTGTCTCATTGCTCCGAAGCAACTTAAAAATGTTGTGAACATGGATAAAACTACCTAGGGGCAACGTTTAAGTTAAAGCAGTTGGTCGAGCATATTTCCGTTGAAAGAGACATAAGCCGAATGAACGCCCTCGACTCAAAACGTATGTGCAAAGAGGTAGCCTAAAATTTTAACAATTTTGGCACAAGTGATGCTCCAAAACATGCAATAGCTAGCTTCGTTTACTATAACATCTTTTATTCATGCAGTGTTCTTTCATATTGCTATTCAAAACCTTGAGAGACCGCTTAATGAAAAAGTAAAGTGATGGCGATTCCTAATACAGACAAACATTTGTAGGGTTACTACGTCCCAGAGCCATATTATGATTGTAGAGCTACTGTAGAGGAAGGCTGTGAAAATTTGTGAAATTTCGGGTGAATTAACACGCACCTATATATACTGGAGCGCTTCTAAATATAATCTAAATATATAACTTTGTTCGGAAGGTGGACGCCGCTGCTTGGATTCCATCCCCCGTCCTTCGGGACAGCAGCCGAGCCCCACCATCACTAAATCACCCTGGTGTGCATTTATGAGAGACGTTTGCGCAAGAGAAAAAAGTATATTTATACACTGTGTTTGCTCATTTTTTTCTTTTAGCTCTGCTCTTCGGTGCTCTTTTATCCTTTGGGCCAGTGGCTATTGGCGTTTGCTACGTGAAGGCGGAGTATTCGAGTGCTTCAGGTTCTGCCGTGGGTTCAGTTTTCCTATGGTTCTATATCGGAGGTAAGCAGGGATGCGATTTACGGGCAACTGATGTTTAGCATAGAAATGCTTAGGTTGTCACGCTATTCCTTGAAATATTCTATTAAACATTGTGCGGACAATCATTTAATAGGGGGGGGGGCACAAAGCCTTTTTCATACGCTTACAATTTCACGCTCATAGTTTCAGGCGGGTCTCATGATTGCGGTCTCGCTAATAGGAAGGCGGCTATGTTGTACTGCTGCAGAACAGAAGTTGCATAATGAAGCCCTATGAACTTATGCGAAATCAGCTGCCATCTGGCGGCCATGCTGCACGTTTTCGCCATATTGAAGGCTCAGCAATCTACAGATATGTTCACAATGTATAAGCGTTGGCTGATTAGAGCGGCAATGCCTACATATCCTCGTGTGCAGCGTTGCTCGGAGGGAGAAATAGGAATGGCGAAGAAAAAAATGGTTCCAGATCTGCATGTTACACCAAATATGTAGTCGAAAGACGATAGTGTTAAGTCTGGAGAGAGTGAACAAAAAGTTTATTTGATGTTTCGCGCAAGAAAATTGGTGAAGTGTATTCTGGAGGCGCTCAGTTAGAGTGCCTTGAGCGTGTATCGGAGACAAACGAGTGCATCGAGGCACGTTAGACAGAAAAGCCATCTGGCAGTTATCTTCGAAAACGAAGGCGTGCAGCCCGCGCAGAAAGATGCGCGCCAGACTCGCAGGTGATAAGGTGTAGAACGCAAAACGACGGGCAGATGCCACCACCGTGACGTCGTAGCAAAGCGTTGCAAACACCTTTTTGAGCATCACGTTGCACTGTTAGTGCAGCGCGACAAACGCTACATTCCTTAGAGTTACTTGTGTGTGCCTCTTCTGTATAAAGGCAGACATACAAAATTTCGAAGTGTTGTTATGGCGCCTCAGATATGCGCAATAATTGCTTTTAATTATTACAATCGCACAACTACGAACGCTAAACCTTGAGCAATATTGGTGGGCGCTGCGAATGGTGTTGGCATTTTGATGCTGTTTGAGGTATCGTTAGGGCCGACAAACAGACAAATGTACAGACAGACAGTCAGACAGACAAAAATTTCTCCGTTGAAGGTCCCCAAAAAAGACCATCGTCTTTAAAAATTGGCCCCGTACCTGAATGTTACACTGCAAACGTCGTGAACAGACGATGGTCTTGCGTCTGAAGAGGGTGAACAATACGTTTATTTGATGTTCTGCGCAAGAAAATTGGTGAATGGTATTCTGGAGGCGCTGCGTTAGAGTTCCTCGAGCGTGCAGTGGTGGCGAACGAGCACATCAAGTCTCGTCACACGTGAGACATGAGCGCTATCTGGCAGTTATCTTGAAAAACAAAGTGCGCCCGCTCTGTGCGCCTGTCCTAGTGGTGATAAGGTGTACTACGCAACGTGACGGGTAGGCGCCACCACCGTGCCGTTTTAGCAAAACGTTGGAAACAGTTGACTTTTCGTGTAAGCGTTGCATGGTCAGTGCAACGTGATAAACGCTATGATCCCTAGAATTGCTTATGTATGCCTTGTCTAGTAAGACACACACATAAATAAGATTGACGTGTTGTTATGGTGCCTCAGATATGCGCAGTAATTGCTTTTTAATTGACAATTGCACAAGTACGAATGCTTAATTCTAGAGTGATACTGGTGGGCGCTGCAGATGAAGTTGGCTGTTTGTAGTAGCGTTTGGCTACATTGTTGCCGTTTAAAATACCCTCAAGTGCGGACAAGCAGAGAAATGTACAGACAGACAGACCAAAATTTTTCCGTTGAAGGTCTCGAAGAAAGACTATCGTCTTCGAAAAATTGGAAGGCGTACGGCAGAGTATGCCACCACCATGGTTGCGCGCGATGGATATTAACGATACAAAGTCATGCTTGCACGAAAAGCGACACAGTTTGGAACAAATCGGTCTATATGAAAGCAGAATTGCAGTGCGCACGTTGCTTCAGAGTATACCGTGCTTGTAATTAGCCAAGACAAATGTGATGTTCTGACCTGCTAATGTTTAAAGGTTAAAAAAAAAGCACGCAAAAGAAAGCGCTATTTCAGGATAAAGATGTAATGACATTCCTATACCATTCCGTAAAAGTGCTTCCAAAGTCTGCCCCAATTCATTCCAAGACCGCGAAAAAGTGGAATTAGTCCTGAGTCATTTAAATGCCATAGTTGCCAGTACAAAACACTGCTACTTACTACGAAACTACGGCGCACATGTTCCGCAGTTATATTACACTAATTTGGCAGGCATTGTTTCATACCTGGGCTAGAGATTGAAATATACATTAAATTTGATTGAGTGTACTGATGCCCCCCGAAAAACGCTTTGACGACGCGTTGATACACAAGAAAGTGAACTGTACTTTGAAAATTATGGTTATGGCGGTGGGTAATTAAGTAACACAGCAGTTACTTGTTATTTATGGTAGTGTTTTTCAACTAGTTGTGTGTGCAGAAATTTCTAGCTTTTAGGAAATGAATGCTCCGACGACTTCCCACTGCAATAAGTCGAACCTCCGAGCTAAAGTAGCGCTTAGTATATACATTATGCTTAAACGTGGCAGATGATGACTTTGTACGGTGTGTGCTGGGCATCTCTGTGATGGCTGATGCAGTAAGCAGCCCGAGAACGCGAATTGCAAAGTAGTATTGATAGGCAAAGTAGAATTGAGGGTATACAAATATTCCTCGCATAGCTTAAACTGTACTATCAAAAATAGCTTCGGTATTAGCCGATATATTTTAGAGGTACTGCTACAGAGGCTAGACACTCCGTCTGCGCGAAGGGAGTTTGACGATTGCACTTACCAGCAGGTGCGGTTTTCAGCAAATGTCAGTTAGCGTTCTCCGGTCACAGAGTGCAATCACACTAGCGGGAAAAGACGCAACCTCGAAGGGCAATTGATTCAGCACGTGTGGCCTGCGTATGAGCCCTAAATTGTGTAGCTTTTCGAGAGTGTACTGAAACTTCTAGAGTCATTGCCGTTACAAGCTTATCTGTCGTACCCTTGGGTGTCCTGCAACGCTAATGTATTGTACTCTTTCATTGCCACTGAAGGTGACAGTTTGCGTTGTGGCGTTTTTATGGCGGTAGCAATTATATGAACACTCTCGACCGGTTTTTGCTGCTGGCGTCACTCACCGTATATAGATACGTATATATATTTATGAAAACGCAAGAAAGAAAGAAAAATCCAGGAAAAGACTCCGGCACAAAGAAACGAACTTGGAACCGCTGCACCGGGAGTGCAAGGCGTTGACCACTGAGTTACCAGAAAGTACGTCCTCCAACGTGCAAACGGGAAGCTATTTATACCTACCACTTAACGCTGGTGAAAGGCATCTCGGAGGGGAACTATTGTGTTTTCAGCGTGAACAGCAGGATGGCGCAATGAGCGCGCAGAGGCGCGCACCCTGATTTCCTACTCGTACTTTGCCTCAGGGAGAGAAGTGCGTGGTCCGCCCCTGAACGCACATTCGTGCGCCCTTATCTCGCAGTTGCGAGCATCTTATGTCTTGGCTGTCGTTAAACTTTCACCGGAACGATTCCGTTGTAATCACGAGCGCACAAAGGTCACTGCGACCGCCTCAGACACAGCAAAGCAACAACTGAGACGCTTATTCGCGTTCATCTGTACTTGTGAATGCGTTTCATGCGTTATTTGTACGTGAGAAACGTGGGGCACTTTTCTATGTGCTTGCATTCTCCGCGTGACCTGCCAATTTGTTTCTACCGCGTCCATCGCTTCGCCTTTGCGGCAAAGCCGTGACAATATTTGTCTCTATAAACCTCGTGCTTAGGCATTCAGCAGTTCTACCTGTGTGAATTGTTTTTCTTAATCAAGGACATCGCATTGATATGGCGCCTGAACTGTATTTCAGGTGCCATCGTCACTGCAGCAAGTACCTTCTTTGTTTTGCTGGGTTGGCCAGAATACACGCAAGTGCTTTTGTACGGCGTGCCTCCATACGCACTCCTTTCCCTACTTAACAAGATATGGAACAACGAGGACAAGAGCCTGCAGTGCAAGGAACTGCAGAAGGAAGGAATCAAGTTACCGCGAGGTGCAGTATTAACTTTCACAGTGAAGCGGTTCACTTGTATAGTTTGTCAAGATCATTCATAGCTCTTAACGCACGCAGAACATCAACACCGCAATTTAGCGACTGCCGCAACAAACTCAAACGGCGGCGAAACTCAGGGTGACCTTCGTGCTAGCAAAGTGCGAGGGAAGCTGACCAGAAGAGGGCAGGGAGCATTGCTAGGTCAGCATTAACTGAAGTGTCCGAATGAAGTGGTCGATGAATTCAAAATATGTGGGATATTTCAATAGAATCAACGATTCCGCTAGTTGGTTGAAATGCTTGGTAACTTGGTGGTTCAGGCGCATGAAGAACGACAAAAAAACACAAGACAAGCACTTATTCACAACTAAATCATTGATTGAATAGGGAAGAATATGAATGCACCAAATATAGATCAACGCTTGTGTCTGAAAGGCAAGATGATATTCATGGCAACGAGTGAAACACCATTTACCAAAAGCAGAAAGATTATCGGGAAACATATTCTAAAATGGCAAACTCATTTTCATGTAGCGACACCGAATATTGGCTGACGCACTGATCTGCTCTTTTTCTATATGAAGTGCTTCAGCCTCTTTGCGAGTGAGTTAATTGCTACTACGAAAAACAACTTCACTTTCCTTGAAAACAGGGTAGCAGCCGCACACTCTGTAATGAATCGAGATGCGCCGCTCCTGAATATTTCAAAGATGTATTGTGCTCACTAGGACGGACATTGATGCACCTTCCCGACTGGCCTATGTATAGTTTACAAAAGCCTATGGCTTATTTACGACGCGTACAAAACTTGCTTCCCGCCAACTGAAGAATGCGGGTCTAAGGCGAGAAATCGACCCACGTACAAGCTGGATTGGTCGCGTGGCCTTCCAACACGCAGCCAAATGCAGGAGAGCGTGCGCAGATATCGACACAAGCAGTCATCGGCACCTTAAAATGCGCCTAAATTTGCCTACTGCAGTTTATAATCTTTCTAATTTAATGTACATCGTATAAAATATACATCATCGCTATATTAGCTTCATAGCAATAATTTTGCAAGAGCAAGGCTGCTTTTTCAAAAAAAGCTAGCTCGGCGCCATTTTTTTACCTCTTCAGGCATCGGACCGAATTGCGATGAAGGTTTGCTGCAGTTCAGCACGGACGGAGTGGGCTTCGAGTTGGCGTTCCTTCTTGCGGAAGGCCTGCTCTTCCTGGCTTATATGATCTTCAAGACGTCGGGCTACTTGAGTGCCGGAGACCCATCCCCGGGCGATGAAGCCGCCGCAGACGAGGACGTCGCAGAGGAGGCGAAGAAAGTGGAGGCTGCTGTTCAGAAAGGTGACTACGTCAGCAACTCTATGTTAGTGTGGAGGCTGCACAAACACTTCGGCGCCTTGCACGCCGTGCGTGGAATCTACATGGCCCTGCGCCCGTCCGAGTGCTTTGGCCTCCTCGGAGTCAACGGCGCGGGTAAGACCACCACGTTCCAGATGCTGGCCGCGCTGATCAGCGTGTCGTACGGCGATGCGAGCACTGCGGTGGCCAAGCTCAGCGCGAACGCCCGCAGAGTAAGTGCCTATTTTTGACGGAGAGTAGTATTTGTTTCCATCACGCTCAATACACATACAAAGCATTTTAAATTTCGCTTGTTCACGTATTTGAAATAGAAGCTGCCGTGGAAGCCGCAAGTACAGCCGCTTTCTAATGACCAAACAAAACGCTAAATATGCGCATGCGCCATGGAGTTACCCCGGCACACGTGCGCTTTACTCCAAACAACCGTCTCGACACCCCAAAACCACACGTCCCCCTTCACCAATCATAACAAGAAGATTAGCTTGCTTGCTGGGCCACTTTTGAAGGGGTCCTGAAAGACGAGTTCACGTTGGCCTCTCTCAGCGTGGCATCGCGGCAGAGCCAAGTCACGGAAGTCAAACGCTCACTAAAGAGAGCAGAGATGTTTCCGTATTGGTAAAGTACGAATTCACAATCCTGAAAAACATACTATTACCGCGAGGAGACACTTGGTAAGCGAGAAAGCGCGCGAAAGGAAAATGTGGGGGGACGCCACCTTGAGACCACCGCACCAAACGTCGTGACGTCATATTGAAGATTTCGAAGGGGTCTACTGAGTCCTACGTGGCCGCTAGTCAATAAAAATAAAGTACACTGTCATCTGTAGGTGTCATAGATATAGCATACTAAGTTACAGATAACAATCTTGAGGCAATGTCGTGGAAATACGCAGAAATACATTTTGACATTTTGGATGTCACGCAGAGAGATTGCGTTACGATATTTAAAAATCACACTTCAACCTTAAATTTTCACCACAATTATTGAACTTCTGATAGTGAAACTTGTGGTATTAGAGTTCTCGGAGTGCAGTCTATTCATCTAAACCATGTCAATATTTCTTTTTAGCATCCCTTTAAGGAGGGACATGGGTCTTAGGGCTCTCTCATTTATTTTTGAACCAAATGTGACACAAGTTTGCATGCTTACTTAGTTTGTTCTCCGGATTCTAAAACTGTAGTTACTTTTTCTGTAGCTTCATTAGGTAATGAAATAATCAAGATAGCAATTGCTATTGTCCATATTATAATAGAAAAATAACCACCTGTCAAAAATTTATAAATAACATAGGGATTGACAGTAGAAAGCATAACACATGCAACATAAGAAGCACTTTTTTGAATGGGTCATTATTTCTCAGTTTACAGTACACTAAACTTCACAGCCCCAAATGTGGCCATTGTGTGGTCACACAAAAGACTAGTTTGAAAAACTTGCAACAAGAGAAATCAAAATCTGCTTCCTATGTTGTGTGCTATAAACATATAGCTTCATGCTGTAAAATAAAATATTCTGGTATCTGTAGTAGTTTTAGATATAGTGCAGTATTTTCATGCAGGGTTTAAAAAATTGCCATTTTGAGAAAATGAAGAAAACAAAGAATTCTAACATTTTTAACTGTAAAAATGTATGCACTTCTGATTACATAGCCATTGACATATAAATGAATGCTAAAAAGCCTAAGGAGAGCAATGCTGCAAGCTGATCGAAAATTGAACGAGTACTTCTCGAATTACAGCACAGTAAAGTTCAATGCATGTAACCAAATACAGAAATTTTTATATTAAAGTAACAAAAATGAAGCTGCCCATGAAAAATAAGCTCCCATCATTGTTTTTTGTGCACATTTAGCTGCATTGTGCAAAAACAATTGCAGCTCCAGCTGTCCTAGGTCCACTTTTACCGAACAAGCAAAAGAATGTGGTCAAAATCTGTGCTTTGAAAATAATGCTGTTAAAACTTAATTTCGCCAATCCGAGGGAAAAATATCATGGCACACATACTTTTAGTCAGTTAATATGCACCGGAAATGTAATAGGACTGATTGTTTGTACGAGCGTGTTGTTTCTTCTAGTCCTGTAGCAAGTTGTCACCGTGTGCTCGTCTGCCGCGAGGCCGCTTATCAGTTCGGTGACTGTACTGACGGCGATGTGCGACAAATGTGCGTGCGTCATCCACGATCCGAACGCAGCGATGTTTTCCGGCTTGTCCAGAATGAGTCACCCGTAAATGTCGCGAAGCAAAGTTGCTCCCTCGCTCATCAATTTCGAGGCTACGCGAGTGCCGAGGTGCTAGTTTCCTTTTCACGTAAGACTGCAGCATTTTCGAGCGGAGATCACGACAACGTTGCGAACACGTCGTTAAAAGCAGCCTCCGTTGCGGGGGCCGCGAGCATGTTCACTGTGAACGGATTGACTTTCTGTTGTTGGTCGATGCGCGGCGTACTCCACTCTGACGACCCGTCGCGCAGTTCAAGGTCCTCTCGTCAGGCGGGGGGAACCACAACATCGGCGGGTTTAGCGATAAGGCTGCACTTCCGTTCCGTCACTACAAAGATTGATATCTCTGGTAGCTTCACTTCTGCTTTTTACTTGCCGTCCTCTAACTGATGAGGCTGCAAAACACAGCCATTTTCAGTCACGTTGTCGGCAACCAACGGGCTCGTAAGTGAGTTAGGCCTACACCGGTGACTCGGCGACCACCGTTGACCGCGTCGAGTTCGTTATTCTCGTTGTCCTGAGCCATAGCGGGGATCTTTCTGAAGTTCACAGCGAACGAACGACCGCCACACCTGCTTCACAAATTACTGTAGCACGGAACTTCTTTACAGCCGCAAGCAGTCAGTAGCAACATGACAAAATTGCGCATGTCCGTGCGCATCACGATGGTGAAGCAAACGCCGAAAGCGCCCCTTGGCCAATCGGATGCTTAAATTTGGTCACGTGCCCCAAGCAGCCAATTGAATCACGCGCTAGTGCTTCTCGATAACGCGTTTTTGCTGAAAAACAAATAAGCAAGGTGAGCCAGCGGTGGCGGGAAATTGAAGATGAAGAACGACCCTTCCAAACGAGACCAAGATGAACACGATAGCTCGTGTGTAACGGCAGGAGTTTGGCGCGGAAAAAGCGCAATTCTAGCGTCAATTTGCGCTCACATTCATCTCACAGGGATGTTATAAATTGAATTTGCGCCAGAAATATTAACGCGAGAAGCTAGAAACTTCTCAGATAAGTGCAAAAGTAGGCGCAGATTCCGAAAATGTCAGCTTCAAGAAGTCGATTTTTTTACGATTTTTGGCCTTCTAAGACTAGTGCCCCCGCTTAACCACGATGAACTGACGGAGGGCCACGTTGATATGCAAAATACGTTTTAACATTTTGGATGTCCCGCAGAGAGACTGCGTTACGCAAATTGTTGTGTTGTTGTGTTGTGTTGTGAGACGCCGTAATCAAAGGCCCCCCAAGGTTTCACCACCTGGGGCTCTTCGACGTGCACCTAAATCTAAGCACACGGGTATTTTCGCCTATACATTGAAGACGCAGCCGCCGCTGCCTAGATTCGATCCTGTGACCAGCAGGTCAGCTACAGGTGCCGACGGCTGAAAATTTGGATCTAATCTTAGCTATAGCTAGGTACCGATTAGCTCCACTGCGTCTCCAACATTGCGCCGCTAGCGCAAACTACGCCCCAATCTTTGTTTTGTGTTGTGATATTCTATGCCTATACTGAATAGCCAATGTGAAAATCTCACATGGCGCGTAGATATATACCTGGTTCTCGTGTGTCAACAGGTTTTACTTAGAATGCAGCTGAAGCAGGTGACGCACTTGAAAAGCTGGTGATCACCTGCTTTGATGCAATACAGGCTGAATGTCAGTCGATTACCTCTTCAAGACTGTTATTTTAAACTTGTATAGTGCAATCTTCCTTAATAAAAGCAGTGAGTGACATCGTCGCTTCTCTCTTCTGACTTCAATATAATTTGGCTAGTAAAACTGTTTAAAGCTGAAATGCTGCATAGTAAGTGGGCTTTGGCTGTCACCGTCTTAGAAAATACTAAGCGCTTCGAGTTTTTTTTTTGTCAATTTTAAAAACAAAACAAGGTTTGTCGGTACAGATGGCCAAACACGAGCTCAACATATACATTTCTACTTCTTGTACTTCACGCACCGCAGTGGCAGTCGCAGGTCAGTTACTGCTTCCAACTGGGCGGACTGTTGGACAGACTGAACGCGTACGAGTACCTTTACCTCGTCGGTCGGCTGCGGGGCATCACCGAGAGTGACTTGAAGCCCATGGTGGGCAGTGTTATAGCTGTCGTGGACCTCACGGAACACGCCTCGAAACAGTGCGGAGTGTACAGGTTCGTTCATGTGAACTATATACTTTACCGGTCTTGGGAAAAGTTCGAATATCCTGTAACCCCACTCAGTATCTGTAACAGCGACACTTTTGACCTAACTTCCTAGTACCATTCGAACTTCAGCGCATCACCAATTTTACTATTGCTCTTTGCTCTTACAGCGCTTTATAGATTTTGGGACTCAATATAACAAATATTAATTGTATATTCTGCTCATCTTGTGAGATATGGAGTTCATTTTGTTGTTACTGTTGATGCTAAACCAAGAACAGATGTCTTGGTAATATAGCTGACACTAATTTTACCAACAAGGTCGCCCGGAGTGGGATCGTGTATTTCAATATATCCTGACGGCATTCACGCTGCATGCTCCTCTGAATACGCGCATCATGACTTTTCTGTCAGCCGTTCTTGCTGCGTTCGCTAGGCGTTCTTGGTGAAAACAGTGTGGGCAAACTTGTCTTCTGCTTGTTTCGTACTTGTGTTGGCACCTGCGCCTCGTTTCTTATAGTTGTAATATTTTCTGTCAGAAATGAAATATTTTAAAAAATACAAATAGATAGAGCTTTATAATACCAATTGGCGTGTTACTTTTCAAAACGACAGTATTATCATCAGACGCGCAGTAGTGGAGGGCTACAGAAATTTCAACCATCTAGTGGGCTTTAACGAGCTTTCACGGCGCAACGCATTCTGCCCTCTACCTTCCCGCGACCATCGACATGTGACCGCCTGAGCTCGGATCTAACCCACATCTTTGAATAAGCAGACAAGCACCTTAACTACAGTAGAGCCGAGGCGTACGATACAGATGTAATCATAGACATGAGAATGAAGGTAGCCAGGGGGGCAGGCTGCCTCCCAGGTCTCCTAAGAAGGGGTGGAAGGGGGTACTAAGTCAGCCCCTCACATTGACATATCAAGCTGGGGGCGTTGCAATTCAGGGGCAGGGGCGCAAAGACAGCCCCTTAGAATTCGCATAACAGAAGGGGAGGAGTGGGGGAGGGGGAGAGTGCTGCGAAGAGCATTAGCTCCCGCTTCTTCGGCGAACTCGGCGCGCGCCTATGGATATACAGAGATGCGTAAAAACAATTTTAAGAAAAACCTGTTAAGTGATAGGGCAGTGGGATCATTTTTAACTTCACGGTTGGAGTTGCGTAGATTTTGCGTGAACGTGGAGTGAACATACAATAAACCATTCGTTAAATATTGATTTCAAAAAAAAAGAGTGGCTTGCTTTGGGCATTTATAGGTCAGTCTGCATCAGCGCTTACACTTACATGTCATAAAAAAAAAACGCGCGAAGTGGCACTATCATTTCCTTTTAGAATCGCGACAAAGCCTGACAAAGGGACCTACTTGGTTTGCCACGGACAACTGCTCGAATTGGTAAGTGAATATTTTATGACCCTTCCCTTACAGCGGCGGCAACCGGCGGAAGTTGTCCATCGGCGCTGCACTGTTGGGCCTTCAGCCGTTCATCTTCCTGGACGAGCCGTACGCCGGTGTGGACGTCGTGTCTCGAAACAAGATCTTCCGAGCCATCGCCGAGATCAAGAAGCGCTCGAAGTCCACTTTCGTGCTCACGTCCCACAAGTGAGTGCTACCGTATCCACTTGAATAGAGCATTGAGAGGTTGGCCAGAAACCGACATATTTCATGAGACAATCACGGTAAGGACAGCTTAAGAGAGATAACTGGTGCAATCTACGCTTGCACGCCTGATGCTCCGAGAAACAATCTCTGAAGCGCTTTGCTAAGATAGCGCTGATTTGGTTAAGAAAACAAAAACAGATACTGTCTATATATACATGTATCCTACGGACGTCCTTTCTGTGCTGTGTTGTTTCCTTAACCGAATTCACGCTCCCCGAAGCACGATGTCCAAACAATTATCCCAACAATTGAACACGCTCAGAAGATGTTCTCGTTTTGATGTCGGGCAGTATGCACCATTACTAGATTATCATCAATGAGTTAGACCGGGCTACACGTCCATGAGCCTTGGTGTTTACGGCTTCCCTGTCTACGGTTTTGAAACGCATCTCACTAAGATAGCTGATAGCGTAGCTAGTACAACTATTAGTATTCATAACCAATCATGTTTTTTGTGCATGTATCTCGATCTACTGCATTGTTGCTCAAGCTTAGAGAAGTGTATTTGTACAGATTTCTCTCGTTGTAGTTCATGCACACACGAAACAGTGCTTTTGCCACATCCACCAAATATTCATGGTGGGTTGGCTCACCCGCTGAGCCACGCAAGAGGCTGCAACATATTGTGAGAACACTCGAGTAACAGTGGCGATTAGGCCGAATGCCAAACGCAGCAAGAACGGGAACGTGGTCGTAAGTTGAGCTAGTAATACGCCTTCACCGAATAAATAGTATGGTTTTCCTAGTGCTGAAGACGATTACAGATGACCAATAGGCGTTTTCGCTAAATATGCTTTCGTGGTGTCCACATTCGGCTACTGCGATTCAAGGAAATAAATATGGTATTGGTTATTGCTGCAAAAATATGTGTATAAATTTATAACTATTGCAATGGTGTGCTCTGTATGACTGACTGCCTCCAGCATGGACGAATGCGAATTTTCCTGCGACCGCATTACAATCATGGTCGAGGGCCACATGATGTGCCTGGGCACGCTCCAGCATTTGCGGGAGAAATTCGGCAAGGGCTTCCGGCTAGAGTTCCTGCTGAAGCACACTGCCGCAGCCGACGCGCCCATGCTGAACGCGGCAGTAAAGCAGCTCTTCAGAGGCATAGAGCTGAAGCAATGCCACCAGGTACTTACCATTACTTGTCCTTACAGACAAAATAAAACAGCCTTAGTGGCTAGGCACGTGTGCAGGTTCTAAAGCAACGATTAGGCAACTAGGAGTTGTCTTTTTCTAACCTCACATACAACATGCAAACATATGCACGCACACATTCAGCTTGAATTTGCATCAGGACCTTATGTTATAATATCAATGAGAATATTGGTAATTTGAGTACAGTATTGCTTGATGTAGTGGTCTTTTTAAAGAGCAATACGTCATACAAAGGCATCTCAGTCAGTTTTCGGTATGCTGCAGTAGTTTTATATGTCATCAATAATTCTCAAAGTTTTGGCAAAAGAAAGTGCAGGGTAAGCACCCTGCACTTTCTTACACAATACGAATAGCGAATAAAACAACTGTTTCATGGAGACTAAGTTGGCACATATGTTTAGTTTTCGTGAGTGCACAATATAAATAATAAAATCCCTATTTATATTACTTAGGGATTTGTTTACCCATTGTGGCATTTTTTATGGTGCCATACATGCTTGACAAAAATCAATGCCGAGTTAATTAAAGCTTTCAACGAGACTATACCTCTGCCCATAATGAATACAAAAATCCTGAATAACCAATAATTTTCTCAAAAACTTGACAGAAAATCCCGAAAACACTTCAAAAGCTTGCACCTGGTGACCACGCCACTGAAAACAGAACGTCACCACCTCCGCAAGCTCGCGATTTCTGAGACAATCAGTATGATGCCTGCGCTGTGCACTTTGTCGAATTTTGTGGTAGTGGAGCTATACTGAGCGCAAGACAGAGCAATACCAAGACGCAGAAACACATTATTGGCGTAGGATATAGAGGTGCTTCTAAAGCAATGTGAAGACAAACGCCCGGTTACACAAATACACCGCATTAATCGCGGTTTCGTTATTCATTCATCGTTTTCCGTTTTGATGTATTCAAAGAAACGTCTATCTGTTGGCGGTTGGTTTATAAAAAAGCTTGAAAATTGCCCTCTATGCACCTAGTATTCCTCAGGAATGATACGTTTAGCATACAAGTTTATGTTAAAGCACATGCACGACTGTTCATTTTCTTACAGAACCTTCTGTGCTACCACCTCGTGGTGAAAGTATACCTCAGGCATGATGTGTTTAGCATGCACAATTATGTTAAAACGCATGCCTGACTGTTCATTTTCTTACAGAACCTTCTGTGCTACCACCTCGCGGTGAGAGTGCCCTGGAGCGAGATATTCACCAAGGTGGTGGACCTTCAGAAGAACTTCCAACTGGAGCACGCTCTGGTGGCGGAGAACACACTGGAGGACATATTCTTGAACTTCGCCAAAGCACAAGAAGCGGCCACAATGGCCGCTACTGCAAATGCTGCCCCTCCTACAGCACACCCGCGGCAGTCACCTTCCACTGGAGCCCCAGCGTCAGCTGCGGCTTCCACGTCCCCCGCGTAAAACGTAGCACAACTTTAGCTACCGCAACGCGCTTCATACGGGGCGCAATAAAGAACTGCGTTTCCTTAATTCCTATAAAACGCTGTAAGCTAAGCGATTTCGTAATGCATTTTGGAGAAGTGGGGCAATATAACTGACGGAGCAAGACCAGTTCTATTTGTTGCATAACTTTGCCGTATTATTAACCGATTATCGCGAAACAGTCTGTTTTTGAAGTTTGATATTTATGCAATAAACGCATGACGCTCTGTGACTCTTCGTTTGTCTACCTTCTTCCCTAGCGCTGTGTACTCCTTCAGTGATTTCAGGTTACATGTTTTATGGTGTGCGGACTTCTCTTGTGTTCACGGCATGTCTTTATCACATCCTTCAATAAGCCGATTTTCGCTATAGATACCAAAAAAATGAAATGCAAACTTAAAGGCGGTAATATAAACTGTGTTTGAAATGTGCACATAAAACTTAGGTCACTACAGAGGGATTTCCAAGTATAAAGGCGTGGAGCTGGACGCATTTTTTTTTCGCAGTCAACTAGATTTTTTTTCCTGGCCATAATATCTCTTCTTTTTCTATGAGAAGTGTGGTTCCACTTACACGTACGTCATTTACGCGAAAATATATTGCAATGGACGGGGGATTGCAGCGTGAGGCGGCACTTTCCGCCTCCCGAGGCAGACGCGCGTCGCAGAGCTTTTTTCGGTACATAAATGATGCGGCCGACGCTTCGGCTAAGGTCGCCACCTTGCGATGCGTATGGGGTTGAGAAAAGTACATTTGTATTGAAAACGCCCCGAATGAGGCGTACACGTGTCAACGATGCATTACAAGAGCCAATGGTGTGCGCCGCAGACGTGATGCATTACTTGACTTTGCCGCTCCCAGAGAGTGACATCACTCCGCCGAGCAAGAACAGTGTGAGAAAAAAAAGCGTGTGATATATAAAATGCGTGTTTGCAAAGCAATCGGAGTGTGTGACAGTGGGACATGCAGCCACACTTGCAGAGAACTGACTAAACCCTGAATCTTCATATTTGTGTAGGAGGCAAGCATTCACAATGCCAGCCTTTGTCATTTGTCGGAGAAGCGTGGTACTTGCAACACACTTGTTGGGAATTTCGTACATTTTTTTATCCTGCGGCAGACGAAGACACTGAAGTTTATGAAGCATTATGCATCAAGCTTAAGTAATGCGTTGAAGTATTCGATGACCCACTCGTTCGGTATATCGCATTGTTTAAGGCCTAGTTGTGTACAGATTGTTCTAAAACACCTTTTCTCACATATTACGTGATTCCTTGAACGACATCAAATCTGCCTAGTGTCAGTTGGGAAACGAGTTTCAAGAGCGCGAACAGTATTCGCGGCTACTATTTATTAGGCAATTAGCTTAAGGTATTGGATTATGCAGACGATGCATTTTTTTGTTCGAACAAACAAAGTGATGAGACTTTGTTATCTACAATAAGTCAACTCGGCATTGTATCAGGTGTTCGTTTAAACGTATCTAAGTGCTTAGGATTATGGTTTAGTTTAGAAAGTAGTACGCCAGACAATATCACGATTTCCCACGTACTCCACTAACAACGTAGTGTGCCTCAAGATACGTAGAGATTCAGTGCGCGCTATATACAAGAGAGAACTCGTTCCTAAGCTTGAACGACAGGCGCAGATCACATCGCCTTTCTATCTTTGAGAGCCTAAGTTTGTAACTTAATTTTAGAAACAATGCTGTACTATGTATTGCAGCCTATTCGATGCGCTATAGGTCACAAACAGCATTTTCATGCAGTATTCGCACGTTCGTCTGGTCTTCAACATTTGAACAAATGAGACGGGAAAACGTTTTCAGGCTAGTAAAAAAAGGATGTCTGTGATTACTTCATTTATGGTCTTGCTTCTCTGTTTGTTTTCGCTACAGTTTACATCTGATATTTTGATCATCCTTGCAAACTACATTTGTTGATGACTTACCTGACTGTTTTGTTTCTACAGATATTTCTGTACGCCCGTGTTTGTGTGTGTATTTGTGTATAGAGGCACTCTTGATTCCACTCCAGTTTCTCAAAGTCTGATTTTTTATGAAGAACTCTTACACAGTATCACGCAGAAAATTCAATCAAGATTTGTTAATCCTGCTTTTTCCACCTCCGTTTTACCGCGCGATTCTGACCTTCCAGGACATGATGTACCAAAAATGAGCCCGGAAAATCTCTATTTCTCCTAATACAAAAACTCTTTCTACCGGCTTCATACAGAGAAGCTGCCGGTTAACGTTGGTTGCAAAAAGAATGTACTTTTGTTTCTTCAGTTAGCTTCCGTCTCTGCCATGTACCATAGACAGTAGAACACTGGTCTGATAACTGCGAAGATGACATTCTGTTTTGAACGATCCTTCAACGAACCATTGAAAAAGCTTTTAACATTGATTTACATACTGTGCGTTTCCTTCTCTCAGCACGTCTTGATGAAGTTTTGTTTTGAGTGTTCTTTCTTATGGGACAACACAGCCTGTGCAAAATGAACATGCAAGCAAAACTGACAAATTTAAGTGTGCACTTCTTGCGTATGGCTCTCTATTCAAAAAACATTTAGGAAAAACTTGACTTCAAATAAGGCGGAGAAGGAGGAGGAAAGTTTAAGCGGAAGGACAGGGAGGTTAGCCAGTTCTACTTCAAATGAGACTGGCACGTAATCCTAATGAGGTATTCCTCCTTACAAACCTTTTAAAGAACCTTTCCTTTTTTTATGGATTTGCTACCTATATATGCATCTAAGCGTTTGAACGCCTGTGGAGTACTTATGCGAATATTATGGCTGAGCGAATGCATAACTACGTGAAAGCAAATGGCCTTATTTTTTTAAAATACAAATACTATCGTGTTCATGGTAACATTATACATTAGGTTTTTGTATTTTTTATTTTGCGTTATTGTAGTAGCAGATACCGGCAGTGGTAGTGGCAGACATTGACGGAGCACGCGACCCTTGTTTAGATCTCGTGACAGCTATCGCTGCAAAAGCTACCGTGCCACTCTTAGGCTCACGACTAACCCATACCCGATGGCTGGCTCTGATTATTTCATATAATTTTTGAAGACAACATATTACATGTGCATCTATGACTGCGAAAGCTACAGTATTCCACAGCTACATGCGTGCGGTACGTTTACGTGCCCCATACGGTCACCCTTACGTCCTATTCTGCATGAGTGCTGCACGCGTGCTCCTGTTGAATGCCATGGAACGTTCTCTCTACCGTTCCTTCTTAATCGTAACGAGTTACAGTTACGATTACGCCAATCCTGACTAGAACGGTCACGTTCCTTCGTTCCTGCCAAAATTAACTAGTTCCTGGAATGTCATTCCTTGGAACGATGTTTCGTATAACACTGTTTCAACATGCTAATTCCGAAAGCTCTAAAGCTCTAAGCCCGAAAACATCAAAGTAGTGAATCGGCCTTTTTATTTTAGCACAAAAGTTAAGTTGCTATTTTGTCTAGTCTTCCAGAGCCTCGAGGCGCGAAGCCAGAATTTTTTTCTGAAGGGGGGGGGGCACCTTCTAGTTTTCGGGGAGTGCATTCTCTTGACATCATTGTCTGCTTTTTATGACATGGCTAATTTCAGGGGGAGGACACGGGTCTGGTGTTCCAATCTCTGTAACACCAGACCTGTTCCTAGGGCCCTCGGAGTGCTCAGAAAGATCGTCGAGTGCATACTTATTTTTTTTGCAACACAACGCTGTCATGTATACATGCCTTTGTGCACGAACGCTCTTTGCTCGCCCATTTAACGCACCCCACCCCTGAATATGGTGACCATCACCACGTAATGTAGTGATAACGTCGCTGTGTATCATACCGAAATTCTGCTGCCAATACATTGTGTTGCCATAAGTCAGAATTCTCCATTTGTAATCTAATGAAAGGAGGAGAATGCATGGCTTCCGCGTGGCTTCTTCTGCGTGGCTTTCAGGCACGCATGTTTTTTTTATTGTTACTTCACCTATAACAATACATCTGCGAAATTCAGCTTTAAATGTAGAATGTAATGAGAAAGAGAACACAAAACCAGGCTTACGTTGCATTGTCTTTCAAAGTTTGCTGCTTCTGTGCAGAATTTAAATAGATAAATGTCTCCTTTCTTTTGTTGGGTGAAATAACAGAAAACGTCATGTACTATTGTTTTACATGTGGAAGCTTAACATTTTTTATTCTCCACACAACGCTGGATCGTAGACTTCAGTTGAATATTGTGTATAGCAAGCCGTAGAAAAGTACCTTACACATGGATGATCCTCGTTCCACTTGTGAATGTGCGGCTTCTCGCTGATTTTCATGCTCACCCACAGCTCACATTTCACAGAATCTAAGTGCAACATACGTATAAAATTAGTGAAGTTTTACGACCATATTAAGAGCAAAGCATTTCAGTGCGCCGTGCTCAGATTGCCAATTTTTTGCAAACGACTGCCCTTAGGCGTGAAGTCACATCACATATTACATTGACAGCAGCGCATGGTGCAAACTGTCCCCACTGGAACACTACGGGAAAATGGGTACAATATTCTCGTACGTTCAGCCACTGATTCATGGGATTAGACTTGGAAGGGGAGAGTCGGAGGCTTCAAACACTACTACATTTTCTAGGTTCATTGTATGTTTGGTGTCATTTTATAGGTTTGAGACCTATGGTAACATCCCAGCGCGACTGAGATCATGGTACAGAGGCTGCCGTTGTTATTGAGAGTTAAAGTAAATTGAGGCAAACAGTAGATGGGCACTCTGTTTTGTATTTTTTTCTAGCACATGTATTGTTTTTGTGTTTCCAGTAGAGGTTTTTTTCAAGTTATTACCCTTTTTTATTGTACCGTTTCTTCACTTTTACCTCCAATGTTCCTCGAATTTCACTTATTTACTTTCTTATTATATGTTCTTTACACTTTAACGCGTGCCTCTATTTTCATTTGAAACTCAGCATTCCGTGCAAAATATTTTTTCCACAAGCTGATTTTTTGCAAATATTGTATTCAAGCTGCCCGTGAAAGGAACATAATTATTTTACGCTCAATACTTCTTATCCTATCTCTTCATAAACTCTTGCGATTCACTGCATTGTAAAATAGCTGTACTGCAATGCCTTTTGCTGTTAAACATCGGGTTCTGATATCGGGTTAGTTATCCTAAATATGTACGCCATTTTGTACTTATTCATCACAAGTACTATCTACGACGTTTTCATAGCTGCAGTTAGCCTGAAGATTTATTTACAAATTTCTTTATCGATATCCGATTCTACCACACCTATGACAAAAGCTACCCAAGTGTCTGAACAAGGCAGCGATGTTAGACAATTATGCCATTCTAACTTGCAGGTTTGTTTTACGTTCAAAGATTTATGTTTAGTTTTCAAAAAAGAGTCCGTTCGAATGGAGCTAGACTAGTAGTTAATATTTCAGAACGTGTCCGTTGGATACCTCCGTACAGTACAAATATGCAAGTTCCATGTTTACGAAACTACTACTTAGCAAATGAAAGTCCCGTAAATATAAAAAACCAATTGAAATTTTTCAAAAAAATAAATCGCACTAGCTGTACTAAACACAAATACTATCCATACCAGTTTCAACAGGGTCCTTGGACAAAACTTTCAGAACCGCGCATTCATCATCGCAATATGCGAAAAGCCATTCGGGTTTCGGAAGGTGATAACCAAACGCACCTGTGTAAATAAAAAAAGATTTGGTCGAAAGTTCGAACATAAAAGGGTCTGAGAAGTTCAACTGGCTGCAGGCAAGATTGTAGAACCAGGCTTGTTGTACCTTGCAATAGAAATTTCAATCCAAATGTTTAGATTAAGGCGGCGTACCTCATTTGGTCATAGCAGTGCCCCGTAGACCTTACAAGAGTGGGAGTTAGAAACAAAGCGCCTTGTACTTGTTCTTGCGAAGTGAACGCGCTTAGAGTGCCAACGCACAAAGGTCAAATACAGTAATCACCTGTTGTATCGTCAGTGATTATGGCACCCTGTCAACAAGCGCTTCAACAAATTTGTCCAAGATCCTCAAAGGTCTTTCAATTACATTTGCTAGCTGTCTACAAAATTACGTTTCATGTAGCGGCGGGCATCTGGAGATGGTTACAGATGTCATTTGAAAGATGGAGTAGAAATGTTAGACAAGTTTGTGAACTTCATGTTGATAAGAAAGCCAACTAGGTTAATAGCGTTGGATCTCTCGCTGTATTGTTTCCCACAGCTATATTATGTGCTTCTTCCTTTCCGGAAGAAGTGTGGCAATTTTCGTAAATTTCCACAGGTGCAGACGTATAGCAGGACCAGCAAAACACTTCACACGAAGACGAACACAACATTACAGACGCTTAATTTTGGCGCCCTGACCGTTGTAAAACTCGGGAGAAAAATGGCAGCGTGTCAGCAGCGTATGCGCGTTAAGCGCGCAAAGTAAATTCAAGTAGGGCAACGATTTCTTGGGCTTCTTGCTATCTCGCTGATGTTGTAGCGTTCAGAAATGTCATTCCACGTGACGAACATCAACGCGAAAGATTACAAGAAACACACTCTTCTCAGTACACTAAAGTTGGTGTGCTTCCTTGCAAGGCTTCTGGTTTTCTCGTGCCTCCATAGCACTTTAGTCGTCAGACCATGGAGGAAATAGGCAAGGACGTAGTTCATAAGAAGCAGCACTGAAAAAATAAGCAATAATGATAGTGTCCATATTCGTGTGACATCCGCTCACGTTGAACTGTCTATTCATTCAAACGAAGAAATGGACCACTTTCAATGCATACAAAACAATGACATGCGGCAAATGCACACACTCATCAAGCGCTTTTTGAGTATCATTATCATGCATCTGTCTGGTCATGTTCTTTTTTATTGTCTTTTAGAATAGGTTCGTTCAATTGAAAACACTCTTATTGTGATATATCTTGACAATATTATCGTAGCAATGTTTTTTGCCTAGTTCTACTGACTTCTGAAAAATCGACAAAAATGTGCAGTTCATACGTAGTAAAGTGCGTGCAAACCAAGCACAAATTAAGCAGTCCATGCCATCTGACTGGGTGTTCGTATGTGGGAATGCCATCATCCACTATGCGCGGGCTTGTACTCTACCTCTATTTGATTGGATCGTCGTTGATACAAATACCAAGGATCATCATTTATATTTTTTGTTCCATTGAGATAATGACGCACCCCTGACTGTAGTGAGTCCCCTTGACTGTGTCATGCGCCATGATAAACCTTACTGATTCAACTTGTTTCGTCACTTCTTTTAGGTTCACTAGAATGATTGCTGTGATGTGACTTTTATTCTCATATGTCACTGCTAATAATTCGTCCTAGTACTCTATGGCACTACTAACAACCTAAACTCATCTAAGGAAAATATCAAGATCTTCTTGAATAAATTTAAGGTGACGAAATAAAAAAAAAGCACAGGAGTATATTCCTGAGTGATTGCCGATGGTGGAACCGTTTATAGCTCTCAAGGAATATTAAAATTGGCTTCTATTCAGTAAGACTAGCACTACTTGTCGTGAGCGTTACATCATTGTTTATGTATATAGTGTCTGGGAACAGGCAATAATGCAAAAAAAGAGCGTCTGATCATTACGCATGTTATACGCACCCGTGAAAATCATACAAGTACTTGGCGCCAGGTCGATGGTATTAGTGATGCGGGAAGCGGTTGAAAATTCGGGGTAGCGAAAGTAACAAATTTAAGAAGCAACAGATCGATTTGACATTCACCAAACAGCCGCTGATGGCCATGCATAAATTTGATGGTTGTGATGACCGTTTTTAGCCCCTTGCCTTCAGCAAGTGTTATAATCAGTACTTTGACATTAAAATATAGGCTGTATTTTTAAATAACTTACTGTATATGAGGCTTGAATTCACATAGTTGAATAGATCGTCTCTTCGGGTGCCTTTCATTGTATCATCCGCGGCGTAAAAATATAAGAAAAATTTTGCCACAGGCCTGCCAAGTAATAAAGAAAAATTGGAACATAACATCGCTCAATATACACAAAAAGTATTAAAGAAGAAATAAATTGCACATAACAGTAAAAAGGACAAAAAGACATAACTCATGTACACCAAAGAACCTTTTGCGTTTTTTGTTTTTGATTGAGTGTAAATTCGTGATCTCATTATATACTAAAGAGTAACAACGAGACGCGTCAGACGGCAATGATAAATCATTCCCCTGATTCAGAAAAAAAAACAAAAATAATTATAGATTTTTTCTACTCACAATATTCCTAAATATAAATGCTTCTGTTTCACATTCATACTCAGCATAGAGTTTGGTGTTATGCTTGCCTATTTTCGGCGCAACGACTCAGTACACTTAATCCAATTTTGACCTCCTGCACCATACATTATTCTACATTCTGTGGCATAATTTGACGCGGTATGTTGTTTTGTTTATTCTTGTACACTTGTGTACCTCTGCATGAGCTTTTTACAAGCATGCAGCGCTTTTGCGTGCCATAATTACATAAATGCTTGCAGCGTTTGTTGTTCCCGCAACGAGATTCATTTTGCCATTATTGATATCGCTATACCTCTTGTCAATTGAGAACTAGACGAAAGGTTGATATGACACCTATGAAACAAGATGACACCACTTTGCCCTGTCCTCTAACCGATGGCTTGGTCACATTATGTGAAAGATGCCGATTCAAGCACGCAGCCAGGAGTCTTTTTTTGTGGGAAGAGGGGGGGTGACAGGAGCTTGATTGTTCGAAAGAAACTTTTTACGTTGCAAAAGTAAAAAAAAGTAGGTTACACTATAATTTGACAGACTGGACAACCTTCAGCAGGGGAAGGGGGGCTCCTTTCCCCTGTCTACGCCTCTATTCTTACGCCGTGAAATTATTTCTTCGTTTTATTTGGTGCTTTATCTAATGGGGAATGGAAGAGTACGTAGCTGTGTTTGAAACTGTGTGTGTACCTGAGATGACTTGCTTTTCGACTCAGCGCCTTGAAAGAACTCTCAGGCGATGGCCAAGGATTCTTCAGTAGACATAATTTTCCCCACACTGGCACCACGCGAGATGTCTTGCGGTAGCAACAGGAAGTTGCATTAAGACATCGATACCTCTCAAAACAATGTGCTGTTGACGCACAGATGACCGAAGTTAAGTGCAATAAAATACTAAAAAAATCCACTCTATTGATTATCCAGTTTGTCGTGACCACCACACAAGTTCCAGAAGCCGTCCTAGGTAGTTCGATGGTGTAATGCAGATTTATAATGTAGCCACGCTGCCGCCTCACTCTGGGGGAATGGCTTCTTACCAGTCTATGATTGATTGGCCTATCCCCATTATCGTATATATGCGGTGCGGCCATGTGGTTTAAGCATATCGAGGCCTGGCCCTCACCAGCAAAATTAGCTGTCTGTGTGCCGCTCCCTTTTGCGCAGGGTGGTCGCTTCCGTCCGCGATTCACGTAGAAACGTGGATCCATCTGACATCGCTTACGGACCACTTCGCACTCACACACCGCAGCAATAAGAAAGACAGGATGAATCGAGGCCTAACGGGACAAGCCACAACACACACTGCTCAAACGGACGCATCAGGGATGCACCGATAATTATTTTTTGGGGAGGGGGGATATATCTTTTGTTTATAAAGGGGGAGTTTTGTGCTCTGTATACCATGGCGACAAATGATTCGGGAGGGCGGAGGACACGGGCCCGATGTGCCACTCTCCAGCTCCACCACTGGACGCCTCTACAACTGCCGATCGCTAACTTTGACACCTAGTTGAACGCTGACAGTCGGTACCATGAGCCAGGGCTTCTTCTCGCCAGAGGCAATATTAGGCTATCACCGCTGACATATGGCAATGGTATGGCTCTCAAGTTTGCACAACGTGTGAACAGCGCACGCGAATCTGTCATAAACACAGGAAATAATACGCAGCGCGCTGGATCAATTATAAAAAATGGTCATAAGCGCAAGTCTTTCGATGACGAGAATTTCTTATGAAATATTGTAATATTAGGAACTGTACTATTGTTGTGGTAGTTTGCTTTGTAGTAGAGATGCTACTCGTAAGGCAGGAACGCACATGGAGTCGTGAAAATGCATTAGAGTGTTATAAGATTGGTCACTCACGGCGCAGAAAATACCGTAATACCATCACAGCTGAACACTGCGCATGCGTGATCTTTATGCCGTGAATCATATCCTAAACGTACTATGCGTCAGTTCTTACATAGCAAGATGCGCACGTTGAATATAGAGGCTTGCATTGGTCTTGTAAATAGCTTCTTTGATGGCATCACCCCTACATAAAACGTCACTGGGCTCAAACTTATTCATTCACCCAATGTCATTATTCAAGCTTTTTTCTGCGCACATTTTACAGCATCAGAACTAGGAATGCTTACTGCTGCCACAGATTTGAGTAACCAGGCCTGGAGGTGTTTTCTGGTGCTGTCGAGGCCAACAATGCTTAAACGTCACGCTTACATGTGCGTTCTTTTCAAGACGGGATGCAATTTTTTTGCAATGAATAATTCGGAAGGCGTTGGACTTTTAACTTATTCACGTCAGCGATTCTTGATGGCATTATTATTTCGCGATTGATGAGCTACTACAATGGTCAACCAAGAATGTGTAAGTCACTAAGGTCATTGCTAGGTTACCTTAATTACTAAGCAAATAAATGCGCTAAGGCAATTCGCACACAAATGTAATGTAGCAAATGGTGCTTCTTGGTACTGCACCGCTTCTGCATAAGCCCTTAATGTTGCGCACTTTGTTATAAATTAATAGGACTTTTTTGACATACGGAAAAACAGAGAAATCGCATCACATCGTAGCTTGTCAGTTTGATTGAACATAAGTCAACCAGGCTACAGTTGGTATGCTGGCTTCACGTATTGTCTATATTTCATCTGTATACGTGATTTCCATTGCAATAAATGAGGTGCTATGAACAACCCATATACACTGTTTATATGAACGTGAATGAAGCACGAACCACAATAAACGTGAAAGCTGCTGCAAAAACACTCGAAATATTAAGGCAAAATCTGTCGGTGCAACGTGGAAGGCTAATATTTATGTAAACGTAGAAACAGATGCCTCAAAGCAATATCAGATGGCGGGACGCCTTCATTATATGAAGAAGTCATATTATCACACCAAGGGATAATGACCGTTCATGATGTGGTCCCCTGGTTCGGGGAACGAAAATCTGGGACTTGATAAAACAGACGAAGTCGAGGAAAGTCGCATTTACTCCAACCCGATATGAAATAGAAAACCATCCTAGGTATGCAAAGCTACAAGAAGAGTATGAATTTCAAACATAAATCGAGGTACGTGGAAGAATGGAAAACCCATTGATCTTTGTTACTATATGCTTAGTAAACAGTGCGAGCACGTCATTCACAAACGTATTTCGGATCATGTTGAGAGGAAAAACTTGTTTCTGTACAACGTGGTTCGCAAAACAGGATGCGATGGCGCTAATCAGGTGTCAAATAATTGCCATTCCAAACAGAGACGTGCGAGGTAATGTGGGCTTAGACGTGGAAAATGTTTTTGACAACGTATCGCATGCACTCATTCAGAATGTCAAATAGGATCAGAATTTGAGCGTAGCCTTTAACGGTTACAAAGCTGCTCTTTGAAGATACGAAAACGACAATTTAAATCGGAGAATCAACCACAGAGGCGGGAGTGCTTGGCCCTAGAGGCACATTGCAAATAGCGGTTGTTTCACTTCTAATATTTACCAAGCAAAAAAGGGTCTCTCGTAAAAGCTTTCTGCTATGGACGACGTCAGTCACACAATCTATGCAGGTGACATAACTCTATGGTGCAGAAAAGAATGTCAAGGAGATTTTGAGGCAATTCTACGATCGGCAGTTAATAAGGTTGAATCCTACCTGAATAAACACTTGACTAAAGTGTTCCCCTAGTAAGTATCAGACAAGCTCCCAAGCCCATAGGATGGAAGCCACTCGCAAACAGCGACATCAGGCTATTCACACGTGATGGAACCCTCATTCCTAGAGTCGAGTTCATACGCCCGTTGTGCATGGTTATCCAATCCAATTGATCGAACAGGTTTGCGTTAGATAGAATTTCTAAGATAACGGGTAAGGTCATCAGACTCATTATTAGGCTGCCTATTAGAAGATGAGGCCTTAAAGATGGATACCTATTCCAAATTTTCCTTGCCTTCCTCATAAGCCAAGGGATCTGCGTAGCATCCTTGCACAACTGGTACAACTTTGAGAAAAATAAGCTTAACACTCTCATTCGAAAAGGCATCAAAAGGGTGCTCGGTATTCCCAAGACTCCTAGCACAGGACGCCTCTGTCAATCAAGGCTGCACAGTCTCCTAGACGAAATTATCAAAGCTCAGGAATCAGCCCAGCTGGCTAGACTATCTTGCTCTGGCAGAGAGAAGAATCCCAGACTTCTGGGCCTCAATCCAGTTTGGCAGAGGAGAGAAGCCATTGAATCACCGAGAAGAAAAGAGAATTTTTTTCTATTGCACTGATCCCTCGCAATATGCATATGCAGCACAATGAGGGAAGGCAAGGCGCAAGAGCGTCTTAAAAATTACCAAGGACTATCCCAAAACAGTATGATTCCTAGATGCGGCAGACCATGGATGCTCATGTCACTATGCCGTGGTCGCAATATATTATCATGAGCAGCAGAAGCCTCATTACGTCCACTGCAGGACAAAGGCCCCTCCCATGTTCTGCAAGTCAACTCGGTCCTGTGCTGGCTGCTGCGACTTCATACCCGCAAACTTCTTAATCTCATCTGACCACCTAACTTTCTGTCTCTCCCTAACCCGCTTGCTTCTCTGGGAATCCAGTGTGTTATCACTATTGACCAGTGGTTATCCTGCCTACGCGCTACATGCCTGACCCATGTTCATTTCCTCTTCTTGATTTCTACTATGATATCCTTGACCCCCGTTTGTTCCCTAATCCACTCTGCTCTCTTCTTGTCTCTTAAGCTTATACCTATCATTTTCTTTTTCACCACTCACTGCGTCGTCCTCAATTAAGCTGAAGCCTCTCTGTAAGTCTCCAGGTTAATGCTCCATAGCTAAGTACCGGCAAGATTCAGCTGTTATATATCTTCCTCTTGAGGGATAGTAGCAATCTACCCATCACGATTTGAGAGTGCTTGCCAAAAGTGATCCACTCATTCTTATTCCTCTAGTTACTTCGATATCGTGGTTAAGCTCAGCGGTTATTACCTGTCCTAAGTAGATATACTCTTTTACATCTTAAAGTACATGATTACTCATCTCGACGCGTTGTTCTCTTCCGAGGTTGTACAATACCTTCGTTTTCTTCAGATTATTTTAAGATTTAACTATTTGTTCTCGTTGTCTAACTACGAAATCATGAGTTGCAATTCGTCTTCCGAGTTACTCAGCGACGCAATGTCATCGGCGAAACGCTGGTTACTAAGGTAATTTCCGTGAAGTCTTATCTCTAACTCTTCTCATTCTCGGCCTTGGAAACCTCCTGTAGGCTTGCGGTAAATAGCATTGGGGATATTGCGTCCACCTCTCTTACACCCTTCCTGATTTGTATTCTGTCGCTTTCTTTAAAGAGAACTAAGTTGGCTGTTGCTCCTCCGTAGATTTGTTCTAGAATGTTTATATATGCTTTGTCACCGCCGTGATATTCCATAGTTTCTGAATCACTGCTGATTTTCCTACTGAATCAAGCGCCTTCTCGTTGTCTGTGAAGGCTATGTAAAGTGGTTGGTCGCATTCTGAACATTTCTCTATTGCCTGATTGATAATATGAATGTGGTCGATAATTGAGTAGCCTGGCCGAAATCCTGTTTGTTTCTTTGGTTGATTGAATTGAAATGTTGTCTTAATTCTGTTAACAATTACCATTTGTACATAGCTTGTATACTACGGAGAGCAAGCTGATCAGCCTGTAATTTTTCAACTCCTTGACATCTCCTTTCTTGTGTATTAGGATGATGTTAGCATTCATCCAAGATTCCGGTACTCTTCCCGTCAGAAGAAACTTCGTGGTGGCTAGTTTTTCCAACACAAACTTTCCTCCGTCTTCCAGCAGATCTGATGTTGCCTGATACTCACCAGCAGCTTTGCCTCTTCGCATTCTCTTCAGGACTTTTCTGACTTCTTCTAGCCCTACTGATATGATGCCACCTGCGTTACTGCTAGATTTAGAATAGGGTCGCGGTTGTTCCGGCTACTGTACAGGTCTATGTAAAACTTCTCTGCAGTTTTAACTACCCTATTCATATCGGTAGTTACTTTGCCTTCCTTGTCCCTTAGTGCGTACATCTGCTTTTCGCCTATCAAAAGTTTCCTCTTTACCGCTTTGACGCTTCCTCCGTTCTTTGAAGTGTGTTCAATTCTCTCCATGTCATACCTTCTTGCATCGGATACCTAACAGTTGTTAATCACTTTTGAAAGGTCTGCCAATTCTGTATTTGAGACTTTCATGCTTTTACGTTTCTTCATGAGGTTCCTCGCCTCCTAGGACAGCTTGACAGTGTCCTATCTAACCACCGTACGTCCACATTTCACTGCACACAGTAATTGTACTCGTCAGAATATTATTAACTGTATCAACGCTAAGGCAATATATACCAGAGGTCAAATAATCTGGTCGGCTGGCGTCTACGTCAACCTCTTCTAAAGCGGAGAACGTTGCCTTTGCGTTGGCACTCTTGTATGACAAAACGACGCAAATCTACCTAGATAATAAGGGTGTTATCTCGGATTCTCTAGCGAGAGAGCCTTATGACGTTTTTAAGAACAGGACTATAACTATGCACACGATCACTTGTCTTCCGCAGGCATAGGTCGAACTTCGGACTCGCTTACGAACTTCAACGACCTCACCCAGTCGCAAGTGCGTATACTAACTCTCTGCGGGGAAAAGAAGCCTTCTCACGGTGCAGGCTTCAAGTGTTCCGAGCTACTTTATTCACTTTTATTGAATTCACTAAGCACTTTTATCTGGAAGGCAGCGTATTTCCTTCACCACAAAAATAGCTCACAAGACTACAGGCTCTGACCTATAGCTAGGATGCTAGAAACTAATTGTTATCCGGATTTCGCTTTCATGCACTCTCTATTCCCAAGTGAAATCAACATACATTTCGCTCGATAGGAAGGAGAGGCGGGGACGTGCGATTTAGAGCACAGGCACGTGCGGATAATGACCTCACAGAGCAGAAATGAAACTAGGCCCTCGTAAGCTCTGAATATTAGCATCAACTTAGGGCTGCCAGGACAGTCTGCGATGCGGACACAAGGGCCAGCTTTTACTGTCCGCACGTGGGAGTAGCCCACGGTGTGGCCCTATAATGGTTAGCACTTCATCAGATCTCTACTTGTATTTATTAATTGATATGTGGCTTTTAATGCCCCAAAACAACTCTATGACTATGAGAGCCGTAGTGGAGGGCTCCGGAATTTTCGACCACCAGGAGTTCTTTAACGTGCACTAAAATGTGAGCACACAGGTCTGCAGTATTTTCACCTCCATTGAAAATGCAGTCGCTGGGGCCAGGAATTGATCCCGCGATTTGCGGGTCAACAGCCGAGTACCTTAACCACTTGACCACCATGGCAGGGATTCTCCGGATCTCTAAATAAAATTTCTGTACTGTAGTAAACCAGTGCGTTTACTAATAGCAGATGTAAAGACACTCATAATTGACAAAACAGACCATTGCTACGCTTTCGACAAAAACAAAAGTCAGAGAAGGTACTGTTCACGTCCAAGAACAGCCGATGTTAATTTGTTTTTCACAACACCTTAGAATTCAGCAATAATATTGCAGTTTTTGACACACACTAAAGAAGTTTGGCAAAGTTGCGTCTTTAGACTTACCAGGGCTGTACTACAGTGTCTTTGATTACTTGTGTAGAGCTCATATTTCGATATGTAAACGTTTTTTCCAGTGTGTGGTTTTGATACACAATAGGCTTGAACCTAGCTTGGATGCAAATTGAATCATTGGGGTTTCCAGTGAAATTGTACGTTCTTCTCAATAGCACCTGCTTCTGCCTTCTTGAGAGCCACTGTGACAAAAATAAAAATAAACGTACTACAAAAATTTGAACAAGGGGTCTCACAGCTAACAAGTCCGCATCAGCAGACGTGATATGCACCTCATATGGCTGATACGTGCTTTGTCAGTCTTAGAGGCATCGGTCGTCAAAAATGTGGAGTTCACGCGTACTCACTGATAAAAAAAAGTTTCGCTTTGTGGACTCACTCAGACTGAGATTCAATAAACTTCTATTTCACCCGACCTCATCGGACTCAGATACACTAAATTGTTTCTCAGACGCATTGATACAGACTGATATTCACGAAAAGTTTACTCCATCGAACTCACTCTAAGAGTTACGTCTCTGAGTCGGAGTGATTATAGGTGAGTGGGCTCATCGGTTCATTAGCGCAAATTAACTTTTTCGAACACGGTGTCATATGTCTTAACCCTAATACCTTGCGGAAATGGTGCTCTACTTCGGGCCGTTTGATCTCGCAATTTCAAATATGTAATATTACTGGTTAAAATCTGGTAAGCAAACTTGAATTCAAATATTCAAAAGTTTGTTGAAATATGTGGCTCATGAGAAATATTTTTTTAAGTTAAAAATTTCCAGAAAATACTTTGGCAGTATGCGACGGGGAGGTCACGGCACGCTCTCCCGTAACACGAAACTTTGATAAATAAATATTGAGCTGGTTTATCAATATATGATGGCGCTATCATGTATGTGTGAGTCGGCATGGGTGTAAAATCAGCCGCCCTAAGGCTGCTATTGATGCGCAGGATTAGGCCACAGGTTGGAAAAGAAAAGTATACAGTATTCTTGAACTAAATTATGTAAGAAAACCTCATTTTATGCGAAGCCACCCACACTAGCGAGAATATTACTACCCCAGAAAAGCTCATACTCTGAGTCGACAAATCAACAAGCCTCGTGATCTATTTTTACAGAGACTATCAACAAGGGGCATAATGCATGTGCTGCCATGCAAACAAAGATATAGAATAGTTTTAATTTACGTTGTTTCCGAATATCTGCCGTCCGATTAATGGACATTAAAAGCTCTTGCTACGCATGATGTTAAACACTGTTTGTTGGGAGCCTACTCACGAATGTGCGAAAATACTGCTATGAAATTACGCTAAAAGAATTGATTGGCCAGAGGGCATTTTTCCATTGTATACAAGTACCTCCTATGTGGGTTACAAACATTTTCAATCTATGCAGCAATGAGGTTGAATACGCAAAGCGATATGCAACAGTACGGCCCCACTCAAAGTGTTGCATATGCAGTCATTGTGATTGCTCTTCATGGGCACTGCAGTGTAACTCCCGATCCCTTATTTCACGTTAATGGTGTCGGACGCAATATTACTGAAAATGACCTAGCGTGATTTTTCGCGTCAACGAGTCATGAATGTGCCTACATGAGATTCTGACCGTTATTTTGCGTTTCTGACCAACGCGGAAGCCTCCATTTCGACACCTGCGCTTATGCGGAATATGCGTTGTTGATATCTGCGAGTGCTTGCCACGTTCGCTTTTTTAGAGTAGGCACACTATAAAGCATGGGTATTAACTGGAAAGGGCGATGTCACATGCGGGAGTGCGAAGTACAGTGTGAGAAAACGAATGAAGATGCTCATATTGCACCCGGAGCACTCCGAAAAAAAAATGCTGCCTACGTCAGAACAGGGACGCACCCGTCGGAGACGCAAATGTGAATAAACTAGTGAGAACTACACGCAGTACTGCAGAAGTGGTGATCAGATTGTCTCCTCGCTAGCATCTTCGTCAATTTTGCTTGTGATTTGTGCATCTGACATGTTATCTCCTTGGTGAGTCTGCTGTTACACCCATGAAATGCTAATAACAGAATGTGTTCCTATGGTGGACTCTACACAAATAAATGCACATTTCTTGATATATGGAGATACTCCTCGCAATAGAATATCATCATATTTCTCAGAGATTGGTTGTCGACTTCTGCCACAAAAATGCATCGATGAAATTTCGACTTAACAAAATAACTTCCAGCTGAATACGCCAGAAGCACCCTTGCAATGCGAGCTATTCGAAAGCATTTCAACTCAATATTAAAGAACATGTCTTCAGAAGCTTTCGTCAAAAAAAAGAACAGCAATACAAGACTTTCGAGAACTGTAGGTGCAGAATGGTTGTGACCACTTAAAGACAGTCTTCCACACGACCTGAAGAAAACAGTCCGGTTGTTGAGGGCCTCGCGGTGTGCTCTGAACTTACCTAGATTTTCCTGCTGAGCGAGCTCCCGTCAACAAAAAAAAAATGCAGCTTTCTAGAGCGGTGAAAAAGTGCAGTGATGTTCAACTTCGGTTATGTGACCGACAAAAAAGCGAACGAGCGCACGCAATGCTGAAGTGTCCCGTGACACTTATATTTCGGTGGACAAAGGTGACATTTCCCTGATGAACGTTTTCGAAGGGTGCGCGGAGCGGGCTATCAGGTTGCATGGGTAGATCCGTCTCGTTGCTTTGAATGCCGCAGTGGCTGTCGATGCAGAGAAGGGTTACAATTTGAAGAAACAGAATCTGGGGACTTCTCAGCTGTCCATCAGTCTGTAGAGTATGGACAAACCACGTGATATGAGCTAATATATGTACTAGTTGTTACTCTAGGAAAAAGCAATCTGGTCTTTCACATTTTCCACTTGGGGTGTGCAGCAAATGTTCAAGGTTGTTACCCCCTACGAATTTGTAGGGGGTAACACCATGTTTTACTGATGAAAACAGCGTCTAGAAGACATCTCAGATGATTCCAGAATACATTCAGCTAATGTCTCTCATTGCCTTGCATGACTGCCAGGACTTTTATGGCATTGAACGCAAGCTCTGACGAGCGCCGTGGTAATGTGTTGTCAGGAGACCATAAAAAATGAAGTTTGCTTGGTCAAGTGGCAAAATCACGATGTAATTATTAGGAACACTGCATATGCGGTCATTTTAATATTTTAACTCATGAGACTTCTAAGCTTACACTAGAATGTAAGTAGACAATCGGTATTTTTTTACTCCTTTTGTCATGTGATTGCGGCTGTCGCAGTCGAAAACTGAACGCGTATTCTTTATGCTCAGCAGAGCAGCACTTAGACAGCTAACTTTGAAGATTCGGTATGCATAAGTCAATCCCTATAAGTTCTCGTTTGGTGGATGTTAAGCCAACATGTAAGAGCTGGTTGTGCTTTCATGCAATAGAACTACATATCGAACACATTACGTACGTCCCATCCACTCATACTACCAGAAGCGCACTTGTTTTCTTGCAACACACTATTCCAGTCATATGGGCGCTTCATATAACCGTATGCTTCGCCATCACCAGAAATACACAATAGAAGGAAAGCGGCAGCACATAGTCGCAGCATCGCTGGTCAATTGTGGGTGTGCAAGAACTCTACCACAGTAAAATCTTTTTAAACAAGATATTTCTATTGTTTTCTGTGAGCCCAAGACTTGTGCAATATGAAAGCTAAAGGGAAGCTCATTTTATTCTTGAGCAGATAAAAAAAAATCAGGACAAAATCGCCTTTAGAATATCTGAACTATGTGACAGATGCATAATACATCGCTCATCACTTCGAAATGAAGGAAGAGAAAAGGGCAAAATGATTCTTCAACCTGTTTACAATAAAGCACAAATGAAACTTGTTTAAGTGTGTTGGGTATGCTTGCCATCAATAGAGAAATCCAAATATAGCTCAAAGCCTGGACAGGAAAGACCACAAAAAAGCGCCGACTTATGGCCTGACCAGAGAAAGAGAAGGCACACTGCTGTAGACCCATCCCAAGAGCATGTAAATGCTGCTATCAGAGACTTTAAGAAGAAACAGCAAAAAATGAAGCTGGAAATGTCATAGAGGATGTTAACGTATCGTTTTAAGTTTGTTGTAGTTACTGATACGTTCATGTGAAGAAAGTAGAGTAGACGAAAAGACACATTGCTACTGCGAGAGACCCAACCTACAACCTTCGCATTTTGCATTCGGTGATATCACCAATTTGGTTACAGTGTAACTTGTTCCCTTTACCACATTACCAAATATTTCCACGCGTTCATGTAATAACCAGCTATGTTATCCACATGCTCTCTTTTATTGTTAACGCATACTTTGGTTTTAAGTAAACGCTTAGATAAACAGGGGCACGAGGGATTAAGTACTGCGCAGATGCCGATCCGAGAAAGTTGTTTGAGACGTTTCTCGTTTTGTAAATGCCCCAAATAAACAGTCATTGATGGACAGCATTTCCTTGCGGCTGGCTCTCCGTGGCCGTGTGATCGCCATATTAGTTTTGTTTCTTGGTCTATACGCGCTGAACACTTGGAAATGTGTATAGGTCCAATAACAGAAAAACAAATGTTTCCATGGGCTCATGCGCTGAAGGAGCGCGCAAATGCGTGCATAGAGAGACAAAGCGAAAGATCTTCAATGAAAAACAGAACCGGTATTCCAAAGACTGGCTGCTGTATCTATAAAGAAAAATGGTCAATAATTTGTGGATGTACGTGTAACTGTTAACAACGTTAACGAAGAGAAAGGTGGTGCGTAATGCGTATATGTCATTATGCAATCTATTTCTCTTTCAAAACTGTTTTACGTCCTCGAAGTGTTCTACGTGTGTCGGGTTTACGCGCAAACGTTACAGAGAGTGTTCGTGGTTTATGTGTTGGGTTCAACTCGGGAATGAACCAAACGCACAATTACCTTTCGATCGGCTTGGAGAGATGCTTTAGGCTTTTGCCACTTTTTTTTCTAAAAAAAATTGAGGACTGCTTTGCATTGCGTAAAGATCGAACGAACAACATTATGAGAGTAATACTACGAACCTGAATGCGCGATTTGATATCAAGTTTATTATTAGGAATTAATTTGATGTCTTCACAAAGGAAGAGTGGTTTTATCCATATACTACAGATTGGACGAGTTGATGATCATGGTGCTCCTTGGATCATTGGCACCTACCCACTGTGGGGGATCAGCCATAAGTCGGGCGAATCAAGCATACTGAATTTATAATTATTATTTAGTAAGAGATAAAATATTTTGAATTGATTTTTATTGTATTAATAATTATAAATAACTGTAATTTTAAGTCGCACTTTTTTGTGTAATTTTCCAGAGACTGAAGGTCTTTTGACTAGGAAGGCTGAAGAAAAAATAGTTGATAGTCGGTACACCTACCAAATTTATTCGTGTCGCTTATAAACTTTTCGACAGCTTTCAAAATATTCTTGTCCAAGTGCCCCAATGCAAAGGCCCCAAAGGATAGCGGAACGGCTGACGTAACCGGTAGACCACATTGCTGCAATATAATTTCTGTACGTTTTCTGAGTAAAGAAAAGCGTCACCAGCTCAACAAAAAATGTTTGACAGTTTCAAGTTAGTTGCAGTATGAGCAATAAGGGGAGACCACGAAGTTTACTTTGGGCATGTAAAAATTTAGAGTTGGAATTTTACAACGCATTCTGGTTATTGCAACTTCAGTTCGTCTTGGTGCACATAATTTCCTGCCCATATAGTTTTCAGCTGTTTTTGCATTGTCTTAGTGGTTGTTCTTTTTCCGAGTTCCTATCTACATCTGTACTTGCACCTGATAAGAGTTTTTTGTTCAAGCTATGTAAGTTTATCATTTCTTCATCTTGTTTGTATAATCTTAGCGTTTCTTTTGTTGTACTTTCTTTGTACTAAAACATGTACCCACTCCTGCTATGTCTCGGAACCGAGACAGCAGTATTTGTAAATAATAAATAAACTGTAGGTGCAGAAACTCCGGTGATGAATCGAGACGTTCAATAAACACAGATAATGCACACTTTCTGAACCTTGCCGCAGCAACAAACGCCGTAACAGGAAGGAGAGAGAGAACTGAACCTGTCAGAGAAGCTTTCGCCAGAGTCCGCAACTTCATTGAGTACAATTCTTTTGCCTCCCGGCACCCCCAAACTGATCGCCGGCTTTGCAAATGATGAAGAACAAGTAATCGCAATAAGTTTAGAATATCCAAATCTGTTGAAGCAGTTAGTGCCGAGCACAACGACAATGAATCTTTAACTATAGTCATAAATGTAATGGTTAAAACAATTTTACGTAGGGCTAATATAACAGCCAAGAGCTCGGCCAAAATCATTTGGGCGTAATCAGGAAGCTTAACAGAAAACAGTCTAGTTGTGTAGAAAGAATTCCCATGCCAACCTTTTCTTCACACTGCGAAGCATTAGTTTCTATAACAATTGTAGAACCAATTTGATTTCAGTGCTCTTGAAAAATGCCATTCTGAAGATTACTGTAGGTAGTAATTTCGCACTGTTAGGAAATATATCGCCATAAGATGTGGCTAATTCAATGAATCTGCCAGTCATAGGCACAATATCATTAAGCCTTACCTGCACAAGGTCCAACAGCTTCTGTGTAAGGATTATCCGAGGGATATGAAAGTGAGGCCTTGTTATATTAAAAAACAGAGCTGGACCACTGATAAATATTCATTTTTCTCATCTTATCGGCGTGTCGTAGACTCTAAAGAATGTTCGAATTGTTAATCATTTGAATCTAACAGGTAACCAAGGCATTCGTTATTTTTTATATAGAACAGAGTTTGCTACAAATTTGGGTAACACCAAGCACCAGCGAAGTGCATGCTTGGCGCTCAATTGGAACTAACGGATGTATCTTTCTTGCTGGTGAGCCAGAAAATAAGCCACACCCAAACTCCAGTATATGACGTATGTACATACGGTAAATCATTATTAGGGTGTCTGTGCACATGCCCCATTGACTGTTACTAATCCTTCTGAGTAGGCCTAACGCACGTTACGCTTACGTCACTGTATGTGCAATATGCATCCTCCAGTGCAGCTTGCTATTATAGATGATTCCGAGGTACTTGGGAAATATCTGCTTGGTGAAATGAGAGTGATATATTAATATTGTCTTGCGGGGAGAACGCTAGAACTGCACATTTCTGTACGTTAAGATTGAAACAAATGCTGTCTAGCTAAGCTTTCAAGGTAGATAAGTATCCTCGTAAAAAGGGTATAAAGTGGTCGTATGTCATCGGCAGATGCAAAGAATGGTGTGGCATCCGCTTAAACGTGTGTGTTCACTCTTTGATGACGAGGAATAGAGCTAAGCAAGATACTAAAAAGTAGAGAGGACAAAACCACTCCTTGGGGAAGACCTCGTGTCTGTTTGAATTTCTCTGTTGATATCCCACCCTGTACACAGTAAAACTCCCTGTCCAGCAATAACTCAGTCGTCCACGCCATAAATAAGTTAGGCAAGCCAATCTCTCTCATCCTCCTTAGTAAAATCGGGTATTCGACACTGTCGTAGGCTTTAGAGATATCTAGTGTAACTAATGCTGTATACTGTTGCTGTCGCAGTGCTAGCTGGATTCTGCTCTCCCAATTAACATGAGCACACCAGATATACATTCCTGTTATAAAACCAATTTGACAGGGACCTATAATTTATTAACAGTAACAAATTTAGTTATCTGAGCATGAAAAAGGAATTGCAAGTGTTGAGGCAAATGGTCCGGGACGTCCAACTCACTGGGAGACCGCTGCCAAAGTACGACGCCGGCGGTCTCGTCACCGGAGGCCCCTGAGGATGCACAGTGCCTAAGAAAGGACTGCACCTCACCACATGATCGCCGACATACCACCTCAAGCGTCCAGACACGCCGACGACAAATCATCCAAGCAAGACAAGAGCATCACCGGCTCGCCTGAAGCATGGCCAGCGCTTCCAATGATAGACCGGCCGTTTAAGCCGCCGTGTCGCTGGTCTACAGTCACTTCGGAAAAAGAATGCAGTGATAGCCGCGATAAGGTAGTCGTAGCTCTGGTAAAGACCATCATGAATACCATCCGTATGCTCCACACTAGCATTGACAGCCCGGCTGCTAAGAGGGCATTTCAGTTAGTGGATGCGCTGAAGCCGGTGCTATAAAGTATGGAAAGGCACCATGGCTCCTACTCTGCAAGCTTTTCCTAAAGAAGTCAAAGGAGCTTCGATTTTTCAGTGGAAACCCGAGGACTCAAGCCTCGTACTTCTGATATCCGACAGTTTTTGTTTAAAAACTAGTTTCCTATAATGTTATCTGTGAGCCATGGCTACACAATGTAATATGACTATCCAGTTACGAAGCCTTCAAGTTCGCTACTTGCAATGAACAGAGTAAAGTCATTGTATATATCAGATGTGACCTTACCTATATCGAGCACCGTGTAGCACCTCACGATGACAACCAGTATGTCTGCTTGACAGTTAAACGTAGAGACATCAATTTCACGCTTGTAGGCGCATATATATCACCTTCAAACCGTTTTGAACCTGAAAGACTACGTGCACTGTTAACAGCCACACCTGGACCATGGATCATCACTGAAGATTTCAACGCTCACCACCCACTATGGGAAAGTCAGCAGATACATCGTTGCGGCAGGCAAGTATTCTACTTTGCACCGGAGCAGCAGCTGCTTTGTGTAAACGACGGAAGCCTAACGTTTCTACGGGAAACGACATACAGCAGCTGCCTTGATTGACATTTGTGTCATGAAGCCTAAATGGAAATGTCAAGTGGTTCGCAGACTCTGAAACTCATGGAAGCGGCCACATACCAAGTTATATAAAGATCAAGGGCCTGGAAAATTCGCAGAACTATGACACTTCGACTCGCATCGACTGGACAAAGTACAGGTCAGTGACGGAAGAGAGGAGTCAAGAAAATAAAGCGCCTCCTCTTGACACCCTCTAGGATATGATTAAAGGTGCTGCTCAAGAAGTGACTTATCACATTGAACATACTTCAAAGTATTGTCAACATGAAGTGGAATTGAAACCGCTCAGAGCGATCCGTTGTCGTGCAGAATGAAGATAAAGGCGCAGTAAGTCTATTCACGAACTGAGGGAGGCAAGGCGCGTGCAGAAAAAAAAAGGTGGCAAGTCGATTCACTACAGTGCTTTCGGTGAAAATCTCGGCGTGAATCGTTGAATCCACACAGGCCTTTGACGCAGACAGGAAGGATTTTTCGTGGCCTACGAACATCGCCGCATCAACATCGCCCTTTCAAGTGTCTGTGTCTCCAGCGCACCAAAATTGAAGTAGCAGAAGATGTTTGCATGAAAGTTGCCGGTCAGGCGTCTGCGTGCACCACGCGTCACCTAGAAAAATCCCCAGTCTCCAGAGATTCAAGAATGAACTCCTTTTTCTCTCTTGAGGAATTTCAAGCGGCTTTGACGGCATGCAAATGATCTTCATCACCTGGTCCTGATGGGACCACATACATGGCTCTTTGCAACCTCGGGGAAGCAGCTCGACGGGCCCTTCTATCGGTGTAAAACGACTCGTAGAGCAGCGGACTTGTCCCTCATTTGTGGAAATCCAGCCGCGTCGTCTCTGTGCTTAAAGTAGGTAAATCTCCTCTGGACTTGACCTCTTATTGCCTCATAGTGCTTGCCAGCTGCTTCGAGAAAGTGATGGAGAGGATGATTTTAACTCGCCTAGTGTAGTACGTCGAGCACCACGAGGTATACCATGATGCTATGTCGGTCTTTCGGCGTGGGTGGTCCACAATTGATAACGTTATTTACTTGGTCTCGTCTGTGCAGCATCAAAAAAAAAACGTTTATCTGCGGCATTGGCTTGGACGTGAAAGGCGCATGCGATAATGTATTACATGAAGCCATTCTTGATGTGATGGATAGTGTTGGATTAGTGGGTCGGATTTACCAATAGATCGACAGCGTTTTCAAAGGCAGGACTTTCTTCGTACAGATGGAGAATGGCACAACAACGCATCATTGCATCCGTCGTGGTGTGCCTCAAGGTGGTGTTCTTAGCCTCACACTTTTCAATCTAGCGCTTCTCGGCCTGGTTGACGCCCTTCTAGAATTCGTCCATCTATCAATATATGCAGATGACATCTGCATCTGGGCGTCAGGCGTAACACGCCTTCATTTGCGTGCCCGGCTTCAGAGAGCGGCTACACTAGCGACAAAGTACCTGGAAGAACGGGGACTTGAGTTGCCATCAGAGTCTTGCTCGCTTATAGCATTCACGCATAAGGTGATGGGTCCATATGGTATTGAAATCAACAGACACACGATCAACTACGTGAAAACCCACCGATTCTTCGAAGTCATAGTTGATTGTGACCTCTCCTTGAGCCCTCACATCGCCCACATGAAAACGAAACTAAACCTGACCACCCACGTGCTGAGGGTTTTGCTGGAAAAACGTGAGGGGAATCGGTATGACCAATGCTTCAACTCTACACCGTTCTGTTCTTCGGTTATATGCGCGACAGCTTACCCGTGCTTTGCGGGATCCGTAAAACAAACTTGCGCGTTCTTTTTTCGATCCAAGCCCAAGCACTGCGAATATGCCTTGGTCTCCCGAGATGTACGTCCACAGCAGCGACAATTATCATTGCGCGTGATTATCCATAGAACACATCCACCTAGACGCTTGGAGAATTCACCAAAGGCATTTTTGCTAGGCTTTCATCACGCCACCTCGCCTCACTTCGAACTTCGAGGTCCCACTCAGCGTGCAGCGCAACTTTAGCGCAGCATTCCGCAGCGCTTCCATTGCACTTCATGCATTTAGCACGGCTTCCGTAACCATCGTGGTGCCTACACCCACGCAAAGTCCTTCTTACCATTGCTGGCATCCAAAATAAGAAAAAAAAGTCGTCGCACCAAGCCCCAAAACAGGCCATATTACTCTTCCTGCAAGAGAAGCATGACGGACGCCTTTACCTTTACATGGATGGCTCTGTGTCTTGAGTAAGCTAAGCCGGGGCGGTGGTTATTCCCGCGAGGCACATCACAAATAAATTCATGACATCGCATTTGACGTCGTCGACAGCTGCAGAACTCGCCGCCATACGTGCAGCTCTAGAGTTCATAGTTGAACAACCTTAGGGAACTTGGTCTATCTTCTCGGACTCGAAGGCAGCTCTTCAATGTCTTAAGTCATCATTTCGCCTTGGACCTAACAAACAGTTAGTAGCTAAAATAAGGCTTATTCGTCCGCAAGCAATCGAGAAATAGCACAGCGTAGTGTAACAGTAGATACCAGGTTGTTGCGGTATATATGGAAATGACCGCGCAGATGAGGTCGCTAGGTCTGCACATGACAGTACCCAATACACAGCCATTCCGTGCTCAAGAACCGACGCAGCTACAAGACTTCGTGTACGTGATCTCAGACTGGTACAGTAGAACTCTACAGAATTCACAAACGCGCGCCTGATTAATCTGGATCCCGATCTGCAGCTTTGTCTTCCTTCAGGGATCTCTCGTGCTGAGGAGACTCTTCTGTGCCACCTGTGGCTTGGAGTGGCCTTCACGAACGTATACTCGTAGTTCATTTGAATGCCCAGCTCTTCTACGTGCACTTACTGCAGCTGCGAAGAAACCATCGCGCACTTTCTATGTGCGTGCACCTATTTCAACGCGCCAAGACAAGAACTAACTGCAGCTCTAGATAGACTGGAATTATCGGCCTTTGTCAAAACAAAGGATTCTGGGTCATTGGACAAGCCCATCCTCTGCCCAGAAGGCTTTGAAAGCTTTGCTACGCTTTTTGCGGACAACTGGCCTCAGAGATAGACTTTCGTGTCTTATACGCTTTGATGTTGCCTTTCCTCTAAGCTATTTTTTTTTGTAATTTTTCTCCCTCTCTTTGCGACATCTTTTATCATATTTTATTCCCCTCAGCCCTTTCCTCGGCACAGGGTAGCCAGCCGGTCTAAAAACTGGCTAGCTTCCCTGTCCTTCCACTTAAAATTTCTTTCTCCTCCTTACAAAATTGGATGTTTACGAAATCGGTCGAAGGTTGTCTAAAGTAATTCCCTTGTTCTGACCTTTAAGCAGGGGTATCACTTTAGCTGCCTTACACATAGAAGGAATCCATGAGTGTTTTATAGAATAAGTTACGGTATTCAATAACATATTCGGAACAACATTCAAGAAGATTTTCAGCATCTACGTATTGATACTACCAGGGCGTGGTGCTGCAGCTGGTGAACGTGCTACAACTGACGAGAGGAATAACAATGATACATCGTCAACATTTACGAGAGTGCCTTGCCTCACAAAGGGGAATGAATGCAGGTAGAAAATCTAGCCTCCAAACCCTTGGCGATTGCACTTAGTCAATCTTCTGTTTCTTGAGTAGTGTGCTCTATTGATTCTGCATTTAAGGGACGTGGAAATAATTTGATAGATCTAACATACCGAAAAAATGCGCTTTTATTGTTTGATTTTGAAAGGAACTTAACATGGCGAAGGTTATATTCATCTTTTGCTTTCGTGACAGTACGCTTGAAACTCGATGTAATAAACTTGTAGTTGTTCCAGATGCTAGGAGACTGATTATGCATGAGTTGCTTCCACGCTGCTTTCCGGCGTTTGCGGTCCCTCGAGCAGTCGTCATTCCACCAAATATTACCTGTTGGGTCTTTTCTTCCTTGTGTCTTGAACTACGACCTCTTACTAGCAGAGTCAGAAATATTGCAAACATTACCTGCGCCGCATGGATTTTCAGCCAAGGTGTAAACATTGCCCGCAAATTCACTTTAAACCTACGGTGGTCAATAAACGAACAAAAGAAACGCTGATCATTACACTGTGACCCGTGGATCTCAAATATCACGGGAATGTGGTCGCTAATCGAACCAGTGTCAACAGTCTCCCAGGACAACATCGAAAGTCCTGGACCCGCAAACATAAGATCTAGTATCGAACGGGACTGGCCCCGTAAAAATAAAAATGATCCGTTGTTATGACAGGTGAATTGTTCAATGCTACCCTGTCTCATAGACAGACGCTTTTTCATTTTTATACGTTCTAAATTCTCTAGATATATCATGAGAGTTGAAATCTCCAGCTATCACAACCTTTTTTCCACAGTCTAGATGAGCTGAATGTAGTGACCGAGTATTTAGCGCACCCAAAGAAAAATATGCATTAACCAGAGTAAATTTGAGACCTCCTGGAAGAGTTAGTTCTACTGCTAATATTTCACTTTCTGTAGACATTAGCTGAAAGGATAGCCTTGCTTTATGGCAGAATTTATTATACAGAAGAGTGAGTAAATCACCTCCTCTTGATGAACGATCTAACCGAAATGGTCGGTAATAACGCAGACTAAAGAATTTATCTGGAGATAACCAAGTTTCTTGTAATATGATAACATCTACATGAATCTAAGAAATCTGAGTTCATGTATTAAGAAATCGGAAGGTTCACCATCTTCCTTTTCTTCACGCTCAAGCAGAGCTGCGCTATATATCACCTTACAATTTCATCTTCCTCCATATAGTTCTGTCTTCTTTTAGCATCATGTATGCATGGTTTTTGCTAGATTGTATGAGTGTAGTTACACGTAAAAATTATATCAAAATCTTATGGTGATTTGTCACCTATACGATTAAAGCAAAACTGCAATTTGGCCTAGCTGTAACATATTTATATTGAACTTATTGTATTGAGCAGTGTATGAATTTCGATCCGAAGGGAAAGTTCCTTCAAAAAGTAAACCAGATGCGACTGAGGGCATCAAAGAATTCATTTTTATTTCGGCTTCATTGCAACACGGGTCTTGTGAAGCCTTGGCTTGAAGAAAAAGAACTGTTGTTACCCTGGACACTACATAGCACAGTATGCAGCAAACTAAAAACAATAGAGTACACATTTTTGGAGTGCTGGGATGTAGTATTTTTACAGGACAATCTTGAAAGGCTCCAACTAAAAGCTTACCATTTAACACTTTACTGCACGATTTTTTTTGCCATGAAGTTATTTATGGTGTTGAGGAGAATTATAACAATAACTCTACTAACAAAAAAATTAACGTAATGGACTTTTACAATTTTTAGTTGCAGAAAAAGGGTACGTTGCATTTTTGCAACAGTGCGCGCACATAGAAAAAAATCGAGAAGAAACAGACCTTTTTCATTTCAACTGTAATGTTTATTTACAAGACAGTCAGCGAGGAGGAACAAATGCTACAATAGATAGCTATCTCACTTGATTCCTAGGAAAGGTTTGTTTTATACCAACCTTTACTGATTACTGCTATACCACTAGAAGTAATCGGTAAGTAATCCACAATGGTGCACTCATTTTGTTGTGTGGTACAAAAAAAGCAATTGCTCTTGTTTGTCGAACAGAGGTGCACTTCACACTTTACGCAGTAGCTCATGCAGATTCCCGTGTAGCCTGGAAACTTGCAGCGCTGCCACTTCTGGCTCCAAAGGACCCAGTGACCAACCTGAGGAAAGAAATGACAATTATGAGACCTAAGACAAAGCTCCATAGATGAGAAATAATACCTGATATAGCCGGACATCTTTAGTTGGAGCTGAAGCTGTTGGTTCCCTTTTTCTCTTCTCCTGAGAGGCTTGTTCTATTGACTCATTGCTAGGCCTTCCTCGCTTCTTCACCACAGTCTTCCCAGCCTTGCAGAGTGATGCAGCCAGGTCCATCTTGAAGTCGGAAGAAAGGAAGAAGCCTTTCTGCGTACTCATCTTGTTTGCTCAAAGCATGCCTCTTGTAGAGCAACCAAGCATTTACAGCTGTCAAGTCAAGGATGTGCAGAAAAACACGAAAATAATATCGCTTCGATCTCAGGTAGGGACGGTAAATGGAGATGAGGGAGTCTAAAAGGTCTACACCGCACAGGGGGCAGCACAAGACGGCGCGTTTTTCAAACTGGTGTTGCAGAAATGCAACAGCATGCATAGAAGGGACCGAATGAAAGTAGCTTTCGTTTTTATGGCTGTTTATTGGTATGTTGCGTAAATGCAACAAGGTGCAGTAAAAGGTTAACCCTTTACTATGTATTCACTATGTATTCACTTCCTACACATACAGCCAATTTCTCCTGGACACGGTTATGCTGATATGCATGCACAGTATAGAATAAGCAAGAATGGCGGTAGAATATGCTGACTCATAGGTTATTACTGCTGGAGGGTATTTAATTGAATATGCAATATGTAGCTTCCTCGCGAAAGGCCCACTGACGATGGACTCATCGGCTCCAGTGTCGCCGAGGGCAGTGGCGTGTGTAGTGGCGTGCGGCTGCGAATAGTTTACGTCGAGGTCGCTGTTTCGTCGTCGAGCATTGCAGTCAGGTTGTGGCGTCGGATCACCGCTACGACGATTTGTACCGCTGTTTCGACATCGCGTCATGAGGTTTTCTTCTGGCCACGAAGTTTCGATGCAGGGCCTACACTGAGGTGATGGCGGGTTCTTGAAGTTTCGTCGCGGCGTCGTCGTCGGCGGCGGACGATCTTCGGCAGTTCGTCGTAGAGAAACCGCACCTAAATCGGTTGCTGTCCTTAGTTTTTCGAGTATGGGCTCGGGGAGCGGCCCCGACAATGTGCACTGTCGTCGTTGTAGTGACTTGTAGCGGCCTGGCAACGAGGAACGGTAAGGTCGTCGGCGTGTCCACTGCTCTCCTGTGAGGTAGTCGGCGATACCTTGAGGTCATTCACCATGCTGTGAACACGGTGCCTTCACATCGAAACCGCATAGCCCCGTTTGTCGCTACTGGCAGCGACAGTAGGTGTGGCCAGCTTCCTTGCAGTGGTAGCATTGTGGGCGAGGGTCAGTAGCCCGCGAAACTTCGGTCTTCCTTGTTTTCCTAGGCACGGATTGCTGGCCAGCTGGTGGGCGGTATGACGACGGTGGGAGCGGCGAAGTTGTCTCGCGGCTAAACTGCAGTGATGCGGCATCTTGGCGTGTGAGTGGAGGAGGGACCCGATGACGGGCTGCTGAAGCATAGCTCATCGCTTGCACCTGCGGCTGCGGAAGCTGAGGATGCCTAGCAATTGTTGGATCTCCTGGCGTACGGCATCCGCGATGGAGTCTAATTGAGGCTGCGCTGAGAGTAGCAATTTTCTGAGCTCCTCTTGCACGATCGCTTGGATTGTCTCACGCAGGTTGGTTGTTCTTCTCGGATGTTGGCGCAGCTTGCAGCCGAGAAGGTGCAGTTGTATGGCATCTCGAGCGCGTTCATAATTGTAGATACTTGCGAGGCGAATTTAGCGACCGTCTTTGGCGGGTTCGTGATCAGTCCGTACTGATCACTCTCAAACTATCGGCTTTACGACAGAAGGCAGTGTGATGAAAATAGCAAGCATTGCCAGCGTCGTGCCTTGCTTGCAGCAGAGGAATGAAACAAATTGTGGAAAAGTGTAGTGGGACTAGAAGGAGAAGGACAAAGATGGTGGCAAGGGGGGCACGATGAGGAAGACTTCAGCATGTTAACTTGCTGTAGCGACGTTGGCGTACCGTCGTGCACATCTGCCTTCTTGCAAAACAAATAATGCAAGATGTCACATGGCATCACAACATCCGAATGGCAATAAATAAACAACCAACTTATAAAACAGCTGACAATCAAGCCAATGAATGTACAGGGGACGTTATGTGTACTGTTTCACGTGTATTATAATATTTGGGATAAAAGTGGGAAGAAGGTGAAGAGGATGAAAGGGCAACTTGACGCTGGCAGAAACTGCTTTTTTACACGAAAGACGCAAAATGTATGGTGCTTTTCATGCCATTATAATAAAGGAAAACTCGCGGTGGCACTGTTAGTCTGATTTCTTGCAGAAGTGTCTAGACGTGTCGAAAGAAGCAGGGACGGTGTTGTCAGAGCACCGACCTTTAGGCTGTTTTGTCTTAGGCGTTGAATTAGTTTATTCGTTGCTACATGGCCACCTAATGAAGTTCGTGAATGAGACTATGACTGATTTAAAGGTGAACATAATCGACAGAGATGTGTGTGGCTGAGAGAAAATTCCGACGAATAAACCAAACTCTCCAGCTATAAGTATATATTCCAAAGATTCTGAAGTAAACAATTGAAAACTGAAAAGTGACCGGACGTTTTGGGACCCGTTCGGTCCTTTCTTCAGGGTTGACCGTTCAGCCATTTCTGACGGTAGTGACGTTTTTTGGTGGTGTGGCCCCCACCCATCGCATTATACTTCTTCCCCCCATTCTTGTTGCTGCAGTGTTTTTTCCGCAGGTTCCGCATACCGTGCATGTATACACTCGGCAAGGTTCTTGTTGAGTGGTGTCGACGACGCCCGGGTCATCGACGATGCCCGGTCATCGACATGAATGGTAGCCATACAAAACGACAGTTCGTGGAGTCCTAGTATATCCAAACAACACTGGATATAATAACCGCTAACCAGGAATCTTACCGAGCGCATACGTGCGTGGTCTGTGGAATCAGTAAAAAAACACCGCAACAACAACAACGGTGAGAAGAAAGACGACGGAGTGGGAGACACCTCGAAAACACGTCCCTAGCTTTGGAGCCAACCGAACAGTCACCCCTGAAAAAGAGAACGAATAGGTCCCGAAATGTTGGGTCGTTTTCAGGTTTGAAATATTATCTTTAGAAAAGTTCGACTATTTATGGCTGCAGAGTTTATTTTATTGGTATAGACTATAACTGAGCATAAAGATGAAGCCCCGTTTAGAAAAAAATGCTGACATTCAAGAAGAGATTGCTAGAGCTGTTATGGTTTTATTGATTTTCGACTGTTGTTTTGTATAGCTCGGTCTTGTATGTGGAGTCGGGGTTGGTAAAGGCTCAAAAGTATAACTGGACGGAACAGTATTTTTCTCGCAAAATTTCACCAAGCCCTGAAACATGGCTTAGATGGAATTCAGCACCATATGTTCAGATATATAGATGACTTAGGATTTAAAACAGGGTGACTTGGTGCGTTAAATATGTTGAGAAATATTTTCAAGAAATGGGCTGAAACCTAACCATCTCCTCAAAATTTCCATTAAATCAACGTCTGGCAATCTCCTGATTTATGCTTTAATTCCTTGTGGCGCACATTTCGTAGACGTGACATCTTCGTTATGTGACACGACGTTACAGGTCTGTTCACTTAAAGATTTGGGCAGCGATGGCGTGTCTTCCTTCAGCTTTTAAGAAGTCCTGTGCGCATGCTGAGTGTCAAGATGGAGAAATCCTAAACAAGTCGCCTCCCACGCTTGGGTCTTTAGTTAATGTAATGGCGATGTTACAACACTTGAAACTGTAACTGAATACAGGTGCTGTTTCGGCGTCCTTGTTCCCAGAAAGTTTAACAAGCTTGCTGCCATTCCAAACTTTCCACCAATTTCTCAACACCCCAAGAAGGCAGCCTGTCATCACAACGTCCAAGTCGTCTTTTGTGCTGGCAGGAATCTGGGAAAATATGTGCGCTTCCATTGCAGATAGATGAAAAAGGATTGGCCAGTGTTGAAGAAGAGTGTCCGATAAAACACTTGAGGCGGCTCATTTACTGTGCTTGTGGCGTTGGGTGCCCCATACCCATGCGAAGTGGTCACTCATAACTGAAGCAAACTGGAAGGCATGTCATCGTTTCTTTTTGAGAGCGTCCTAGCTCTTTGAAAGAAGTTCTATGTTCACACCTCCCCCTTAACTACTGACAGTGCGTCTAAGCAGCCATCCTGAATAAGACAGTCATGGTACCTAGGCAAAAGAGCCAGCGTAGTCGGAAAAACAAGGCTGTTCGACTTTGAAACAGAAAGACACGAGTGCCCACTGCCCTTCTATTCATCAGTTTGATGAGGAAGTAAGTTTTCTGGAACAGTCGCAGTTGGTGTGTTCTATACATAATATTGCGGTGGTTGTTGATTATAATTAGGTTTGAGGGGTGGCGGGTAAGTGTTGTTTTCGCAACCTCTTTGTTTACCTGTATATATCTTCGGTGTTGTGAGAATGAAATAATTTGCCACAGAGCTTCTGTGTTGCTGTTTCTTTCCTCACTGATGTTCTGTCTGCGCCGGTCATCGTGAGAATTTTTCGACACCTCATAAAGAATTTCTCTGTAGATGAATCATGCATTCTTACGCATAGGATACCAAAAAATCTTTTTAAATTCACACCAGGTAATAAAATGACTTTTTATTTCAGGTGGGCGGCTTTCGAGAGACAGCTAAGATGCTGAAACTCGACACAACAACATCACAATCATCACGTTTGCTGACGCTAACTTTATTTGAATGCGATATGCTTATTTAGCATTTTTTGTGGCTGGTTTTTGTGGGTTTTCACACAGATCTTTAGTGTAGACCTGCGTTGGATACTTGGTAGGACAGTATTCCATAAAATACCGTACACACGGATTTTGGGGGGTCCACTGGCTTAACTGCGGCGTTTCGCTTATGTTCATCCTGATCCACAGTTCACACTTCTTATCATCTACAGTGAAGAAAAAATAAAAAGACGTTCAAAGTTTGCGAAATCTTTTCGTGAAATACAGTCACGTGAAGAGGCAAATGAGAAACAAAGAGGCACTGGGACTGCGAATATAAGATTGGATTGTACAAAAAAAAAAACTCACTCTTAATTGCATCAGCTATTTTGATGAAACGGTCGTAAAAGGTGGTCGGCGCTGAACTTGTGTTTTCAATGATGGAACTCATTTTCTCAGCACTGGTGTGTGCTTTGTTCATATCCTCTTCTCCAATACGATACATACGAAGATACGAAACAAACACACACAAGCGCTAAGAAAATAAGTTGCAGCCATGAAACAGACAACTCAATCTGTGAAGACGTTGGCTTGAGCACCCAACTCCTCTTTAGGAATTTTTTATCATGAGTGTGCACCTTCTCCTTCTCTCCTTTGCTTTGGAACTCAACAATTATGAATCACAGTTATAGGTGTAACAACTGTTGGTTCCAAGCTGCGTTCAAACAAGCAGGATAGCATTTCACAGACGCAAGGTGCATACCTTGAACACATTCATTTATGTTTGCTCCACAACAAACCAACTTTACCCTACAATGCAGTGTCTCGCATAGGGTAGTAGCTACGTTACGAGGCAAACCTGTTGACAAACCAGCGCCGGCAAGAAGGAAGCAAAATATTTGTGAGAGTTTCTCTACTTTACATTTTTTCTGGTTATATTTGCATAGGCTCAGAGAACAATAACAGCTGAGCTGCTTAAGTTTCTTGAGGCACGGACTAGAGCGAAGACAAATTGCCTTCGTCGGGAACCGGCGTGCAATCTGCTTCTTCCCTTGTTCTTCTACGTCTTTGTTTGCGTCTCCTGCCACCAGCCCACAACGCACGCACTGATTCCTTGCACAGTGTTATGGGCGAGATCATGAGTGCAGAGAGGAAGAGAGAGCAAGAAAAGAGACATGAAGAGATGGAGAGATTCACAGAACAAGACATACATAGAAAGAACTGGAAGAAGGAGAAAACGAAGCAAAGATGGCGCCAAAGCGTGTAACACCAGTCACGTGGCACAAATACACGCAACACTAGTCCCATAACACGTTTTCTTTGCAAAATCGCACAACAATAATCACGCAACCTCTTCCAAAGGGACAGCGTGGACTGAACGTGAACTTGCCCCATTAGGCGTCGTTAGACGCCGGCAGGTTCAAGTCAGATATTAACGATACCTCTGGTCGAGCCTATCATCAGGTAAAATCAAGATCAACACCACACAGTCAAATTTTTATCTATCATCTGCCAAATTCAAACTAAAAACCTACTAAAAAATACCAATGAATCGACCGAATTCGCTAGGTAAAGTCTTGCGGGGGCAGTGAATACTTCTGCATTTTGGTAATGTGTCACTGGACGACAACATTGCTGTGCAGGGAAACATTATTGAATACATCAATTAATTAAGGTTTTATGTTATTCCATGATGTCTACTACAATCGAATCAGTGTTAATAGCAGCGCATACCACCTGTACAAACGTTTGTCGCTAGTCTAAGCGCCCACTGAGGGATAGTAATTTATTGCAATTCTCCAAGTAACTGGTTCATAATATCTTTACACAAACGACAAACATGGAGTTTTTTGCCGGAACGCAGCTCTACACTGTGGTAAAATCGCGATGTTATCTCGCGACTTTTCTTGTGAGAATGCATTCTACGCGTAATTTAGTTCTAACGTTCACTACCTCAATCACTGTAGGCTGTGCGCTCACAGAAGTGCGAAAGACTGATCTTAGTGCTCTTTTCTAACGAAAAACGCTTCTCTTCTGCACGGGATGAAATAACCTCATGAGCAAGATAGCTTCTTGTAAAGTGGTATATGAACACACGTTCTTGTAATTTCTTAGTGAGCGTCTTAAGCAACCCGCTATCCAAGCCTTTTTTCTGCATTATCTCGGCTACCAAGCACGCTCGCAGATTACAGCATAGCTATTGCATAGTATTCCGTTGCCAGATGGCGAAAAAGGCCTGGTGAGCAGAACAGATGTGTCGGAACCGGAGTATTAATAAGAGCAGAGATGATAGAGATGACAAATATAAAAAAATGAAATCCAGAAACGGAATGTAACGCAGAAAAGGCAAAGTATTCAAGAAAGAGTCAAAACAAAAAAAGACCGAGATCAAAAATTTGCAGTAAAAAAGTATAATAAAGCAAGAGAAAAAGAGCAAGGAAAATATAGAAAACATTCGAGTGAAAAACAGATAGTGAGGAAGGAAAGTTGAGTTAGGGAAAAAAAAGTTGAGGGTAAGGTTGAAGACAAGAAAGACAGGAGAGGGTAAGGCCGAACGCAGAGACAACAAGCAAGAGGAAAATATAGAACAATAAATGTAAAGTATTTAGCCGCGTGTCTCCATGGTTCCCTCCAAATGCCGGAAAAATGATATTATTCTGCTGGCTTTTTTTGCACCCAACTTCGCATTTTCAGCCCAGCCTTAGAAACATGAGGATCTTTAGAATTACGTATCCATGCATTATCTAGTAAAGAAACGCACTGCATAACACTTACGTATGAATGTGTCACTTGAGGTATGCGTCATATTTGCGTTTTAATTGACTATGCTCATAAGTACGCGTGCAGTCACGCGTTAAAAATGGCGTTAAGCAAGTGTTTACACTTTAGCAAGGTGGCTGAATTGTGTGACAGACAGACAGACAGACAGACAGACAGACAGACAGACAGACAGACAGACAGACAGACAGACAGACAGACAGACAGACAGACAGACAGACAGACCAAGACTCCAGCGTTCAAATATCCTTAGAAAGACATAAAGATATAAAAGATATAAAAGAATTAAAGAGACAACATGGACGAAATAGCGACAAAAATTAACAGCTTAGAAAATGATATTAAGAAAGAGGAAGCGAAGCGAGCTATAGGCAGAGAAAAAAAAAGAATAGAAAGAATAAATGGCAAGAAAATATAAAGAGAATGAAGCTAAATAAACAGATAGATGAAACAGGAAATAAAGAGAAATAAACAAAGGTTAACCGAAGAAAAACAAAAAAGCCATTCACGTCAGCAATTTCTGCATGCTTAGGAACACTAGGGCAAAACTGTTTTTTTTTTTCGAACTGGCGTGCAGGGTACGAACCAAGCCATTGTTTAGTTCACCTTCTCACCCTTTCCTCTATTTGTTTTTGTTCTCAGTCAATTAGTCTAAACCTCTGCCCATCTGCGCTGCATTTCTCACCGTGTCGAACTCATTTATTCATCGTAAGTGACCAACAATTATTTCTTATTGCCTCAGCATTACCTGCTCATGTCCACGTTTTAAATTAGGGGGGTATGTTAGGGTATCCCCCTCCCCCAAAATATTAATTTTGCAGTTTTGACACCAAAACTTTCACTGTACTCAAAGGCACAAACCTGTGGAGGCCCGATGTCAAGCGGCCGCTCCAAGCAGTTTAAATACCGCGCTGAAGTGCGCCGCGCACCCTCAGACGTAACCAGCATGCGCACGTAAAACTTCGTTTTTCTCAAACTGATATTTCTGTAACTGTTTCAACTACAATGCAACTTTTCTGGAAAAGTATTGAATCGATTTCAATGAAACTGTGTATGCGTGAGCTACAACAAGTTAGAAACATTCTTAACTAAAACAGAAGCTGATTTCATTAAAAGTGAGCCTGTAAAAAATTCACAATACGCAACCTCCGTGGTGTTGTGCAAGCAGTACTTTTTTACACAAGCTTCATGAAAATGTAATAATTTTTTTGTTCACATGTAACCTGTGTGTCTCTCAAACAACCCGGCTGAATATGGTTACATTCTTTTTGGTAGTTACAGAGAAAAGGTACATTGAATATAAGTGAACCCTCTCTAGCATTTGGGAGTGGGCCATAGGTAGGATAAGCAACCTACACATTCAAAAATGGTGTCACTTGATACCGAGTAGCATTTTTCTTTGTGAGGACAAAAGATTTCATGGGAGTACATGCAGCCGTTTCTACGACATCACGCTAAAACCAACGTATACCATTTACCCATTTATCTTTAATGTCAAGTTAAATATAGGCTCGAAGTGTTTGTTTTTTAACGAACCCTTCCATGTGCCTGCCTTTTTAAGTAATACTTCTAATCCTTTGCAACTCACCGTTGCGTCGTTCGTACCTTCTTCTCGAGTTTCTTTGTTTGCCTCCACGTTCACAACTCTTTCTTTGCTGTGACAAGATAGAATAGTTTTACGCGCTCCTGTTACATGACAGCCCGAAGTTACCGCCTATGGTTGGGGAAGTCCGCCTATACTAACCAGACAATCCATATTTTTTGGTGAACTTGGCCTGCATAAGCACACTGCCCTCTTACTAATCAACCTAAAAAGGGGAATGCGCGTTCTTCCGCTGTGCCACAGGACATCATTGGTTGATTTCATATTCAGCACTTCTCGAGGTGTTTGTTCAATATGTAATTTATTTCTTGTAATTGAGTTTTAGTACTACTGGGTATTGCAACATTTTCTAACTAAATGTTGCTTATATATTGCTTGCTGTTCTTATTCCTAATTATCTTTAATTTAGTTCTTTCATTATTTCGAAGAGATAGAGAACTGAGTTGGAAGCTTCTACCTATATGGCTGAATCATTTTACGATCACACCTTTTTTTTAGCTTTTCTTGAGCAGAGGCCAAAGAGTGGAGGTTTTCTTTTTATTGGCTAAGGTGTTCACATATACTTCAATATGACCTTAATATTAAAAGCTTCTGTGAACTCACCACGATCATCAGTAATATTAGAGAGAACTTGTAAGACTGCACATTTATCGTCGCAATAACGGAATAGCCATTCTGGTTTCGGAAGGTAGTAGCCAAACGCACCTGAAAAATATATAAATACGTCAGCAACAAGAAAAATATAAACATTTGATATTGCTTGTACTATCTATTTTTTCACAGTCCCTTACAGAGCCCTCGAGGGGCATTGTGTAAGGGAGGCGGTACAGATATGTTAGAAAAATATATATACAAATATGTGTACACACACATAGGCAAATAATGAATATAATAGAAAATGCAGTTCAACTTATGAACATGTAAGCAAAATACATGCTAGAAAAGTGAGTTACAGTATGTGAAGGTAAAATACAAAAAATATTATGACAGTAACTACAACCTAGCAATAATGAAAAACATCGGCAACAGTCCTATAAACACTGATGATTACGAATATGCGATAGAGCAGTTCTTAGTGCATAAGTATTTTTTAAGAGTATGATAGAACTTTGTGTGGTCTTGTTCTGATGCAAGATCATCTGACAAATCATTCCACAAACAAATAGCTTGTGGGAGAGCCGACTGGTTGAAAGCGTTAGTATTGCCGTACATGCGTGATAAGCTAAGGGTGTTATATAGTCTGCTCGAAGTTCGATGCGCTAGATTAAGGTGAACAGATGGCATCATGCTGGTGTGGATGAGTTTGGGAAATAGTGATAAAAGTAAGATGTCGCGGCGAATTATCAGTGGCTCGACTGCAAGGCTATGTTTAATCTGTGTTACGCTGGACGGGTAGCTGTGATTACGCGCTATGAATCGACTAGCTCTGTTATGTATACATTCTAACTTATCTATCAGATATTTTTGATATGGTAACCAAATGGAGGACGCGAACTTCAGTTGAGGACGGATTAGAGAAAGATAAGCCAGTTTGCCCACATCGGAGGAAGCACTGTGTAGATTTCGGCGCAGAAATCCTAATGATCTTGATGTGTTGGCACAGATAGAAGTGATATGTGTGGACCACGAAAATGTAGAAGTTAAGTTTATGCCTATGTATTTGTAATGATCAGTGCGTTCTACAATGCTAATATCAATTATGTATTGGCTAATAAAGTTCTCACATTTGCGACTAAAGGTGATTAGTTTGCATTTGGAAACATTAGGTGTCATCTGCCATGTTTTGCACCACTCAAATATATGCTCGAAGTCTTTTTGAAGAGTTAGATGATCGCTATTGTTGCGGATGGTACGATAGATAATGCTGTCATTGGCAAATATACGCATACATGAGGATAAGTTGTCAGGCAGGTCGTTAATGTAGATGAGGAAAAGTAAGGGACCAAGAACACTGCCCTGTGGTACACCAGAGGAAACGTAACAGAGCGATGAAGAGTGATTGTTGGCGATAGTGAATTGTTGGCGGTTAGTTCGGAAGTTTCTGAGCCATGTTAGCGTGAGTGAATCAAGTTTTAGTGATGACAGTTTTGATATCAAGCGACAATAAGCAACACGATTGAATGCTTTTGCAAAATCAAGAAATAAACAATGTGTCTGTAGATTGCTGTTCATGTTAGAATGTAAATTGGTGGTGAACTGAAAGAGTTGAGTTTTGCAAGAACGACCCTTTCGGAACCCGTGCTGGTTAGAGAAAAAGAAATTGTTAGATTCTAGATGCGCATAAATGTTAGAAGCTATGATATGCTCAAGCATCTTGCAACATATGCACGTACTACTAGGTATAACTACAAGGTATATACTACTAGGTATAAACAATTCACGAATTATAAAATATTACTCTTGCTCAAAAATAAGTAATAAACAACCCTGCATAAGCGCCATAAAAGAGGCTGAATCTGAACATCCGATGCCTATTGCTCAAACATGTACACGTTCACGTAGCATCAGTTTCCGTACTTTGCCGCATCTTCACGTCAACCTCAAAGCTCATATACCTCTAGATGACACTCTCTGCCATAGCCCCAAACTGTATCACTGTTTCACCTCATCTCCCGCCTTGCTGACACAAAACCGCAAAACTAAGGTTCAAACTTTTTGGAGGAAAGGTTGAATCCGCCCTCTTACTCACCCTATTGCCTCCTTTCAGCTCAGGCAATATGCTGTCAGTAACAGTTGGAAGTTTTGTGCAGAAGAGGCAGAGAATATGGTACAAACAGTGTTGTTTCTTCTACCTTTCTGTGCTCCGGTCATCTCAATTTTTAACGTGGTAGTGTTAAAGAGCTCGCTTCGCAGAAATTTTGGTGTCGGTGTTGTCGTCATTGGTTGAGATCGAAAGATAATCAACTTATGCGTGACCAAGAAATCTAGAGTGTTGCGAATAAAAAAAAACAATTAAAAACCCTGGGTCCCAGTGGGGACCAAACATGGGTCGTTTGGGTTTGAGTGGGGATCAAACCGGGGTCGTTTGCGTGGCAAGTGAATGTTTTACTAGAAGGCCTCGTGCCTGCTTGTGCACACAGTCAAAATAACTTCCTCTGCTTGGAAATGCAGTAAAAGTAGCTTTCAAACTTACAAATACATGAGTCGTGTGTAAATGTTTCACAGTACAACAAGAAATATTGCAGTAACAATGCGTGGTACAAGCACCTATTGATAGCGCGCGTCAAAACATCACTATGATACTGACATCATAATTCAATGCCAGTCACCCACAGCAAAAAGCACACACGGTGCTGTGCTCATTCCTTTGAGGCCAAGTAGTGGGTGCTTAGCAAGTTCGAAGGGGTTTCATGCCCTAAGTGTTAGAAGTAGGCACTAAAACAGGACATCGCTATCATTTTCAACTCACAAAGGCGAAGCTTTAGGGTCCCGTATTTTTTCAGGGGGTCGCAGATTGATGTTACCAGCGACTTTCTTTATAGGGCACTTATTTGTTTCATCGAATATATTTGCATGACCTCTGTGGAGTATGCTTGTCGGGTGGCCGGAAGGCACAAGGCTCAGCCTCTAAATCATCGAGCTAATGAGCTGGAGCATATTTGGCAAGCACTCTCGAATCATGGCTGTTAGATTGCCATTATCCCTTAAGAATATTGTATATAACACCTGCATCTTGTCGATACTTAGCTATGGAGCAGAAACATGAAGACTTACAAAGAGGGTTCGGCTTAAATCGAGGATGACGCAGCGAGCGATGGAAAAGAAAATGGTAGGTGTCACCTTAAGATACAAGAAGAGGCACAGTGAATGGAGAAACGAACCGGGGTTAGGGATATCATTGTTGAAATCAAGAAGAAGAAATGGACATGAGTCGGGCATATAACCCATAGGCAAAACACCCGCTGGTCATTAAAGGGACCTGACTAGATTCCCAGAGAAGGCAAGTGGGTTGTGGGAGACAGAAAGTTAGATGGACAGGTGAGATTAGGAAGTATGCGGGTATAAATAAGGTGGCACCAGAAAGCATAGGACCGAGTTGACTTGCGGAACATGGGAGAGACCTTTGTCCTGCAGTGGACGTAGTCAGGCTAATGATGATGAACATACAAGCTCACTGTCTTTCTGTAAAGTGTGGACAGAGCACCCGACCATCTCATTGGTTGCAGCTGCGGCGCACGTGCCATAATTTCGAAGAATTTTGGTTACTTTTCTTCCGATATACCTCTGACACGCTGCCTGGGATATGTAAACTTGCCCTCATCCGTTATCCAGATATTGAAAGTCCATACAGCTTATTTGACTGATGCAATAAGTGACGTTAAAATAGTGACAAAGTTGCGGCGAACCAGAATTACTTTACTGGCTTTTCTCGATATATGATGCTATATGCATTGCACATCCACGAATATCGAATGAATTATGTGGTCGTTCGCACACACTACCTGTGACGAAGGAGGACACCTCACGTGGTACGCCCAATGTAACTTTTGATTTGTGCTCAGATTCAAGGTCTCAACTTTAACTTTCAGATTTACGTTAGTGTGATGTGTGAACTCTGAACTATGGTTTCATTAATAGTCATCATATGTTGCTGCTATGTGTACTTAAAAAGTGGTGGCATGCCGCTAGGGTGGCCGAATAATTTACAATATGAAGTGACACAAAATGCGAGTTTGCCAATGAAATGAGTATTGATTAGTTTAATCTACGAATGTACGGTGTGATTATACGCAGGTATGCAAACCAGTCTAAGAATAGATGTTGCAGCGTGAATGAAAGCATCAGTCAGAGGCTCATGCAGCTCCTACGTTCACTCGGGAGCCAGTAAAAGCTGCTCTGTAAAAGCAAAGATTGTGTAAAGCGCCACTACCACTGCCGACGCCGTTTAAGGGTTCAACTGAAGAGTGTTTGTTGAGACAATGCAACCACCGATGACTCCCGCATTGGTTGACTGGATGGACAGACTATGCTGAGATAAAAACAAACAGTATACCGCGGCTGAAAGCATCTAGCGTCTGCACACAGCTGGGCTGCACAGGAAGTCAGCTGCTTGGGTGCTGGCGGGCAAACAGTTTGGCACATCATTCTGTTCGAGCACTACCAGCTATCTTCATATAATTGTCATTACCGTCACTAGCTCCGTGAAAAGATTTAGAGCACAGTTTTAGCTTGTAGGAACTGGGTCTTTTTCATGGCGTCATGCGTTTGAGTATAGATAAAAGGAAAGCTTCAATAATTGAAGCGGTAGGGGCACATACCTGATGCTTCGCATAAAGCATACCGCACAGCTATGGTTCAGGTAAGTGACAACCAAAAAGCAAGCATCTGAAAAAAACTCTACAGTTTTCTTTTGTCGCCTAGCTCTACTGATGAGATGCATCGCAACTGGCGCAATGCTCTTTTTAGGCTGATGGGACATAGTTTACTTTAAAACTGATGGACAAATGCAACGCCAGCCTGCAAGTCAATTAAATTGGTTCTGCTTCATATTCATACTTGCGTGACACACTAGATCAACGAAGTTGGGAACACGTTTCTGCCTGATATTACTTTATCTATTAGAATCTGAATTCAACAGCGCTGAAAATTACTCTATAGCAGCATAGCATCAAATAGAACCGTCAGTAGCGGTATCAAAACTTCCTTAGAAAATCATTCTAGCAAGGTCTGGTTGCTGGAGCAATTTATGGTACAAATGACACCAAATGCACTTCTTTCACTATTTCACAAAATAGAATGTCACAATATGAAACAAACCCACAAATAACATTCATCATTACAAACAGTATGGGCGGTACTTACTGTAAATCATGCTTGAGTTGACGTAGTTTAATGAATAAGATCTGTCGACATTTGATGATATGTTATTTTCAGTGTAAAAATATAATGCAAAAATACCCACAGGCCTGCAAAGTTTGCAAATAACTCTCTATTAATCTCTTTAACTTTCTGAATATGTACATTACTAGTCATTCATTTCTTTTATTTTTTTAAAACCTCAGCATGACAAAAATAACAAGTCAGAAAAAGAAATAAAGTGTTGAGGGAGGGGTGTCTTTTATTACAAACATCAAGCAACGTATTATCTTCAATTCTGAAAAAATAAGAACTGTAGAATCCTATGTACTGCCCCGTGGGTGATAAGATTGAGAAAGCGAAAACGTTTGCGCTATTACTGACGCGGAATTAATTACAGAACGCCTATATGTGCCCTGATCGTTTTCAAAGGACGCTAGTAATACTTTTAAAACTATTTAACGAAAAATCTTGCAACACAGTGCTTATTACTGTCAATATTGCTTAAAGTTTAGGAGTTTGTTAAGCCGTGACATACATAAGGTTTTAAAAATAATTTTATGCACTTTATTAATATTATTTGCTTCATAAACTTTCCGCATTTTACATTAGTTATGGTGTTATTGTAGTCGCATTCATAGTCACATATGGACCCCTCCTTCCCCCCGGAATTTGTGAGTATCTTGAATTTTATGGCAGTTTTTTCGCACAGGTTGCTTAGCTGGAATACAGAGTGAGATAACCTAACAGGAAGCTTCTGGCATGTTAAGCAGGCCCGTGTGCTCAGATTTGGGTGCACGTTAAAGAACCCCAGGTGGTCTAAATTTCTGGAGCCCTCCACTACGGCGTCTCTCATAATCATATAGTGGTTTTAGGACGTTAAACCCCACATATCAATCAATCAATGGCATGTTAAGCACCACCAGGTGGGACTAGAGGACAATAAGTTCATTCTGCAAATGATTTAGCTTTGTGCTAAACTTATTGCTGACCGATATCGCGCACATGCTAGACAAGCAAAACAGAGCACGTGCTCCTTGGAGAATCGAGGCTGATGACGCATATTGCAAGAAAAGAAAGCGGTGGATGCTTTTGCCATGGGAAACTAGCGACAAGAGACCCTGCAGATGTAGATAACCGCTCACGTTGAACTAACACATACTGCGATCAGATGCACTTATAAACAAAATGGTGGACAGAGGCTGCTAAGATTTTATGTTTGAAGCATTGGTGCCCCACTAAACGTAACAAATAATCAACGACATTGGTGTTGACAAGATGGGACTAGACCTCATGATACGCCGGGAGACGTACTGGTGGCTAGGTGATCACGAATTATACAAAAACAACTGAACAATAAACTTTGACAAAGAGTCACGCTATACTTTAACCGGAACTCCACCGGCCTCTCTACATGTCAGCGTAATGATTACTTCATGTTCTTAGGACAATACTTTGAAGGAGCCCGATAAGAAAAATACGTGGCCAACTGCTCAATTGTCTAAATACTCATAGAAAGCGCCGGTTTCGCCAAAAGGAGGAGTAATGTATCTGATAGCGAGAAATTGAAATGTCACACAAAGAACGACAAGCATCTCAGTGCTTCCATCTTCCTGCTGAAGCAAACAGAAGAACGCTCAATAACATTGTGCAGGTATCTACGGTACAAACTTGAACTAGCAGCTATCACCGTTGTTACGACTTTTTGTGTAGAAACGAGCATGAAGTGTGAACAACAGAAAAATCTAAGCTTTTCAACATTTCGTTTTTTAAGTGTAGCACATGGAAGGACCAATCTGCGCCTTCTGGCACAAGGTGGACTCTCACCATGGCCTCCGAGATGGCGCGCACGTGGCGGGTTTCTCTCCGACCGTGCCAATCGCACGGAGAGAGCGTGTTTCTAGAGCAGGGCTTGGCTCGCTCTTTTCCCCGCGTCGCGGCGCTGCTTCGTGTGGTAGAAAAGGCTGCCGCAATGTTGGCAAAGCTTGTATGTGGCGAGCAAAAAAAAATGCTTCTGCGCTGTTATATACATCCGCACTGATTTGGGAATGTCGGGTTAAAATGTACTGGAGGCAAAGTCAATGTTTGGGTGCATATATTCCCAAACTAACACTTTGCTGTAGATTTTGTGGCATATTAGGGCACTTAGATATGCGATGCCACTGCAGAAGGTTCGCATGTGCTTGAAACTTGCTCTAAAATTTGCAGGCTGTATAGTGAGGAGGGCACTGACGAAGAAAAAAAATGACAGCCCAATCAACAAGCGAAGTTCTACGATCCGGGGTTACACTTTATTAAAAGCGTTTTTTTCTTTTCTTTCATAAAACTAGCACTGCTTTCCTATGTAACTTTGGTTCAAAAATGCTCCCGTCGAGCCGCAGAAGCTAGGATACCGGGAGGAGGTTGCAGGTGGTCGCCATGCATCTAAATTATTTCTAGACTAAACGTTGATGGTTCTGAGACGACCACGCGCTGCTTATAGGCACGTTTTGGCCTGTCATGGTCACCGATTCACATTGTGAATTAGACAGTGTTCATTGGATGCGTTACACAATGTAAGAAGGAACACTGAAGTGTTTCGCTTGTTCAATTACTAGACAACACGCATTCAGACATTGATGGACCTGGTAAGAAATACTGCGGCATTACATAGCAGTACAATTCGCTCTTTTTGCAAACTGCCCTTTGTTTGACCAACTTGTAAATATCCGTACGCGATATATTAGTTAAATATAAATTAAGATGGGAGAGCAATGTGATTCAATGAGAATAATTAGTACAGTTTTCTACATACAAGTCTCAACAGGCAAGAAAGACTACCGAAATGCCTATATATTTGTGAACTCGGGGTATTTATCACACAGACAAAACAGACCGTACTGAAAAAAACGTATTACTGCCACAGACAATACCTTACCTCCTTACAATTACTATCAGCAAAATGCAGCAGTTGCTATGCTTTTTTCACCAATTGAACCAAAATAATTGCAGTAACAGAAAAAAAACTTCCATTCGCTTTTGCCGGAATATCCTGACAGTGATTCTTGCTTGTATGTGAAAAAGAAGAACAAAAACAATGCGCACGCTGGAATCCCGTGCGCTATGCTGTATGCCAAAAACTCAGCCGCCGCCGGAACCCTCACTCAATGTGCCCTCTAGTGGTAGCCGAGCGCGCAAGGCGATACTCATTGATCTTGCTGGGGAGCGCGGCAATATGAACGGGCGGAAAGAAACACACCATGCGCCCGCCATCTTGGAGGCTATGATCTGACACAAGGCGTGCGCAGAACTACTGTATATTGCTCCTTCCGGAGCCATAAACAGCAGTTATAGTCATACCTCCAGGTGTGGAGATGTCCTTTTTTGTTATCTACACACAACTGAGTACAAGCATATATGTGCACGTCCTCAGGGCAGTTTTCAAACTAAGAAGAAAATGAAGGAGCAATGCATCGTGTACAGAAAGTGGTGTACAGCCCTCAATACAACGTCACTGACATCTCATCAAACACATACCCCCAAGACCCTGAAATTCTCTCATTCAACCAATAAAAATGTCAGCCGAACCCACCAGAGTGTTGCCTTGAAATCACCCCGTGCCGTTGTGACATCTCAGTTTTGTCACTTGCACCACTTTGCGCTGAATAACGTCTTAAGCACAATGTTGCTAATAATTGTGAAATGTGGTGGAGGGCTTCAAGGTAATCGATGAAGGTTTATAGCGAAGAATATCTACATCTCTCAATCATGCTTTTTTTAGAAATCATCACAGGAACTGGCAGAAACCCGTGCTCAGCGAATTGTCTTTAGATACATTGACCTCGCAAAATCGTTGGAGTTGGCGTATATTCTATTCTTCCCTGTTGAGCCTCCATAGCACAAGAAGACAAGAGGTGAGAAGAAAAACTAAAAGTGACGAAGAGAGATGTGAGTGTGAGCATTCCTGATTCGAAGAAGGGAGGGATAGAGCACAGCACATTCGTGTATAGTACAGTGATACAAAAGAGCGTAAAGGAATATGGGTGAGATGAGTATAAGTTATGATTGTTGGAATGGGATTCTAGAAGATAGTGTGGCATCAAATAGCTCTATAGAGAGCACTAAAGGGATGGGAAAAGTAATATAGGTTGAGAAATACCGATAAGAGGGCAAGGAAGACCTAAGGTGGAGAGCAAGGGTGAAGCAAAGCATAGTCCTGTATAATATAGTTGAGGAAAGGCATGAAATGAACAGCGCCCTTACCGTACTTTCATGCCCTTGTTTCTTTCATTCCTTCTACTCATAGCAGCATAGCAGACCGGACGCGTGTCTGGTACTGTAGCAAACCATAGCGCTGAGTCCATAACGTCCTTCTCCCTTCCTCTGTCTTGTTTAACAGTGCCCTTAAAACGCAAAATGGATCACCCATTCGGCCAACCCTACGCTCCGGCTCATTCCCCTGCCTCTAATTTGCTCCTACTTCTCGTTCTCAACAACGTTGGACAGGCTATTCAAAAAGCTGCTTCGCATCTATTAACAGAACTCCCTTGAGCCAAGCGTTTTAGGGCTGTATTAGAGGTGACCAAAAAGGCTATTCACATTGCTTACTTTAGTGGCATTTATAGCGCGTAAACAGACAAGAAGGGAAAGACAGATGTGTACAGATGAGCGCTCACTTCACACTAAGGTTTATTTACAGAGAAGGCCAGGTTCTATCATACACCGAACACGAAAACGCGTGCGTGAAAATACAATCTAAAAATACCCCGAAGGTCAACTACCACAATGAGTTAAACAAACGCAAAAAAACCCCAAGTGTCTCTTATGCATGAAGACATCATGCAGAAAAATCAAACAACTTAGATGAAAGACCACACACGTCGTGGCAAGCAAAAAAGTCGCTATCGCTGGCCTACTCTCCACGTCGAAAACTTATCTAGTTAAGCCACTTCACAGGTCAGTATGTTAATGAATGGCTGGCTGACGCACGTAAAGGATTTTTGCGAATATAGAAGGCCTCCATTATTTCGCCTGTTTCCCTGTTTTTGTGCCGAAAAAAACGGAAGTATTGCTGAAGTCTGGAATGCAGCCACACTCTTGACAGTGCCACGCGAGACGTGAATATTGAGTGCCTTTTAGGGAGCTATGGTGCTCCCTTGGCTTCATATTCAGACAGCGGCCAGTCTGACCGATGTAGTATCGACTGCATGTGAAAGGAATGCTGTAAAAACGTTGGAAACACCGGAAACAAAAGGCATTCCATGGTTAATGTTGCATGTAGACGGCTTCGGCGATCACTTGTTATGTAGGTTCTTGTGAAGAGCCAGACAAATGAAACCTATTTTATGCAACAAAAACGACGTCCACATTGTCTCGAGAGGCAACCTTCTTCAGTCGATGAGAAAGACCGTGAGCATACGAAATGACGGCGACCTTTCTTCTCTCCACCACTGGGGCAACTATTCCTTCATCATTAGTTTTCGCCTTGATGAGCCTAATGCACTTTCGGCTAGCGTTGGCGATACTGCTTTCAGGGTAGCTAGCCTCGCGCAGTTTCTTTACTTGGCAGGTTGCAGCTTCGTGCATCAAATGCTGGCATGATTTTGTGACCACTGAACAAATACAGTTAAAATAATTGTGTTTTTACCAGCTTGGAATGCACAGAGTGGTAATGTAGCAGGGCTTTAGAAGAGCGGGGAGTTGATTCCTAGTACACGTGCAAACCAGCTAGCACAAGGTTCCGGTCAAGGAATTGAATTGGCTGGTCCTAAAGGGTCTCAAACAAAAACTTTAGTCCTAGTTCCTTTTCCCTCAAGACCTTCAACACATCCACTACCTTGTGGCTGATATAGAGTGCATCAACAAAGATGAGGTGATAATCCACATACTTCATTATCTCATGAACCAACCCACGGAGGCCCTAAATAACTTCTCTATCAACTTCAGCTAAGAAAATGTCACTCAATGTGGGTGCACCTCAAAACCTAATACACACACCAAAACGCTGAGCATAAATGGCCTACTTCCTAGACATAAATGTGGGACGGAAGTAGAAGAACAGCAGCTCCCAGAAACAGAAGCGCCGTACTTGGTACGAAATTCAATATTGTTGTTATCCCGAAAACACTCCTTTACATTCAATTACAAAGCATCATGAGGGAAAGAATAATAAAGGTCCTCATTATGGATACTAAAAGCACTGCAGCCAACCGGGGTCCACTGGCACAGAAATTTCACAACAGAGGATGAACTAAAAATGTAGAAAAAGTCACCAATGGTCAGAGTCGCGAAATGATTCTGTAGGTAGCTTGACATTGTGTAAAGCCAGGTACCTTTTTTTGGAAGGAATGGCTTTAAAAGGAACTTTGGGCTAGTGCATCTTAGCGGAAAAAAAAACACATTCATTAGTCATCTTTTGTTGTTCTTTAATTGCATGTTTTTGAAACGAGAACTTGTTTAGTAAGTCAACGGCACGACCTCTCACTTTGCCAGCCTCTAAGAAGCCTGTTTGAAGTTCTTGTTCAGCGCTGCCGCTCCCTTCTGTGAGAACAATTCTTCTGTCATAACGATGAAGAAACCCTCTTTGCCCGACAAAACTGCCATGAGACCAGAAGTGGCAAGGAAGTTTACCACGGATCCACTGTTCTTTTTGCTGGATGACAATCGACCCAGTTTTGACAAAGCGTTGGCGCACTTCACCATGTACACTGACCAGGAATCTTAGGACACTCGAGCCGCTACCGTCCAGTCTTAGGAACTCCGCTGGCGGTAACTGCAGTGACAGGCAGAACGTCCGACCAAGACGAAGCAAATGTTCTTCTTCTGAGGAATGAACTGGTTGCTAAAATTAAGCACACTGCCCGACACCATAGCTGACTTTTTCGTCTTTGAAGGCAATAAAGGGCGTGTCTGATGCCAAAGTCATTCCGTAGTCTGGTTGCTCACCTTAGACCACATGTAGACGTTTCTTGTCGTGCTCCTCTGGCTGTTGTCTTTGTTGCGCGCAACGTGTTGGCAATCGTTTAAGAATCGTGCTTGATTCCGATACTCTGAATTGAGTAGCCAGCACATCTTCTTGCAGTGACCAACACAAGGACGCAGAACACAACACTGGGCTTGCAGCTTCAGGGGACACAAAGAAGGCGTGGCGTAACACGACGCTGTCCTTGCACGACAAGTGTAGACCGCGATCAGTGACGGCAGAATGACCGAATTAGTGAAAAGTAAATTAGACTGACTAAAACAGCCCTTTTTACTAATAATCAGGTATAGAAGCACTGAAATTTGGGCGAGCTTGTACTTGAACATATTGGTATTTTGAGCGCGTAAATAGCTCAAATTTTAGCGCTTTTAATAGCTAGATTTCTAACAGAATACTGGGGCCATCTGCAAAAACTCTAAAGCTAGCCTCATTAGGAATGTTTATTTCATCCTGGATGTATTGAACAGTATGGGCCCTGGTATGGTACCTTGCGGTGCTCCTTGAGTTATTTATCTGACAGTTGATTGTTCTGACATGGTGGGAACGCATTTTGTTTGCTGCTGCAGATACAAATTAATACGTAAGGTGAGTGCCACAAACTTCGTAAGGCTCAAGTTTTGTAATAAAACTGCGGCGATGCAGCCGGTTGAGCGATTTAGAATAGTCAGCAAAGATGCACTAATCTTGGCAATAAATTGCCAAGATTAACTTTTTTCGCCCCGCCGCGGCGGTCTAGTGGCTAAGGTACTCGGCGGCTGACCCGCAGGTCGCGGGTTCGAATCCCGGCTGTGGCGGCTGCATTTCCGATAGAGGCGGAAATGGTGTAGGCCCGTGTGCTCAGATTTGGGTGCACGTTAAAGAACCCCAGGTTGTCGAAATTATCGGAGTTTTCCACTACGGCGTCTCTCATAATCATATAGTGGTTTTGGGACGTTAAACCCCACATATCAATCATCAAATCAAGATTAGATTTTTTGTGCTAGTAGGGAAAGTTCTGGGGCCTTCCTTTACGAAAGCCGTACGGCTGAACCGTTTTGATCAAGCGTTTACACTAGAAAGTCGTATTTATTCTGCATAATATCTGTCCGATAATGTTCACATAACACGCAGAAGAAAGGCTGGCTGATAACTCGAGAGTAGATTTCTGTTGCCCGATTTTTCAAGGTCGGCAACTTTCGCTCACTGAATTTGACGAGAAAAAATACAACAGATATTGAAACGTTTAACATGCGGAAAAGTCGAACTTATAAGAGGCCAGCCGCAAAAGTTATCGGTCCTATCTAAAACCTGTTTATATCACGTGTCTTGCTATTTTTAAGGCCATTAAAGATAAACACTTCATCTGAGGTTGTGGGCGCGAGAAAAGTTCGGCATTGCCCTCACCAATAAATTTTATTACGTCAGTACAAAAATGTCTTATTGTCTCACTAACTCCTGAAGTAATCAGTGAGCTCATCTGAAACGTCTACGCCTTTTAGTGTACAATGATAATGAATGAGCTGAAGCTCCTCAGTCTTTGTTGTTTTCGAACAACTGGTGAGTTTCGCGCCGAAGCAGGTCCCCCGACTGCTGGTTTTACTAAAAGACTTTGAAATTCTTTATTTTCAGTGTTCTTTAAGAAATTAGTTATCTGGCTGCGATAGTTCTGGTTGTCCTAGTTTTGACAAAAATATTAGTGAGATCTTTCTGTGCATCATAGCAGCGCAATCATTGTTAAGGTAATGTTTCTGAATAACTATGCACTTTGGAACGAGTGCATACGCAAAGCGCTTCCCATAGACACATTTTGAAATGTCTAGAAACGTTCTGCAGGATCTATTAGGTCCAGTGCACGGAAATACGGCTTCTCAAGCTACTTTTCCAATTTAAGTACGAGAAACGCTTAGCACAATACAGTTAATTTTCTGAAACTCAAACTCTTGGAGTGACTCAAGCACCTCAAAATGTTGAACTGAATGGTCAGAACACATTACTTAGAAAATGATCTCCATGTCAGCTACTACACCATCCGCTTTGGTAGTCTTTGTTAGTACAGTTCATTCTAAAAAAGATCATGGAAGATATAGGGAATGTTGCTAAGGAGCTTTGACTTTTATGTCACAATTCTGCAATAAGGGCACCTAAGAATATGTGGTAAATCACGTGCGCACTCGGTGTTTGGAAAGATAATGTTGCAGTCACCACCTATGAGATTGAACTTGACAGCCTGTCAAGGAAAAAAAAAGCATGCGTCGATATCATCCGTAAGGTGGGTCGAGCAAAACAGGAAAAACGTATTTTTGCATTCGCACGCTGAAACCTTTATAGCCTGTCTTTATCAGGAAAGGTTCTGGTAACACCGTACATCATAGTTCCATTCATACCAGCTGTATAGCACGCCTGCGCCTTGATGTGTATAGTCCTGTTTAAGAAGAAAGTTTGATATTCAGGAACTCAGAGCATGTCATCATCCTAGTTTGAAAAGGTTTCAGATAACTTTATTACATAGAACTAGAAAAAAAAAAGCTTGAGAAAATAAACTCATCGTAATAATTCCTCCTGAACTGCGTTTTCGATCCATCCATTCATAAGATTAAAGGGCAATCCGCACAAAGCGTGATGTGTCCGTTTGACGCGCGAAAACTTTGTCACCTTTACAATAAGCAGAAGGCCAGTAACTTCTCGTTTCTTTGCTATTGCCATTACAAGCAGCTTTTTCGGCCATGCGCAAAAGTGTCCACTCATGGTTTACTTACCAAAAACTTGTAGTTGAATTCTCAAAAATCTTGTACGTAGAACTCATATTTCGATACGTGAACGTTTTTCTTAATGAGTTATTTGTTAGCAAAGTGGCATTGAATGGAGCCTGGACGCAAACAGAGTCATTAAGCGGTCCAGTAAAATTGTACGTTCGTTGTAGCATAACCTGCTTCTTGCTACCTGCGAAGAACTTTTGTTCAAAGAGAATGATTTCACATCATGCTTGCTCACTTTATTTTTATTTACATAACTTTAAAACTTCGTGGAAAATTATAGACAGGCAGCTGAATTTTGTAGCAAATCATCCTGAAGAAATGAAGAAAACAATCGAGAGGAGTGGCAACGAATAATATCTAGCGAGGCGGGGTTTTTAATTGTTTATACTAAACCACTTATACCGATGCCTTTCACGCAATCAAATTTGTGAATTGAGCACCGCGATAATACAAATTAGCAAAAAAATATTTGGTACACGTAAATATTGGGCTGCAGTTTAGTGCATTTGTGTGGCCGTCAGTAATACTGTCGTTACTCAAACTGCGTAAAGACGTTCTAACACTTTTGTTTACTCTAAAATTGTCTTCTGACATAAATTATTCAATATCTTTCCACAAGTCTGGCAGTTTTAAACTTGAAAGATACAGTTCCTAAATTGTAAGCCTCAAGCAAGTACCTTTTGCGAATCATACATCCTGTGCAATCTAACTGATGCGATTCCGCTCAATACGCGTTTTTGATACGTGTTGTTGTATGTGTGAGCAGGCGCTCCCACATACAAAATGGATACCACTCTGAACGCTTCTAGTGCAATAACTGCACCACTCGATGCAAATGATATCAACTTAAGATTAGAGGTTGTATGAAGCTCATTGTTAGGCGAAGCACAAGGCTATTTGGTTACTCATAATGGTCCCGCCGTCGTGGTGTGGTGGCTAAAGTACTCGGCTCGGCTGCTAACGTGCTTGTCGCGAGATCGAATCTCGACTGCGGCGGCTCATTTTAGATGGAGACGAAAATGCTGTTGGGCCTGTATGCTCAAATTTGGGTGTATTTAAATGAACCTCAGCTGGTCGAAATTGAAGGAGCCCTACACTAAGGCGTCTCTCATATTACATAGTAGCAATGAGACGTTAAATCTCACATATCAATCAATCAATCAATCAATCAATCAATCAATCAATCAATTGTTCATGATGGCTCAGAATTGTTCATATACCATACACATAAAATAATCGTATGTTTCTACACGCTTAGCACTTTCCCGCGTGCAGCTTCCCAAGGTTTTGTTTGTTGAATTCTTTGATAGTACTCAAAATATCCTTGTACTTACATCCATTCCTGTCATGTCGCCAGAAGCACACATATTATCAGTGTCTCTACTTTCCTGCGCCTTGGCAACTAGGGTTAAGCAACTAACAAACAATATTAGCAGCATAGTCTTTTGTCTACGTACAAAAGTCAAAAGTATGAACTAATAATTTAAACTAGCTGCACTAAATTTGGGTGCGCACTTGTTTGGCTTCAGTGTTATCAGTTGAGGGACATTCGATATGCGTTCGTATATTTATAGATCCAACAGAGAACACAGAGTTTGTGGTAAATATGTGCGTGTTCTTGGTATTTTATATTTCATGACATACTAACAAATGACTGAGTGTCCTGGTCAGTGGCTTCAGTACACTCTAGCTCAAGACATTTCCTAGGACGCACATAGAGAGAACGTACAACGGTAAGGTGGCCCCAGGAATATCCGACATTTCAGTTGGTGGCACAAACAGCTAAAATGCATTCATTTTTTTTTGCATTCAAATTGTGTCGAGTAATTTGCGGAAGTTTAGGAAGGCTCATTTAGGCCGCCGCAGGCATCTGTATAAACACATGCGTGAAGCACGTGAACCTTCATATCTACAGCCGTTTTCTATATACCATGCGTTTGTTAAAGTCCACAAAACTTCTAAACAACAAGTGCAGTTCATATACCAAAGGTACTTTTGTACTACACTACCATAAGGCACAGGGAGGCAGGAGTGGGGTTGCACTGCAAGAGTCCTAAGTCGCAACACGTGCCGGTTTAGAACGAGCTCTCGATGCCGGAAAAACGAATTTAAATTTTCAATTAAAATTAAAAAAATGGCAGATTCCTCGCACAGTTGAAATCGATGCTAGGAGAAGCAAGACTAAGGATGGTTGATATGCAACTTTAGAATAATCACAGCGTTATGAGGTGGACGTAAATCATGCCGTATATGACTTTCATGTCATGAATCCGCTTTGGACGAGTCATTTACTTTTGTCATCTTTTCACGTCACGTGATCCCAATTATGGTATATGTCAAGCTAGCGAAAGGCCGCGAGCACTCTACGAGTGTAGCATGTAGTCATGTTTTACATGACACGCATGTTATACTTATCATGTCTGAACGTATAAATATGAAGTCACTGTTAATAATATCAACAAAAATATAAAAAACCCTCCAAAAGTGAAACAAACAAAGTCAAATATTTTCACAAAAATATCACAGCACGAACACGGGGTGCATGATGATGAGTTGGCAAAGCTCCGGAGGTGTATCGGTAAAACATGATTCCTCTGTGAATCTCGCCCAGTCGATGATTATGTAAAAACAACGAGCACGCGCTGCAGCCGTTTTCTGAGCCTTCTGCTTCACCTCCTTGTCTTTGTCGCTTATACCCGACACACTCAGAGTGCCGGCGAAAAAGTAAGCACGCCAAGAGCGAACGCATTTCAACCCAAGAGCAAACATTTTATCCAATAACATGACAGCACGCGTTAAAGATGAGCGAGCGCCGTGGCACCATCTAGTGAGCAATCCGAGTACTAGTGGTACGAGCGCCACAGCGCCATCTAAGAAGTACTCGCTGTGGCTACTACGCCGACGCGGGACTAGTGTACACCTTAAGGAGCTACGCCCCTAAACGTTCTACGGTTTTGTTGGTTCGAGACTAGTCATAGCACGTCTGTTAAGCGGTGCGCCTACAGACCAGAACAGAGTGCTGCGACAAAACCTAAAAAAGGAACTCCCTTTCCCAACTTAGAACAACGCAATGTTTACCTAATTGGTACGCATTCATAATAAAAGGTGGTACACAGAGACGAACTAAAGGTTGCACTAAAGGTTGCACTGCAAAAGTCTTAAATATGAACACGTGCCGGTTCAGAACGCGCTCTTTATGCCAAAAAACCGGATTTCAATTTACGAATATTAATTTAAAAAAACGCAGATTCCACGCACAGTGGAATTCGATGATAGGCGAAGCACGACTAAAGGCTGGTGCACACCAGCGACTAGCAGCGGTCGCGCGACCATTTGCGACTGGCGACCAAAAAGCGATTGATGTTCACACCGGCAGAGGCTGCATGCGAGCGACCGGAAGTCGCAAAAGCGGCGAGTCACGTCCGGATCTCGTTATCAGCAAGAACTCTGAAGACTGGCGCTGATCAGCTGATCGCCACCAGCTGAGTGAGCGGAGCAAAGCGGCGCGCCGCATTTATTGTTTTCATCCGTTCTCACGCAGCGTTCCCAAAAAACGTCAAGTTCGATTCAAGCGAAGAACAAGAAACTGTCGTGGTGCTGATGCACTGTGCCATGGTGTCAGCGCTGGCATCACAGATGCCTCCGAAGAAAAAAAGCCGGTAGTGGGTGTGACCGTCATTTTAATCGCAGGAGTTGGTCGGCAATGCAAGCCGCCTGCCTCCTGTGCTTCTCTGAGACGACGAGGAGTATTTCCAAGAGTCGTACGTATTCAGAAACGGTTCTTGAATTTAACTTGACTTGCCACAGCCTACAATACAGGACAAACGCATCTCGAACGTGGTGTCTTAAGTCGTTGCCAAGGCATGAAGCACAAACACGTTTCAATCGCGCTGCATTGTAGGCGGTGAAAAGTGAAGTTCAAGACAAAAAAACGTTTCTGAATACGGAGAAAAGATAATGCACAATTTATTTTCTCTTTGCTTTGACGGTATTTACCTTCTTGCGAATACCGCCACGTAAATTCGACACTTTGCACGAGCTGCTGCGCCTCGCCATCTCCAAGCCAACTATTCCGTGGTAGCCATTGTGCGACAGACCCAGAGGAACGCACTCGTTTGTATCTGGCGGCAGGAAGCCAGCGTAATGAAAAAACAAAAGAACGAAAATTGAGCATCGCTGATGCTCAAGCAGCTTTGCCACTGCAGTCGCCCGACTGAAAAATTGGTCAGGAAGTGACTAGCCAAAGCCGTCACTTTGCGACCGTTTGCGACCAGTCGCAAATGGCCGCGTGACCGCTGCTAGTCGCCGGTGTGCACCAGCCTTAAGGATGGTTGATATGTCACTTTAGAATCATCACAACGTTATGAGGCGGACGTAAATTATGCCGTACATGACTTCCATGTTTTTTATTATCCGGTTTGGACGAGTCATTTACCTTCGTCATCTTTTCACGTCACCGAATCCCAAATATGATATATGTCGAGCTAACGAAAGGCCGCGAGCACTCTACGAGTGTAGCATATAGTCAAGTTTTACTAGACACGCATGTCATCATTATCATGTCTGGACGTGTCATTTTCCTTCGTCGTCTATCACGTCACGTATTACCGAATTTTGTAAATGCTAGTGCAACGGCCGTGAGCACGCTATTAGCGCAGCATGTAGTCATGTTTTGCTTGATGTGTATGTCATGGTTATCATGTTTGGACGTGTCATTTACCTTCATCGTCCACTCACACCCCATAATACCAAATTTGCTATATGTGAAGCTAGTGGAACTGCTGCGAGTGCATCATGAGCGTGGTATGTAGTCATGTTCTTACATGACACTCACATCATGGTTATCATGTTTGCACCAGTCATGTACATTTGTCATTCATTCGTGTCTCGTAATACCAAACTTGGTATATTTGAAGCTAGTGAAACGACCACGAGCGCACCGTGAGCGTGGTATGTAGTCATGACTTACATGACGAAAATGTCATCATTTCCACGTTAGGGTCGGTCACTTATGTTCACCATGCCATCATGTCCTACCATACTGATTTTGCCGTATGTCATGTGAACAAAACCACCACAAGAGCAGTAATATCATGAAATGTAAATCAGGACATTCATGACATACGTGTCATGATTTTCATGTTATAATTAGTCACTTATGGTTGTCATACAGTCATGTTATGCCGCACCAATTCAGGTATGAATAACTTTATTGAACTAGTCAGGAGAGCTAAAAGTCGTAGCGGCTATGTAGATAGCTAGCTAGCTAGCTAGCTAGCTAGCTAGATAGATAGATAGATAGATAGATAGATAGATAGATAGATAGATAGATAGATAGATACTGTCAAAGTCGCCGAAGTTTACTAAGAAATGCTTGGCCTGTAAAAACTATGCACCATTTTTACGAAGGCCGCCTTGATGCAATCTGAAGCAGCAGTGTTGCGCACGGCGTTGACCCGGTTGAAACCGGCGTGGGCGCGTGTGCCGCAAGAACGGTTTGCAGCGTGACTCGGTGTAGCATTCATTCGAGTAAACGTTTTTTTCAAACCCAAGAACACGGGAGGCGGGATGCGTTGAAGATGTTGGAGCTCGGCTTTTTTAGCTCGCGTCTCGTCGGTGTCGCTGGTCTTCCACTGCCGACGCTTGCGTTCGGCTTCCCTGGTTCGCGACTCATCAGTATTGATGTCACCAATCGCGAACTTAATCGGCTTCACTCACTACACGGGAAAGGTACGCGCACACTGGCGGGAAGCATGCTACGACGTCGTCCTGCCCGTTGGCGCGATCCCGCGGCAAGCCGCGACGCGCTGTCCACATTTTCGGCACATCGAGATTCTTGTGGTGCGCGCAGCGCGTGCGCCCCCCGGCTCGCGGCTTCTTCTCGCTGGTAAATGAAGAGAGGTGGCGCGGGTGAGATGATACCCACGCGAGGAGTGGGCTCGAGCGTTGCCAGTGATGGAGAGGGTGGTGTGAGAGTGAGCTGACACGAGGCAAGTGTATGGCGTGCGAGGGAAAAAGACGTCACCGCACACTGCTAAGAGGGCGTGACCAACCTGGCACTGCTCCAAAACCTGCGTCGAGGGGAGTGATGCGTACGGAGGGGCAACGTTACACATAGTGAAAGAGCTGCTTCGCATCTAAAAACGGCGGTGAACTCGCATGTAGTTATGAAATCAAACTACTCATACAGCCACGACAACAAGGTATATGTCACCAAGGCTTATATCACCATAGGGAACATCAGTGACATCCTCATCGCTGTATATACATAGTCGCTGTTGCGCAGTGACGCCGCTCGTGCGGGCGTGCTGGCGTTGAACAGGTACGGCTTTAAAGCTTTCTAATGCAATCTTACTCAGTTTCGCTAAAGCGAAAAGAGAAACGATCATGTAACATCTCTTACAGACAAACAAGTTCGGTGCGGTAACACAGGCCTAATAAAGCGGTTAATTTCAGGAGGTCTCAAGCAAGAGTAACGAATTGAATACAAACCAACCAATAAGGAGTTTGTAGGATAAGAAAAACATTTAAAGGTGGCGATCTAAAACAAAACATAGGTTTTGGAGAAAAATATAAAAATGACGTCGGCAGAATAAAAAAAGGTGATCGAACTCATTTTTTCACAAGCAACAATTGAAGTTTAAGATCAAGCGCCGTGACAAAAATAACCGTTAAGCTCTCTGAATTCACAAAATGGCGAATAAAAACGGAAATACGTGAAGGAGACTGACAATTTCAAATAAAGTCCACTGACCTGAAGAACTTCAATAACAAGCAGAAAGTCAGTGACATCAGGAAACAGAACGTCATAGTGCTGGGAAGAGCAGTCGCGAAAAAGCACTAGCACCAAAAACAGCGAAAGAGCAACTGTGAACAAACAGAAATAAAGTGAATGCTCTCAATGACAAGCAAAAAACGTCAACAATCTCAGAAATATATTAAAAGAGGTCCTCCAGACTGGAGTGAAAGAAGCGAGGAGCAAGAAATTGTAAACACATGTCTAACTACCGGCCAGGTTAGAAAGACCATGTGCATTGTGTCGAAGGAAGGCATCTGGTAATGACGAAATAACTGCCAATGTAACAAGTGATGGAGGGGAATATCTTGGGAGGAAAGATGGAACGCTTAACAGTCAGTGTTTCAAAACAACAATGGTTTCAGTGAGCTGGAGACATGCTCACGCTACACTAATTTACAAGAAAAGGCACCTAAAAGCGTGAAATAACTGTGTGCTCCTCAGCTATTTACAAATCACGTTGCAAACCGGGCAAGACAAACACTCATTTCGGACACCCCTTAAAGAAAAGCACGGCTTAGGAGACGCTATTGAATGAAAAGACACCACAATGTGATAAAATGTCGAGAGTTTTCGGTTACATGCCAACCAGAGCCCCTGGCCCTCGCGGTGCGATGCTTGCACAATTTCAATGGAACGAGCAAGTTTTTCCCGAAATACTTAACGCAGAGGGTGAACGTTGAAAAAAAAACGACGGTGACAGAGCGCTTTTGGGAACCTAAACACACGAGGAGACTTCAGAGATCATGTCGCAGTAAGCTTCAATTTTGTTCTCAGAGCAGCTAAAGATTGTAATATGAGAGTCCAGGGAACCGGATAAAAAAATAGCCCATTAACCGATCACTATGATAAGACTATGCTATTTATATAAATGGTCAGTACATAAAAATATAGTCCTGACATTCATTTTTCAATTGAAGCTATTCTCAACATGCCGCAAGTAGCATAACATTGTTCGCTAACGAGTTTTTTTAATCGTGGTCTTTTAAAAGCGTGTGGTATATTGACAAACCCTTGCTTATCATCAACGCTGCAGCGTCGTTTGTGGCTCAGTTCATTGCTTTCAGTAGTAATCGTACAATGGTTTACGAAATAATTACATCGTCAAACAAGCCTAATACTTAACTTGGTGTGCCACTCAACACATATTAGAACAACGATGATCTGTGGGCTAAAAAAATCTGAAGAGCTATTTGTCATGACACAGTAGTGGGGAGGCCGTGATAAGTTTATCTTCACTCGCGCTTCAATTTCCAACGCCTTCTTAGTAACGCGGCTGATTTACTTGTCTGAAGTACTGTCATGTTCCAGGATGAATTTCATTTCATTTCATTTTTATTTCCTTAAAGACCCCTTGCGGGGCATTACATAAGGGGTGGGTACATAATAATGGAGCAGAAAACAATCGTTTGTCCTAAAGTGAAAGATGATTAGTGATACTGGTTGTGAAGGTAGAAGTACAAGTAATGGCAGGAATGTCACCTGAAAGGCCATTCCAGGCAACTGCCGTGCGAGGAAAAAATGATGTTGAAAAAGTAACGGTGCGTGCACGTGGGCGTCCGACTTGAAGTGGATGATTAGTTCGTTGAGAGATGTACGCTGGGGGAACAAAATAAGGTGGCATGCGCATCGAGCTGTGAAAAAACTTATGAAATAACGAAAGACTGGCGATACGGCGGCGGAGGGAAAGGAGGGGCAGTTGAAGTTCTGCCTTAAGTGAAGATACGCTGACGTCACTGGAGTAAGAATTATTGATAAACCTAGCGGCACGGTTTTGAATACACTCAAGGGCGTCTTCAAGATAGGCCTGATGCGGGCTCCAGATTGGGGAAGCATATTCAAGTTTAGTTCTAACAAGGCTTTTGTAAGCTAATAATTTTACATTTCTAGGTGCGTTACGTAGATGACGTCGCAAGAATCCCAATGTTTTGTTTGCCGATGATATGACTTTCGTGATATGCAAACCCCATGAAAGATCGTTGCAGAGTGTGACCCCCAGATATTTAAAGGAATTAACAGTTTCAACTGGAATATTACTGATGGAATATGGAAAAACAAGTGGAGAACGGCGGCGGGTGAAGGACAAGGCTTTGCATTTGTGAGGGTTAAGTTCCATTAGCCAATCATCGCACCATTGTTTTACATTGTTAAGATCACTTTGTAGAGCTAATTGATCAGAAGCGTTATAAACAGTGTGGTAAATAATACAATCGTCGGCAAACATTCGGATTTTACAGGATACATGAGATGGAAGATCGTTAATAAATATCAGGAATAAAATCGGGCCCAGAACCGACCCCTGCGGGACACCATATGTTACCGGAAGTGAAGTAGAGGTAGCATTGTTAACAGAGACAGCTTGAGTGCGGTTACTTAAAAATTCACGGATCCACTTTAGGACGTCGGGGTGTAGGTTTAAGCGGGAAAGTTTCAACAGAAGGCGTTTATGTGGTACTTTATCGAATGCCTTCGCAAAGTCCAGGAATATGGCATCAGTCTGTACGTTAGAATCCAAGTTAATATGCAAGTCGTGCGAAAACATAGCCAGTTGAGTCTCACACGACAAACCTTTACGAAAGCCATGCTGCGCGGAATTGAAAAAGTTATTTGAGTCTAGGAAGTCCATAATCCGGGTGTAGATGACATGTTCGATGATTTTGCATGGAATGCTAGTTAATGAAATTGGTCGGTAATTGAGGGGTGACTCTCTAATACCTGATTTGAATACTGGGGTGATATTTCCATGTTTCCAATCACTAGGAAGCTCACCCGTGGAAAGAGACTGCGAGTAAAGTAGACACAAAAATTTTGCACAGATCTGTTGAGTGTTCTTTAGAAATTTTGAATTTATGTTGTCGATACCTGATGATGAAGATAATTTAAGTTTATCAATGATTGCCAAAACTCCGGGTTCAACAAAAAGGATTGGCGGCATGGAAGTACTGACTACTGTAGGCTGTGGTGGGGGTGGAATGTCAGTTTCTGTGCTAAAAACCGATGAGAAAGCTCTAATAAACAGGTCGGCACATTCCGAGTCAGTGGCCACGTCACCTGCTTCATTAGTGAGAGTGATAGTTAGATAGTTCTTAGGCTTCTTGTTGTTTTCGTGAGACAATCCCTGTAAGAACGAGCAAGTTGCAATTACCTCCTCTTAAGTCTAAAATAGGAGGTTTCGCCTTGCCGCACCTACTTTTGAGGCGGATTGTATCAAGGCTTCTCTTCCTACGAGATCATCGGGACCCGTTATTACGAACATTTCAGCGAATCATATTGGCATCAGCTTTGCCCAACTTTATTGTGATCTCCAACGATGAACTGCGTTATACTGTCAGTAGCTTTGTTCAAGAACTTGTTGCGGCTTTTCGATTTTTTAGTGCCAGATTTAGTTCGCAGTAACTGTCGAGTGTCACTTCCAATCATTTGTGGAGAAACTTGATTGAAAGCGTTTTTCTAGTTCCTCTCTGTTGTTCTCGGTACAATCGAGGCCAAAGAGGAGACGTTTTGAATAGAGTTGAAAATTTGATCGTACCAGCTGGAGTTAAAACGATCTCTTTTAAGTTGCACACAAATACGCTGCCGGTTAAAGGGCAGCTAGAACAAACAGGATACTTTTTGCCATGGCGAGCCGATTGCTTACTGTGACGAGAACCTGAGTCAGCAAAGCATGTCCTTATTGGTTGCTGGGGCGCATTTTAGTTTTGGGATGCTTGACGGAGAACACTTAAATATTTACCCCTCACTCCACACGGGACTCCGTTTTCATCAATAGAACTTGGCTTTCTAAAATATGATAGGTTCTTTCTCGTTGGTCTTCCTTCTCGTTGAGCACGCTGAAGCACTTTCGAATCGGCCCGCCTTCTTTTTGTGATACAATCTCTGAAGCACTCAATGATTGTATTAGCGAAGAGATATCATGTTGTTAGTAATTTATCGCGGTTCTCGAACCACAACTGCACAATGTCTGGAACAGATGGACATGATCTCGTAGTGGCAAAATTGGTGCCGTTGCAATTGCTCTCACGCTGGCAGTGGGTGAGCTATGCCTCCACGTACTCACCGTTTTTTTTGAGAAAGGCCATAGCTACATGTGACACATGCAGGTGCTGGTTGTTCACGACAGAGGAGTCAAATATGAATTATGCCTATGAATCTGGACTCCACAGGCCGCAAGAAGGCACCCCGTGAGTTCGTCACATTGATGAAAGGTCCAAAACTATGAGCTCTTTTCTAATGAATAGGATGACAAATTTGTCTTCAACTGCCCATAATGGGCTGTAATTAACATTAATGAGGAATTGTGCAACCATAACATATTTCCAAGAGAGGGGTAATTAGTTAACTGCTTTTTCAGTAGATTTAAGCGGCTCAAACCAGCCATTCTGCCATACAGTAGGCTTTGGCTTGTAGTACGCGCAGATATTTATAGCATCCCAATGAACGTAAGGTCTTTAACATATCTCACGGCAATGCTGTAGCTACACTGCACGTGTACAAGCAGAGGGATTAATTAGAGGTGTGGCCTGATTGACTATACCATTAGGTCATGTACTCGAAAGGCCGTGCCCCTTCAGCAATGCACCTACCTCCGTGGTTTGTTTTATGTTTCAAAAGAGGTACCCTTGAAAGCCCTTTTCGTAGCGACCACAAGGTGACCATTATGGCATACCATTATATGAGGTTGTGCACCTTGCGTTCATTTTAACCCGCGTGATTTATTTGGCCTTACAGTGCTTCTTAAAGCAGTGCCTTAAACTTAACGCTTATTTCTTCCCACTGAGCACAATGACGAACTAAACATCCGGCCATACATTGTGCGTTACATGAGCCCCAGCTTGACATCTCACATGAAGCAGTGTGCCTGCCTACGTCTTGAGTCAAGTTGCAGAAACTGCAAGCGATGGTGAACACACCAGTTGTGTAAACATTTTGCACAACGGAAGAGAAACAGTTTCTGCACCTACGGGCTTCTTTGAGTGCATGTGTACGAGCGTGAATTTTATAAAATTGTGTTGTTCACCATAGAATCTCAGGGGCTAGGGTGATCGAGTACTGAACAAAGATCGCGGGTTCGATTCTGGCCGTAGCAGTCACGTTTTGATGGAGGTGAAATGGTAGAGGCGCGTGTCCTGTGCGATGTCAGGGCAATTAAACACCTTTTTGTCGAAACTTATATAGGAGCCCTACACTACGGCGTCTCTAATCAGCATATCTTGATTTTCGGGTGTAAATTCTCACACCATAATTTATTTTTAATTAATAGATTGACTCACTAAACCATTGCAATAAATGGTGTTTAGCATCGTTTCGTTACCTTCCGGCTGTCTACGACATGAGTATGTGCCGAAAAAGGCTGGCGGAGTAAGCATACTCACGCCAAACTACCTGTGCGTTAGCAGTGATTTCAATAAGGGCGGGAACTAGCACCCTAGACGTCTCCGAATGCATGGAACATGCTTACTTATTTTCACGGGACTTTTTTCATCAGTTTTTAGCATTTTGATGCCTCGTCTTGCCGAATTCCGTATCCCGCAATGCTCAGTCTCACCTGAAACTCACTTAGTGAATGAATCTTGTGTATAGAGGCTGCCGAATATGTTCCTGCGAGAATATTTGCCCGGACACACGATTATAATGCAAAAAATCACGTGATCGCGTTCACTCGACGTCAAAGCTTGTGGCTTTCTTGTTGTGGTTGGCTGGGAGTATGAACCATCAAATACGATATCAGCCTTTGGTATGCCAATGAGAAAGCGTGAGCATCTTTTCCAGATTTACATTGTAGCAGGAATTGCTGCGTAAAAAAATTCTCTTCTGAATAGGCTGGAGCGTCTTGCAGCTCCACACACTTATTATTTAACAAACCCGTCCATATCACTTGAATCTCGCTTACATATGGCACCAGTTCTGACGACTGACGTTTTTTGAGATTTTACCGACCTGCAGTCTCATCTGTAATTCGCGGAATCGTACTTCCTCATCATGTTAGTAGAGTTTACGTATTTGAACTTATCACAGTTTATTAGGCAACTGTGTGTTTTCGCTTCCTCAGAAACGTCAAACTGTATAAAAAAATTTGCGATAGGTCTGAGATACAAAAAGAAACCGAATAATTATTACTTTGTGACTGTAATTCTAATTTTTAATTTTCTATACTACTAGCACACCTATCAATCTATGAATAGTTACTGGCAGAATCACCGAAAAACATAGACGAACTGAATGATTTGTCTTAGACGTAACTGATAATACGATACTGCCCAGTAAGTACAGTTTCATGTACCACTCAAGGATACAAATAGGACGCACGGAGTGTTTGGCTGCCTGGTACATGTACCACTCCACGTGGATGCGTGTGAAACCAAAGTGTTACATTCTGGTTTAGAGTGAGAGCGAGTACGGTACGAAGCAGCACTGGCCCTGCCGGTGGCCAATATATTGGCCTGTAGTTTACCTTGTACATACTGCCCGCGTGGCGCTGCAAGGCTCGCGCTCTTTCGCATACCGAACAAACTGGCTCGCTGGTGCGCACCACTTATAGTGCGGCGTGAGCAGACGACGCTCTTCACCTACCAAATTAGAAATACTTAATTTGCAGAATCCCTTCTGGAAAATTTTTATGCAGTACGGCAATGAGCGGTGAGACGTACAGACTGTCACAAAAAATATATTCCTATAATTATTCTGTATCATTTTTTTTGCAACACGTTGCCGTGCTGGGAACACGAAAATAATGAGTTGACTCTTAAAATACAAATGACCACGTTATTCCTCCCGACAAGCTGAACAGTTAACGTGACACCACACAAATGATACTACATCACATGAAATAAATCTATGTACAAGCTTTAAGCATTCACGTTTTATTCGTAGAGCCTTCTGTCACTTTAAAATATCAGCATGTTTACGTAAAGAACGCCTCATTATCTACTGCAGATGCAAGCGTTCGAAATGCTTACCAGCAAATTTTAGTACATACACGAGAAGCCATCAATTTTCGACGCAAGCACGAACTCGCCACATGAAAACAGCCGCGGAATGCAACCAGGCAAACTATGAGCGCGGGGCAAAGAACCATTCAGGCTTCATGTCGAGCGCCAACTGGCGTTCATTTTCATTTCTACTCAGGTTGTATTGGGGAAGCTCACAATATGCATCTCGCTAACCAAACTATTTAGGATATGAATTGCTTCAAGTAGGCAGCGCCGCCCCGCCGTGGTGGTCTAGTGGCTAAGATACTCGGCTGTTGACCCACAGGTAGGTCGCGGGATCAAATCCCGGCGGCGGTGGCTGCATTTTTGATGGAGGCAGAAATGTTGTTGGCCCGTGTGCTCAGATTTTGGTGCACGTTAAAGGGCCCCAGGTGGTCTAAATTTCCGGAACCCTCCACTACGGCGTCTATCATAATCATATGGCGGTTTTGGAACGTTAAACCGCACATGTCAATCAAATCAATCAATCAATAAATCAAGTAGCCAGCACCGTTCTTCGGAGACAGTGCGCGGAGCAGCCGACGAGCAGACGACAATTGATTGTGAAATGATCGCAGCATACCCCGTTTTTGGAGACTGTAAACGGCCATGCGCTTTCTTGGCAATCCCACGAAGTTTTCGACTGGCTCCACCCAGTAACGGTGGTAAGAAGCGGTTTATATTCACGGTCGAAAGCCACTTCTATTCATATAAGTGCGCATGTCAGAAAGGTTATGGAGACTGTACGAGCAGCATGGAAAGCGTTTAATTGAAGCACTTGTCCGAATATTATCTATGCAGTAAACTCACAGTCATGTAGTGATAATGGTCGATAGGTGATCTGCAATCATTTAATTCATTTCCTAAACTTCTGCAGTTTTCTCGGCTCAGTGAGCGTGTTTGTGCTGTTGTGAATCTTAGTAGATTGGTGTGCTAGGTAGTCGTCTTTAAATATTTTGACTTGTCTCGTGAGGCTACGCTATCGCGAAGGCACTGTATCTTACACCGTGTGCAGGACTGAGCACTATAAACGCTGAGCTTGAGGTTAGGTCAAGGCTTCCGCTAAAAATTCAGAAGCGCACACATCATTTCACAGAAATAACCAAACGTGTTAACTTGTGCTTTTGAAGCCACTCAAGAGGAAGTAGTATGAAGAGACACATACCTTCTAATCATAGAGGGAGCGTGTACAGATGCCATCCCGATGAACGGCAGACTCTCATATCTCTTTTAGGTCGTCGCTTGCGCAAGAGAACACTCAAACATTCGGCACATTGTCAATATCGGCGACAGTTAGGAAAGCAGGCCTGGTCCACTGCAAATGCTTGCAGGTGTACACTACGTGAATATTCAGTGAGCAAAACACATACCGTCACCACGCAGCACTTCACAGACGCAGAAAAACATGCTCATATTCATGCACGCCTAAAGGAACACCTGCTTCCCACAACAGCCTTTTGTCAGACTTAGCAATTCTGCTATCTCGCAGGGCGGGAGCATGCATGCACACGTCTACTCGACAAGAGACGAGGGCCAAAACTGAGTGACGTCAGAGGCCATGCCCGGAGTATAAAGAGCAGGCCTGAAATATTTTACTATAGATGACATTGCACAGCCTCTGTGTAGGATGGGAAAGTCGAACCGGAGAACGAGAGCGCGAAAGTATTGGTGGTGCTTGTGCCAATGCACGCGTGCCGCCCTTTGCAAGACGTAGCCACCGACGTAGCATCTACAAATGAATTGCAGACTTGTCAGCCGTAATAGTTGGCCTTCAAAGCGGCTTGGTAGCAGCACCTTAGAGCACATCTCCTTGATCGATATGTGGGGTTCGACGTCCCAAAACCACCATATGAAGAGCACATCTCCCTAACAACTAAGTCAAATGAAGATGCTTCATGTTGTCATGTCATAATTATAAGCTTAAGAACCTCTGCGACTTCTATTTCATGTATATTTAGCTCCACTACTAATTAACAAGGTACCAAAATGACGCCGACGATGTGGTGTTAAGAAACACACACTCCATTGCAGATGGAGACTCCATCTGATGATTACAAAACATAAGAATAACGAAGAAATTCAATAAAGTTTTGTTGCTAGAACTGTGGTAACATTGCAATGAGCTTTTTCTTTGAAAAATGAAAGCAATTCACGACGGGAAAGAATGAAATGGTTTACAACTAAGAAGCAGATAAATTGTTCTTTGAGTGTATGTTACATGTTCAGCTAATATTACGGTAAGTAGATGTCTTCTTCATTTTGTGCTGTCTTGTGTATAATATCGGCAAGTACAGTGGCTAAACACACATAGCGTTTTAACTTCCAGCAGGAACAAGCACTTGCGCTTCAGCATATAACATTGCATACGCCATTTGAAGAACTGCAGGATGAAAATGTCATATTCGTGATATGCTGGGTGTCCCAGCTATCTCTAGCCAGAGTTTGAAAGTATGCTGATTCACACAGGGACAACGCGACCAAATATACAATAATGACCTTTGCCTGGAGTGAATGAGACTACTTTATTATTTGAATATTTGCTCTAGGCGTCATTAATTAGCTATCTGTTGAGTAAAAGATGATGGGTTCAAAATGCTAATGAGAAAGTTGTAGATCAATTTGCAAAACATCTGCCTAGACACTTATGTACTTTTATTAATTATTAGTGGTTTTACAACTACCCGTGAAATAAAAAAATACCACGTGACAGTCTCACTGGCGCACCATCACTCGCCATGATTCTGCTCATTTCTGACTTTCCGCGCACAAACGATACAATTGCTTTACACAGGCCCATGACAGCGATAAGGAGTCAAAGCGGTTATCGCTTTTGTGGCCGATAGCTAACCGCATCCTTCACAATGCCTCCACCGTCGCTGCGGTCCTGTCGAAACAGCACAATCGAGCAAATGGGCGGTGGGTTTGTCACGTGGTAATTTTTTTAAAAACGATAGTCTTTCTTGGTGACCTTCAACGGAAAAACTTTGCTCTGTCTGTCTGTCTGTCTGTCTGTCTGTCTGTCTGTCTGTCTGTCTGTCTGTCTGTACATTTGTCTCTTTATCTGCCCTAACAGTACCTCAAACGGCACCAAATGGCCAACCCCATCCGCAGCGCCCACCAATATTATAGCTCAAGGTTTAGCGTTCATAGTTGTGAGATTGTCAATTAAAAATGAATTATTGCGCACATCTGAGGTGCCACAACAACGCTTCAACGCTTCGATGTTTTGTATGTCTTCCTTTATAGTAGAAGAGGCACACACAAGTAACTCTAAGGAATGTACCATTTAACCGCGCTGCACTGACAGTGCAATGCGACGCTCAAAAAGGTGTTTCCAACGCTTTGCTATGACGTCGTGGTGGTGGCACCTGCCCGTCACTTTGCGTTCTATACCTTACCACTACCGAGCTGGCGCGCATCTTTCTCCGTTGCCTGCACGCCTACGTTCTCGAGGATAACTGCCCCATGGCACTTGTGTCTAACGTACCTCGATGCGCTCGTTCGCCTCCGCTACACGCTCGAGGCACTCTAACGCAGCGCCTCCAGAATACCATTCACCGATTTTCTTGCGCAGAACAACAAATAAACATTTTGTTCACTCTCTCCAGACGCAAAACTATTGTCTTTTGACGACATATGCGGTGTAACATGCACATTTGAAACCAATTTTTTTATTTCACGGTCATTCGTAGTAGCAGAAAAACAGTTATACTTAACAGGTTTGAAGCTTGTAACAGTCTAATCAGACGTTTTGCAAGTCGATTTACAACATTCTCATTGGAAGTTTCGACCCATAATCGTTTCCTCGAAACATAGCTAAATAAGGACGCCTAAATAAACCGTTATCGACACCACAAAATTGGCTATGGTCGTTCGTACACGAAATGCAATAGAGCACTAGAATCATTGTGCGTATGGGCACGTGAACAGGCTTGTAAAGTGCATTTTTCGTATTATGCGGGTATTTGTTGCTAGCCAAAAAACCTTAAACTTTAAATATATAAAGCTCAAAACTCTCTAATTGGACAATTCGAAAACCGATGAAGAACTTTCTCATAAAGTGTTAGCCTCGTTTTCACTGCTTCAAAATTTAGTCAATAAAAAACAGCCTAAATATTCAAATAACGAGATCACAAAAATAGTATGAGTCAGTCCTAACAACTGTTGACCTCGTCATTGTGTGTGTCGGCATATTGCTAAACTATGAGTATAAATAGCTGGAGCCGCAGGTAAACAAACTACTTTTACCTTGCAATGCAACCAACGCTTCGACATGGTATATTGATCAGAAAAAACTTCGCTGGAAATATTTCGATTCGCGTTTATTCTCCGTGGACAAAGGGAAATGTAGTTGTTGAGGAAAGAGAGGCGAGATGGTGACGATGAGCCCATGCCGAGGTCTCAGCTTTATTTTAGGATGCAGGCGTAGGCGGAGTCGCCGCTGCAGCGTGCAGCCAAATTCCGAAGCTAGGCCTTTATGAAATCCCTCATGACTCACGGGACGCGAGCCCCGCAGCTCACTTCTTTTTCGGTGCGGCCACTTTGCAAATCTAGCGTAGCGTTACATAGTCAACAGATGACGTGATTGCGATTAGTCAGTGCAGGAGGCCGGCATTTTTAACGTGACAGCGGTAAAGAGCTCGCTTCGCAGAAACAGCAGCATCGGCGTCGTTGATTGTGAATGAAAAATCATGATCGCATGTGTCACCGAAAAATCGAGCACAATTAAGAAAAAAGTGAATGAGAAAAATATCCGGGGCCATCGTGGAGACCTAACTAGGGTCATTTGACTCCGAGTGGGCGTAAAACCCGGGTTGTTTGAGTGGCGGGCGCATGTTCTACCACACGGCCTCACGTCTACTTGCGATCACAGTATAAAACACTTCCTGGGCTTGTAAATGCAGCCAAATTCGGTTTCATAATTTAAAAACACACAGGGTTTCTATTTATGCTTCAATATCCAACATCAAACATTGCAGTAATATTTCTCGGTGCAAACGCCGATTTCCAGCGGGCGTGAAGAACACGTGATTATCACAATGGCTTCGTGGTTTGAAGCCAGTCACCCAATAAAAATGCACGCATGCTACGGTGCCAATTCATTTAAGGCCACATAGTGGGCGCATGACAAGTTCAAAAACGTTACATGTAGAAAATATGTACACACTATAAGAACATGTCGCTATCGCCTTTAACTTCAGAGGGCGTAGCTTTATGGTTTCCTAATTTTTTTTTATCATAATGACAACAGATGCTTAAAAAGAACAATGAACTTTAGAAAAATAGTTGCTGGTAGCAAACTGGTGCAGCTGCCTAACAAGACATCTACTAACGTAGCTTATTGAAGGCAGTTTCGTCATGCTTACAATGAACAATTTATTAGCCCTAGCACATACCAAGCAACGCAGTGAACCAGCTGGTAGTAACTGTATGCTTTGAACAGTCTCAAGCAAGTGTCTTGAAGGAAACTTTTGTTACGTTTATTTGGTACATAGCAGTATAATAAGAGGAATTCTTTAGCGAATATATTACGGCATTAAAGTTTGGTGCCACTCTGTTTCCTTTCTCTCGTATTGTTTTTTTATTTTCTGTATTGTTTTTGCCAAACAAGTTCTCTTCTTATATTGTAAAGCTAAGGTCAGCCAACTAACTCGGGCCCCGCGCGGTGGTCTAGTGGCTAAGGTACTCGGCTGCGGACCCGCAGGTCGCGGGTTCGAATCCCGGGTCTGCTGCTGCATTTCCGATGGAGGCGGAAATGAAGGAGGCCCGTGTGCTCAGATTTGGGTGCACGTTAAAGAACCCCAAGTGGTCTAAATTTCCGGAGCCCTCCACTACGGCGTCTCTCATAATCATATGGTGGTTTTGGGACGTTAAAACCCCACATATCAATCAATCAAATCCAACTAACTCGGACGCAGGTCGAGGGGGATTCCGAGTTTGAGGGAACCAGAGTGAAATAGTTCGGGGAGTCTGCGTCCAAGTGTGTCTGGTTGAGGAAAGCTTTCGTGAGCATGGGTGCGAGTGATTTGTGAGCAAGAGTGCTATACCATAAACAATTAATACATGCTCTAGTGCGTAGCCCTTAAGAAACCATTCCTGTACTTAGTGGTGTCACCGTCACTGCTGCCGTCGCCATCAGTGTGTAGCTGATAGCCACGATAAGTAAAGTGAAAAAAAAAAGACAGGGTTGAACGTAAATTCAACCTGTACCCTGTGCTACGCTCATGCACTAAACTTGTCTAAACAAAGAGCCCATTTAGAGACGTCATGTCGAGCAACAGAGCGCGTTAACCTATGTTCTATAGCGGGGCAGAAGGGTAAAATAACAAGCAGTGAACACACAATAACAGTTGCAGCAGGAGTGTATGGCTTTATGCTTCGCACCAACTCGGAAGTGCCGAATCAAAATTCTTCATTCGTGATCGGTTACCTGCAGCCTAAACAAACTGTGTGTTATACCGTACAAAAGTGTAGCGGGTACCACCCTCATTTACAGAGCGTGTAACAATGGCTTAGTCAAGGCTATCCTACTGCCTCAAGTTATTACTTACTTTGTAGTCAATACCATAAGGAAGCCACAATTTTAAACGCAGTTGAACTGTCCCCAACACAAAGCAGTGGTCAGGATCCGCGTTAGGCGACATGGGATTTAGTGGTCGATCTCTCGCTTTTGTTTGTGATTTGCAGGTGCGAGTAGGAGGTGCGGTCAGGGTTTAGAGGTCTATTTCTTTTCATGTAATAAAATTTTCAGTTGTGACACGCTGTATAAAAATTGAATCAGCCACGTATCAATGTGCTTCGGTGGCAAATGTTGTTGAAAGAAGATACTTTTTTGTCAGAAGAGATAGAATAGAACGTTTACTTGGCGTTGTGTGCGAAAAGATCAGTGAGTAGGCGCTGCGTGAGATGTGGACCGCATCTCCAGGAACTTGAAGAAAAGTTTTTTTTTAGAGAACGTAGACCCAATGGTACGTCGCAGCACCATGCCGTTTTACTAAAGCGTAAGAAACACCCACTTTTTCGTTCACAGCATAGCTTTGTCAGCGCGGTGCAATAAGCACTGCGATCTTCAGAAATGTGTATCCATGCGTTTTACAAATATCGTAATATATTACTTAACACTTACGAATTGGTGTTTACCACCAATATGCGTAATACTTTCTTAATCATTGACAATTTTCAGAAGTATGAACGCAGCAAGCAGATCAAGATGACTGGGCTATGTGCATGAACTGTGTGACACACAGGGTTAACAGAAAGACCTGAATTTCTGCGCTGAGGTATCCGAAAAGAGGCTATCGTCTTTCAAATACGTACATTCTCACACCGTGGTTTTTAGTAAGCGCTCCTGTTGAGTCCTTACCTGGCCATGCCATCCTAGCGCATTTGTTTATGGACAGTGACCTGACGCGTCACTGTGGCGGCCTTTCGCGTCGTCCATCAAGGGAGCACAGCCTCCCTGCTGTGTAATAAAAGTAATAAACAAAGGAATGTAAACACGTAACGGTGGGATATTGAGATTACTCTGGCTTGCAAATACTGCGTCTATTGAAAACCTCCTGAACATGTCTAAGAGACCTTTATTTTATGCGCCATGTATAATGTAGTTTATTGAGGGCGAAAAAAAGTCATATTTCAGGCAATAATGCAACAGAGCAAAGCTACGGAGCAAATATGTGGCGTTTATTTTATCTTTGTTATCGCACTATGTAGACGTTCAGCGCAAACAACCTAAAATTGGCATTACACTTTATTGAATTTTTGTCACTAATATAGCTGCATTTATGATCTGCCGAGGCTTGAATTGTTCGCTTGTCATGGAGTGCTAAGTATCGGGTATTAAAAACTCTCGGTTGCACATGTAGTCATCGTAGACAATTTGTACGTTTCTTGTGTCACACCATCTATTGAAGAACGCCTTGCAAAAGCGTTCTTTTCTTTTTATGCGAGTTTCGTGACTGGTGGGCGTTTTCCCCACGCCTACGCTGATCCACATCTCACACTGCCGCATGCGCGTCGACCACTTCTTCTCGGCATCTGTAAGAAAAAAAAATCGATTTATCCTAAATAATTACGCGTAATTGTATGCTGGGACAGATAAGATGAAGCGCGATTGAGTAATACTTTGAAAACGTACTTATTGCACTAATACACTTACTCACTGAAATAAACAAGAAACAACTTATTTAACTGGTTATTCGAAGTCACATGAACATGACAGCGCGCCGAAAGATAGCTTCCTCACCAAGATGAAGGGAAAAAGAGAGGGACACTTTTGTTTAGAAAAACAGATATTTCTGCCGGCGCATGTATGATGGTGGCATTCTACCTGTATAAGGATGGGTAAGAAGACTAAAAAATTGCAGAAATGAGGTAAGAAAAGAAAGTTTCAAAAAATATAAACTCACAGGAGTTGTGCAAGTGAACTTGATAAAAGTATTTACAGTTACGGTACAGGTAAGTTAAGATTTTACTTTGTGACTTATTTTCTCGTTAGGCTTTCCGACTAGGCCAATTTTGGACAGGTAATTGACTAATGACAGTACAGCCCTACCAATACCTAAATCTAAAGAGAAATTAAAATTCTCCTTGAAAGAAACAAAATATCCCTAACTTACGCACTTATCTGGGCCATATTTAGCAAACCACGACTTTACAAGGCTGGACTCACTCGTCTAACACGCGGCTCACGTGGCGATGTCATGGAGTTTAGAATTTAGAGGCCGTCGTGATGATGACGCAGATGCTGACGGCACCTACGTCATCACCTGCGTCATCAACTATGGAACGTACGTCTTTTTTTAGTAAATAAAAGTACGCCACCTGCGTCGTCACTTACGTCATAACCTATGACCCCTACATCCTTTTTAGTAAATAAAAGTACGCCAAGGAGAACTTCAAGAGGAAAGAGAAGTGGCTGACAGCGTTACTAGAGAGCTAGGGTCAATGAACCAAGACAGAAAAACAGTCAAATTACAACTTACAAAGTATTCACACGAAGTAAGTTAAGTACAATAACCAAAATCCAAAACAAAGCGCTACCCTACATTGCAGCTCACGTCACTGATCCGGAAATAAATAAATAAAAATTAAGGCATCTTTCTCTAATAATTCCATGCGCGAAGAAAGTTAGGAGTATATTTCATGACTAGACAAAGTAAATAGTAATCAAGATTGAGTTAAAAGATACATTTGTCAGCGACCTCATATTTATTTAATTTTTGGGCCTACCTACCTCTAGTGAGCCTTGAAAAAAAGTTCTTAGCGGTGAGCATAGGTACGTGACGCTTGGTCCGTGCGCAGTACGCAGTCTTCGGCTCAGAAGCAATATACAAACATTTATTACGTGATTAAAAATAATTAAGCATCACGTCAGACCACACACAGAACTTCGAAGGCGGGGTTCAGCGTGAGGTTACTGCTGCACATGAAACCTTGCTACCAATACACACTTGTGCCGAGGCGTTCATACACGTCAGAAATCGCCTGGCTGAATCCCGTAGGATTGAAACCTGCCTGCACAGTCACATGCTTGGGCTCGCTTCATTCAGGCGCCGGACAAGAGTGAACACCCATGTCCCAGGGGGCTGCTTGAGATCATAAAGATTCTTGAAGGTGTAGAGACACCGAGAGTTGTGTGTCTGCCATTTGATTCCGTTTTTTGCAAAGATAGTACATAGTTTTCGTTGATCTTTGTTAAAACAGAGTGGATTGCATTTCTCGAACCTCCATGCTTTAAGAACGCTCCATATACGAGTTTTCTTAAAAGGGACACTAATGTCAAATAACAATTTACGTCAGAGTGAAGCTCAACGCATGAAAGCATTTAAAACGAAACTATAATCAAGAGCAGTGCCCTGCTTAACGAGGAATTAAGGTAAATGCACTAGAATACTTGCGCCAGAGTAGAGCATTCTCAAAATGATGCTGATGACGTCAGACGAACCGCCTAAAATTAATCACTAGATTCACTAAGTAACGAACCGTTTTTGCATCAAGAGATGCAGTAAAATTATCCTTGTTTGTTTCTGTTTGATTCACGAAAAAAAAGAAGCCGCGGGAGGGCACTAAAAAGAATGGCGTGATTGGTTCGAAAATTCAATTTTTTAAATTTTTGCGTGTTTAAATTGGGCAGGCATTGCTATATATCTGCGCTCAGTTGAACCAATACACGTCTGCGATTTCGGAGCCAATGGCAGGAAATTAATGAATGGCCGTTGTTCCTGCTGTGGCTCCTGCTGCTTTCGTACTGCTGCTACTTTTATCGGTGAACGTGCACTAAAGCCCGGCAATGTTGTGCATTGCAACACTGACATGGTCAGTGCGCTTCTTGAGGCAGGGGGGGGGGGGTTAGAGGTTTGCTATTCCGATTCGGACCAATAAACGTGATTTTATTTCAAAAACAAGCCCTTCCTTGGCTCAAGAGTAGCACAACGGGGCTTCTGAACCACTATTTCAATAATCAACTTTAACTTGATAGTTGGCGTTAGTGTCCCTTTAATAGAAAGGCTCTGCGAGTTGTTTGGCAACCAGAACGTTTAGGCCCTAAACAACATAAACATAGCACTATCATTTGCATTGCGTTGATATAGTTATCAAGAGAACTACGTATACCAATACTTTCTAAGCTAAAAAAATGTTCCCACGAATGCTTTTGATTTCTTGGTACAACTTTTTACAGCGAAGATTTATGCGAGCAGCGTGCCGTATATTTTTCCGGAGTGAATTGGGAATCCTAGAATATATATATTGTCACGGGGTCGTGACGTGGCCAAAGACAGAAAACTTCGTGTTGGGATTTAACTGTTTATTTGGGCGAACCTGTGCCCGGTAAAGGGAAAGTCTAATTACAGCAGCAGTCTTGCACAGATAGCAGTCTCGGACTGATAGCGGCGAACGCAGCGTCGGCCTTCGATCAACAACTGACAAGCGGCGAAGCGCGTCGGCATTTATACCCTTGCCGTCGAATGTTCTAGCGTTATCGCTGGCGGTGGCGTAGGTTCCAGAACAATCTGTACCGTTCGCACAGTGGGCGTGATCTTATCGAAATGATCTACTACAGTCCGGAACCTTCTCTAAACCTGCAGGCGCGGTTTGCGCCGAGAATCGTGTGGTGTTTCGGAACGATAACAAAAACTTGTGAAATGAAACGTGGCATTGCCCCCCTCTGAAAAAAGGCATCGTCCCGATGCTTTAACTAAAGATGAAGGTACAATAATAATGCAAGAAAGTACAATGAATAAATTACAATACAACAATAATACAAAAAACCCTGTTTCAGTTTGTTAACGTGTATGAAACGGCTTGAGGCGCGCGACATGGACGACTTCAGGTCGCGATCGGCGTCGTTGAGAGTTCGTGATGCCGTCGGGGACAACCTCGTAATCAAGTGGGCCGAGACGTCGAACCACCTTGTACGGTCCGAAGTACCGTCGCAGAAGCTTTTCACTTAGTCCACGTCGGCGTATCGGCGTCCACACCCAAACACGTTCACCTGGCTGGTATTCCACGAAGCGTCGTCGAAGGTTGTAACGGTGGCTGTCGGTCGTCTGTTGATTCTTGATACGAAGACGCGCAAGTTGTCGGGCTTCTTCGGCGCGTTGAAGGTACTCGCTCACATCGAGGTTTTCTTCGTCGGTGACGTTGGGTAACATGGCATCGAGCGTCGTTGCCGGGCTCCTTCCGTACACCAATTTGTATGGAGATATCTGCGTCGTCTCCTGCACCGCCGTGTTGTATGCGAAGGTCACATACGGAAGAATGGCGTCCCACGTCTTGTGTTCGACATCGACGTACATTGACAGCATGTCGGCGATCGTTTTGTTAAGCCGCTCGGTGAGGCCGTTGGTCTGTGGGTGGTACGCTGTCGTCCGGCGGGGGTTTGTTTGGCTGTATGCCAAGATCGCTTGAGTTAAGTCGGCAGTGAATGCCGTTCCTCTGTCGGTGATAAGGACCTCCGGGGCGCCGTGACGTAGGACGATATTTTCGACGAAGAACTTAGCTACCTCGGATGCACTGCCTTTTGGCAGGGCTTTTGTCTCGGCGTAGCGGGTGAGGTAGTCGGTAGCTACCACGATCCACTTGTTTCCGAAAGCCGACGTCGGGAACGGCCCCAGTAGGTCCATACCAATCTGCTGGAAAGGTCGGGAAGATGGATCAATTGGCTGCAGAAGTCCCGCTGGCCTTGTCGGCGGTGTCTTGCGTCGCTGACAGTCCCGGCATGTCCTCACATAACGAGTGACGTCGGTGGTAAGACATGGCCAGTAGTACCTTTCTTGTATCCTCGCGAGCGTGCGGGAAACACCGAGCTGCCCTGCCGTCGGATCGTCGTGCAGGGCCTGCAGGAGTTCTGGTAGCAGAGCTGAAGGCACCACAAGGAGGTACTTAGCTCGAAGCGGTGAAAAGTTTTTCTTTTGTAGAAGACCGTTTTGTAGAAAGAACGACGCAAGTGCGCGCTTGAATACCTTCGGGACTTCGGCGGTCCTGCCTTCGAGGTATTCTATTAGGGCTTTAAGTTCCGGGTCGGCCCGCTGTCGTTCAGCGAAGTCGTCGGTAGTTATCGTTCACAAGAAGTAGTCGTCATCCGAGTCGTCGGGTAGCGGTTGGTCGACAGGCGCACGAGAGAGACAGTCAGCGTCGGAGTGTTTTTTGCCGGACTTGTAAATGACAGTAATGTCATATTCTTGAAGTCTCAGGCTCCATCGTGCGAGGCGACCTGAAGGGTCCTTCAAGGTGGCTAGCCAACAGAAGGCGTGGTGGTCGCTCACAACTTTGAAGGGCCTGCCGTAGAGGTAGGGGGAAATTTCGACGTAGCCCAGATGATGGCGAGGCACTCCTTTTCTGTTGTGGAATAATTTGCTTCTGCTTTGGATAGCGATCGGCTGGCGTAACTAATAACCCTTTCAAGTCCGTCAGCCCTCTGCACAAGAACGGCGCCAAGAACTATGCTGCTTGCGTCAGTATGTATTTCTGTCTCGGCGAATTCGTCGAAATGGGCAAGTAACGGAGGCGTCTGGAGGCGATGTTTAAGCTCCTGGAAAGCGTGTTCCTGCGGCGTTTCCCACTTAAACTCCACGTCGGCCTTGGTAAGGTTAGTGAGAGGATCGGCGATGCGGGCGAAGTTTTTCACGAACCGCCTATAATAGGCACACAGGCCCAGAAATCGGCGCACGGCTTTCTTGTCAGTGGGCGGTGGGAAGTCGGCGATAGCGGCTGTTTTCCGTGGATCGGGACGAACTCTAGACTTGCTGATAACGTGCCCCAGAAACAAGAGCTCCTCATACGAAAATCTGCACTTTTCTGGCTTCAGTGTGAGTCCGGACGTCTTGATGGCTTGAAGTACCGCTTCAAGGCGCCGAAGATGCTCGTCGAAACTCGACGAAAACACGACGACGTCGTCCAAGTACACAAGGCAAGTCTGCCACTTCAATCCTGCCAGTACTGTATCCATAACGCGTTGAAAAGTTGCAGGCGCTGAGCAAAGGCCGAAGGGCATCACCTTAAACTCGAAGAGGCCGTCCGGTGTTATAAACGCCGTCTTCTCTCGGTCTCTTTCGTCGACTTCGATTTGCCAATAGCCAGTCTTGAGGTCCATTGACGAGAAGTACTTGGCGTTATGGAGCCGATCAAGGGCGTCGTCTATTCGTGGAAGAGGATACACGTCCTTTCTTGTGATTTTGTTCAGGCGGCGATAATCGACGCAGAAACGTAGGGTCCCATCCTTTTTCTTCACTAACACCACGGGGGATGCCCACGGACTCTTGGACGGCTGGATAATGTCATCTCGCAGCATTTCATCAACTTGTCTCTTCATTGCCTCACGTTCTCGCGTCGAAACCCTGTACGGACTCTGACGGAGTGGTCTGGCATTTTCTTCGGTTATGATTCGATGTTTCGTGATTGGGGTCTGCCGAATTTTCGATGACGACGAAAAGCAATCTTCGTATCGCAGGAGCAGGGCCTTGAGCTGTTCTTGCTTATCGTTCGGAAGTCTGGGATTGACGTCGAAAGCTATGGGAGGGGCTTGGTTCCTCTGAGCAGGTTCCGCAGAATCGGCGAGGGCGAAAGCACTGGTGACTCCGACAATTTCTTCGATGTATGCGACCGTTGTTCCTTTGTTCACATGTTTGTACTCATTGCTGAAATTCGTGAGCATAACCGTTGCCTTGCCTCCCCGCAGTTCTGCAATTCCTCTTGCGACGCAAATATTTCGGGTGACCAACAGATGCTGACTGCCTTCAACGACGCCTTCCAAGTCAGGTGATTTAGGAGCGCCGACTGAAATAATGACGCTTGAGCGAGGTGGAATGGTGACTTGTTCTTCCAGCACATTCAAGGCAAGGTGTCCTGACGGCGTGCGCGGCGGTAGTGCTTCTTCTGTGGATAACGTTATCGACCTTGTTTTTAGGTTGATGACAGCACCATGGAGGCATAAGAAGTCCATGCCAAGGATGACATCTCTCGAGCAATGCTGTAGGACTACGAAGTCTGTAGGATAAATACGGCCGTTAATGGTGACTCTCGCTGTGCAGATTCCTGCAGGCGTTACGAGATGACCTCCGGCTGTGCGGATTTCAGGGCCTTTCCAAGCTGTCCTAACTTTCTTTAACTTCGCGGCGAACGACCCACTGATGACAGAATAGTCGGCTCCAGTATCGACGAGAGCGGTCACACTGTGGCCGTCGATAAGAACGTCGAGGTCGCTAGTTCGCCGTCTCGCATTACAGTTAGGGCGTGGCGTCGGGTCACGGCTGCGTCGGCTTGTTCCGCTGCTTCCATGTTGCGTCGTCCGGCCACCTTCGGTAAGTGAGCTTTTGCCTTCAGGGCTTTGCCTGGTTGGGGTTGTGTTCAAAAAGCTCCGTCGCGGCGTCGTCGTCGTCGGAGGATCTTCGGTAGTTCGTCGCACAGCAACCGCACCTCCATCGGTTGCTGCCCTTAGTTTCCCGGATACGGGCTAGGAGACCGGCCCCGCGTTGGGCCAGAGTACTGCCGGGGGTGCGGTGACATGCGGCGGCTGGGCGACGGCGAACGGGAAGGACTTCGTGGTGTCCATTGAGTTCCTGCCAGGTAGTCGGCGATGTCACGTGGCCGATCTCCTGGCTGCGGACGCGGTGCATTGACGGCGAAGCCACGCAGTCCCATCTGTCGATACTGGCAACGGCGGTATGTGTGCCCGGCCTCGCCGCAGTGGTAGCAGAGCGGGCGGTTGTCAGGTGCACGCCAAACGTCCGTTTTCCTCGGTGCACTGCGCCGGCCCGCTGGGGAACGGTAGGACGTCGATTGGGGTGGTGGCGGCGGCGGCGTCTGGCGACGGAAGTGTGACGGGGCGGCGTTTTGGCGTGGACGGGGAGGAGCGTTGTGGCGTACTGCAGCGGCGTAGCTCATAGTTTCTGGCTCGGGCGGCGGTGTTTCGGGAATTCGAAGCGATTGCCGGACTTCTTCTCGCACAATGTCGGCGATCGAATCCACTTGAGGCTGCACCGAAGGCAACAGTTTGCGCAGCTCTTCCCGCACGATCGCTCGGATCGTTTCACGCAGGTCGTCGGAGTCACTGGCTTGAGCAGCAGCGCATTCTGGAGTCAGGCGACGATTATACTGTCTGGTGCGCATGTCCAGCGTTTTTTCGATGGTGGTCGCCTCAGATACAAATTCTTGGACGGTGTTCGGTGGATTTCTCATTAGTCCCGCGAAGAGCTCCTGTTTGACCCCTCGCATGAGGAAACGAACTTTCTTTTCCTCAGGCATGTCTGGGTGAGCGTGACGGAATAGGCGGGTCATCTCCTCTGTGAAAATTCCAACCTTTTCATTTGGTAGCTGAACCCGGGTCTCGAGTAGAGCAGCGGCCCTCTCTTTGCGAGCGATGCTTGCGAACGTTTGAAGAAATGCGCCGCAGAAGACATCCCACGTTCGGAGCGTGGACTCCCGATTCTCTAGCCAGGTCCTTGCGGTGTCTTCCAGGTAGAAGTACACACGACGGAGCTTTTCTTCGTTGTCCCAGTGGTTGAGGGCGGCCACAAGGTCGTATGTTTCTAGCCATGTTTCCGGGCCTTCAAAGGATGAGCCATGGAACGTTGGTGGTTCCCTGGGTTGATGAATGACGATCGTGGGCTGGGATGCTCCGGTTGTCATTGTCGCTGCAGTCGAGGTCATGGTCTTGGTCTTCCGCGCCTTGTCTTGTAGCAGGCCGTACTCCGGTGGGAGACCTTGCGGTCGGCGGCTCGTTCGCTGCTCTTGGTTGGCGTCGGTGTCTTCTCCGCGAAGGGGGCTGGGTTCACGGCTTGACGGGGGCGTCCGGTACATGAACGAAGCAGCACCTCCACCAGATGTCACGGGGTCGTGACGTGGCCAAAGACAGAAAACTTCGTGTTGGGATTTAACTGTTTATTTGGGCGAACCTGTGCCCGGTAAAGGGAAAGTCTAATTACAGCAGCAGTCTTGCACAGATAGCAGTCTCGGACTGATAGCGGCGAGCGCAGCGTCGGCCTTCGATCAACAACTGACAAGCGGCGAAGCGCGTCGGCATTTATACCCTTGCCGTCGAATGTTCTAGCGTTATCGCTGGCGGTGGCGTAGGTTCCAGAACAATCTGTACCGTTCGCACAGTGGGCGTGATCTTATCGAAATGATCTACTACAGTCCGGAACCTTCTCTAAACCTGCAGGCGCGGTTTGCGCCGAGAATCGTGTGGTGTTTCGGAACGATAACAAAAACTTGTGAAATGAAACGTGGCAATATTGTCGTTGTACAACGCGAACAACATATACGGCCATACGAAAACAAGGACTCTCCGAAAAGCTGCTGAGGAGATACTTCGGGTCATACCCCGTACTGCAACACTGAGTGATGTTACTTACATGGTCATTCTCGACAGTTCGTGTAGTACGAGGCTTTCACAGCAACGTCCTAATCTAGTTTACGTTTTACGCATGAAGCCTTATGCCAGATAGTGACTGCGCAAAACATTTCTTTAAAAAAAAACTGCACTTCTGATTTAGCATCGGCGTGATGCTATTTAAGAGAGGGGTGTGTGCTAATGACGCGTGTGTACTGGTGGACAAAAACGACGATAAGTGGATTAGGTGGACACCAGGTAGTGTGGCTCTGGCTGATCGTAGACCAAGAAGGTGATCTTTCGGCAGCTGAGAATCGCTGCGTCAATGCCTATCTGCCTTTTGCGCACATTGTACCGCGACAATATATATATATATATATATATATATATATATATATATATATATATATATATATATATATATATATATATATATATATATATATATATATATACAGCAGGGAGAAAATTATGCAAGAGCCCTTCATCTATTGCATTGAGACACAATTAAGTGAAATGCCTATATTACCGAAGACGACTTGAACTGTTTAACATAGCTGATCTAAGATTCTCACATGACATAGTGTTAAGAGGGAAACGAAGGTGCTTTTGCCATTGTAGCTTATATGCATGCAAATGAGCGCCTTGGTCAGAATTCTATCGCTTTCTTTGACATGGCCCATACCTTATTGGTTTTTAGTTTGATCAAATTAATTGTTTGAGTATATTCGTCTTTCTAGCCTTGTCTGCCATGGAGGTGAACTATGAAGCGCTGCCAATTTCTTTCATTCTGTTCCAACCTGCCTCTATGCAGGTACATCTGCATAAAATGACCTTGATGTGGCTACACTTCAAACTGCACCACCAAGCTCGAAATTAAACCTGTAAATGACACGCAGCTTAATATTTACATAGGCATAAAAATTCCTGCACTCTAGAAAGACAGACTACCTGAAACACGCAATCAATAGCTGCACTCGAGTAAACAAACAGAAATGAATTTCGCTTAATGCAACTGTGAAATTCATAACTGTACTTTTCGAAAAAGCGCCAAAATGGCAGAGCAGTTACAAATGCTATAGGTAACTATTGAGGCATAACATAAACTGTTTTCATCGTACCAGGCGTGCGACGCATCAAATTGAGGACCTTGACAATGGCACATCGACTGTTGCAATACATAAAACGCCAGAATGGTGGAGACAGGACGTATCCGTAATCACCTGCATAATAGGCATTTCCAATTGGCTTTGTGTCACTTACAAGAACGAAGAAAACACCTACTTTAACAAATATAAATACAACCAGCCAATAAGACCAACTGGGAGAACAACACGTGTATGCGTAATAGACGCAAAAATGTGGGCCCATGTGCTAAAATCGATGTGCACGTTAAAGAACCCCAGCTGGTTGAAATTTCCGGAGCCCTTCACTATGGCGTCTCTCATAATCACATGGTGGTTTTGGGACGTTAAACACCACAAATCAATCAATCAATCAATCAATCAATCAATCAATCAAAACACGTATGTGCACACATGTAGATGTCATTTGGATGAGATTTAGTTGCAAGGGTCCTGTCTGTATAAATGCTCTCTCTCCATATATTTATATTGTCATGGTGGTTAGATTATGAATGAAATCAATATTTTTACAAAGCATACGGGAAACTTCAGAGGCAGCTGCCGCCAAGATGGATGAACAACAGAAAGAACAACACGAGCGCGATCACTTTGATCGTCTTCATTGTCTACCTGATTCTTTCGCGTTCCCGGCGCCGTGTAACATATAAACCCCGCCACCGGTAGCGCCATCTCGGCGCCTACAGGTGCGTAGGATCGTATGCGAAGATGTATTGTTTTAGACGGTACACGTGGACGACGTCAGTGGCAGGTGCGGACGATGACGAATGACTGCCCAACGGAGCGATCTCATATATGACCTCAGTAAGCTGGTGTAAAACTTTGTAAGGCCCTGAGTAGCGAAGTAGGAGCTTCGATGCAAGACCAACATGGCGGCACGGTGTCCAGAGGAGGACCAATGAACACGGAGAGTTGGAAACTACTCTTTGATGGCTATTGTAGCGGGCCCTCTGAGAGAGCTGCGAACCGAAAAGACGTTCCCGTGCAATTTTGCGGGCCACTTGAGCCAGAGCAGTGGCATCCCGGGCGTACTCTGTAACCGCTTGCGTAGTTTATGGAGGAGACTCAAAGGGTAACGCTGGATGGCGGCCGAAGAATAAATAAACGGGGGAGAAGCTAGCGCTGTCGCGGCGTTGTATGCGAACGTCACATAAGGGAAAGAACTATCCTAACCATGATGAACTTTGGAAGCGTACATATATAGCTTTATTGCCAAGGTTTGATTTAGGCCCTCGGTACGATCATTTCATTGCAGGTGGTAGGCCGTAGTGAGCTTGTGACGCATCGAACACGAGCGAAAGATGTCGCTTCCCACTTTTGAAAGAAATGAGCGTCTACGATGAGTCAACAGCTGTCGAGGAGCGCCATGGTGAAGAATAACGTCATTAAGCAAGAAGTCCGTGACGTCAGTGGCAAAACTTGTCGGTAGCGCTCATGTGATAGCGTATTTTGGGGCTTGTTCAGTGGCTACAGCTATCCACTTGTTTCCAGTCAGAGACGTAGGAAATGGTCCACCGAGATCGAGACCAACGTAGTAGAAGGGGATAGTAGGGATGTCTATTGGTTGGAGGGGACCAGCTGGTGGCAAGGTAGAATGTTTGGAGCACTTGCAGATTTGACAACCACCAACGTATCGGCGCACAGAGTGGTAAAGGCCTGGCCAGAAGAGTGTACACCGCACAGGATCGTACGTGCGCGTCATTCCGAGATGTCCAGTGGTTGGGGCGTCGTGAAGCTGTTCAAAAAGAGCGAAACGGAGTGTCGCAGGAACTACAAGTAGTAGCTGTGGTCCCTTTGCGCTGGTGTAAAGCCGGTAAGGAATGCCATCGCGTAGAACGAACAAGTGTAGGGACGGGTCTACCTGGGGCAGACGGAGATGGTGCATGATAGACCGCAGGTGGATACCGCTGAGCTGTTCCTTGCGTATGTCGATGAAAGAAGACATGGCTAAGACACAAGAGTCAGAATCATGTGCGGAAAGGTCAGGTGGGTCCACGGTATGACGAGATAAACAGGTGGCATCCTGGTGCAATCGGCCAGATTTGTATGCCACGTCAAAGCTGTATTTTTGAACTTTCAAGGTCCAACGTCCAAGTCATCCAGTTGGATCTTTAACGAGAGACAGCCCACACAGGGCATGGTGATCCGTAAATGCAGAAAAGGTGCGGCCATACAAGTATGGTCGAAATTTTTCGACTGCCCAGACTAGTGCGAGGCATTCACGCTCTGTGACGGAAAACTTGCTCTCTGAAGAAGAAAGAAGGCGACTGGCACAAGCAATGACGCGATCTTGTCCTCGTGGCCGATGGGCAAACACAGCAGCGATTATATGTCCGCAGGAATCAGTACAAACTTCAGTATGGGCTGACGGGTCAAAATGGGCCAGCAAAACGTCAGCAATAGGTCTCAACATGTAGTCACCGTCGGGAACAGGAGATACAGACCTCAAGTTCACGTAGGTAACGGCCTGAAGTGCTAGGCGAACGTGATCGACAGAACACAGACGTGGCTAAGCTGGTGTTGGGTTGTCATGGTAACACGGTAAAATAAGTAAAATAAGTTTAAGCATGCTGGTCTCACAATCAATAAGGCAGAGTGGGCGGATAAAAAGTCCAGGCCGTGGATGAGTTTATGGGAATATTTCTCGAGAACAACACGTACTGTCGTAGGGCGATCGGCAATGCTTATGCGCGTGGAGCACATTATAAGCACGGGAAACGTGCCATTGTCGGTGATCTGAATTAGTGGTACTGTGGGTGTCGTTAAAGCTTTCCTAAGGCGGCAACGAAGTTCCCAATTAATAACTGATATGTGAGCCCCTGCGTTCACAAGTGCAACAATGGGCGTGTCGTCTACTTCAACGTCAACAAGGTTGCGTCTGGTCGGCAGCACGGTCAGAAGATTTGGCAGGGAAAGTGGTCAATGCAGCGTTGGCTCCGAGAGCTGCATAATCTAGTTTTCCCGCGGCAGGTGGTCAGTCGGCGACGTTGGTCAGCGAAATCGAGACTAGCAAGACGACGGGTGACGGGACAGCGGTGAACTGGACTGGTGAGCATGCGGAGATGGAGAACGACGATGATATGGCAGCATAAAAGAAACGTCTTCACAGGTGGCCTGAGGTAATTCCCGGTAAGGTTGAACGCGTCCATTATCCCTCTCTGGGCAGTGGGCGTACCCATATTATACCTGATGCCAATATGACCGGGTGTAACAATGGCAGGCCACGTAACCGCTACGGTGGCAGCTGAAACAAAGAGGACGACCATCATAAGTGCTCCACTCGGCTGGATTGGGAGGCGCACCAGAGACTTCTGGCTTTCGGTATATGAAACAGGGGGTCGACGATGGTCAATTGGCTGAGATGTAGTTGTAGTGCACTCGGAGGCCAGTCCAGCATGGGAAAGCTCTTCGCACAATGGCATGTACCAGTGGCACCAACTGAGGGCTAGAGTCACAGGCATTGTAGCACGTGCACGCAGAATACAGAGCAAGTTCACGTCTGATGATCTTAGCCACGTGCTCTGAAGTTAACGGCGTCTGAATTGCAGGCCCGTCTTCGCACGACCAGATTGATGCTGCGTTTCGAAGTCAATTGAAATGGTGGGCGATACGTCGGATTTTTTGGCCTAAAAACGCTGGCACTCCTTCATGATGGCATCTACCGTTTTGCAGTCCTTGCATATCAGGAGGATGAATGCATCATCTGCAATGCCTTTCAATATGCATGCTACTTTCTCCGTTTTTTCCATGCCATTCTCTGCTTTTCGGCAAAGGGCGAGCACATCCTGTATGTAAGTCATGTAGCACTCTGCTGACGTTCACGCACGTGATGCCAACTCCTTCTTGGCTGCTGCCTTTCTACCCAAAGACTTGCCGAAAAAGGGTGTGCATCTTTTCGTTGCACTAAAAATAAAAAAAGTATAGAGCAAATAAAGACGGAATACAGGAAAACAAGTAGACAGGATAGAATGCTCTATCCTGTCTATTATATTTAGACAAGCACTAACTCACCCAGCGACATATTTTATTTTTTCATGGCACGTTCTGTGGCATGGATGGTGTCGACATTGAACAATGGTTGCCATGGTACGAACGTACAAGTAAGAATTACAACTGGGATGAAACTCTTATGTTGGCCAACCCACTGTTCTGATTGAAAGGAACAGCGAAAGCGCGGTTCGAGAACCAGGAAGAATAAATGGGAAGCTGGGATGCGTGCAAATTAGAATGGAATAAACATGTGGTATGAGCCAGGCCACGTCTCTAAATCATCATAGCGTCCCACAAGTCAACAGGATGAAACCTGCCACCCCTTCGTCAGTCGCTTAATATCGACGCAATTCCCCACAAGAGGACCTGACCGTATATCGACCACCGAATCATCTAGCCGTACACAGTCACCAGCATCATGCCAGAACAATCGGACGACCTTGACATCCTCAAATATACCGGATCGGCGGACGATGGGCCCAAGCAGGACTGGGCCCATCCACGCCAGTGCTGCCTCCTAGTCGGAATAGGAAATGGTCACTTAATTCAGCGACTACGTCATCGGTGAGGCATTCAAATGTTGCCTCACCCACATCTTCGAGAACGACAAATCAGGGCAAAAAATCAAACAGACGATCACCCGTTTTAACAACTGTGACAGGGACTTTTTTATTATCAATAATCTGGAGACAACCCCACTCAGCCGCCACAGTTCATGCTCTTTCCTTAGGAGACATAGCTTTCCGACAAGTTGCTCTTGAGCATGAAAGCCAGGCTTTTCAATGGCGTCGCTCCAACATACCACATGAGACGTTACTCACCCTACTGTGCCCTGCATGTTTCACCTCGCATACATAGTCCAGCACCAGGTTCTTTTTCACGCAGCTCTTCAAAGGCTCCTAACTCTCACCATTCGTGCCATGAAGAAGCCTTGTTTCCGGTAGACGAGCTGACGCATGGGGAAAATACCGAAAATGCAATGACGATTGATTGATTGATTGAATAATATGTGGGGTTCAGCGTCCCAAAACCACCATATAATTATGAGAGACGCCGTAGTGAAGGGTTCCGGAAATTTCTACTACCTAGGGTTCTTTAACATGCACACAAATCTGCCATTACGACTCGAAGAGTCAAAATCAGTCTTCATTCATTGGAGCAGCTAACTCCCCATCTAGCATACTTGACCCACCTCCTCGTTTCCCATCACTTGGCTCTTTCGTCGCTCACAACGCTCACCCCCATGCCTCACTTGTTGTCTGCTTCCATGTCTATGCGGTTGAGAATGGTGGTCACCCGCGCAAGGCGCCTGCCTCTGTTGTATTCGGGGTGTACATTTCGCGGAATGGGAGCGATCGTGATAAGGTCGTGGATTTCACGGGTTATTAGAGTCAACTCTGGCGTATCCTTCGCCGTCAAGAAGCCGAGCTTGCGCCGAATATGGCGGCCCACCTTGGTAGTGGTGAGTCGGGTCAATTGCACACGTTCCTGATCTTCGGCGATCTTTTCTAGCGTGTTATATACGCCAAGCTCAAAGGGATCTTGCGTTAGAGTGATGATAGTGAGACCAAGGGCATATTTCACCACCTTGCGAATAAGCGCATTGAGTTGATCGCACTCAGAACCTAGCCATTTGTGTATAACGGCGACATAGGTAAAATGGCACAAAACAAACGCGTGTACAAGAAGCAGCAGGTTGTTGTCGTTGAGGCCATGGTGCCGGCTGGCTACTCTACGTACGAGTCGTATGGAATTCTCAGTCTTAGTGCTGACCTTGTGTACTGTTTGGATGTTGGTCCCACGGAACTCGATAATCGTGCCGAGGACCTTGATCCTGGAGACCAGGCAAGCATATAGTTCGTACGTAGAAAAATTAGTGAACACTGCAATCACAACTTAGCTACGCGTGCGAGCGGACATGTCACGGGGTGCATGCCTGATAAAACCTTTACTTCTAGTTTTTTCTTTGTATTCTGTCAGCATTTAATTTACAGCACCATGGTAATGCCGAAAAAATCTCGGAGAAGCCGGGACAGACCTCTGCATAAACTACTTTCTAGTTGAAATATGTATGGCATACTGTGTGGAAAAGTCAGCAACATAAAATAATCACGTCTTCATAGAGCGCGTCAGCACAATTTTAAATTATGGCATGTTATAGCTTGAGTACCCTTTATGTACATGGTTTTGAAAGCCGTGTTCTCTATTTGTGCACTTCATGAAGAAAATCCACGAACGTATTCGATGACGCAGGTTTAGTATACTATATCTGTAAAATATAAACGTGTGAGTGTCATATAACATTGCGTTTCACAAATGAGTTCATTCAGTGATTAGAAAGTACAACCGCTCACTTTACGTCACTTAATGAATGTAAGTTGTTTGTTTTACAAGAATTAACGTGGGAAGTGCAGAAGCAAGAAGTCGCGTAGTTACAGTATTCTTTAAATATGGACGCAGACTTCGGGAATAACAACAAATGACCTTGCCCAGTATAGTAACTAGCTTGGTGTTAGCATAATATGCGACTTACTGATGATCTCTAATATACAATGTAATGATGTGCTAACACTTACTCGACAAGGTTGTGGAATTGACGAAATCAAAACGTCTCTTTCCAAATCTTGTTTTCCATTTGAGCTTGCGAAGATAAAACTTCATCTCAGACCTTGCGATGGGCCTACAATGAAATACCAGTTTTTGTTTTAATATACTGATTGCTTCACACTTTTGCTCAAACTATCACCTTTTTGCAGCTGGCTCATTGAGTTCTTGAGTCTTCATGCTTTGTTTTCGAAACTATTGTGCATTTATCCTCTCAGAGTTGCTCTAATGATTAGGAGCTTTTTACCATCGGAGCTGCTTTTGATCAAGCGGTCGGTGTAAAAAAATACCTGTTTTAACAACAGATGAAATGATGCTGATATCACATCATATTTGCTCCAATGACGCTGATTATGCGTTTGACCTTTCCAAAGTGTGCAGTGAAATTTCTGACAACGAGTACCCTGTCATTTTTGCTCTTTCCATAGAACACTACACACATAACGACTCTGCGCGGCGCTCGGTACCGCCCGGATCTGGTGCCGCCATCCCCTAATATACCAGGTGTTCGATAAGTGTATGCACGGGTTGTGCGAACCCTCAAGCCACGTCGCGCATGTTTCTGCCCATAAACCTAAAGACAAACTTTTTCACCCGAATCATTTGATAAGGCGATAAAAATTCTCAAACATCGTTTATAATATTGTTTGTGCAGACTGCGTTTTCTTTTTCATAACGGGGAGTGTGGTAAATTCTAAAGACGACTGAAAGAACACGTAAATTGCGTCACGAAGAAACATAGAATCCATAGTACTTGCGCAACACGTGGTTACAGCCGATCCCAATATTGAAGGTGCTAAGGCAATCGTCATTACCAAAGAGGGAAACTTGTGTTTGAGTCATTATCTGCAGCCCCTTCTTACGAGGCTACGAAAAAAAAAACGCTGAACAAAAGTTATGCCAACCTGCCACCACGAAAGCCAGGTGTATCGTCGGCAGCATTCTTGAACAGGCATGAACCCGCTTGATTGGGTTAAGGCATTTGGTCCAATCAACTGGGATCACACACACACACACACACACACACACACACACACACACACACACACACACACACACACACACATATATATATATATATATATATATATATATATATATATATATATATATATATATATATATATATATATATATGTGTGTGTGTGTGTGGGGAAGTTATGAGAACCAATGGAATGTAAATAAGAAGAAAGAAAAGTGGATGAAAAAATTCCTGCTCACAGCTGGTAATTTTTTCATCCACTTTTCTTTCTTCTTTCTTCTTATTTACATTCCATTGGTTCTCATAACTTCCCCTGTACATTCCTTGGCATTACTGTCTATATATATATATATATATATATATATATATATAAAGTGCTTACTATTTTTCAAAACGTGCGAAGAATCTTATACTATCGTCATAGGCGAATAAGTGGGAAAATGCGATTTCAACTGATAAACGGGACTAACTGCAAATAAGCGCTTTACATTCGAAATGGCTTTCTTTTCGCAACGCGTGATTGCTGTCCAATTTTTGGTGTTCTCCCCTGTATAAATTCTCGTTAAACTTCAACTACCACTATAAACTAGAAAATTGACCGTTCAATACTTTAAATGCTTCCCTCGACTAATCTCTATTTTTCTATCTGTCTCACAGTTCTGTCCGCTTTTCCCAATTCCTCAGTGAAACAATTTTCTTCCTTAGCGTAGACATTTCCCCTCCTCCAATCTTTAAGCCAACCAGACGCTCTTGTGTAGAATCTCTCTACGCTTCAGCATTGCCTTTTCTTACTTTCTTAACTTACAAGGGATGCTGGATACATAACAAAGCATATTTTTGTTCAAGTTCATGCCTGTAAATAAATTTGGATGGCTCTATATTCAGGGTTACCTGCACAAATAATAAAGGCAACCAAGGTTCATCACTCGGAAACGAATTTATATTGAAAGAATGATCACCTTACCAATAAGAAGCGCTGTCTTTCAATTTCTGAGGATACATCTTGTGAGTCGAACTCAGGTTTCGATAAGTGAACGTCGCGTTCAGTGCCCGCTGCTTCTTATCTATGTTTGGTGAAAAGGGAATCATCACACACATTGAGTCGTTGAGCCCACCAGAGACTTCGTACGTCCTCGTAATCATCAGGAATTGTTTGTCGCGTGCGAGGAACTGAAAGAGCAGGAGTTATTACGAGAACAGTCCATTTATATTCTCCGAATGGTTTGAAATGAAGTTTTTACTAATAATCAACGTTTTAGGCATTAAAATATAGCTCAATATTATTTTATGACTTCTAGGGGTACTATTAGTTGCGGATATGTTGATAGAAAAATTCAGTTCACATTAAGCAAAGAAAAATTGGCAATACAGGCATGCCAGCATCTGCATTGCTTTTCTCTGCGTATTCAATTCCTTACTTCGTACAGCTTAATGCAACAAAATGTTGTTGTATGGCAAATGACAGTTGTTTCAAATACTTCAAAGATCGGTTCTTCGTTTCCTATTTATATTTTAACAGTCACACTAAATGTTTAAATTTTTTGGCAAGCCTAAGTCGTTAATTTTTTGTAAACCAGAAAAAATGGGTACTAACAGCATAAAAGTGCCTAAGCTTCTTGTTTGTTTGTTTTTGTTTGAAGAGACTTTGGCTACATATGTATTCTTGGAAGCTCGAGGTGGTGTTTATCGGTTCAAGGCGTTGCAGAAGCATTCGCTACTTCAAAAAAGCAGCCTCAGCTGGTGCAGCGAGCATTGAAATTGAGGAGAAGGAAGTAATGGCAGATGTGATTGACGTTCAGGGCAACTTCAACAAACCCTTAAAAGCAACTGTTGAAACCGGTAAGACCCTGGCACTCGGGCAACTTTTCACTTCGAAGAATAAAACAAAAAGTCACAGTTTTGCCAAAAAGGCGAAGCAGTGAATGCGATAGCAACATATTGGAATGGTTATGAAGCAAGGCCAGCATTTTTAGGAGCAATAATAATTGTAGCAAACACGCACTTGCTTAGTAACTAAGTTTTCTGCGGTGCGGCCACAGTAGAAGACCACAACAAGACTCATACCTAGTGACGGCATCGATATAGGAAGTGAAGCTGGCAGGCAAGTCATTAAGATCTGATCTAACGTAACTCTACAACATGTTGGGGTAAGAGAACACAGCCGTTCCATGTAAACTTTTGGCACTGTATTTTCGTGTTGGGAGCGCCGCCCGTAGAAGCTCCCGCCTGCTGTGGAGGCAAAAGGCGCACTGATCGTTGCCGCGATAGCACGGCAACCATACGCGCGTCTCCTCCCATTTGTTCGCTGGTCAGATAAGCACGCGCGCAGACGAGCCCGGTCGGAATGGCGGTGTTCGCTCTGCAGAAAAATGAGGCTTGCGCATCCTTCCCCCTAAATAATATTATATGTATGCATATACAAGAATGACTGTGGTAGCAACAACAAAAACTGACTGAGACTGTCCATATAGTTGCTATCTAAATAAAAGAACAACGTTATTGGCAGTTAACAAAAACATTTGATCTTAAGCATACTTGCGACAAATTTAGTGTGGATAACTTTGCGTTTCGCTCAATTAAATATGGACACTTGGCTTTCACCGAAACTATCCGGTTTTGCCCACACTAGAACAGCAGGATACTCACCTAACAGTCTAAGCGGTGAATTTGAAGCTTTGAAAAGTTACTGTTGAAAAACCTATTACAGCAATAAAGAAGAACTTCAATACATATGGGGAATGAAGACTCCGTGTGTTTAACACACCATATATTTTCTGCATACACAAATAACTCGATTGTAAGGGTGGCGAAAATCCAATGAGATTACAAAAAAACATGGTTTCGAGCTTGTCAAGCACCGTCACTCATTATAAAAGACGCCCGCAGAAATTTTTGCGCTCAATTCATGTTTTTAAAGGAAGCCGGATAATATATATAATATTAGCGGGTGACAAATACTTCGCTCCATCATGACGAACGTTTGTAAGTGAAGATGGGTAGAGCAATGCGCAAATAACGTACGGTAAATGCCCTTCTGAAACTACGTATAATCTTCTGATACATATATATATATATATTTGTAGCACACCTTTATGCTAAAACAACATGACAGTTTTGATCTTCTCAGCATATGCTTACCACATCGATTTCAAAAATTTGACTTGGAATTCACTGGCGAAGGTGTAGCAGAGTGAACATCTGAAAAAAAGTGCATGAACTGATAACCCATTCGTGCATTTTCGTGCCTAAATCAGGCCCTCTGCGGTGGCGTAGCAGTTGTGGAACTCGGCTGCTGAAGTCACATTTCGATTTCGCTGGAGGCGAAATTGTAGACACCCGTGTAATGTGCGGTGTAAGTGCGTGGTAAACGATGCTAGACGGTCAAGATTTCTGGAATCATCCACTACGGCATCCTTCATAATCATATCCCGGTTTTGGGATTTACCCCAGATATTATTGAGAGGTCGTCATACGGTATGACAATCCAGACGTGACGTTTTTTCCCCAAAAATCTGTTCATTTCAATTTATTACCTGTCCTATTCATTGCTTGAGTTTGTAAGGTGAGTTTGTAAGGTGAGTTTCTAAGGTGAGCGAACTTTGTACATAGCTATTTAACTATGCCCTCATTTTCACTAATTATAGTTTATCAATAAAACTCACAAATGTGCCATAGTTGAATAGTTCTATAAACCCTGCAAGTTACATGACAACAAAAAAGGCATAAGAATGAACTATAATGATCAAAATAATTTTGCTTACCTTCCATCCATCTCTTACTGTTCAATATACGTTAGTTCGAGCGCTATTCTGCCCGCTTAACACTATGCTGAAAAAGAGGGAGTTAAGAAAGAAGTGTTGTAAATGCATATTATCGCACTCATACATTCACATAAGCACGGCATCAGCAACTGGCCTACTGTTTTTTTAAGAACAAAAGGTGATGCCTTGTGGTAAGCCCTAACAGCAGCTGCTGTTCCTACAATAAAATTCATTCGGTGCAGCTGTTTTTCTTTGTGTAAGCGCGGGTAGTGGATACACAAAACGTTACTGTTTCGTGGCTATAACTACCTTTTTTTTCCAGAGCAGAGTCCTAAGTTTCAAAGAAGAAAACGTGCCGCTTCGACCAACACCGATTTACAAGAGAACGAATAGTTGTTGCGTTGTAAGTATTTAAATATGAACTTGTTTTGAATCAAAATCAATGTTCAAGTCAGTGCTGTGGTGTATCATTTAGAGTCAGGATTGCAGTTATGTTGATAGGCTAAGCAGGGTTTTTACCCCCACCGCTATGTCCCGTAGATGTATATGTAGGGTACGCATATTGTCACGTGCGTCCTGCAAGAAAGACGAAGGCAACAGTGCATACGCGCATCTGCACGCTTTTATGCAGAACGCAACAACGAGAAAAACAAGGTACTCACTGGTGCACGGTAAGTAAAAAGACGGACCCGCTGCTTCTTTCTCAGCTTCTTCGAATGCGACCTCTGTCTTCACGTCGCTACAATATCAGTCAGAAGAAAGAATTTCAAGCACCAGACTGGTGTGCCTCTGCAACGCGCCATGCCCCCACCGGAATGATGGCGGGATATTTGTGTACGCTATTCACCGCTACCGGTAGGAAGATCTTGAAAGAGCTTCAGCGTGCTCTCCTTCCCGTAATGCTCGTACCTTTTGTACCAGTTTGAAAAGTACCCTTCAGACACACACAAGAAAGCGGTTTCTTTGTGTACCAACTCGCGATGTAGAAAAACGTAATGAAAGAGAAACAGGGCACATCATGCACCAGACGCCAACACGTGGCAGCTGACCCAGAGGAGTCACTTCACGCGCCGCAGTTTTAAAATATCAGAGACTCAGCAGCTGCCCTCTCCCCCCTTGCAGCACGCTGCTCTTCCCAACTATTACAGTCGTTTGTTGGTGCTTGTCTTGCGTATATAGCTTTGTTCCTTTAGAGCGTTGTTCTTTGTGCCTTTGTGTTGTGCTGAAAGTTTTCAGCGAGAGATATGAAACATTTCTTAAAAAGAGAGAGGGAAAAAATTTCAGGCCAAGGCACGACCCCACCATAAATGAACGGCATGCCTATAGTCCGGGACACCAAATTATAAGGCCAAATCTCGCGCACGTCTCAACAGAGTCTGTTGAGACCACACCTTGGAGCAGTCGAGGATGACAGTATTACCATGCATGCCTCTTGCCCAGGGTAGAAGAAGAGAAGCACTGGTAATTTTTCGTACACGTCCACATCATGTGGAAGATGTCACAGGTCTCCCCCCAGTGTGGCAGCACCCTCTGGTGTTCGGAGTGTAAAGTTGTATGATTGCAGGACAAAGTAGTGAACTTGTTTGCTGGTGTCCTAAAGATCACGGACCCACCCTACTCAGTGCAGTCGTAAAAACCAGGAAAGTTTGGCGAGTTTCGCGAGAATAAAAAAGAAATTCGCTGAACGACAACAGCGATATTTTGACCTCCAAGTTAAGCACCGGGTGCCGTCTGCATAATGCTGATTATAAGCAGCATAATTTTTCATGTACCCACGTAGGTATATAGAAGTGGAGAGCTTCGCCATTGCAGTATGTTAGAAAACACATACTCGTCACTGCTCCAACACTACAAACTGGAGCGACGGGTGTACACTGCACCCCATCAAAAACTAACCGAATAAAAAGCGTGATCTTTAGACACCTGTGAAGGAACAGGTATTAATGCAACGCCTCTACCCAATGACACATGGTTACTTGTACCCGCTCTGCAGCGTACCGGACACCCTAGTACACTTGCTCCTGGACTGCTAGTGCCATGCAAACCGCGATACGAAAACGGACCGGGACGAAGCACCAAGAACGAACGATGTCCACCTAATTAAAATATGGGAGGCCAAGCATGTTTTCGAGAACTTGGATGACTAGCGACAACTCGTTGCCAGGACCAAGAGGGCACTTGGAGCCACAGTCCAGGAACCCTATAATACAGGAACCCTCCCTAGTCTCTCCCAGAAAAACCCTCCCTGGAAGTTTCCTAGTCCTGAAACCCTCCCACTTTAGGGTGATACCGCGCATCGCTCTGAACACTGTTTCGATTTAAACGTTTGTTTCTCTCTCTCCTCATATAGCGAAGCTGAAGCGCAGGTACGATTCAAACAAATCTGCTTATTAAGGCGAACTTTTTACCCCAACTCGAAGTGAATGTGGTCCTACAAGTGTACGACTAAGTAGATTACCAAGGAGGCCAATAATCTGTATTCTTCCTATCCAAAAGCCGTGCGACCGCATGGTACAAACGAGCTGGGCCTAGCCCGGTGCTCGTGTACCGGTGCTCTGGGTGGTACTACAATGCGACGAGCATGCGTGCGCTGTACTATTAAGACACATTACTTGAATGCAGACAAGATGCCGTTGCAATATCAGCTCCACCGCTATACTTATCGCCTTAAATGTGTTATGTTATCAGTTTGCTCTAGTTCAACATTACGTGGACTTGCTTACACACAAAGAGCAAAATCTGACCAACATGGCTTCCACTTGCAACGAACGAAAAGTGATAAGTACTTGAGCTCCATGCTAACAATCTGAGCTTTCTTATGAAGAAGCCGCGTGGTGGTAGTTTGCATTCCACCAATATATGCAGGGAAAAGCACTATAGAATATGGCGAGACAAATCAATGCACACCTCTCTGCCAGATCATGATTACAGACAGGGGAGAACACTACAAGATAGTGTGAAGTGATTAAAGCGCTCTGAATAAGAATTCGCTAACCGAAGCAAATGCGTACCTTTCTGCTACACCTAGCCAGGTTTAGTCGCAGCTGCTTTATTTCTCTTGTCTTTGAAAAAAAGAAGACGAAAAACATGCTGCGCTTGACGGCGTGGGTCACTCAATGCCGTGAGAGTTCTTCTCGTGCCTCCTGGCACTCACGCGCTGGGTGAACCCGTCGCCGCAGACGCGACACGCGTACGGCCTCTCCCCGGTGTGCGAGAGCATGTGGCGCTGCATCACGTCTTTCCGGGCGAAGCCCGCCCAGCACTCGGGGCAAACGAACCACTCCGAGTCCTCCAGGTGGACGCGGCGGTGGCGCGACAGGTGCGACGAGTTCGAGAAGCGGCGGCCGCAGTCGGTGCACTCGTAGCCCGTCCGGGCGTGGATCCGGACGTGCGACGTGCGAGCGTTCTTCCGCTCGAAGCTCCGGTTGCACACGTCGCAGATGAAGGGTGGCTTCTCCCGCTTGCCGTCCTCACTGAACGCGCAAATGCGACGCAAAGAGAAATTTAGCTTGACGAAAAGAGTCAAGACGAAATACAGTGGAACATCTACCTACCAGCACCACGCCCTGGAACTTCCACGCGCAAAAGAAGTGCCAGGAATCATGTTTTAGTGATTGAAAGTATCGAGATTTGGAAGACAACACTATGCTAACCACAATGGTTTTGTGTTTTCCACCGAGATGTGAGATTATCTGCTATCTGGAAGTTTCCAAGCATGCATAGACATTAAACGATGAACCACAAAGCGTGTTTTCAAGCTTTTTCGCAACCCCCACTCATTGTTTCTGTTCCAACCATCCGATATTGTTGAAACTGGCATGATAGATTTGAAGCTAAGTAGCGGTATTTTGACGATGTGCGCTTCACATCTACAAGGTAAATAAAATTGATCAGCAGTTTATATCATTGTATTGTAATTGAAACTGAGAAAACACGGAATGACTTAAGAAAAGAAAGAAAATAGAGTTACTAGCAACTTTCTTTTAAAAAAATTCGGTTATATGTTTTAGACATATCGTGGGCGAAGCATATCGCCTAATACGCGTGCAAAATAAGCTATATAAGAGGAGCGAAAAGAAACCAAACAACTTCTGGAAATGTGCACTGAAAATTTATTACCTTAGTATTTCGCCTTTTTACGGAATCTGTAGCTAGACAGTGCTTCCTGTACGAAAAATTTTGCAGGAAGGCTTAGGCAACAGCGCTGTGACAAACATTTTCTTCCGTAAGATATTTTTTCTTGACTGCAATATTTAATTACAAAACCATGCACGGTAGATGAAGAACGGGAGACGTTCTCATCACATAGACGGCATTAGTCCGAAACAAATGCAGGCCATTGGCCCCATGATAATATAGACTAAGCAAAGCTATTGAGCCGGTTGTGCTGGCACGGCTTCTGATGAAAACCTGGAGAGTTCTTCGGAGTAGTGAAACGCGGATGCCATAGCAATAACTGAACCAAAACCCTTCATTGTTCGCTCGCTTCGATGAACGGGGGAAGTTTAGAGCCACCCAACTCTGCAAAAAAGCAAAAGGTAGTTACAAGATGAAAGCATGTTTGCTTACTATAGTAAAGAAATGCGTGTATTGTCTGTATTTGCATTATTGCTTTTGTTTCATCCCTCAATGCTGCCCTGTGAATCTATTGTTGCATATTGTACTGGACTGGCCACCAGTCCCTTCAGGTTGTCGGTCCAAACAGTCTTTTGTTGTTTTTGAACATTATCATGAAAGTACAAAGTCCATTGTTTTCATTGATTGATTGAGCTGCGGTGTAAAATCCTATAAAAGCAACGCGTCCAAGAAGCTAGCTAAAATCATTGTTATTGGTCCCAGCTCAAAGTTCATTTATCGCTTCGATCTTTCCTGTGACAGCCCCGAAGCCTTTTTGTACTGAGACCAAGGATAAAGATGATTCCATTTACAGCCGAACTCACTTATTACGATACCGCTTTTCACAATATATTGTTTATAACAACAACAAGAACACTGCACCCCAAACGTTTGTATTTTTCTAGGTTCCAATAACCGCCTTACAGCAGGGCCTGGAAGCTACATTATCGGTTATAACAATTATTTTGGCTCTTCGGAACCCATTAAAAAGACAATGTAAGGCAAAATCTTTGAAAAGAAACAAGAAAGCAAGAAATATAAGCTGCTCAACACCTGAATGCTACCTCAACCAAACACAGTGCCCTTTGGGAACTGCTATATGCTGCAGCGCATAGCCTCTGACATTATGTTATGGCCAAGCTGACTTTTAAGATGCGCTTCTAAGTAGCACGAAATTTTGACAAACTGTTGACGCAGCATTTAAAGGTTGCGTCAACGTTGTGCAAACATAGCGTGCTACCCATGACGTGAGAGCAAAGGTGGTATATGTTAAAGCATGTAGTTTGATTAGGAAGTTGAAACTGCGAGTAATTTCAATGTCCAAAACGTCAAGCATTCTCACACGTTGGCTGTATGGGACTTGTGGCGGTCTCTTTAAAGTATAGAAATTTTCAAACTAATACGACAAATTGGCAGGTAATCACTGTCGTCCCTGAAGTCAGTGGTTATATCCCACCCGATACTACAGTTTCTTCCCATCAGCCTTCCATCCACTCAATTCACTTTTTTGGTGTAACAAATTTATAGTAATTATCACTTTTACCAATGAAACTTTTATAAGACTTGAGTAAGGCCCGTGGCCAGGTATATTTCAGGTGTAGATCACACTCTGAATGTTTTTAGCACTAAGTAATAAATTTTTCTATGCGTTAGAGGCAAACACACCCCTCTCTGAGTATATGGAGAGGACCGGTTCCCTAGGGCAATCCTCTGGCTATGGGCCTGTCATGAGTATCGTAATCAGTTGATTCAGCTGTAATAAATCTGGTGTAATGATGTTCATAGGCAGAGTAGTCAAAATTGTAATACTTACTGATTGCAAGGATTTTATTACATCTAAATTTAACGGTACGTTAAACTACATGTCGTGCGAAGCGTAGTTGACTCTCCGCTCAGAATGCATGTGCTAGTATTTCACTATAGGTTAAGTACGCCATAACGCAAGGTTCCGATAACGCGGAACAGCGAATATCCGCACGATGGCATCAACACACTATTGCGCTTCGTTCAATCACAAGTTAAGACAAAAATGTTTTCATTTATTGGTTTTGAGGGAGAAAATATTGTAATACAGAATCTAACTTGAGCTGTTGCAACAAATTTTCCCACAAGAAAAGTACAGTGTACAAGGGATTTATGCTTGAAGAGTAGAGTGGATTGAACTTCTGCATTGCCGACTATGTGTTCGTATGGTTTACTCTGACCCCACGAGGTGGAACCACCTACTGGGCTATCGCTCACGGCTTCGATATTCGCATTTGAGGGTAATGTGGCCCAGAGTTCCCTTTCAGAGAGGGGAGGAGTTCACATTAGTAATAATTGTTGAGTTTTAACGTGCCATAACCATCATATCATCACGAGAGACACAGAAGTGGAGGGCTCTGGAAATTGGTACCAGCTGCGGTTTTTCAACGTGTGCCTATATCTAAGCACTCATGTCTCAGGGTTCATCGCAAAGCACCCTGTCTATCACGTCAGGGTATGGGGCCGACTTTGGACCCCCCTCTCACCCCCTCCCTGTAATGTCAATGTATTGGGACTGGCTTTGCGTTTCTCTCCCAACTCCGCCCTTGCCCCCCCCCCCCTTGCGCACACCTCACTGATGATTGATATGTGGGGTTCAACGTCCCAAAACTACCATATGATTATGAGAGACGCCATAGTGGAGGGATCCGGAAATTTTGACCACCTGGGGTTATTTAACATCCACCCAAAATCTGAGCACACGGGCTTACAACATGTCCGCCTCTAACCTTGCGCACACCTATGCATTTGAAGATAAGCTAAATAATTCACAATGTCTCCAATACTTCCCGACAAATCTAAACGTGTGAACCAGCAACCATTCAGCATGCCTCAGCGCTCTGGCGTCTTACCCGTTTTGCTTTGCTTTTTGAAGCCTCTTAGCGTGGTAGTTGCGCCGGTGCTTCATCAGGAAGTCGTACGTTGAATACGAAGAGGAACACATGTCACAGTCGAACCCAACAGTGGAAGTACTCGGCGCCGCTTCCTCACCTGCGAGTATAATAATGCTCAGACTGTTTAAATGCGCCCTGCAACGCTGCTTGAAGTAGCCATTGAAGAGATTCACTTAAAGAGCTTATTGCTTTACGAATTCACCACCACAAAAATTTTTCGGATCCACCCCTTATACGGGCGGAGTTATGAAGATTTATCCTTCGCTGCAATTGCTTTCTCTCTTTTGTGGTCCCGACGAAAGCTCTGCAAGCTAAGCAGGAAGAGATGGCATGGAGAAAGAAAATACGTCACGCGCGCCTTGTGACGTTGGGCACTTTAGCTTTCTCTCTCTCACTATTTTTCTTCTAATACACAGCTTTTCAGTGCGATCTCAAGTGCGTGCATGACCAGTCGCGGCCTGCCACGGCGGCCTGAGAAACGACCGAGCTCCCCATGCTATAATATAACAGTGGCTGAAACAATGGCTGTGACGTGTAATTTATGAAATTGTATCTTCATTTCTCTAGAAGAAGGAAGCGATTTCCGAGTGGTCGAGAAATGATTATGAATTCCCAGCCGCGTTCTGCGCAATAACAATCAGATCGCGTATTGTCGGTAGCCTCTACTACCGATCAGTATATAGCGTTTTTTGACCTGAGTGAAAAAGCGTGTCAGGGCTCTTTCAAGGTGCGAGCTCCAGGCGTCACACCAGCAAGCTTCCACGTGTATGTAGGTTCGTCCATGTGTAATGGGCAGATACTAAAGGTGTTCCAAGCCTCACAGAACCTCTATATTTACCTTCAAAAATTATTGTTACTTTTATACAAGATATAGCAAACGATTTTCACGTGCAGTAGAGTAAACGCTATTGTTTCAGCGGCTTGTGTAATTAGCGGATGCTAATAAGCAAAATGATTTTTTCCGTATCAATAAACTGCTATATTGCTATTCCGAAAACGTCATGCTTGCCGCGAAAAAACGCTTAGTAAGCGAAACAACATCCAAAAAGTAAATGAGGGTGGCGGCCTTGGAGAAAAAAAAGAGAGGGAAACGTGACGTCACGCCACCAGATATTGCGAGCCCACCCGCTTTGAAGCCAGCAGCGTTAACCCACCACGTGACATTTGCATCAAGAACACATAAAGATACGATGTTCAAATTACCGACAATAAACCTTACATCTTACTAATATGTTCAGATTTATTATTTCTCTTTAGTAGCCTTTTAGAGAGGTGTTTAGGGTGGACAAGGTCAATGCTATGTTTCCTTTTATGCTAGCGTGGAACAAGATATTGTAACAGGGCGCTATCGATTCAACGCGCTGTTAACTTCGTTTGTCCCTCAATATGAAACTTTATGAAATTTTTTTACGCGAGAAGACTACTATATATAGGCTACCAAGAGATGAAATTCTTAAACCTGCATTGATATCCAAGCTTATACAAGAATGATGTTCTGTTTTAGTTAACACTTGCAATAAGCTGTTTGAAACCGCAGAAAGACGCATGATAAATCACAGAACGAGCATGAAATAATCAATCACAAGTGTCAACTATGTTTTAACCAACTAGCCCCTACTTTGACCATTCTAACCGCTGCCTTTTGTGTTTAATTTCGGTTATGGTGCTCGAGCGGGAATGTTAAATTTACAAACAGATTAAAATCTACAACTTTGAATCAGACTTCATGACGCCATCGTAGTCCCTCTTCAACGGGGCTCATAGTTATTTCTAATCACGTGCAATCATGAACGCGGATGTAAGGTAAGATTTGCGGTGTGAATTTACACTTCGCCTCTATGTTCCACTGCTAACTGGAGTGGCAACCTTCTATTTTCTTCACTGCCATGTAACCAGCATCCTGCTAGAAACTGGTTGTCACACATGTCCCGTTTATTAGGGAGGCGATCGCCGGGCTAATTCCAAGAGCCGAAGTATCGGCCCCCCGAACCACACCACGAAAGCGTGGACAATTTAGAAGTGGTCCTTATTGGTGCGCCAACGGACGCCGGCTGTGGCCCAAAGAACAAGACAGAGCCGAGAGTTGATAAACAAACAAATTATATTCTCAATAATGGCAGATCGAAAATAATACACAAAAATGCACACTCCACAATAGTTACATACAATACGTCACCAATCAGACAACGTACTACACAGTACAATCAGCCACACTCAAAACAACTGACACAGACAACAATACGCACTACAATGCAGTCACATGCATTGAACAACCAAGACACTTAGAGACTAAAGAGATATAAAACCTATTCAGTCCAAAGTCCTTGGAACAAAAGTCTGAATGATACTCTTCCGAGAATCACTCACTCAAAGTCCAACGTTGTTGTCGTTCCGCAGCCCTCGAAGTTTCTCTTCCAGGAAACCTCGCCGGAGTTTCTCTTCCAGGAAAACTCCCGTCTTCAATAGGCCACTCTTCAAACTTCAACTTCTTCGCCGGAAATCCGTCGGCTTCACACACGCAGCTGTTGCCCGCGTCTTCGCTCGATAGCGGTAAACCCACGCTCTTGCCTGTAGCTCGAGCCGTCCCTACGGACCAAAACTTCGCCGACTACACGGCGGAATCTCTACGCACTCTGGCGCTCACTTCCGTCTCCTCCTGTTCTGTCACTACGGGCAGAACCTTCGCCGACTACACGGCGGAATTCCTACGCGCTCCGGCGCTAACTTTCCGTCTCCTCCTGATTTCTCGTCTCGGCTGCTCGGTTAAATACCTTGCGCGTGACTTTCCAGATGTTTCTCGTCATTTCGTCGGCGCGATACGCAGCGAAGGCTGGGGAGAGGCACGAGACGGTTCGGCTGCCCTCTCCGGAGGATGATTCACTCGGTCTGACCCCGCCTCCTTCGTTCGAGAAAAATCGCGGCCTTGCTGGGCCGCCGATGTGGGGTGAGGAGGATCGTCTGCGAAGCCGTGCTTCTGCGGGGAGAGCGCGCGCCCGGGAGCCCTGGATGTTTGCTTTCCCTTTTTTTTCTTTTTACCTCGCGGCGTTTCTGCCGCCCGTTGTCGCAAGTATTTGGCGGCGCGCTCTTGTTTAGCGCTCGTTCTGTGACACTGCCCCCCACTTTAAGAATATTATCTCATAATATTCAAAAACCACACAGACGAGCGCGAACAGTCACCACACATTCTCACAGACTGTAACACAATCCGTCGCTCATGACACTTCACATTCACAATATATCACTCAATACAATCGTACATTGTAGTTCAATTCCACAACACATGAAATATAGCCACAGGTACATGCCTACAACACTTCATCACACATTCTAAACAATACAACCGTACAAAGTTCTGTCTATCCAACAATTATACAACACTATACATCACACCATCGCACAGAACACTGACTCACTCGACATACACTTGAGACACAGGATAACAAGAACCTTAACACAACATATGTCACTCAGCCCTGCCGAACACATTCTGATTCCACCTCAGCACCTATCTTGAGTACTTCGAACAGCGCTTGCGCCCCCTTTTGCGGTGCTCGCTCGATCTCTTCTTGTGCTTCCACGTTCTTTTTCGGCGAGCCCTTTCCAACGACGATATCTGAGGCGTCGTCTCAGCCATCGTTGTCTCTTCCGACACCGTTAACGCGTCATTACATTCGACGGGTCCTGTCTGTTTATTTACCCGCTTGATCATGCCTCTACATTTTTCCCGGCTGGCCAACTCCGTCTCCTTTACACTGTCGGTCGGTTGAGGTCGTGCCGACTTAAGTCCGGTTGCTCGACCCGTGAACTTATTCGACACGATCGTCTTCTCCTTCGCTGTCTCTTGCGCCGTGGCTTCGCCTTGGGCTCTAGTGAGATCCGTCACGGGATGCTCCTCCACTGTATCTCGCGGCCGCTGTGTTGGCGAGGGCTCTATCTTCGGGTCTTCTCCCAAACATTCTGGATCACTTGGCCCTCGCGCCCCGTCGATGTTTCCGATGACAAGGTCATACAGGGGGGTCGTCATGCATAACGCAGTAACCTTCCCGCTGAAGTACGGGGTTTCAACCTCAATTTCTGCTTCGGGAAGCATCCGGACCGTACGGTCAATTAGGCAAACCGGTTTCGTTCTGCCTGTCAACTCTCTTTCCCGTACCAAATTTCTCCGCACGATAACCGTGGAGCTAGCGGTGTCTCTTAACACCGTAATCTTTTTGTCCGCAACTTTTCCAGGCAGCGATGGCATTCCTTTCGTAACACCGGTTGGCTGTTTTGACATTACAGCACCAACAATAGGAATTTTCTCCCCATTTTTCAATTCTACGAATCCATCGGTGACGGCATTATTATCGGATTTCGGTGCCACTTGCACACAAGATACCTGGTGAGTTTGACTCACTCCGTTACGACAAGCGTCTGCTTTGTGCCCAGTCTGACCACATTTGAAACATTTGACTGTCGTAGGGCTCGTAAAGATCGTTCGACAGTTTTTCGCGCGATGACCCACTCGGTTGCACAGAAAACATCGCGGAACGCTCTCTGGTGCACGCTTCTTTTCTTCGGGAGCCAATTTCTTCGAATCATCAGAACACTCCTTCTTGACCCTGGCCAAATTAGTGCCACCTTGCGCTTCCAAGAATTGATCAGCCAATTCAAGCATGTTTTCAAGTGAGTCAGCCTTCCTCTCTTTTAAGTACAGTGACAGGCTTGGGAGGCAACTAGTAAGAAATTGTTCTCTAATTAGCAGCTCTCTAAGCTCATCGTACTCCTGCGCTGTCCCTGAAAGTTCAATCCATCTGTCGAAATAATGGCACAGTCGGGCGGCATACTGCGTAGCCGTCTCACCATCAGCTGGCTTTCCTGTCCGAAATCTGTCCCGGAATCCTTCCACAGTAAATCTAAATCGCTTCAGCAAAGCAGCTTTCACCTTTGCGTAGTTGGCTGCATCGGTCGGCGTCAGCCTGCCGTACACACTGAACGCTTCACCACTCAAGCAAGTACTCAAAGCAGTTGCCCATTGCTGTTCCGGCCAATACTGGCTCCTCGCAATCGTCTCAAATCTGTGGAGGTACGCGTCTAGGTCGTCCTTCCTTTCATCAAACGCTACGAGCAGCCTGCTTGGGTTCAAGCGGAAGCCGTGATCTTCCCGTTCGCTGCTTTCAACTCTAGCTTGGAAGGGAGTTTCACTTCGCTGTTGCAAACGGAGCCGCTCGAGTTCCATCTCGTGCTGCCGCTGCCGCTCCCTTTCCTCTCTTTCTTCTTTCAGCTGGCGCTCCCTCGCTTCTCTTTCTTCTCTCGCCCTTTCGGCTGCCAACTTCTCTCTCTCCAGCTCCAACTTCAATTGCTGCTCTCGTTCTTCCTTCAGCTGTCGCTCTTTTGCCTCTCTTTCTTCTTTCAGCTGTCGCTCCTTTGCTTCTCTTTCTTCTCTCGCCCTTTCAGCGGCCAGCCTTTCTCTCTCCAACTCAGCTGCCTTTTCTTCCTTGGCCCTCTCTGCCGCCAACCTCTCTCTCTCCACCTCAGCTTCTTTTTCCGCTTTGGCTCTTTCGACCGCCAACCTCTCTTTTTCCAGCTCGGCTGCTTTTTCTTCTTTGGCTCTCTCTTTTTCTTCTTTTTCCTTCTGGGTGACCCACTTCCGTAGTTCGACGCCAGAAAGACCCATCTCTTCACCAAGAGCAACTAACTTTTCGAGATCCATTGTGTCTCGCAACTCGCAACTAAAACCTTGCCGCGTGCAAAAAGTATCTGCCTAAATCAGTCTATCGGAACACTCCCCTGCACTCGTTAACGAGAACACTGAACAACACACAAAATCGTTCCGATAGCACTATCAACAACTCGAGGCTCTTTCTCACTACTTTGGACACACTGTGCACCAAAAGGTCCTGTTTCGCGGACGCCAGATTAATTTTCACACATGTCCCGTTTATTAGGGAGGCGATCGCCGGGCTAATTCCAAGAGCCGAAGTATCGGCCCCCCGAACCGCACCACGAAAGCGTGGACAATTTAGAAGTGGTCCTTATTGGTGCGCCAACGGACGCCGGCTGTGGCCCAAAGAACAAGACAGAGCCGAGAGTTGATAAACAAACAAATTATATTCTCAATAATGGCAGATCGAAAATAATACACAAAAATGCACACTCCACAATAGTTACATACAATACGTCACCAATCAGACAACGTACTACACAGTACAATCAGCCCCACTCAAAACAACTGACACAGACAACAATACGCACTACAATGCAGTCACATGCATTGAACAACCAAGACACTTAGAGACTAAAGAGATATAAAACCTATTCAGTCCAAAGTCCTTGGAACAAAAGTCTGAATGATACTCTTCCGAGAATCACTCACTCAAAGTCCAACGTTGTTGTCGTTCCGCAGCCCTCGAAGTTTCTCTTCCAGGAAACCTCGCCGGAGTTTCTCTTCCAGGAAAACTCCCGTCTTCAATAGGCCACTCTTCAAACTTCAACTTCTTCGCCGGAAATCCGTCGGCTTCACACACGCAGCTGTTGCCCGCGTCTTCGCTCGATAGCGGTAAACCCACGCTCTTGCCTGTAGCTCGAGCCGTCCCTACGGACCAAAACTTCGCCGACTACACGGCGGAATCTCTACGCACTCTGGCGCTCACTTCCGTCTCCTCCTGTTCTGTCACTACGGGCAGAACCTTCGCCGACTACACGGCGGAATTCCTACGCGCTCCGGCGCTAACTTTCCGTCTCCTCCTGATTTCTCGTCTCGGCTGCTCGGTTAAATACCTTGCGCGCGACTTTCCAGATGTTTCTCGTCATTTCGTCGGCGCGATACGCAGCGAAGGCTGGGGAGAGGCACGAGACGGTTCGGCTGCCCTCTCCGGAGGATGATTCACTCGGTCTGACCCCGCCTCCTTCGTTCGAGAAAAATCGCGGCCTTGCTGGGCCGCCGATGTGGGGTGAGGAGGATCGTCTGCGAAGCCGTGCTTCTGCGGGGAGAGCGCGCGCCCGGGAGCCCTGGATGTTTGCTTTCCCTTTTTTTTTTCTTTTTACCTCGCGGCGTTTCTGCCGCCCGTTGTCGCAAGTATTTGGCGGCGCGCTCTTGTTTAGCGCTCGTTCTGTGACACTGGTTACATGGACTGATTAGTGCAGTAAGATAGAGTACACTGGGGTAGTACTACAAATGCCTCAGCTTTGAAGCGCAATAAGTCAAAGTGCACGAAGTAGGCTTTGAGTACGTGAACTCCCCAGTTAGTGTCCACAGTGCGTTGTCGCAGGGTAATGCTTAGTGACAATCGCTGCAAAACCTCCTTAATGGCGCGTGCATTCACCAAACTCTGTTCGCTGTGCAGACGTGCCTAGGCTTGGTAGCAGTGGCTCGAAAGTAGATGTTATATTGACTTATTGGTACGTGGGGCTTACCGCCCCGAAACCAGTATATGACAAACACCGTAGTGTAATGCTGCGGAAATATCGACTACCTGTGGTTCTCTAACGTGCACACAAATCAATGCTATACTGGGCGTCCGGTATGTGCAAAAATTCATTCGGAATGCTTTTCTTGAATTTATTTACGAAAATTTAGGACAATTTAGGGTTGTCTTAGGAGACGCAGCAAAATACCCGAAAAGTGCCTGACTACGTTGCATCACTCCGCCCAGCCAGGGTGGTCTAGTGGCTAAGGTACTCGGCTGCTGACCCGCGGGTCGCAGGATCAAATCCCGGCTGTGGCGGCTGCATTTCCGATGGAGGCGGAAATTCTGTGGGCCCGTGTACTCAGATTTGGGTGCACGTTAAAAACCCCAGGTGGTCAAAATTTCTGGAGCCCTCCACTACAGCGTCTCTCATAATCAAATAGTGGTTTTGGGACGTTAAACCCCACAAATCAATCAATTAGGTTGCATCACTCCGACAGCAGTCGTGACAGTGCGTGATGTCATTCACAACTTAACATAACCACAATAGCACTTAATAGTACAATAGGAAAATAAAAAAGAACATCTGCTCTTGTAGCTTCTAGAGGAAAATAAACAACAAACAAACAGCAACAAAATAGTTGTACAAATGTGGCAGTATGTGCTGTTCGATATAGATTGCACAGCAAATAAGAACACTTCAGTACATAACTGAGCCCCACAGCTCATGACTCCGAAAACAATCACCCTTTTACTTGTTTTTTTTAATTGAGTTGGGGAAATTCCATTTGCATTAGGTTTAATATACCTGGGTATATAATAGTATATAATAATAGTGTCTTCGGCACTACATCTGAGGACCACGTTATGATTTCGCAAGACGCCGTTGTGGAGGGCTCCGAATTCAGACCATCTGGTGCATTTTATTGCGAGCTCACTTCGAATAGTACGTGGCCCTTTCGCATGTCACCTTGCGACTGCCACGGCCGGCATCAAACCCACGAACCTCGCGTCAGCAACCGAGAGCAGTAACCACTAACCCATCACGGCTAATACAAGACGGCCGAAGTCCGGACTCCAGAAGCTAAAACTTGCTGTTATAATCTTTTGATATCTCGTGTTCGTTTTTGCCAATCTATTCTAATCAACATACTGTTACATGACAATCTCACTAACTTCAGAGGCAAACGATGACACACTGTAATAGTGCTCCAATCTGGGCTAATCAAATCTAAAAATCAATCATCTTTATCTATTCGAGTTCATCGTACTTCTAAAGATCGCTTCGTTTTTTTTAAGTATCGCTATATATGCGAGACGCTATAGTACTAAAATGTAGCTCTCGGGCAGCTATGTCCGCAGCAGTGAAGTTATTGCCATGAAAGACGACGTGAAATGGTTGTGCACACCACGTCGGTAGTTCACATTTATTTCACGGTATCTTGAAAGCTATGAAACATTTTTTCCATGTAAATTCCCTGAAATAGAACAAAATATCGCTTGGACTGCTGACTACCTCGTCAGCACTACAATAATTCCAACAGTCGTTCTATACTTTGCTAGACTAGTCCTGCGAAGGTCACAGCTTGTGAGCATTAAAAAACTAACTAAAAAACTGAACATTTTTTGTGTGACGGAAACATAAGGTTACTTAAGGGGCTCTGTAACACTTTTCAAGCACGGTGAGAAAACGTTGCCATTAGATAACGCACCACAAGGCCAAGGATTTACAGTCAATTCTCAAAGTCCCCCGAAAATCGCTCCCTCTTCGCACTACAGATCATGCCATCTATTGAAATTACCGCACTATATACCGAAATTTACGGCCATTGGCTGATTTTAGCATCTTATGGCGCACAGTTATTGCGCCTCCAGTGGGCGGCCGCCACGTTAAAAGTTAAAAAATGCTTTAAAAGTTAAACGAATGCTAACGACGACAAAGAAGGAAGTGGCTAAGGGCGCACAAGCTATCGCTTCACGGAAATCCAAGAATTCGACCAGAGAAGCGAGGGAACATTCTTTCGCATCATTCGTCAAGTCTAATTACACTCGGAGCGATGACCGAGAGCGGTGTACGCGCGCAATTAAACAGAGGGCTCGCCGAAGGGTTCGTGGAAAAAAAATATATATACTCACTCGTTTCGACAGTCACGCTGCATGTGTCCGTGGCGCTGAGGCAAGGGACGTCGAGGTAGGTGGCGTCATCGACGAAGACGTCTTGTGAACCTTGCTCAGATGACATGGTGACACGCGGAGGACAGCCGATCTGGTTCGTCCTCTTGTTCGAACGCACAGTTGATGAGTGTCTTCTTCTTCGTCACCGACCTTGACATGATCCCGCAGCCGGGCATTGCAAAATCCCGCGCTTTTTCTTCTTTTCATTACATTCACGCGTTAACTTCGGGCCCTTATTGTTACGGATTTTGTCGTTGCGGGAAAATTTAGAAGGTGAGCTCTTTCTTATGCCATGTTCCTCTGAATAACATAACTTACCATTCTTTTGGAGAATAAAATGGTGTAAAACAATAACCCACTACTGAGCCAGTCACCTGCATTGGGTATGAGCCGTTTTCAAAGGACAAAAAAGAACAACAAAACGACAACCTAGGCTGAAATTTTGACGAGAATATTGAGATGTAGAGCACAAAAAATAAATCTATACACGCCCTAATGGTATAAAGATAGCCCCGCTGCGGTGGTCTAGTGGCTAAAGTACTCGGCTGCTGAACCGCAGGTCGCGGAATCGAATCTCGAGTTCGGCGGCTGCATTTTTGATGGAGGTGAAAGTGCTTTAGGCTTGTGTTCTCGAAATGGGGTGCACGTAAAAAACCATAGATGGTTGAAATTCCTGCAGCCCTCCACTACCACGTCTCTCATAATGATACGGTGGTTTTGGAACGTAACATCTCATATAACAATCAATCAATCTGGTATAAAAATACGTTTCTTATGTCTAAAAAAGAAGCAATAATACTTCTGCATTGATTTCTGCCGTACCGATGTTTTTGTATACCATGAAAAAAAGGACTCTTCGGTTATACTGAGGCAACCTGATGTGCATGTCACTCGAACGGAGCTGTTGTTACTTAGTGATCTAGAACACTTGGATGGGAAAATAAGCAGTGGTGTAGACAAATTCATTAATAGTTGTAACCGATCCATTACATTTATAAATCACTGAGCATTATCCCGTGGCGATCTATCACCATATATCAATAGTTTTTAACTGGCTATCAAAAGTGCACAGCGAAACATTTACTTCGTAGTTAGAAGAAAAAAACACATGAAGATTGGCCATTATTCCTTGGCTTAATAACTTCGAGGATGCTTGATGGATTGGTATGTGAGGTGTAACGTCCTAAAACCACTATATGAATATGCGAGACGTCGTAATGGAGGGCTCCCGAAATTTTAATCACTTGGTGGCGTTCTTTAACGCGCGCCCAAATCAGACCACACGGGCCTACTCCGTGTCCGCCTCCATAGGAAATGCAGCCGCCGCAGCCGGGATTCAATACCGCGACCTGCGGGTCAGCAGCCGAGTACTTCAGCCACTTGACCAAGGTGGCGGGGCTTGTAGGATGCTTTGAAATATTAATAATAAAATCCGCCCAACTCCTAGCCAGTCCCCTTAGGTGGTATGTTCCAATCATCGTAGGATCATCCGTATAATCATTATCAGGTCCACATTATTTATGCATGATAACCACGGTTTTTTAAAAACCACTCAATTCTTGGTCAATCCCCTCAGTGGGTATGTGCCACGGACAATACGTCAACAAGAACAAGAACAAGAACCACAGTTGGTGCTGTCAACATGGGAATGATGGCTCTTCTTAAGATAAGAACGTACGCCGAGCCACTATGCTACCTTTTCGGTGAAGATGTGGCACTGTTAATTTCTAGGACACGAGTTCGATAGCCGAATACTACAGTATACGCGAAGAAAATGGGAAGCTATTGCACATTCAAATCTGAATACACAGCAGAAATGTACACAGTTAAAGTTGGCCTAGTGTACCAAGGTAACCTGCGTAGAGTTCAGTTATCCATCATTCAGATACACGATTTTGTTTGCGCTCGGTGCAATCGAGTTTGCGATGCTACAATAGGCATTTTTCTAGCAATCAACCATGCCTCGGCAATACCTCGCATATTCTTATTGCTGTTTCTCTACCGAACTGCACAATCATTGAACACAGGTCGGCAGCGGCAGTTGTTGCAGCGCACTGATACGGGCCCATAACTGTAACAGTGGAAGTCTTGCTTGGGCTCTCTGAGTGATTTATTCATGCATGTGCCAGTCTGCTTTACACGCACTTTGCCGCACGAGAATGGGCACCTATAAACAACACTTTATGCACTGGCCTAGAAAGGGCCCTGGTGTTTGATCCGTCATTCTGGGCATTTGCTGTGACAAAGATGATGAGAACAAAAGCTCAATAGTTCTTGTAGAGCGTCAAGTACCACATCTACTTCGACTTTGCAGTCCACATTGTTTAAGTTGTGAGACAACCCGGGCATGTATTGCACAGATACCACCTTTCGCTTGTCTCGATCGTGACTGCTAGAGCTAGCCTGTTCTTCTACCATTTAGCGCGAGAGCTTATTTGATAGATATTCTGGCGTCCGCGTTGGTGCCATTGGTTTGGAGAAAAAAATCAACATATTATGCGTAATTTAAAAATCGAAAAAGTTGTAAATATTATAAACAAAAAAATATTTTGGCTCTGAGTGATAATCAAACCCGCATTGTTTTCGGGGGAAGCAACTGTTTTACCACAGGCAACGCGTATGCTTGGAAGTAGAGTGAAAATAACATACGCTCATTCTAAATGCAGTGAAAATAACTTACCTGCAATGCGAACACAGACGGCATGTATACATGCTTAAAAATGCATCATATATTACCTCAGTAATGGTGCGCGATGTAGCATACGTCGTGATCAGGCGTCACAACATCCGGTTATCATAAATTGATGGTCATGAATTCACCCACTACAAAAGGAACACATTACTGTGACTTTTTATAAATGTCATGTAGTGGGTGCATAGCAAGTTCGAGCACATTTCACGCACACAATTGCCTGTAATTTGAAGCCTGCTTTCGGTTACACAGATTGCAGCCATTTGGTAAAACTTCAAAGACACAAGCTATATTAAACTCATGAGTTCATGAGATGGGATATCGCTATCGCGTTCATTTCTTAAAAGCGAAGTTTAAGGATCCTCGAGTTTTCTTAAAGGGTTCTCCGCCAATGACAGGAGCACGTGGGTTGGGTACCTTGCACCAGACGTGACTCTTTTTGTCAGGAGAAACTGACTTGCGTTCGGTGAGACCATGAGTGAGGAGTTCTCGACCTAACAGATGTTAGCAACTATACACATCACTAACCTAGATAGATAGATATGTAGGGTTTATCGTCCTAAAACCACCATATGATTATGAGATACGCCGTAGTGGAGGGTTCCGGAAATTCGGACCACATGGGGTTCTTCAACGTGCATCAAAATCTGAGCGCTCGGGCGTACAACATATCGCTAACCTAGAAAAGAGGTGTTGTATGCGGAAGTTGCTTCTTATTCTATCGACTGTGATATTTCCAACAACAAAGCTGCTAGTCCAAATTAGTTTGATGTCTGGAAACTGAATGATAATATCAAGAAGAACTTCATGTGTAATAAGGTGTTTGTCAAGGATTCGTGGAACACAAAAATCTCCATGTAAGCACATGGTAAAAAAACACCAGATGGTCAAAACTTGAGCTCCAGACTCCACTTCTTTTTTTGATGTAGAATGCTTCCACACGTTTTGTCACCTGATCACTATGTTCAAAAAGCCCGGGCCTTTCACTAAACAAGAGCGTGCACCCACATGTGTGGCAGTGCAAAGACAGATTCGCGATATCTTTACATCGACATCTTTACATGAAAAAGAAAAAAAAATCCTAACCGGTAGCATGTTTGTTTGAAATTATTTTTTTCGAGCCTGCGCAGTTACCCGCAGCGTAAAAATGGTAATGACGTCAACACGATCCCTCGCTGGTCCCTTTACGCATGTTCTCTGTGTTTGTCTTATGTGTTCAGATAATTTGTATATATCAAAAAAATCTTCAGTTGAGATTCCGCGCTTGTTTGTGTTCATTCTCTTTGATCCGTGGGTTTTTGTGCTGTTACCGCACATAATGTATGAGAAACGAGCCCAACTATCTGCCTTTCTTCAGTTTATTTCTTCTACAATTGATTTTTTTCTTATCCTAACGTATTTTAGCGGCGAAGCTCCTTAAAGCGGCACCCGTTCGTCCCCCATTGTAGTCGTAGTGCGCAACTAGTCTTACGTTTTGACCTGCAAGGTGGTACCAGTGGGAGATTTCTCTTGTGCGTTGTTGAACGACAAAAAATTCGCAGCGTGCGCGTTAAATAAAAGCCGAATTCTCCTGTCTCTAATTCCCAATTAGCAGCCGTTGGCACGTACATTGAGCAATATTTGACAAGAAAGGGTTGCTACGTTGTACGTGCTGGGCATAACCTCCTTAGTTTTACAAATGTTTAGCGAGCGCAGTGCCATGAATACAGTGAGCTATTATATACGATGAACTCGAGGTGGTTAAAGGTGGGAAGTAGACACGAAGCGCAAATCTTAAGAAAGTGTGCATGTGCCACCTCTCGTTTAGTCCTTGGAATGTCTGCTCGATGGCGGTGCTTCTATATGCGGAATATATAATGAAAAGATGCGAGATGGTGGTACTAGGAGTGTTGACTAGATGGACGAATGGACACACAGACAGATGCATGAACGGACCCATGGATGGCTGCACAGACAGATGGACGCATGGACGGACGCAGAGGCGGATGCATGGACGAACGCAGGGACGTACGCACAGATGGACGTGCGGACGCACGAACAGATGCACGCACGGACGGCTGAATGAACGCACGGATGGTCACACAGACGGACGCATAGATGGACGGAACCAAGATCGAACGGACGGACGCATGCTTCGCCCCACTCTATTATTCACCCCGTGGATATGGTGCCAATTTTTTTTTCAAGACCCAGCCTTCTTGGAGGCAAAAATGGCCACTTGCGAATGTCGCACAAGAGTGCCATCATGGCACTTGCGCCTAGGAACATGCCCACAGAAACTAATGGCCATGTGCGGGGGCATAAGACCATCGGTAGGACACACAACGCGGATGTGCTGAAGTTAGAGGTCTGAATTCTGGAGCCCGACAAGACTGCTTAAGAACTGCCTTAGGACAACGTGCGTACGACAGTGTGGAGGAAGGGAGGGGGAAACAAGATATGGGGATTCAGGGATTGAGTTTCTTTGGATGACAGCCAGATTATGAGCACCGAATTGCAACGGGAAGACAAATCCTGCGGTCAAGGTCTTGAACCTAGCCGGTACAGCGATACCGGAAGAGCACAGGGAGGCACTTAAGCTTGAACCAAAGTTCTGCGTGGAGCCGAAATTCAGTACCATTGAAAAAGTAGCTTTAGCGAGGACTGTTTCTACGGATGTTACGGAGGTTGAGAGGACAAGGTGTGTGTCTGAATGTGCAGATGTCATTAAGCGTAGTCAAAAAGAGACAAAAGCGTACAGTTACTAACTCTTGCCAAATCATTGAAAGGAAAAATTTGAAGTTATTGACCGCGGATAAGGAAGTGTTTTTTGTACTGCTGACTGGAGGACAGTTCTCTCAGAAAGCATCTGTGGCTCTGATGAAAAACTTCCAGGTAGGGAAAGGTGAGCCGAAAAATGTTAAAGAAAGCGCAATGAACCTCTTCCAGGAAATGAACCTAGAAAGTCTGTCTAGAAGTGTAGCAAAGACTCAGCTGTTACAGCTGGATTCTTTTCTTTTTCGATAAAGACCCAGTAACCATAAGATGCGTTTACCGGAAATGCACCCTATAAAACTTCCCCTTTACATTGTTTACCGTGGCTGTGTACCGCGGCTTAACATGTTTACTGGTCACTCCCACTAGTGTTTTGATGTTTTTTGCGGATAGAATTCCGAGGGAACGCTCAGAGGATTAACAGAAGCAGCCTTTTCGCACTATTGTTTTTGAAAGAGGCGCATGGCAATTGATTGTTTCAGCATTTTCGCAGAAGCAACCAGAAAAAAACTGAAATGCTGGATCTATTCATAGTAAAGAATTCGCTGGTGATAGGTGAAGAATTACGTTGTGCGAAGTTTGACGGATGCGCGGCATTCAGTGTACACGTAGAAGAATTTATATTACTCCCTTCCACAGCGGGAGCAAATGAATTGTGTTAAATAACAAATTCTGGAAGAAAACGATGAGCAAAACTTCCAAAACACATGTTGTTTGAAAGTGCAATTGTTTTTGGAGTTATTGATGTTCTATTTGCAATCAACCTTGATTGTTAGGGAAGGGAGAACGATGGTTTAGAAAGCGAAGCTTTCTATTGAATCTACGGTGGCACCAGTTCTCAGCGACATCTTTCTAGGGATAGGCGATTCCAGTCTGGAAAAGAAGTTGGAGGGAAAGGTGGTTCGTGTTGCCCGTTACGTGGATAGTGGTGCCCCAAATGAGGAGCGCATGAATGTTGTAAAGCGCCTGCAGATCTTTCGAAAAACTGAGATGGGGCTAAACTTCACCAGCGAAATGCCTTCACAGCACGCCTTACAGCTATAGACATAAAAATAACTTTTTCTAACCACCACACTTGTTGTGTGCATAACCAAAGACCCGTAAAATCGTAGCTTAGTTACAAGTCGGGTCATTCAAAAATAGTGAAGAAGGGAATCACTACGTCTAGCCTCGGGGTAGCTATTTAAGGGTCGTGCAGGCACCAGGTGGAACAAAGCTTCTATGAACAGGTATATCGCCTTCAGGTAGCCAGCTTCCGACGCCTGTTAGCACTTATGTTTGCGACGGTCTGATAAGTCAGATCAAGAAGAGAAAAGAAAGTTTAAAAAAACGAAGTAAAAAAAATGTGCCACCATGCCCTACAAGCATAGGTTAGCCTATGGACTAAAAAATGTGGCATCACGATGCTACGTACAGGTACTATTTTTTGGAAGAAACAAATTAGAAAAATTGTTACCTATGTTGAACGAAAAGCGTGATAGAAAGAGCTCCAGCCAAACTAATTGCGGTGTAGAACACAGGGATGCTTAAAGACTCTGTACACTACTTAGTGTACAAAATTTCCTTAACATGCAAAAAAGTGCATATCGGGCAAACAAGGCTTTGTCTCTATGTATGGCTAAAAGACTGCTCCGGAACCTTTAATTCCTGCACGTACGGGAATCTGCCTTCGCACTGCCACATGTGTGGGTGCACGCCCTTGTTTAATGAAACGACAGTGCTCATCAAACTTAGTGATCAGGCGACAAGAGAACTTGTGAATGCATTCCATATCAAAAAAGAGGGCGAGCCCTTCGTTAGTCAAACACAGATATCTTTACAAAAAAAGAAGAAATCCTAATCAATAGGATGTTTGTTGGAAGTTATTTTTGTCGCGCCTGCGCAGTTACTCACAGCGTAAAATTGATGACGTCTACATGGTACTTTGCTGTCCCCTTTATGCATGTTCTGTATGTTTATTTATGCGTTCGGATAATTTGTATATATCAACAAATCATCAGTTGAGAGTCAGTGCTTGTTTGTGTTACTTTTCTTCAAACCATGATGTTGTGCGCTGTTACCCCTCATAATGGTAAGACGCATCAGAAGGAGTCCCGTAAAGTCACTGCATTTAACGCATGGGGTGATGGGCAGCTACAGTCTTCTTACAATATAACGCATCTGTTTCGAGCTGTGGTGCCAATGCATCGTGCAAATAACAGCAGTTCAGGTGTGGTCTTCCTTGTATTTACGGAGAACTTCAGAATAATGCTCTTGCCCTATAGAGTGGAGTGAACTTCAAGATCACAATTAAGATCAATTTTTTTATTGTGTGATAGTACTCGGAAATTTAAATTGTGAATTACTGCAATGTAATCTACATAGTGCCTGGTGTCTGTGGCTTGTGTCGCTGAAGCTTTCGCATATGGCTGCATTCTGGGTAATTGGTAGGATGCTTCAAACCATGAGCAATTCTGCTCGTGAAATTGTTTCGAACTTTCTATGCGCCCACTACGTGGCCTTAAGGAAGTACGCGCAGTAACGTGTCTGCCTTTTTAATTGGTGGTCGGCTCTAAACTACGAGGTCGTCGTTGTGATAATTACATGTTCCGACGCCGCAGAGCAATTTAGGCTTGTACCACGCAATATTGCTGTAATATAACACGCTGTGTTCTCAGTCCTGCATATAAGTCACGTGGGTTCATGCATTTACGTACTTTCACTGCATTTCCAAGCACAAGAAATTCCAATTTTCAACTACATTTACAAGCGCACTCGTAATTGTGTTCTAGGACGCCTGCTTGCCACGCGAAGGGCCTGCTTTGAATTATCTATGGAACCAGGAAAGTTTCGCCATTCAATTTATTTTCATCTTTCTCAATTTTCGGTCACGCGCAAAATTAGGATGTTTCGCTCGCAACAAACGAAGCTCATGCTGACGCTGACAGCAGTGCCGGAATTTCCGTGCAACAAGCTCTTTAGACGGAGAAGGTGAATCCGCGGAGAGTCTTGAGAAAAACATAAATGGCCGGTAAAAAAAAGAAGCGTAACGGACATTTCAATCAACCATACAGTGACATGGGAGCAATTATTATTATTATCTGAGTTGCATACGCATATACACAAGGACACAGAGAAAAGAGGAAGAGAGCAAGCTGGCAACTGCCACCTGGAGGGGCACAATACCTGCTGACTTTTTCGGGAGGAGGGAAGAAACAGAGGAAACAGAGGAAGTTCGACTGACTCTAAGCCAAATGTCTAGGTCTACCTTGCGTAACAGCATGACCGATTATATTGATGATTTCTTCTTGCTGATGGAGCTCGCCTACAGTGATTGGGCAGAAGTCTCGAGGCAGCATCTTTGAGTTAAATATCTCTGAAGCTAAGAAAAACCTGTAACTTAAGACTGTAACTTAAGACTAAAAGAAAGCATCTCCACTAAGAAAAACCAGTAACTTAAGACTGTAACTTAAGACTAAAAGAAAACATCTCCAATGAATGAAAATTATATACAACCAACAGTCAGACTTTCAGACGGAGTACATCAAGAATCAAAAACAGCATTCATTTAGAATATTGAGAATAATTCAATGAGAGGGTTTCAAAATGGTAGAACGAAAAAAATTGATAATCATCCCCGATTTGCCTGATTACGGAGATTCCACTTGCGCAATGTGTTGCCGAAACTGTCACCTATATTACTGCTCCAAGAATTCAAAGAGAAACGCAGTTGAATCTTTTATTTCCGTACTGAAATGACCATGGGCTATGTGCTTCTTCAAGGCCATTCATGCTGTCCGCAGACTCCCCTTCTGCATGTCTGCAAACAAACAAATACGTTGTTTGCATATAACACAAAACACACGTCTAATGCTAAGACGATTATGGAGACAATGTCTGACAAAATAAAACTAGAAAACAATTGTGTAAGCTCTTGTTCACCTGACAGGTAACCTTTTTTATTGCTCATTTCGAAGCTGTTTAACTTATCGTAAAGGTGCTGCAGCGGCAAACTGCTGTAGTCTGTTTTTGTCCAATTCGAAAGCAGTCAAGTGTTTCCTTCCCAAGCTCTCTTAAGCGCATAGAACACGCTTTGAAAGAAGTGAGTTGCTGAGTTTTCGAAAAATAAGCGTCTTGTGGGAAGTGCGCTTTTAAATATGGCAGGTGAATCAAGAATAAGCGATTCATGAAATTTTGCTTCTGCACTTTCTGGAAAGGTCAAAAGGGGTGCGAGATAGAAACATCTAGATGGATTCGTAGCAAGAACAGATAATTCATTTCAGAGAGCCACTATTCTACATCGTAATATCATTGCAGAGAAAAGATGAGAGCTTTCAGGAAATGGCTGTACGTTTTTGCCACGCCGGTACAGCATAGGTACATCCGCACAAGCCATCTAAGAGGAAAGGTCAGTGAAGTGTAATGCTATACATCTTTTGAGCGAGGATAAATAGGGACTCATATTTCAGTGCTGGAGCACTATTTATTCAACGCGAACCTATATTAGAAAATTCATGGTATTGTTTAAAAAATGCCATAATTCAGCAAGAAACGGTATCAGAATTTCAACTACATGCCGCCTAGTTCTCGCTGGCACGTTTATACAATAAACCGTGTGCTAAAATAAAGTCTTCAAGGAACGATTCCTATAGAAAACGAACACACTCCATCGAACTGTAATAAAGAACCACTTATCTTTGAAAGCACTGGTTCTCGTTTTCTTTTCAACCTCTTACTATCATGTTTGCATATTTCGAGGAAATCTATGCAAAAGTATACAAACCATTCCTCCATCACACTTCATCCCGTCTAGCACGGTAGCATTAAGGCACCTTTTCATAGTAGGGGATGTCAGGAAACAGCACTTCATTTTACACCTTCTGCTACTGTCTTCAAGCTGAAAAGGGCAACAGCACGGCATTGTAAATTGCTCTGAAATATACGTTATTCCTAAAGGAAGCAGAAACAAAATGTTTTAACACAGGCATAAAAAATAACAATGAAAACACCCGAATAAGAAACCGTGCTAATAAATCAAGCTCACTACAATAAAGAAAATTGTGCACGATGAAGGAATTCGCAATGCACTGACAGACAGGGGTGTAGCCAGCAAAAAAAAAAAAAAAACGAATGGCATCCCGAAGGTCCGCCTCCACCACTTCCTAAAACTTTTTCTTGCTGCCTTGTACCTCCAATGAAGAAATGATTTGGTGCAAAGCAGAATGCAGACAGACAAAGGGCGCAGAACTGGCACTGTCCTTGTCTCTTGTCTGTCTATGTGTTGTTTGGCACAAAATATTTTTGACAACAAGAAGCCATAAACAAACTAGTCCTAGAAGACGTTTTGCTATGCAATGTACCACCGACAAAAAGGGCCTCCTCCGCTGCAAATCATGTCCATTTTTATTCACTTGTACGCGATTAGTATTCAGGGTCTAACAGGTCTGGTTACCAATATTTGTGGCTTGTCCCAAAGGGTGTTGCTTGGCCTAGCTTTTCTCGTGACGCTCATGCAACCGTGGCTGCAAAACCAACGAAAAACGAGGTTTTTATAGCGGTTCAATGGCCAGTGCTGTCAACGCGGACCTTCTGCTGGTCCCGTGCATCAGGCTGCGAACAACAGTCGCAAATACCCGACAAACAAGCGTATTGCCACAGATTGCCCTTTGTTTGACAGGACGGCACGTTAAGAAACGTAATTGGCTCGCTCCTCTACACTCAGGCGCGCTACCACCCCTCTGTATACCTGCCGAACGCTCACGATTAGGCTCTAATCCTTAAAAATCGAAATGTTGCAGCGATGTGTTGAATACAAAATGCTTATATATTGGTAGCAAAGAGCTTGAGCAAAAAAAAAGTGGAGGGGTCATTTTGATGAGTCGCCGAGGGTTTGACCTCTTTCTCCTTTACGGGCAGGGCAGAATCGTTTTCAATGAAGTTCTGACATTTTAGTTTTAGACAGAGATGGTCGTATACTACCTTAAACGAATAAACGGCCGTGTACATTGTAATCTGAAAACTAAGACCACAAAACACTGGTGCAGCATGCGTGCAACGTCTTGTCGGGCACTAGAGACGTGAGGTAATCAGCCGTCATTGATATCTGCGGTTACTATAAGTCGTGTGGCTATTATACACAAAGGCGGAGTTCGGAGACTATGAAATGCACGTGATTGAACATACACCGATGTCCAGACTGCCCCCACCTAATATCACGGTACAATAAAATGTTTTTTTTTTAAAGAACGACGTCATTCTGCTGAGTAGAGCAGTCTTCTCCATACGGGCATAAAATCTCACCGTAAAAGTGCGCGTCACTAGTCCTCACCTGGCCTACTAACCAATCGAGGAAAAGACGCCAACGTTGCCTATGAACGAACATATTCTAAAGTATGGCGCCTCCAGAAATAGACTCAAGGGAAAACTGCGTGGCAATATATTTTGACGCTTAACTCGTCGTGTCTCTGCAGGACGGCTCGAATTTTGTGCTCTAAGTAATTTGCGACATTGTCCGGCCATAGCTTTATGTAGCTCACGTAGTTAAATGAGTTAATGCAGAAAAAAAGGGAGAGCATAAGGAGTATCGGAAAGAGCCACATGCACTCTGATGGGATGAAAACACAAAAAGCGCGTTCTGGTTACAGTTGTTCAGAAAGACCTGTCAGTCGTAAGAGGCGCAGTTGCATTTACAGGGCCTTCTACGACGTTGTGTAGTGTTGATGGCACTACTTTTCTGCCCTAAAACATTGGTTTTCAAAGTGAAACGCGTTGCGAAGAGATAGTCGCTTTTCCATTTAAAGTGGTTTCCCCGAGTGCTTGCCGTTTTCTGGCCATTAGGTGCGTTTACTGAAAACGCACCCTATAAACTTCCCTTTTACCTTGTTCAAAGTGGCTGTGCGCCACGGCTTAGCATGGTGACTGGTCGCTGCCGCTAGCGTTTTGATGTTTCCTGCGGATAGAATTCCGACGGAACGCTCGCGACGCGCGCACTCTTGTGCTCTGCCAGGACTGAACATCCGATCCGTAACTACTTTGTTTCAGGACAAGACATTCTGTTTACCGGCATATGTGAAACAAAAACAAGGGTAACAAGTGCATTCCCGCAAAGAGGGCGTTAATTTGCTCTTCCAGTTCATCAAAAGCAAGTAAAACTCAATGCACACTGTATTGGCACAGAAGTGATGCTGAGACGTTTCTCGGAGGTCCACAATTTAAAAAAAAAACACGATGGACGCCATCGTCGTCCACCCACGAAAGTTATCTGCACCAACACCTAAAGTGGCTAGCAAAAAGCAAATCCGACCTCAATAGGGAATTGTAATGTTAGAAAGAACAATCGGGACCCCTAGGCGCCTTTGCTCAACATGAGTCGCCCCAGAGTTGTGCAGGCCTTTGTGCTCATGTTTTAGATGCGAAATGTGTGGTGTGTGGCGTGACAGCGCATGTGCAACCCTCCCTTCAATCTCGCCTCCTAGCTCCCCCTCTCTTGCGTCGCAACGCTGACGCAGGCACAACGTCTTCTCGCTCCCCCCTCTTTCTCATATGCGTATTCCTTCAAGCAGCGTCTACACCCATAGAGTTTCCTAATTTACACTAGAGGGAACTCCAGCGAGCATGGGAATGATGAGTAGTACACAGGTTTGTCTGATTTTCGTAATTCTGGCCCTCTTCTGGCTTCGTGTGTGTTCGTATGGCTTGGAGCTGTTCTCTCACAAAACATCAATGAGCAAACATTCAGTGGTTGCGCTTCACAACCTTATTCTTTTAGGCTTAGCATTTTGAATCGGGTCACTAAGTTCAAAAGAGTTCGTTCTCTCCTCCAAACGAAACCAAAACCATCAATAAACGAAGCTGCAAGTACGAATTGTCACCCGAGAGTACGAAGACTAGGCAAGTCTGTGTACTACCAATTCTTCTCATAGTCGCTAACCGTCGCAGCGCCAGAGTCCCCCCTTCTTAATTTTAAGAAACTCTATGTTTACACCCCTATTGTACATTCGTTCCTCTTCTCACCTTTCTCATCTCTTGCACTACTCTTTTTATTGCCTTGCAAGAACGATGAATGCATCTGCTCACACCTCTTTTTCTCTCTCTCCTCCAGGCTTCTCTTCCAGAAGTGTTTACAGACCCATCACGCATGCGCATTCGCTCCTCTTTCTCATCTCCTAAGCTTCCTTTCTCACCTCGAAATGCAGGCAGCGTTAGCCACCCAGTTTCTTGATTGAAAAAAAAAATGCGCCCATCTCCCCGAAGGGAATTGTGAGGAAATGCGAGTGCATTTCTTGCACCATAAGTGGGTACCTTTTTTGTCAGAAATTTCCCTTCACCGACTTCTGCCATCGACTTGAAAGACGACCAGCCAGCGAACGACTGAAAGAGAGAGTGAGCGAACGCGACAGTAGAGCGCCAGCGATCTCGACTTGGCGTCGGCGTTTCACAGGGTTGTCTCGAGCACACATTTTCGGATGTTTTTGAGAGGTGTGAAGCCAGCGACCGGTCGAGAGTGAGGCGCGAGTGGACGGGAGAGTAGTGCGCAGGGATAAAATAGAGTGAGTGGTGATAGATGGAGCGGCAAAGCACTGCATCTACCCTCTCCTATGCTATCGCACCATATTCTGCGTTTGCTTGGGTTGAGAATGAGCGTGTGCGCCCGCATCTATTTCTACGGGAGACGGAGCGGGACCGAAGAGACAACACCTGCCGGCGCGTGAACAGCACCAGATGTCTCACATTGCCCGACTAAGACACGCATTCCGAATGAAAAACTTAATGTGCACGCTGCACCGCCACTGACTTGTCACCTCGTATAGAAAGGCAATGAATTTTGAACTCCAAAGTAGTGCTAGTGGACGATTTTTTTTTGTGCGTAGTTGAACAAAAAATTTCAGAGTTCGTGTTAACTAAAAGTGGACTTGGAGTCTCAGTGTCATATTGAGGTCGTCTGTCTCGCATTGCCAATTAGCAGTGATTGGCACGTCCGTATAGGAAACATTAGTACATCACTGCGTGCTTTGAACCTTTCCAGCTTTGTCTCCTGCACAACATCACCATCAGAGCAGCGTAAACGCCTTAGCCTATGTAAGCGTTAACGCCTGCTCCTTCGGATATACACATGGTTTTTTTAGCGAAATATGGTGCAAATTCTTTGTATTTACTTGTTTTTTTTTTCAATGCAAGTGATATCGCTGCATTTGCTACCGATGGAAGCGACGCCTACGGGTGGGTTTGCATTGTTGTAAGTAGTAAGTCATCTTTTGTCCCTCCATGTTTTCTTCTTCCTTCGTCTCTTAATGTTTTGTAGCTATTCAGTGACATTTTAACACTTGATGCATACTTGCCACATTTTGTGTTTCAACTTTGTATATTTTGTAGTGAAGAAGAGGAGCTTCAGCGGCATTTCTCGGCGCATCAGGGGCATCGCCATCAGCATAAGCTCGTGCTTGCTGCGCTTGGCCGGACGCTGCTGACTGCTTCGCTTTCTGCGTTCTGCGCTGCAAATAAACCCCGTTACAAGTGGTGGATTCTGCTGGGTTTCGATCACCCTGGAGCTTCGGAATCACACTTTACCATCCGTTATGCCTACCGACGCAAGCGCCGCTCCAACTCCTCCACCGGCACCGCCTACTGTTCTCTGCGCCGGTTCTCTGCGTCTGCGAGATCCCCCTGTCTTCTCAGGCACAGAAGACAAGGACGTTGACGACTGGATTTCAATGTACGAGCGAGTGAGTACTCACAACAAATGGGATGACACCGCTAAGTTGGCCTACGTCTCTTTCTACCTGTCGGACGTGGCCAAGCTGTGGTTTATAAACCACGAAGCGGAACTCCCTACATGGTCGGCCTTCAAAACGAGCCTCACACAAGTTTTCGGGCGGCCTGAGGTACGCAAACGCCGTGCGGAACAACGCTTACATACTCGGTCCCAGCAGCTTGGTGAGAATTTCACAAGCTATATTGAGGACGTTCTGGACCTTTGCAAGCGAGTGAACGAGTCAATGTCCGAAGAGCTTAAGATCAAGCATATCATGAAGGGCATTGAGGACGACGCTTTCCAAATGTTGCTTTTAAAGAGTCCTCGCACTGTCCTAGAACTGACCGAGTTATGCCAGAGTTTTGACGAGTTGCGCAGGCAACGTCTTTCCACCCGACGTCCCTCGGTGCTCGACGACTCTTCGTCCAGCCTTTCCACCCTTGGCATAGGAGAAGACCATGCCCCTCTTCTCTCCAAGATCCAAGAGTTCATCCGCGCTGAGGTCGCTCGTCAGCTCTCTTTGATGTCCTGTGTACCCGATCAACCACACAGATCGCCGTCTACACTCCGCGACTTCATTCAAGACCAGGTCGCACAAGTTCTTCCTCCCGCCCGTGAACCTCCCCCAGTCGCCGCACCTCTCACGTACGCCGAAGCCGTTGCTCGACCTCGACAGCCTGCGTTCCAGTCAGCGCCTATGTATTCGCCGCCGCCCTTTTCGCCGCCGACCTATTCACCGCCGACCTATTCACCGCCGACCTATTCACCGCCGCCTATGCCGATACCACCTCGGCCACAGTTTTCTGCCCCCCAGCCGCAAGTCGGAGTCTACTCCGACCAATGGCGGACCTACGACAACCATCCCATATGTTTTTCTTGTGGTGGTGTTGGCCACGTGGCACGTTATTGTCGTCGTCGCCAGGCTGCCCAGAACATTCGACGAATGCCCTCTTTCGACCCTCAGTTTTCGTCTACGCCTTCAAGCCCTCCTTCCTCTTCCTTTCCTTCTGATCGTCCACTCGGCCCGACCCGCCGCTCCCCATCTCCACGTCGACGTTCGCTTTCCCCTATGCGTCGCCGTTCCGGACCCACCGACCAGGAAAACTAACGGCCGCAGTTCCCGAGGCACGAACTGCGCCCCCGTCGCCATGCACAAGTCCTCACCCCTGTCCAGCTAACGTCATTGAAGTGTCAGTCGATGGTATCGTCGTCATGGCGCTTGTTGACACCGGAGCCGCTCTATCCGTCCTGTCCATGAACCTGTGCCGCAAACTCCGCAAAGTTCTGACGCCATTATCCGGCCTCTCTCTTAGAACGGCTAACGCAGAAAGTGTAACACCTCTCGCAGCCTGCACCACACGAGTCGTCATCGAAGGGATTGTGTATATTGTCGAATTCGTAGTGCTGCCCTCGTGTTCCCATGACATGATACTCGGCTGGGACTTCCTTGCGAATAATAATGCCGTCATTGACTGCTGTCGCGCTAAACTTGAGCTATCTGCACTTCCTGATGTTGACGCTGTCGAAGCCTCCCTGCCGTGTTATAAACTGTTTGTTTCCGACGACACCACCGTACCACCGCGCTCTTCTCTGCTGGTGACTGTGTCGTGTGACGCTATTTCCGACGGTGATGTTGTATTTACGCCCTCTGCCCTGTTCATTCAACGGAAATGTTCTCCACTGCCTATTGCTCTCCTTACTCTCCACCATGGCGTCACGAAGACGCTCGTGTACAATACGCTAGAAGGGCCTTTACCTTTATTCTATGGTGAATGTCTCGGTCACGTGCATCCGATCGACGCCCGTCACATTTTTGACACTCCATCTAGTTTACTTTCTACGGACCTCAGCGCACTCATTTCTGACTCTGTTGTTGACCAGTCACTCCTTGACGCTTTCCACCGCTCCATCGATGTCGCAACGTCTTCGTCAGAACGAAGCCAGTTAGTGAACTTGCTGCAAAAGTTTCGTACTTCTTTTGACAGCCACGCTTCTGGCCTCAGTCGCACATCGAACATATCTCACAAGATTGACACAGGAAGCCATACGCCTCTACGGCAGCGCCCCTACCGAGTCTCAGCGTCGGAGCGCCGTGTTATTGACGACCAGGTTGCTGACATGCTCCAGCGGGGTATTGTACAGCCTTCTAACAGTCCCTGGGCGTCACCGGTCGTTCTTGTTAAAAAGAAGGACGGCTCCATTCGGTTCTGTGTGGATTATCGACGTTTAAACAAGATCACCCGCAAGGACGTTTACCCGTTACCTCGAATAGACGACGCCCTTGACTGTTTGCAGGGAGCAGAATATTTCTCTTCGCTGGATTTACGGTCTGGATACTGGCAAGTTCCTATGCAAGCATCTGACCAACCGAAAACAGCATTTGTCACACCTGATGGGTTATACGAGTTTACCGTTATGCCTTTCGGCCTTTGTAACGCTCCAGCCACTTTTGAAAGAATGATGGACGCTATTTTACAAGGCCTCAAGTGGAACACATGTTTATGCTACCTCGATGACGTAGTTGTCTTTTCCACCGATTTCGACACCCATTTAAATCGTCTCGAGCACGTCCTCACACGTCTCACCGACGCCGGCCTTCAACTCAACCTCAAGAAGTGTCGTTTTGGTGCTCGGCAGCTCACGATTCTTGGCCACGTCGTATCGCGGGACGGCATACTTCCCGACCCCGCCAAGCTTCGAGCAGTCGCCGATTATCCGAAGCCAAAAAACTTGAAGGAACTTAGAAGTTTTGTCGGCTTGTCGCCATACTTCCGACGCTTTATTAGAAATTTTGCTTCCATATGTGCGCCCTTTACGGACCTTCTTAGCGGCGACAAGGACCTTTCCACCTGGTCACCAGCATGCGACGATGCATTCACCAAATTACGCCACCTGCTGACTTCACCACCCATCCTCCGCCACTACGATCCTGCCGCTCCCACGGAGGTTCATACTGATGCCAGCGGTGTTGGACTTGGCGCTGTGCTCGCGCAACGAAAGGCAGGGTTTGATGAATATGTCGTCGCCTACGCAAGCCGTACTTTGACGAAAGCCGAGGCTAACTACTCCGTGACCGAGAAAGAGTGTTTAGCTATTATTTGGGCCCTTGGAAAATGTCGCCCCTACCTGTATGGTCACGCATTCGACGTCGTCACTGACCACCACGCCCTTTGTTGGCTATCCACACTTAAAGACCCTTCCGGACGACTTGCTCGCTGGGCGCTCAAACTTCAGGAATACGACATCCGCGTTATTTACAGATCTGGTCGTAAGCACACGGATGCCGACGCCCTTTCTCGCTCACCCATATCGGATGAAGGTGTTTGCCTCTCTTCTCTCGAGCCTGCACTTGCGTCATCCGCTTTGCGCAACATGACGGTGGAACAACGAAAGGATCCCAGGATCAGTGGCCTCATAAGCATTCTTTCTGATCCTCTCACTCATTCGCCGTCTCGCGCTCTCCGCCGCCAGGCTAGCAACTTTTGCCTAAGGGATGATCTTCTTTATCGACGCAACTACCTTTCTGACGGTCGCAAGTGTCTCCTTGTGATACCCCGCCATCTTCGAGCTGCCATCTGCGAAGCTTTTCACGCGGACCCACAGTGCGCCCACGCAGGCCTCTTCAAGACATACGCTAGGCTTCGACTCAGATATTATTGGCGTGGCATGTATAACTACGTGCGAAAGTTCATTCGCTCGTGTGCTCAGTGCCAACGACAAAAGTTACCTCCCGGGCAAGTCTACCCGTCACAACCTCTTCCTTGTCCTAGTCGACCTTTTGATCGCGTCGGCATTGACATTTACGGACCACTACCATCAACTCTAGCTGGTAATCGCTGGGTTATTGTTGCGATAGACCATCTGACACGCTATGCCGAAACAGCCCCGCTGCCGACTGCCACAGCCCGTGACGTTGGAACGTTTCTGTTGCAACGTTTCATTCTGCGTCATGGGGCCCCTCGCGAGCTCTTAAGTGACAGAGGCCGTGCCTTCCTTTCTGACGCCTTGAAGGCATTACTCAACGAATGTCGAATCGTGCACCGCACAAGTACAGCGTACCACCCTCAAACAAATGGCATGACGGAGCGCTTCAACCGTACTCTTGGAAGTATGCTGTCGATGTACGTCGCCTCTGATCATTCAAATTGGGACCAAGTTCTCCCGTTCGTCACCTACGCGTATAATACTGCCGTACAAGCTACTACTGGGTTTTCGCCATACTTTCTTTTGTACGGACGAGAACCTTCAAATACAGTAGACACTATTCTTCCATATAAACCTTATGAGTCCGGAAGTACAACTCTGTCCGAAGCTGCCCGACATGCTGAAGAATGCCGCCAGCTTGCCCGCTCTTTTTATACCGAGGACCAGTGGCAGCAGCAATCCCGCCAGACTGGGGACCGTTCGGCTCCAAACTTTCCACCTGGTTCATTAGTATGGCTTCGGGCACCTGCTACCGCGCCTGGCCGCTCCGCAAAACTTCTTCCCAAATACATCGGGCCATACCGCGTTGTAGAGCAAACGTCACTCGTCAACTATATCGTGGAGCCCATCATCCCATCCACAGATCTACGCTACCGCGGCCGCGACACTGTCCACGTCTCTCGTCTCAAGCCATATTACGACCCATTAGTCGTTTCTTCTCCCTAATCCGCCAGGATGGCGTCTTTTTGTGCGGAGGGCGATTGTAGTGAAGAAGAGGAGCTTCAGCGGCATTTCTCGGCGCATCAGGGGCATCGCCATCAGCATAAGCTCGTGCTTGCTGCGCTTGGCAGGACGCTGCTGACTGCTTCGCTTTCTGCGTTCTGTGCCGCAAATAAACCCCGTTACAATTTTAACAATATATCCCTGTGTATTGTCCTGAGTGAATTTTCATATTTCATTTATGGTTCCATGCCCTACTATTTTCATTTATCGACACCACTTACTATGCCAAGAAAAAAAGTGAACACACCTGCAAAGCAACCTAGCTGAAATCTATGATCATATAAGCTATCATGTCGCGAGTGAACGGCTTAAAAGCCAAACAAGATCATGTTTTTTTTTGCACGCCTTGCTTTTTAAGTGCTGGGCGACGACGTTCTGACATGATTGGTAATACGCTTGCACGACGTAGCACATCTCCCCTTTTACCAGTTGAACCTTTGAGGTGGCTGTCGTAGCCTGTTGGACCGGTGGTGCGGTAACGATGCGTCTAGTTGGCTGGAGGGCGGCGACTCCGCCGGCGCGGGCTCAGCGATTCCGGCTGGCATGGACGAGGTTTAGTTTGCGGGGTGGTGGTGGATGTTGTGGCACACCCTGGCTGCGGCGTATTCGAGTCCTTGCGGGTGCGCGGCCGTAGTTGGTCCACATGACGACGTTGCTCCGATGTACACACTTCCCATCCGAGCCCCTTAGATGGTGGTTACCACTCCAAGCTACCATTCCGGCCGGTGGTGGAAACTTCTAAGCCACACCGGCTGTCCTGCCCACAACAACATCATAGAAGGGCGTTCTTCAAATGGCGGATCACCACCTTCACTCGAAAGGCGACACTCTATCCTGGTCCATAGCTTGTAACCTTGCAGTATTTTGGAAGGAGTATTTCTAGCCTTTACCGGTTTTCATCGGAAGCGACATAAAAACTGACTGCGACGTGCCAACCCCTTGAGCTTTTCGAAGGCCTTCCTTGATCGTGCAAACCACGCGTTCTGCCAGGCCATTTGACTCCGGGTGGTAAAGAGCCATCGTCACGTGGTTCAACCCATTCACTCTACGGACTTCTCAAACTCGGCTGAGACAAACTGTAGCCTGTTAACTGAAACCAGCGTATGTCGCAGGCTGAACCTTGCAAATATGAACCTTAACGCTTCAGCGGGGGTTTATGACGTCGTACTGCGCCACGATATGGCGTCCAACCACTTAGTTTCAGCATCCACGACCACCAGTAGAAAGTGCCCTTTGATGGGGCTTGCGTAGTCAATGTGCAACCGAGACCACTTGCAACCGAGGCCATGGTGCCGGAACATCGCGCATTCGCATACCATTCTTTCGATGTCTGCATCCAGCTCTGGATACCAAAAAGTGGTTCGCGCGAGGTATTTCATTGCCGCCATTCCTGGATGTGTTTCGTGTAGGAGCCTCAAAAGGCTTCCAGCAGCCGCTGATGGCACGACTATTCTACGCCCACAATAATGAGGTTCTGAATCACAGTCAGCTCATACTTTTTTTTTTGGAAGAACGGAGGTAATCGCTCAGCGGTCTCTGTCAAATACTGAGGCTTGCCCTGCGGGATTCACTTTTGCACCTGCTGTAACGTAGCATCATGCATGGTTTGAGCCAACAACTCTTTGGAACCACTGGGGGCCGCATTCACAGTCTCAGCACATAATTTAAACTCGGAAGCGTCGTCTTTTTCGTTATCGGGCTGCATCCGAGAAATAGCGAGTCGGCTGAAGGCATCTGCGTTCACTTTTGTAATTATGAAAACGTGAACCCAACTTGGTTAGGCTGTGCCGATATATGCACCCAAATCTGAGCACACGGGCCTACAACGTTTCCGCCTCCATCAGAAATGCATCCGCCGCAGCCGGGATTCGATCCCGCGACCTGCGGGTGAGCAGCCGAGTACTTTAGCCACTAGACCACCGCGGCGGGGCAGGCTGAACTGTGCGGTCAACGGTTTGTGGTCGGTTACCAGATCGAAGTGAGTCCCATACAGGTAGTCTTTGAATCTAGTTACGCGAAATGCGAGGGCGAGGACCTCTTTTTCTAATTGGAAATAGTTTTTCTCGGCTTCTGTGAGTGTTCGTTACCTGAATCCGATAGGGTAGTCAATTCGTCCGAGTCGATCCGAAAACACTGCGCCCAGACCTACTGCTGACGCGTCGCACTCTGGGCGAATGGGCTTGCTTAGGTGAAAATGCGCCAAAATTTATGCAATCTTCACTGTCTGTTTGGCTGATTCGAAAGAGTTTTGCCGTTGTCTGCCCCAGGCAAATTTACGCGCTTTGGCAACAATACATATAAAGGCGCTAGTAAAAACGACACATTTGCAATAACTTGCCGTAGTAATTTACCAGACCTAAAACTGCTTTTAGTCCTGTTACCGAAGTTGACTAGGGGGCGTCAAACAGTGCCGTGTTGTTTTCATTCTTGGGGCGTAGGCCGTATCTGATAATGCAGTGTCCGAGAAGGGTGACTTGCTCTTGCCTGAACTTGCATTTCCCCCGTCGTAGGCGCAGGCCATGTTCCCTAAGGCGCTGTAGCACTAGCTTCAAGATCCCGCAGTTGTTTGCCTTTTACGATACAATTAAGCCGTACAGATATTCCTGCAAGCCGAGAACATTGCTGAGCACGGCCCCCACGCGCCGCTGGAAAATTGCCGGCGCTGATGACACTCCGAACAGCAGCCTGTTGAAACAGCGCAGACCTTTGTGAGTGTTCGAAACGACTAACCTCTTCGAGTCCTCGTCAAGGGGCAACTGATTACAGGCGTCCCGCAAGTCCAATGCGTTGAAAACCTCTGCGCCGTTGAAATTCGCAAAGATATCGTCAACTCGCGGCCGTGGATATTGCTCCATAACGATAGTTGCGTTCACCGTAAGACGGAAGTCACGGCATAATCGCACCTGTCTATCTTTCATGACTGAGGGCAAAACGGGTTTGGCCCATTCGGCAGTTTACGCCGGTAATAACACCCCTTCGTTTACCAGCTGATCTAACTCTGCCGACACCGTTTTTTTAGCGCATACGGCACCGTCCGAGCCTTACAAAACCGGGATCTTGCACCTTCTTTGACGCTCAGATGTACTGGCGGGCCTCGGAATAAAACTAAATGTGAAGCCAATACATCACTGTACTCTCCTAGCATAGTTTCAAGCATTCTGTCCACAGTTTTTGCTTGAACACACGCCACACCATTTCCAGTCAGTACCGTCATTGAAGCTACGGGTATACAGTGCCACGGCCGCAAAGTATTGGTCCCGGACAGTTGATGACGACGGTTCAATGTCGACTGTCCACCCTCTTCACGATGGTTACGTCGCGAGAGAACGACTCTGTAACCAAGCAAGAACAAGGCGTTTGATTTTGCGTATTTCACTTTTTGTGCCTCGGCGATGACATCGTGGAAGGCATGTGGAACGCTTGCATGACGTAGCATAAACCTCTTTTTTTATCAACTAGCTAGAGTCGTAATTTGAAAATGCCGCAGAACATTTAACAACTAAAACATTGATATGTGCTCACCTTCTCGTAAAATATATCGTTCGAAGTGGTGTATTTCCTCAAAAGCTTCTTGCAGTAATGCTTCTTGCTTACTTTCTGGCCAGGAAATTTCTTATAATGGTACATGTAGGTTGATTGCGACACTATTCCCACGCATCTGCGAGGCATGAATCTGCGAGAATGGAATCACTCATCAAAGGACGCTGATCCACTTGCAATGGCAATCGTGAAATCTTTGGGTCTTCGAAGTGTTGATCATGCCTCTGCTCGAAATACTATCCAAAGGGTAAAAGAAATGCACAGGAAATGTCTTACTTTAGGTTGTCTCGAATCCTTCTTTCACTGCACCGAGAAAGCCGATATTTTTTCACTCCTCCGTCTACATAGCTCATAAGATATCCTTCGGACCAGGGACATTGTTCGGTTTCATCGTGAGGTGATCCCATTCTTTAGGGTGTAATAGATCGTCATACTTTGTTAAGCAGCCTTTTTTTAAACACCTCAAACACGCTTACTTACACATGCCCCAGTTCGTGAGCCATTATAAAAACGCCTTTGTATGACGAGGCAATATCTTCGCTTAAGGAAACGGCCCTCTTCGTACAGGGAGGGCCTCCAAAGGCAAGTCCTGGATGAAAAATAAAGAAGTGAATTTTCATGTTAGGCTCTCCTATCCAGACAAAACAAAATAGCTTTCATTTCGCATCTTTTTCGGTTGTATATGTTCGAACAATGCTCCGCAGCCTTTGATCGAATAGTAACAAATTCAAAATACACTAGAGACTAAATATAGTGATTTTTAATACATAGCAAACGTTTCAATATTTGATAATTTGTGCAGTAAACCATTTATGGTGTTTCTAGAAGGTACACTTAGTAACCTCAGCTATGAGGCTACACGCACTAAAATATATGTATGACGTTATACACAACCAGAAAGATGTCTAACCAAGGATATTTAAAATCCTGAAGAGCTACTTCATGTGATCTGGAAGAACATAGCAGTTGGCTTTCTCTGCATTAATAACGCGATCTGTTGCTGGGTTTGTTAGCTCTAGTCACACCCTGCATTTTTTTTACCAAGTAGTAACTGTATTTACCTATTATCTAGATGTATACACGCAGGATTGAGTTCACGGTATAATTAAAGTGGCTCTTAGGAAAAATACTTGCGAAATGCTGGTTGGAGGCTAGCAATTTATTCTTGTGTTAAAATTTATTCTTACCATTTGACCAAGTATGAGTTACTTTCAGTAAGTATATTAAAATTATATTTTCACAATTATTTACACTACAAAGCAAAGCTAATTAATTCTGTTAGTCCATTCTCGTGCATACGTTTAAGTTAAGTATACTACTCCAATAATTGAGCCGTGTTCTATTTACCAAACACAAGGCATCTCACCGGTATAATCTTTATCCAGAGCACCATTTTCAATACGGGCCATGTCTTGGCTGCATTTGAAAAAAATTTAAGCTTTACCAGAAACGTGGATTGATATTTTTCATACTAGAGAGATTAAAAGTGACACTCAAGTCTCATGCAATTGGCATTCTCACCTCCACCTCCAACAGTGGCATACCAAAAAGTGGTAATAATAACAATAACACAACACAATATCTGATTTTCATCGCCGCCATCGGGATGAAATCGGCATTTATTTCTCACCACCTGGGGCTTTTAATATCAATTTAAACATAAGTCCAGCCACCGTGATAAGGACTCGATCCTCTTGATAATTATCATCACGAAAAAGCGAACCATTCAGGGGGATAATGAAATCGAACAATCTGCTATCTTACCCTGTTACGAGGTGCACTACGTCAGGTTTCCCAGGTATATTGCCTTTTACGTAATAATCATACAAGCCATCCAATGATTTATCCATGTCAAGAATACCAGGCTTAAGGTGTTTGGCATAAGCATCGTTCTGCGAATAAGTCTGATTAGATAGTGGCCGACACACTCATAACATTTTAAAGGTATTTTTTTTCTTACACAAACACAGTTACAGTTACAACACATAGATACATACTGTCATCATACACTTGTGCAAACTGATAGTGTAAAAGATAAATATCTTGTACCTGTGAAGAGTCTATGGTGCAAAGTATTCGCACAAGCCTACTTGATTCGAGGCTCTTGTGTCCTCAGTACGAGCCAAAGCTCTGCTGTCATATTGATTCAATTGTGAGTAGTCGATGCTGTAATACTTCACTGCGTTACACATAAGAAAAAGGCGACTAAAATTAGACACGTTATTGATTAGCTCCGTGCGTAACACAACTTCAATATTAGGATCAAAGTTGGAGATCTGCGCCCTCGAAGTTTCGGTAAAGATATTAACGTCTCGTCTAATCTAGGCGTGAATTCTCTTTTCATGTTTTTATTTTTCACCGTTCATCAGCCACTCGGAATCACCCACCGCCCACCTGAAAAAAATGGGAAGGTCCATCAGGCAATTAACTTTACGCGGTTTCTAAATTATGTTTGAGCGAAGCCGCGATTTCCGGAAAATACGTGATTGATGACATAAATGATACACGTTGTCTAAGAGATCACTTTCACTTCGTCAACAGAAAATGTTACAACGAAGCCCCATCAACAAGCCTAATACTACCCTTTTTTAAATAAATAAATGAAAGCGTTTTATACCACTCTCCAACAAGACTTCACGGATGTTTTTTTAACATAAACGCACCAGCAAAGGAAATGTGACGAAAAAGTTACACTATTCCCTGAGTAAAATCCAAGTCCTTTTCGGTGTTGCAGAAACCAACTCTTACCACTCAGCGCCCGAGACGCACCACCCGAGGTGGTATAACAAAGTGGGAGACTAAACATGCTGCCGCTATTCAACCAGCGGTGATTGACCTACTGGTCACTTGGAGATGAAGCAGAAACGCCGGAGAAGTCCTAGTAGTCTGAGAAAAACTTGTATTTACAGAGTGTTCAAAAGTTACATAAATATGGACATCAACGTTACAAAAGAGAGGGAGAGAGAGAGAAAACACTTTGGAAATGAACCGACTTCTCTAGAGCGACCCTACAGGATTCGGCAGAGCCGATGGTGCCTAACACCGCAAGCCCAGTTCAGAACACTTGGCGGAATTGCGGGGCCTCTTCTTATCCCCTCGGAGCTCCGCCCTTACACAACTCTCGGTGAATCGTCGCCTGCTTGTCCGCTGATACACTTGGTCGTACACTTGGTACGAACAGTACACTTGGTCGATGAAAAACCTGTAACGAGGACGCAACCTTTGTGCATGTGTGAGAGCTTATACCCTCGCCCCCCAAAAACACAACCAAAATGCAAATAAAACAGAACTAGAAAAAGTGATACAGGCTCGAGCAAGCTACGCGGCGCACAATTATCAAGATTTAGAGCTACACGTATCTTTGGTGGCCATAGAACGGCTTCCCCATAACACGTCATCTTCTTGACGATGGGGCAAAAGTCTGCCCGTCTCCTGTGCGCTGTAAGAGGAACCACTCGCTGACCGCCTGTTGCTACACTTACGAGCTAATTTGTAAGAATTAACGCGGGAGCAGTCCAAAACATGTCAATGCAACAACGCGCACCAAATCACTTATCGGGCGCCCGATATCGCGACACCAGCCACGCTCTCACGTGTCGCCAGCCCACCCGCTTCCGAGAGCTACCGGAGCTAAGCCGGACCGAGACAAAGGGTTGTCGCTGATCTCCGAGTTTTCGCAACGTGTGCTGCCTCGAAACGGCGCGCGTGAACACTGCAGGTGGCTGGGCTTCCCCTGAACCGAAGTGAGGAGTCACTGCGCTGCTTTGGCTCTCGGAAGAGGCCCCTTGATGCGCCGACTGCCAGTGCCGTGAGGCAATCAGGGCGTCGTCACAATGCCGTTTCGAATCCCTGTTGCCCACGTGGGGGTCCATTTTTTTAATCAATTATATGAGCACTCTCAGATGGATTTTGCCGCCACCGTCCATGCCGACGTCGGCGTTCATGTCATGCACCGCAAATGTATGCGTATCTATATTTATGAAAAAGCAAGAAAGAGAAAGTACCAGAAAAAAGCACTCCGGCACGCGGAATCGAACGTGAGACCTTCGCGTCGTGAAAGCGAGGCGTTCACCACTTAGCCTTCCCGGAAAACGTCCCTCATCGTACAAACGACAAGCTAATTAGTACTAGTAGTAATAGACTTTTATTCACCCAGAATTTATAGGCAGAGCATTTCGACCACCTGTGCAACCAGTCGACGCTGTTCCTCCCCTTCGGCGCCGATCCAGTCGAGCCAGGAGGTGATGGAAAGGGATGTGGGAGGGTAATAGCTGGATTGCTGAGCAGTTTGGCAGTAAAACAGGCAGTGTGACAGGTCAGTATGGGGAGGGGCAATCAGGACAGCAGGGGTTAGACCTCCTATATATATAAAGGAAAAGGCGAGAGGGGATTATCAGGCAGTTCATTTGGATGTCCCGTAGAGTTCGAGCCTCGAGCACAGTGAGTAATAGATGAGGGGGAGGGTAAAGACGCTTGTCGAGCCGGAGCTGGAGATATACCTCCTTGATAGTGTGACGCAAGGAGATCTGCCCATCGTTATTCGCGGAGCTCTCAATGTCTTCCGAAGATGTGGGCCGGGGAGTGAACGGTGCCCGGTGCAATATATCGCGGGCAAGCTGATGAGCTAGCTCATTGCCGTTAATCCCTGAATGCCCAGGAACCCAGCGGAGAAAGACAGTGGAGGGTTGAAGAGCAGAGGCCGCTCGCTCTACCTCCTGTTGAAGAGCAGGGGGCAACGTGTTGTTCTTTCTGTGACGGATGGCGGCGTGAGAGTCGGGATAAATTGTGTACTCGGGGAGAGAAGGGAGAGAGGAAAATGACTGCATGGCGTGGATCATGGAAAGGACCTCGAGTGAAAGTACATTTGACGGGTGTAAGTATGGCCGGCTGGTGTGCGTGTCAGGTGCCGAAAGGCGTGGATGGTAGATAACGTAGCCACACGAGCCCCGAGGAGCCATATATGAGGCATCCGTGTAGGCAACTCCCTGTGTAGAGAGAGGAGGAGAATGATGCTGTGCTGCCGCATGACGCAGGCCGGCGTCAAGAACAGGAGACATATTCGATGGGAGGGGAAGGATGCGAAGGTTTGAAGCAGCGGTGCTAGGGGCAGAAGGCAAGGTGGGAACGGAAACGGGAATATGCAGGATACCGGCTTGGGCTAATAGCCATTGGCCTTGACGAGTGAGAGAAAGACGGGCAATCTGAGAGTCTTGGTGCAGAGAAATAAGAGAACGTAATGTATGAAAGAGGCCTGTGGCAAAGAGCTTAGTAATAGAGGTAGTGACAGGGAGGTTTAGAGCTGCCTTGTAGAGGCCTAATAGAGCTCTTTCGAGTGTGTTGAGTTGCGTTTGGGTGAAATGAACGTAGGGTGCAAAGTACAAGAACTTGTTAGGGCAAGCGCATGTGCAACCCGGCACGCATGAGCCTCGTGGAGCCCCGACTGCCGAGTGACCACGTGTCGCAGGAGTTGGGTCACCGAGTGGCAAGTCCTCACAGCGTGATGTAGGGCCTGCGCGTTCTTTATCGCGTGCAAAGGGAAGCCAAGAACTTTGCATTGCTGAACAGTGGAGATGAGAGAGCTAGAAAGATGTAGGGAGATGAGGTTATTGTGGGAGCGGTGGTACGCAGATTGGTTTAGCAAAAGTAGTTCACATTTCTCTGGTGCAGCGGTCAGGCCAGCAGTAGCGAGAAAGGAAGCGATAAGGTCCAGGCTACGTTGCAAAGCATCCTGCACGTGGCCGGGACATCCAGACGTACACCAGAGAGTGATGTCGTCTGCGTGAAAAATATGGTGGAGGTCAGGTATTTGGGACAGTTGGGAGGCAAGGGGGGCCAGAGCCATATTAAATAGAGTAGGAGATAGTAAGGCACCTTGAGGAGTGCCGCGGGTGAGAAGTGTGGGTTAGACAAATAAGTATCGACTCTAAAGCGAGTAACTCGATTGGAAAGAAACGATCAGATGTAAGAATACATGCGGGAGCCACATGACAGGGAGGAGAGCTGAGCGAGTATGTGGTCATGAGTCACGCCATCGAATGCCTTCCGTACATCGACGGTTACAAGCGCATGGATCTGACTACGAGAAGGTGAAAGAAAAGTATGCTGGAGAACAAGGAACATGTCCTGCGCACAAACGTGGCGTCGGAAGCCAATAAGAGAAGGAGGGAAAAACTCTTTCGCCTCAATAAAATCAGACAGTCGAGTCAAGGCCATTCGCTCAAAAGTCTTGCCAACGCATGACGTCAAAGAGATAGGGCGAATGTTAGAGAGAGATGGAGGTTTGCCCGGCTTCGGAATCATGCAAAGTGGAGAGGATGTCCTAGAGCTTGGAATACAGCCGCTGTTCCATGCTTCGTTGATTGTGTGTAAGAGAAATTCCTTCGCGTTGTCGGGGAGATTACGTAGTGTAGTATATGTTATCTCATCCTCACCGGGTGCCGAGCGGGTAGATTGAGTGGCTAAGGCAGCTTCCAGCTCCCTGAGTGTGAATGGGCGGTCCAAGTTTGGGTTAGCTTCGCCACAGTAATCTGGGTAGGAAGGTGTGAGGGGGGGTAGGAGATACAAAGATTTTATATTTTCAAACACATCAGATGGAGTCCCTTGAGTGAAAGCTTTAGCTAGGGTGGGAGCAACGGTAGGCTTGGTACCTAAGAGAGACCTAAACAGAGACCATGTAGAGCGCGAGTGCAGTGCGGAGTCAAGGCCGTCACACAGCGTGTTTCAACGAGAGTGCTCGAGAGAAGTGCCGTAAGTGATAATTTCAGCCCGCAGAGCATCAATTCGGAAGGAAAGTTGGACGTTGTGTGGCTGGGAGCGGAGAGCGCGTTTAAAACGTTGATGACGTCGCCATAAGCGGAGGAAGTGAGGATCAGGGTCAGGAATGGGGAGTTGAAAACGAGCGCGGCGACTACAGGACGTCATTGCTGCGGAGATCCGCGCCGTCCAGTTGTCGTAAGTTTTAAATGAATCAGACAAAAGGATATTACGGAATGCTTCCCAGTCAGTGTGAGTGACTCGTTATTTCCGCCTGGTGTGGGAAAGAGGGGTGGTTATGTTTATGAGAAAGTGATCACCGAAAAGATTTTCAGCGGACACCTGCCAGTGAAAAGAAAGGGAATTCCGAGAGAACGTGAGATCGGGTGTAGTGGAGCGCTGTGAAACAGTGCCCGCTCGAGTAGGGGTGTCCGGAGTATGAAGAAGGATGAGATGGCGTTCCTGGGCGAGGCAGTGTAGAAGGCGACCTGGTTTGAGTGTTTGGGGTAACCCCAGAGCTTATGAGAAGCATTAAAGTCCCCCCCAAGGAGGATATGGGTGGTCGATGGAAGGGAGTGCAGGAATTTGCCAAGAGCACTAAACAAAGACGACGTGACAGGGGCGTTGTAAAAGGACATCAGAGCGAGAGAAATACGGGTAGATGGTTGGTAATAGACCACACCAACTAAATGTTTCAGGAGGGGGGAGGGTACGTCTAGTGGTTAAACGAGAACATCATTGCTTACATAAATGGACGCAAGTGGCGTTCCTGTCGTAGCGTGATATGCACGGTAGCCCGGGACGGCAAGGGCCGCCCGAGTCTCCTGTATAAGGAGAAAATGGGGTAATGTTTGGCGGGTGAGGAGATATTTGTGAAGAGGGGTCTTATTATGACAAAAGTTGCGGCAGTTCCACTGCAAAATATCGAGGTCTTTTTAACGCGCCATCTAGGTCTTTGAAGAAGAGGAAGCGCCTACGCGTGCGCGTTCCTTCTTTTTCGCCGGAGGAAGCGACTCTTGCAGGGACTTAAGCATATAGGTGAAAGATTCCAGTTGCTTGGGTCGGGTTTCGAGGGTCGTAAGAATCCGGACAATTGAATTTTCAGCTGGACCAAACGAGTATGATGCGCAGTGGTGGTGGTTTCGACCATGTCGGCCAATTTGGTTACATGGGAGTAGGAGGTTGGGGCAGTGAGTGTGGTGAGTTGCTTATTTAGTTCCGCGAGTTGAAAGGTAAGAGAGGATGTGGTAGTTGCGAGTGTCTGCGTCAGTTCCAGTATTTTCTGTTGTAGATCATCCGACATGCGTTGTTGCTTGCGTTGGTTGCGCTCCAACATAGCCAGTCGCAGATCGAAGGAGAGGCTCTCGTTACTTAAAGATGGTGAAGGTGTGTTTGATGAAGTGCACATGGGAGGTGTTCCCTTAACCTTAGCGGCGTATGAGCCCGGGGGAGATGTTGCGGGAGGTGATAGGAACTCATGCGCTGAAGAGGAGGGCGGCGAAGGCTGAGTGGCTCGGCGCATGGCTGTGCGACGGAGAAAAGCTGCTTTGGCGCAGTCCCGTTGCTTAGCTAGAAGGTAGGGGCAGGTGGAGTCGAGAGATGAGTGGGTGTTGACTTGTCAATGAATGCACCAGGTTTGGGCGCAAACGTGAGCATCGGGATCTGCTGGTAGAGGAGACGCACAGTGGCGGCACTTGGCCGGAACGCTGTGTTCGGGGCATTGATGAGCACGGTGCCCTATAGCAAGGCACCGAGTGCAAGTAGGAGGCTTAGGTTTATGTGGACGGCATCGGAAAGAGACGCGTTTGAAGTACACAAAGCGAGGGATGATGGTTCCAGCAAATTTTATGAGGACGGATTCTGTGGAGCCCATCATACGTGCAGCGAGTATGTCTGAAGTGAAGGATTCGAGGTCATGCAAGAGCCGAGATGATGTGCAGTGACCAACGACGTTGTGTATGACGCCGAGACATGATATTGGAGGACTGGGGGCATAGGGTTTAATGGTGATCGGCCTGATGATTGATATGTGGGGTTTAACGTCCCAAAACCACTATATGATTATGAGAGACGCCGTAGTGGAGGGCTCCGGAAATTTCGACCACCTGGGGTTCTTTAACGTGCACCCAAATCTGAGTACACGGGCCTACAAATGGTGATCGGCTTACCATTAAGTTCTAGACTTGAGGGAGAGTAGGAGGTGGGCAGTGAGAGGTGAGTGCGTTTTCAGAAACACAAGGTTCTGAGCAGGTTTGGCCTGAAGGGTGACCTCCGCACTGGTCTTGGGAGAGAGATTTGCGGCGTCTATGAAGGTAGAAAGCAGGTCATAGAGTGGCAGGTTCGGTGTGAGTGTTCCGGGTGGAAGTTGGATTCCGACGGTGATGAGCTGGGAGCGGGAGCGGGCGGTCGAGGCAGGTTTTTGATTGGCACTACCGGTGTTCCAGCCCTTCAGGGGATGGCGTATTGTCTTCGTTGACCTGCGACGCCGTGAAGTTCATTTCCGTCGATAAGTAATCAGCTGAAGTGATGGAAGGCAAAACTTCGGTGATGGAAGGAACGATGCTCGTTGAAACGCGCTTGTCGACAGACTCGGAATTGCCAATGGGTAGGCCAGACGCAGATAAGGTGGGGAGAGCAGCAGGTGTGGTTGATTTCAACGTCAACGCTGCATCACGGCTCTCGGGCTACGGCGTTTGCGTGGCTATCAAGCTGGGAGTAGCAGAGACGCCACCAGCGTTACACGTTGCTGGACCATGCGCGCTGTTGAGAAACGCTGCCTGTTGCTGTATTGTTGTCGGCGCGGGGCTGGTGACATTGCCAGATGTTGACAGCGGAGGCACGGCTGTATCAGCGGTATGACCGGAGGAGGCTGGGCTTACCGACAGGGCATCAGTTGTCGTTGGTGTCGAGTGCTGGGCGGGACGCTGCATCGTGGAGGTGAAGGCGCGGCGCGTTAGAGTTAACGCGGCGCCGCACCGCTTCGTACATTGGAAGGGGCCTGGAGGGCCAGCCTGGGGTCGGACCGGGGCCCGGATGGAGTCGGCGTGTCCCGGAAGTCTTCTTGAAAGAATAGTGAGCTTGTCCAGACACGGGCGGGGCCCGGTAACGGGCCAAGAACACGTGAAAGCGGATCACTGTGTGCGGCCAGCCAAACAAAACGGCGCCACCTGGCGGTCCCTACATGATAATTATATCTACCACTTACCGCTGCTGTGTTTTCGGCATTACCAGAAAGATGGCGCAATGAGCGCACGTCGCCACATCGCGCCGCAGAGACCACTCTAATCGCTTGAGCGTACTTTGTCAGGATTAGAAAAGGGGAGCGGCGTGCCCTTATCTCGCAGTGGTGAGGAGGAGAGGATCATACGCCTTGGCTGGCCTCGGGCTTCACGCGGAATGATTCCGCTGTAGTTTCCGGGTGCACAAAGGTTACTGCAACCATTGCAGTCTCCGTTCGAGAGAAGCGTGCGTTTTTTTAGACTCAGCAAAGTAACAAATTAGACGCTTATTCGCGTGCATTCGTACCTGTGAGTACTTTTAGTGAGTAACTTGTGCGCGAGAAACGTGGGGCACGTTTCGATCTGCTTTCTATTCTGCACGGGACCTTTCAATTTGTTGCTATCGCGTTCATTGCTTCACCTTTGCGGCAAAGCTGTGACTTTTTCGCGAGTTAAAAAAGAAAAGAAAGAAACAAACCCAACACCAGCGCCAGCTAACATGATAAATTTAATTATAGAGATGCCCCAATTTCCAAAAAATAGCAAACCCATGCAAACTATTATGCAGCTGTTACGCTATGTGGTGCACACCTGAGTAAACATATCGAAGCGGCTCACTCAGCACGCCTGTTCGCGAAACGCTTACAATGCATGCGACATCTGACATCAATGTAGACATAATAATGCTACACTTAATGTTGCAGATAATTCCTTGAAGTGCAAGACTTTTCTGGGACATGCCACACATTCCAACAGATGTCAAAAAAACAACAATGGGGTACTGATGAGCCATCCCAAATAACAAAAAAAACATGGGAAAAACATCGGCACATAAAAGTAATAGTAGTAGTAGAAGAAAACTTTATTAGGTACATAATCTAGACAGCCTAGAACTCCAGTGCCCCGAGGAATATACAGGGTGAAAAGCGAAGTCTGTCCGGCAGGGTGGTGCCCCTATTCCAGGGCCCCACAGGCGCGAGCCATCTGTTGTGCCCTGTGGATCAGTTGCAGCTGATCCACCGGGGCTGGGCTAGACAGCAGCGCCTCCTATGCCTCCCATGTGCCATTGTAGTCGTGTCTTCGTCATGCTCTGCACACTCCCACGTGATGTGAAAGAGTATTGGGGTAACTCCCCACCACGGGCATTTATCTCTGTACGCCTTGAGGTAGATCAAGTGAAGAGTGTGCAGGTTTATGTAAGTGTTAGTCTGTATTCTTCTTAGCGCTGTTGCCTCCGCAGCACTGAGCTTGCTATGAGGACGTGAATAGAGCTGTATATTTCCCCTGCAGTACTTTAAAATAGTGTTAAAACAAGGGTCCAGGGTTGTAGGGTCATCTATTGCACTGTTTTGAGTGGCTCGGTGATTTGTGAAGCCCTTTCATGTCACGCCCTCGTGCCCCGTTGCCCGATTCGCAGTCTGTACGTATTTTACTGTGGGGTCCCATCCTGCCCCAACCAATATGCGGTGCACCTGTGCTCCAATTTTGCCGTTTAGATGCACGTAAAAGCAAACGATGATATTTCGCACTTCACGCGACTACACTTGACAAGTGTCACACACTGTTGTCTGATGTTTTATAGTTTTATCATCTTTCGTGAGTGTTCTTGCTCACTTTTCACAATATATCAAGCAAAGACAGTCACGTGGCACACAACACTTGAACTTTCATAACTTTCCGACATTGTCTTAGTCATAGCACGAACTGCACAAAACAAATTCACAAGGTGACCGCTTCGGCCCTCTTCCCCACTCTGGTCGCGCTCGAACCTCAACATGAACAACTGCTCGCTAATGCTGTAAGGATGGAATGGCGTGATGTCTGTATACAGCTATCGTGCGACCATCTACTGGCGCAGCTTGTTCGCAAATTTCACCTCTATGGCGTATGTATTAGGCTGACCACGTTGTATGCAGCTCTTTTCATTCTTTGTTTTAGCGATCGTTTCTCCCACTGCCGCTTCTATCAGGGCGCGTCAATGCAGGCGGTCTTGTTGTCCTAAATGCAATAATTTTGTCGTTGTCGACCCTGCATATATTGCTATGTAATACCGTCCAAATTGGTTGTCACAATATCATATTGCTGGAAATCTGAACCGCAGTGCTGATGATGCTACAGTCGTTTTCACCTGCACGATGATCGGTGAAACTTTGCTGTGGGCACGACACTTAGCATTTCTAAGTTCCCACGGTGCGATAGTATTGCGAATTCAACGTTCTTACCCAAGTGCAGGCCGCACGTAGGCGAATATGAACGTGAAAATGATGAGCGGTGCTAGTCACCTGCGAATTATAGGGCACCAAGGTTCAGTCACCCCGTTACCACAGTACTTTCATTAGCTTTGGTGAAGCTGGTCGTTTTGAAGCACGACATCGTGAAAGAGCTTGTTTCGCAGAAGTTATGGCCTCTGGGTCTGTGTGTGAGAGAATAATCTGCGTTGGTCGTGAGGGGAAATTCGAGGTAGATGCAATGAAGATGATGCTTGCACTTCGGCCTTCCTTACGGCAAAGTGTAGGTCTCCGCAGAGAAGTGAGGGCTTCATGCTCGCGAGTGGGGAGGCGATTGTTCGTGTGTTCTTCCGTGTGTGTGTGTGTGTGTGTTTGTGTGTGTGTGTGTGTGTGTTGAAAAAGATGTACCTTAGTTATTTTGTTCTTTTTTTACAAATTATACAAATGATGATGACACGTCCAATTGATAAAGAGTCGGTGACTGCGCTCACAGTAAATATATATATATATATATATATATATATATATATATATATATATATATATATATATATATATATATATATATATATATATATATATATATATATATATATATATATATATATATATTATTTACAGGTACCTTACAGGCCCTTGGTTAGGGCATTGAGTAAGGGGGGCTAACAAAGACATGTGCAACAAGTAAAAGGGCGAAAAGTGCCAAAACGTAAGCTCGAGACATGAGTAACAAATAAACAAGAAATAAGTAAGTATAAATTGACATCATACATCGTTACCAAGAAACTAGAAAGATGCAGTTCATGGCACGCAGCGGTTAGGAAGTGTACAATACGTGTAAGTTAAATTGGCACAGATTGTGGTATAATACACTGGGAAAATCATGAAAGCGCTTGCAGGAAGTGTGAACAGTTTGTCCTAAGCAAACAAAAATAAAGCACAAAAAATAAGGGGGCAATAAGCGCATTCGAAAAAAAAACTTTTTGCACAGCATTATGAATGTCATATACATACAAGAACGAAGCTGTGAACATAAAATTATCAACCAAAGTGTAAGACCAATTTGTTGCGGAAGGAAACAGGGTAAGTGTCAGATACCAAGTTATCGGGAAGAGCATTCCACAACGTGATGGCACTAGGCAAAGCGCATGCGTTAAAAGAGTTCGTTTTGCCGTACATGCGCGAGAAACTAAGCCGGTTGTGTAGTCTAGTTTATAAATAGGAGGGTCGTTCAATTGGAAGTCTGGTCATTTTAGTGCTGTTGACGTATTTATGAAAGAGGCATAAAAGAGAAATGTTGCGGCGAGTGGATAAAAATTGAAGTGAATTATCCATTTTAAGTTGTGTTACGCTGCAGCAGAAATTATAATTACGAGAAATGAATCGGACTGCCCTATTTTGAACTGCCTCGATCATGTTGGTTAAGTAATCTTGGTGGGGGGACCAGATTGGTGAGGAAAATTCAAGTTGAGGTCGAACAAAAGTTTCGTAAGCTAGTTTTCGGACGTTAGCGGGGGAGGAATGTAAGTTACGGCGTAGGTATCCCAGTGATCTCGAGGCATTTGCGCAGATGTTAGTGATGTGAGAGGACCATAAGAGATTTTGTGTGAAGTGTAGGCCCAAATATTTGTATGTGGAAACATGCGAGAGCGGGTCATTATTTATACGGTATGAAAAAATGGAGGGGTCATGCTTACGGCTAAATGAGATGGTTTTGCATTTTGATGCGTTTTGAACCATTTGCCATGTCTCACACCATTTCATAATTACATCAAGGTTTTTCTGTAGTGCGTAATGATCGTTAACATTTTTGATAGGGTGGTAGATTATGCAGTCATCGTCAAATATTCGTATGAATGATGTGACGCCAGCAGGCAAGTCGTTTATAAATATAAGAAATAGCAGCGGGGCGAGCACACTGCCCTGTGGCACCCCGGAAGTTACATCGCATACTGACGACGAATCGTTATTGATGACAGTGAACTGTTTCCGGAGAGAAAGAAAATTTTGAAGCCATGATAAGGTTAGTGAGTCTAATTGAAGAGCAGATAGCTTTGAGATTAGGCGGCAGTGGGGCACACGGTCAAACGCTTTCGAAAAGTCAAGAAAAATGCAGTCTATTTGGAGGTTATTATTCATGTTCGAGTGAAGGTCAGTCGTGAATTCTAGCAGTTGTGTCTCGCATGACCAACCTTTCCTAAACCCATGTTGGTTGTGGAAAAAAAACTGGTTAGTCTCAAGATGGTTGTAAATGTGCGAAGCGATAATGTGTTCTAATAGCTTGCAGCAAATGGATGTAAGTGAGATTGGACGGTAATTTCGGGGTAGATGTTGGTCTCCAGACTTGAACAATGGGGTAAATTTTGCAACTTTCCAGTCGTCAGGTATCTGCCTAGACCGTAAAGATTGTTGAAAAATATAGCACAGAATGTTACTGGTAATGGAAATTGTGTTTTTTAGTACTTTTGAGTTAATATTATCAGCCACAGCGGAGCTAGACAGCTTCAGCTTAGTTATCAGACATTCTATACCTTTAGCTGTAATTTCGATAGGTTTCATGTACTGGTAATCATAATCGGCCACGTTAGGTAATGTGGATAGGTCTTCCCGAGTAAACATTGAGGCAAAAAAAGTGTTAAAAGCAGAACGACACTGGCTGTTGGAAATAGGTTCGTGATTCTCATCATGTAAGGTAATGTGGTTAGCATCCCGATTGCGAGATATTTCACGCCAGAATTTTTTGGGTTAGTTTTTAAGAGGGAGCCCAGGTCTGTTGAAAAATATTTAAGTTTAGCAGAACGTATAGCTGAGCAGTAGGTGTTTAAACACTGCTTATACTTATCCCTCGCACTGGCTGTGCGCAGGCGTTTAGCATTTCGGTAGAGACGTTTCTTTTTATTTCTTAGTTGGTTGAGTGACTTAGCGAACCAGGCATTACACTTGTCATTAGATATCGAAATCAAGGGAATGTATTTATTAATCAAGACGGTCATTTTGTCACGGAAAAGTACCCAGTTGTCGTGGACCGAGCGATTGCTAAACGAGGTCAAGAATACCTGGTTGAAGAATATTTCAAGTTCATTGTTGATTTCGGCATAGTTTCTTTCATTATAGTCGAGAATATGTGTGTGTGTGTGTGTTGGTGTGTGTGATTGGCGAAAAAAGTTGTCTGCGAGTAAAGCAGGCAAGTGTGCGAATCGAAGACGTCAGTACCTGTAGTATCGTAAGGGCGAAGAATAAGACGATGCATGGCCAGAACAAGAAGGAACAACAATGTTTATTCACGAGGCTGCTGTCTTGGTTTTAATAGCCTGGCCCGAGGCCGGAGCATGCGCCGTGGCGAGGGGTGGAGGCACGTGTTATCGGTATGTTCTTCGGCGCGTGCACCTGATAATCTACGATATATCACTTCCTCCCCTCTGAGCTAGAACCTATCCGGCCGCTTGCGAGCCCGGGTGGAGCGTCGGAGTGGGAGTGCTCCTGCCGTGGACCTTGGACTTGCTGGCTTGATGCCACTGCCAGACGCTTCCTCACCAGGCTCGGACAGACCGGCCTGAAGGGCTTCGCTGCTAGTTGACTGGATGCCGCTGGATGAGAGTGGCAATTGCTCCATGGCCATTGGCGTTTCGCACGGTTCTTTCTTAACCGGTGTCGACGAGTCGCGTGGTCGTACTTGATCGACGTGTCTACGTTGCACCCCCCTTGGCGTGTTAACGGTTAACAATCGCTTGCCTTCGACTGTTGTCACGGTTCCGGGTAGCCACCTTTGACCTAGCTGACTGTACTGTCGACTCCACACCTCCCTTCCTGGTGCAAACTCTTTCTTTCCAGAGTTCGGAACTCCGTTGACGGTAGCCTCCCTCTTCGCCCCGTCTTCCTCTGCCAGTTAGGTGCTCAGGCGGGTCCGTGGTTGGAATCCAAAAAGCCTTTCCGCGGGAGACTGCTCCTCTCGGGTTGGTGTTGTCCTGTAACGCAACAAAAATTTGGCAAGCCGACTTTGCAGCGTTCCCACCCGATTTTTCTTCAGGCCCTCCTTGATGGTGCGTACTGCCCGTTCCGCCAAACCGTTGGATTGCGGGTAGTATGGGGCCGTCGTTACGTGGCGCACCCCATTTTCCCGGAAGAACCGCGCTGTCTCTGCACTGGTGAACTGCGGACCATTATCCGACACGACAGTCCGTGGTATGCCAAATCGCGCGAAAATGCACCTAAGTGTGTCTACCGTAGTCGCTGCTGTCGCCGTCTTCAAGGGCACTGCTTCGATCCACTTACTCTCGGCGTCGACGAGGACGAAGATGATATGCCCTTCCACGGGACCAGCAAAATCCACGTGTAGGCGGTACCACCGTGTGTTGTTCTTTGGCCAGTTTGCCGGGACCTGCGCTGGGGGCATGGGCAAACACTGCACGCATTGGAGACACCGTTTTGCAAGCCTTTCAATTTCACCGTCTAGCCCTGGGTACCAGAAAATTGAGCGCGCGAGGTTCTTCATTGCCGTCATTCCTGGGTGCGTATCGTGCAACTCTTTCATAACAAATTGCCGGGCAGCTTTAGGCAGAACCACACGGTGGCCCCAGTAGAGTATCCCGTTACTCACGGCCAATTCATGCCTCCGTGCAAAATACGGTTGGTACTGCTGTTCCTCTGAACCGAGACGCCTTGGCCAGCCTCGCAAGATCCAAGTCTTCACTTGCTGAAGTACGTCATCTTTGCTGGTGTGGTCTGAAATACTCTGCGCAGACAAAACAAAATCATCCATAGCCTGCGCATGCAGGACATATTCGGCTAGTTCATTTTCCCAGCCATTATCGCGAACCGGTAATGGCAACCGGCTTAGAGCGTCGGCATTTGCATTTAGCTCTCCTTTTCTGTATTCCAAGTCGTATTGATAAGCTGCTAAGAGCAGCGCCCAACGTTGAATGCGAGCCGCTGCCATTTGCGGAATGGGTTTATCTGGACCTAGCAAACCAGTCAGAGGCTTGTGATCGGTCAGCAGAGTGAACTTGTTGCCAAACAAATAATCTCGAAATTTTACAACGCCGAAGACCTGCGCGAGTGCCTCCTTTTCCAATTGTGAATAATTACGTTCCGCCGACGTTAGAGTTCTCGAGCGGAACGCTATGGGATGATCCACTCCTTGTATGCGGTGCGACAAAACTGCGCCTATACCCTCGGCCGACGCATCACACTCAAGCCGTAAGGGGGGTCGTTGGGGGTCGTAATGCACAAGAAAGTTCGCCCTTCTCATGGCGCGCTTGGTTTCTTGGAATGCTGTTCTCTGTGCGGGCCCCCAACACCTCAGTGCTCCTTTAGACAAGAGTCGGTGTAACGGGGCCAAAGTGGACGACAAGTTCGGTAGAAATTTGGAATAGTATGTGACCAGTCCTAAGAATGATTTAAGGTGGCTTACCGAAGTCGGTGGCGGTGCCGCTAGCACTGCTTCCAAATTGTCCTGCAGTGGGTGGAGGCCTTTTGCATCGATTCGGTGCCCTAGAAATACCACTTCTTTCTCCCGGAAGTGGCACTTCTCCTTGTTCAGTGTTAGGCCGTTCACCCGAAGTCGTTCGAACACTTGCCGCAGTATCGTTGTGTCATACTCTTTTTCTGCTACAATAATGTCGTCCAGGTAAACTTTCACCCCTGGTATACCCTGCAACACGGCTTCTATGCGCCGCTGAAACAGCGCAGGCGCTGAGGCAATGCCAAAAGCCAAGCGGTTGTAGCCGAAGAGGCCTTTGTGTGTATTCAACACAGTTATCTTCTTAGCATCATCATCCAGGGGAAGCTGGTTGTATGCGTTTCGTAAGTCAAGTGTGCTGAACACTTCGCCTCCTGATAGCGCCGCAAAGATGTCGTCAATTTTCGGAAGCGGGTACTGCTCTGTTATTGTCGCTGGATTAACTGTTAGCTTAAAGTCCCCACACAGCCGGATGTCTCCGTTCTTCTTTACTACAGGCACGACCGGTGTTGCCCATTCAGCCACGCTCACTGGGGACAGCACGCCCATTTCCACCAGTCGGTAAATTTCGGCGGAGACTTCCGCTCTCATGGCATACGGGACTGTCCGAGCCTTCAGAAATCGAGGTTGCGCACTTTCCTTGAGGTACAGCTTCACCGGTGGTCCCTTACAGCATCCGAGGTTCTCAAAGAGGTCCGGAAACTCATCAAGAAGTGCGGTTAGCTGGCTGTCGGCGTGAACAACATTCACCGAAGACGACGTGCTTTCTACTAGCAACATGCCTGCTTTGCGAAATTCCTCTATCGTGTCCCTTCCGCACAAAAGGGGCCCTCGATGGTCCACTACTATCAGCGAACTGCTCACCGTTACTGGTCCAAGCTGTACCTGCATGTCTACCTTGCCAACGACCGGCAACGGTCCCAGGAAACATGAAAGGCGTAGTGGAGTTTTTTGCAGAGCCGGCCACCACTTGCGATGCTTCTTGTACAAGCTTTTGGGAATCACGCTTACTGGTGATCCAGTATCGACAATCATTCGCAGCCTACGGCCTTCCCACGTTAAGGTGCGCTCGATTGGCTGCACCAAGTGCTTATTGGCGGAACTGTGTGCAACGAGAGCATACAACCTCTCTTCTTCGCTTTCACATTCGGTTCCGTCGACAGCGAACGTTCCTGACCTGGGGGTGTGGGGTCTTTTGCAAGCCCTAGCAAGATGCCCTCTTTTACCACACTGATGGCATATGGATCTGCGATGTCGACAGGACGCCGTTGCATGCGCCCCTTTGCATCTGTCGCATGAAAGGCTGCAATTATTCCTCCACTGTCTGCCTTGTTGCTGTATCACGTTGACGCCGCCACCTTCGGTCCGGGCGTATGAAGTACGCATGCCCCGAGCGTCTTCGTTCGCTTTCTCAGAAGCTAAGGCGAATTCTTCGGCTTCTTCACGAGTCAAGTTCTTGCGGCCCAGCAGGCACCGGCGCGTTTCCTCATCCCGAATCCCACAAACGATTCGGTCCCGCAACATACGGTCCAGTGTCGCCCCGAAATTACAATTTACGGCCAGTCTTCTCAGTTCAGCAATGTAGTCCCGGACGCTTTCTTGCTCATCTTGTTTTCGCATAAAGAAAGAATAGCTTGCTGCTATTTCGTTTGCCTGAGGGTTGAAATGTTCTTCCAAGCATTTCACAGCGTCATCGTACGTCAAGGAGTTGATGGCGACCCCCGGCTGGTGCCCTTGCAATATCCGGACGACACTGTCGCTCAACGATGAAACCAGTAGGGCCCGGCGTTTCGCTACGTCGGTAATATCGTTGCCCTCAAAGTAGGCTTCCAACCGGACACGATACGTGCTCCAGCTACTCACGGCGTCGTCGAAGGCAGGGGGTCGGGATCCCATTCTTCTGGTCTCAGCGTCGGAGTGCAATTAACCGGATCCCATACTCGTCGCCACTGTAGTATCGCAAGGGCGAAGAATAAGACGATGCATGGCCAGAACAAGAAGGAACAACAATGTTTATTCACGAGGCTGCTGTCTTGGTTTTAATACCCTGGCCCGAGGCCGGAGCATGCGCCGTGGCGAGGGGTGGAGGCACGTGTTATCGGTATGTTCTTCGGCGCGTGCACCTGATAATCTACGATATATCAGTACCCCAAAGTATCTGAGCAAACACCCACGATACAGCTCAGCTACCCTTCCGATCGTTTCCCTCTTCTGGAAGCAGTCCACACGGAAAAAAAATATTGAATCAATCGGGTGAGTTCACTCTTCTGTGTACTCTCTACTCATGTGCTGCACAGGAGGGCACCAAGAATTTCTTGAAAACTGGCTCACAAATGTGTTCGCTTCGGTCACTATCGTCACGACAGCAGCCGGGGCACGAAGTATAGCACCAACCACCATCAACTCTTCTATTTGTTTTATTTGATGTGGTTGAGGCGTGACGAAAGATAAGCTGCCTAGCTAACACGAGGTCTGGGGTTTCTAGAAAGAGACATCTTCAGGCTCCGCAAACCACCCCGCATAGACAGCAAAGTAGAGGAGGGGTAGTAGGCGCACGCCTCCATGCGGGGAACGGAGCGGCCACGCCCTCTTTTGCAACTACGCCTCCTCCGTGCGAATGAGACGGCCGGAGGAACACCAGCTCGCGCGCCCGATCCAGGCGCCCGTGACACTGCGCCCGCCGTAAGCTTCCTCGCATCTAAACCTGCAGATCCACGGAGTGAATGCCACTAATGGAGCGAAAGCTGCTTGGGAGCAAGTGTTGGTAATTTTATTTTACTAAGTGTAGCGCCATTAATTGATGCGCTAACGTTGCATGGTCGAAGTGCGAGCGGCTTGCGAGCAATCCAGCGCGCTGTACACCAATTGTATGCGCCCTCTAGGTACGACCGGCGTGGCGTCGGTGCAAAACCTGTGAATGGTCAGTTTGCGTGCAGCGTGAGCTGTGCAAACGGTTTTGTGCATGACGTCATGCCCTTGCATGTCAGACCTGTCCTTATGTATAGAGCCCAACGACTCAAAGCGAGTACACTTGCGGTATAGTACACTGATGGACCGGACCCACATGCCTTGTAGAAAGACTTGTGGGTCCGGTACATCATAACGCGGTGGTGATGTGGTTGTGGACACAACTAGTTACACACGTCATTCAATGCAACATTTGAAGAAAAAGAATAAACGTGCGCAGCCTAGGTCTGCGAGAGAAGACGAAGAAGTTGAGGATGTAAAGGTCAAGATGGCTCATTGTATGATTACTAGCATTAATGCATAGTTTTCTAACAGTTTATGATGCTGAAAATCTCGTGCGGAATGTAACCCCTTCTACGCACGACTTAAGGCACCTGCTACTTGTCCAGATTGCGTCGCTTGTGGCGAGGATAGACCGATCGACGAGCGCTTCGCTGATCGTTACTGCAGTCTGCCTACTCGCAGCCGAAAAGCTTGCATCGTGAATCGTCTCAAGGCCAAGCGGGCAGCTCGACGTGCACAGAACACCAAGCTACTGCAGCAGGCCTGAATGTTGATCAACGATCCCAACGCCGAAATCACCAAGCTCATAGGTATTCTAGACCACCTCAGCGAGAGTAATGTGGAACTTTCAAGCTTCAATGCCACTCTCGAAGAGCACATTTCTAACGACGAGTCTGAGGCAGAATATAACGCTGCGGCAGAGTACAACGACCAGGCGATAGGTATGCTCTCTGAATTACGCTCTCTGATCACCGCTTTAGGGCGTGTTAGAAGCCAGCCGCAAGCAGCACCAGCAGCTCAGTCTAGCGCTATGGCTGAAGCTAATGCTCAAAGAACGACTGTACAGCCCGATCATCAAGCGAGAACTTCTACCTGCTTACGACTGCCTAAAACTACCCTTTGGAGGTTTAACGGCGACATTCAAAATTGAACAGGAATTTCGGAGCAGTTTGAGCAGATGGTTGATCGCAACGAGACATTCTCCCAGACATCGAACTTTTACTACTTACGTAATTGCCTTGTGGCACAAATAGCGTCATTTATCGCCGGTCGACCAACCTCAAAATCACGCTATGCACACACTATCGAACTTTTGAAGGAAAGGTTTGGAGACCAGACGAAAATAGAACAGTACCACCTGTCAGCCTCAAAATCTCACCTCATGTCATGTCGGGAAACGATGTAAGGAATCTTCGGAAGTTGTATGACGCCGTGAAACTGCATATTCGTTGCCTGAAAGTTTTAAACGTACCGACACTCAGCTTTTCTGCAATGCTCGTCGATATCCTGCGCAACGCCTTACCGGGTGACATTGTCTATGCGTTCGTACGCGAAAATCAAAGAGAAGCACTAAAAATTCCTCCCATTAAAAACCTATCGGTAATGCTTCGTAAGAGGCACTTGCGACCACGTGTTCAGAAGGTGAGCTCAATGACCTGCTCTATTTCACAAGAGTGAAATCGAAAAACCGAGAGCAGTGCTTTGCGATGCCTACACAGCGAAATAAAAATGTTGAAACGTTTAGAGACCACAGTACCGCGTTGGTTTTGCATGCCCCTACTGAGGCGGAACGGGAAGAACGCTTCTTTTGCAGATCAGATAAGCGTGGAACTCGTACTTGATACTCCGACATTTCTCTCGAGTCGAAGAAGCAACAGCTAAGCAAGGACAATCGTTGCTTCAAGTGTACATCCCGAGGTCATCAGGCCTGGTGCTGCCATGTGAAGCTCACTTGTTCACTTTGCCACGGCAAACATGCCTCAAGCATGTGTGACCCAAACTATGAGAGGTATGAAGGTACACTAACATCTGACAGCATGAGACCACTTGTGTCAGCCAACGCTGTACTCCGACATGATGAGTCGTCGTGCATTCTATTGAAGACGGACAAGGGAGTATATCTTCAGATATTCCGTGCTTGGGCAGGTCACAATGATAACTGTAGATACATGAGGGGTATACTGGACGGTGGCAGTCAACGGTAATTTATCAAGAAAGATCTCGCCACTAAGCGACAACTCAAGGGCGTTCGGCAGACCAGAATAACCTTCAACGTTTTCGGAAGAACGGCAACGTCCAGAGCCCAAAAGCTCAAGGTTGTGGAAGTGCCTCTTCATAGCCAGCATAACTCGCAAGTTTGCATTGTACAAGCCATCACTGTGGCGTTTATTTGCCCCGACGTTTTTTGACGACAACAAATTCGTGAGACAGCTGCGAGTTGAAGGAACATTCATCGCTGAGGAAGCATGCTTCTTTGGAGCAGAGGCGGAACCCGGGCTGCCTTTACTCATCGGGTCAAGAGAGAGAGAAAAGAGAGAGAGAGAAAATTTAATGCGGAAAGGCAGGGAGGTTAACCAGAAAACATATCCGGTTTGCTACCCTGCACTGGGGAAGGGGTAAGGGGTAAGGGAGGAAGAGAAGCACAAACACACACACACACTCGTACACAGTAGTGTCATAATCGTTCAACGAGGCGGGTCGCTCGCAGAAACTTCATCAGCGCCTTCGTTGCTTTCTGGCGTGAAGCTCGATCTTTCCGACATTCCAAGATTGACTGCTCAGAGAATGGCTGGTCGTCGAGGCGAGCAAACACTGCTGAGAGGGACTGTCGCTGAGAGCTGTACTGGGGGCACTGACATAAAATATGTTCAATTGTTTCGTCATTGTCGCAATGGTCGCATGTAGCGCTGTCTCTCATTCCGATGCGGCAGGCAAAAGCGTTCGTGAAAGACACCCCAAGCCACATACGGCAGCATACGTCATCGGGTCAAATTACCTCTAGAAGGTATTGACCGGAGAATTCTCGCGCAGCACAGATATCCATGGTTTGGTCGCCATAAATTCACTATTAGGATGCACTTTCCAAGGACCTGCCCAGCAAGCGCTATTCACCGCAAGATGCGAATTTCATCATCCGTGCACTACACGTGAGTACCCAGCCTGACGACGATGTGACATCACATAGATCACAGACTTCTGGGAAACTCGGAGTAGGTGGTATCTTGGGCCAAAGCAACTCTGCACAATTTCGACGACTTTTGATGCACTCCACCAGACAGCAGACGAATCGCATGAGAGGTGTACAATTGAGCCACTGGAGAATGAAGATAACTATAGGAAACTTCTCACTCGACTATCGAAACAAGATGACATACTTTTTCTAAATGGACAGCTCCATAAATACGACGACATCAGAACACAATATACTTTGCTCGGACACGCGGAATTGGTGCCTAAAGATGTTCTTGAGAGCCGACATGTCTACGGTATACCCCACAGAAAAGTGACACAAGAATCGCTGGCTGCAAAGCTGAGTGCAGTTGACGCATCCTCTCATACACCGGCTTCACCGTCACGCAATCACTTTCTGGGCAAAATAGATACGTGCAAGGGTCCTAGATCACTAGATCAGCCAAGGTCAAGATGGCCTACTAAAGCAGACGAATACCCTACTTCCGAGAAAAACATCCCGCCTACGTGTGAACAGACGGCCCTTCTCTTCATACAAGAGAACATACGCTAATGTGCTCCACCCATTTTCTGGCAGGATTTTCACTTACTGCTTTTTCAGGGCCACATAGCTCTGAATATGAAGCTAGATGCGCACAAGCAACAACGAGCGACCTTACTAAGAAGCTTAGGTATCGAGAAAAACTGCTTATTCACCCGTCAATGCGATGGAGAAAGGAGTACCTGTAGGAGCTGCAAGCCCTTCACTATTATCTATCTCGCATTAACTGCGATACAAAAGTAGATTACATCGTGCTTGCCGAGCAGCCATTTGTTTCAAGGTGCATCTGGCCCCTTGACTGTGTGGTAGAGGTTTTCCCGGTCAAGACGGTGTAGTACGGGCTTTCGAATCAAGACGAAACAAGGCAACATTAAGCGGCGACCAGTACAGAAGCTCTATTAGGTAGAGATAGCTTGCAACTCCTTGGGGCGGGAACATGTAGAGAATGAATAAACGTGCGCAGCCTGAGTCTACGAGAGAAGACGAGGAAGTTGAGGATGCGAAGGGCAAGATGGCTCCTTGTCTGAGTTCGCACGTTAGCGCATGATTTTCTTACAACCTTCGTTGGAGTATGAAATATACGAGGCCTTACGGGTCATATGTATGCTCTGATAATGAACCACACCTAATGTATACACTTGAACAAAACCCACCATATGATGTTCTATAACTTACCACTAATCTATGCTCACCTATCTTCATTTTGCTTTCGCCTAAGTTTTGTTGCTATGGCTGAAAATTAAACTTGTGCGCTGAAGCGTACAATTGTGAAAAATTACCTACTAAACTACCTTTGCGTCTCACGTTAGAAAACGGCTGTTGAGCGTACAGGATGCTGTCAATATTTTGTTTCTGAGTAATGTAAGTTCCAGCCAGCATATGTCCGCGTCAAACGGAGAAGTGTGAAAAATATGATTTGCCCAGAGAAGCACTCTGTCGTTAGGCAAGCTGTGAAGATGACAACGCGATGTAGCATGGTGGTAGAAAGAGATTTGACAATTGGGTTTTGATGTATTTTATCACTCGTATTATTTAATTGCAATGGTCACTGCAAACCATGTGCATAATATGCTTCTAAATGTGCAGTCGTAAATCATGTGTTGTACGCCACGTACGAGGAACAGTTCGCTGATATCACTTCCGTTAGGGCAATGACACCAAGAAATTGTACATGAATTGATGCCATATAAAAACTAGACTACATATTTCCGTTGTATGGTTATTGAAAGCGCAACTTGACGACAAATATTATAGCGCGAGCTTAAAACGACGACGAAAGGACAAACAGGCGAGCCCTGTTCTGAGCTTGCATTATAATAATCGTCATCAGCTACCGACTTGGCCAAACCACCACGCAACTTCAAGTTTCGCACACTTTGAAATCGATGGGCCAGTAACTAACGGTTACGACGCTTAACTATGAATTTCTTGAAAGAATTATTCTAGAGATTAGATATGCATAACAAATGTATACCTGATAACAAATGTATTACCTGACATGCACACAAATATTTCTTATGCTTTCGGTCATCGCTTGCTGAGTATCTGTTGTGTTTTATTGTTGAAAGCGGTTTTAGCTGTTTCTGCGTAATCCTAACTCTTCCTCCTATGTATATTCACCACGCAGCGCATGCTCTTAGATTACTCAATATTTTTATTAGTTTTAAAAGATGAAATAAACTCGTCAAGTAAACTAAAATAGTTGAGACGAAATGCAAGATTTATTTGAAACATCGAAAAGCTACTTACTAAGCTCCTGGTTATTCCGACCAACATGAACTTTATTCGTGGCTCTCTCATGTCCAGATACCTTAAATTGACCTAATGGAGGAGTCATCGCTTGGTTAACATTGCAAAGAAAGGCAAAACAATTCCTTACCCTGATGAAAAAAACGCCATGTTTGCACGCAGCACGCAGTAAAGTCACGGCAAAAGCTGAAGGAGTGCCCTTTCAGAGTGTTTTCTAAACACACTTTCGGTAACTCCGACAAGCACATTTGCCGGATACCCACTAGGCCTTAAATATTCACAGTTTGTGTGTAGTAGGCCAGCATTCACTATGCTGTCAGCACAAAAACACCATTCACAACACCTGTTCAATAACAATCATTAGTCTGTAAGTTAGTCTTACTAGTTTGACATTGAGCTCCCCTCATTACTCAAGGAAAATGTGTTTTGTATTTTATACCAAACTTCAATCCTTCAGAAAATAGTTACTGCTGCCAGGACTGTAAGAATGCTATGAATTGCAGTTTCAGGCTACGTTCACTACCTTTCATGGTTTTCTAAAGCGAATTTCTTCAGACGTTAAAAGCAAAGCTGTTCTTCAATTCCTATTTTGTTTTTTTTTTAATTTTTCTAGCTAGACGTTGTCGCAAACTGCCAATATTTATTGTTAACATTTCTGAACGTAAAACTACTCGAAGTTTTACCATTTTTCAATTACATTATATATTCATGCTGAAAAACGTATGTCCAAATATTGAAGCTGCTCATACCCACTTTTTTTTCATTTATTTTTTCATCTGTACATGTCTGCACCCCGGAGGATGGGGTAATATTATAGTGAAAAGGGGTAGTCATTGCCAAGTAACGGTGACGACAACTCTTCGCTAATTTTGTACTTCAATAGATCAAACAGAACTCTACAATAACTACCTATACAGGTATCAACAACTGGCTAGAAACTCCATGACGAGCTCACTGCTGACTTTATTGGGGTTTATATGTGATTGTTTCGCCGTGGCTCCATTGCATATACATTTTTAGCGTAAGCTCAGGCAGATCATGCGTTAAAATTCTTCACACCTCCAAATATCGTTGCCTACTAACAGCATGAGAAATAGCTATGCTAAGTTCTTGCCATCTCCTTTTTTGACCCACTGTGCCAATCTGAATATGCGCACGACATCTTGACACCTGTATCGTTTACAATATGCACATAAAATTTCAGCAGTTGTGTAAGCTACATAGCAAATGTTCAGTCACCTAAAAGACTTCGTTCTTTGCCCTTTTAAGTACATGGAAAAATTATATACCAAGTTCTCTTGTGATTCATTGTATTTTACAATATAATATTGCACTCAAAACAACTCGGAACTAAACTTCAACCTCGGAAACCGTTTGTTGGCTTGCTGTGGTTGAAGTCAGTGTGATGTGTAATAATATATTTTTTTACTAGAAGATGCAAGTACTGATATGCAAGAAGTCGCGGAGGAGAATGACCACAACGTTGAATATCAAAAGAAAAATGACTTTGGAGACCGCCTAATCTTATGTGAACATATCTTCGCCAAAAAAAATATACGCTAGAGTGACAATAAGGAAACTAGACACATTACCTACGACCTATTCATTTCGACCTGAAGCAACCGTACTCAGTGTTGCATAGACATTTTTTTTTATGACGAGCCCCGGTACAAACTTGCTAGTGAGGCTCTAAAGAATAATACATGTACCAGTTTTACCGTTTTGCTTTCATGTTAGCACAACGAGCTCAGTGTTGTACACATGTTTTGTAAGGAACCGAAATATAGTCAAGTACTCCTGTAACTTCATGTTCTGAATGTTATTCTCATAGTAAAAACATCATATTAATGAATGAAAATCTTTGTTTTGCAGTTTAAAAAGGTACTTACTCCATTTAGCAGGACTGCAAAGTACGCAATTAATTCCTGAGTTTTTGCGAAATTTTGTTGGTGCACGCTGTCTGATACCACGTGGACCTCCACAGCAAACCGGTCAAAGTCTAATGCTCTTTTTGTAATCTTTTGCCAAGTATTGCCATTACCTAGAAAACCAAGTTTTAACTTTGTAATTTTCTTTGACAGCAGTTTTCTCCCTTCTGCGTCATAAGTGTGGTTATTTCGTAGGACATCGAACACAATAACTAAAGCTTACAGCTACCTCATCTACTGTGCTCTGAAAAATGCACGGATTTTCTTGTCTGTAGTAATATTTGAGCCCTAAACTACATATCCTGAATTGTGTGGTTATGTATCTTGTGTTTTCTTTTCCTCAGCTGTCTTCAGCTCCGGCTCGTACGGTCCCTATAGTTATGAGTCGGCCGATGCCGACGCCCGTGTGCTCGCTCTCCAGGCGCCATTCTTGTCTCGTACCGCTCTGGACCTCAAAGCCAACACCACTAACACCTTAACGGAGGTCACACAGATCTAGCAATTCGGCCATCGCTCCTATCCTGAATCCTGTAAGCGTCTCACGAAAATGGAGGAACAAATCTTCCGTCGCCTTTACACTAACACTCTCTTGTACCTGACAATCGTCAAACATTTCGACTCCGCTTGCCCGGGGGAATTATCGCACTGCGAGAAAATTTCATTGACAATCTCCACACGGTGTGGGCATGCCAAAATACTTGCATTCTAACTCTATTGCCCAACCTTTCCCGGGAAGACTGGGAGGCAGCTTTGCTCGGCTACTCTCACATGACGGCTCCACGGGCCTTGGTGGAGCGTGCTGAGGCTACGGCCTATGCCAGCGGGCTAACATACCAGGGAGGCCACTTAGTGTTTGTACGGGGTGGACCCTTAAGGACCACTCCCTTTCTGTCGATGAATAGATGTTTTCAGTCAGTCAGTGTTTAAAACTATCGCGTGCCTTTTGTGGACATGTTTATTTCTTTGCTGCGAACGGGGGAGTTCGAAGATTCTTTTAAAACGAGTGAGGCTGCTATATGCTAAAGTATTTCGAAAGCATTGTCTGATAAAAACACATTGCGCGTTCGGCTACGTGCTTGTGTTGAGGACATCACGTTACTTGCGAACATGCCATTACGTACTATTCAGGTTCGGCGTCAACATACCTTCGTTCCAAAGAAAACATTATCGCAGCTTCGCACTAGTGGTGAGAACCCTAAAAAAACTGCTGTGCTCATTGGCCTTCTGTGTTTCTATTTAGTGATTTCTTTCTCTCCTTCACTTAGGCAACAATTTCCGGCGTGTTCTGTGTAGCACAGTTTATGCGGCTAATGCTGAGTGCCGAGCCAGATCTCTACCCGTCAACTAACGAAGCTGATCGGTTCCGCGAAGGGGAACGCGGAAGACCCGAGCACGGGAAAGAAAGGAGACTTCTTCGTTCATACGGTTCACAAGCGGAGCCGTCGAGGTCGCCCCCGTCTGGGACTAGAAGAGGAAAACTCACACGGAAGAGCGTCTTGCAAGAAGCAGGCCAAGTGCCGCCATCTGAGTTTATGTCATTGTTGGCATACATGCGTCCCATTTGGAATGACGCAGGAACGCGACCCCTGGGCTGTCCGAGACATGATGGTGGCACGCAGACGAGCTTATTCTCCCCCGCTATACGTCATTACCGAATGTTGTTACGATGGCGGGGCGCTTCGCTGTCGCGTGCACACCTGGTCAGTGCACAGGGCCTCACGGTGTGCTCTCCGCGATTAAGGAGGCTTCTAATAAGCAACGTTTAATGAGAAAGCTGATGGAGCTCGAGCGTGAAAACGGCTATCGGCGGAGGTCAGCCGATGCGCGGCCTGGCATGGGAGAGAGTGTGGCACGTGGAGAACCTATCCTTTGCGTGTTTTATTTAGCAACGTGGTTTTTACTAATGAAGTGGCTTTTATGAAAGTGTTTCTGTAATTGGTTGTGATGATGCGAGCCCCAACGTTTGATTGGCTTGTGTGAAGACCATGTGTTCAACCCATGATTGAAAGAGGATGTTTGAATCTGAAATGGAGAGTGGAGGTTCGGGCTTGGACTCGGGCAGACACCTGAGGCTGAATTGAAGCGTCTCTTCACCGGACTACGGCTCTTTCTTCGCGCTGCCATCGTGCACTCGAGTCATCGAAGGGACCTGTTCCGAACCTCAAATATCTTGTCGCCTTCGCTAGTGTAAAAACTAGTCCAGGAGGAGGAAATAAACTCCTTTCTTATTTCTTTCTTTTTTTTCCTTTTCGCCTTTGGTTTTGCTGTATTGTTTGTATATCTATTTCTATATATTCTTTCTCACTCCATATTCTTTCTTTTTTTTCTACTTTTCCTCTTATAACGGTCACTGGTAACTGTCCTAAAGCAAAATGCGCAGTGTTTTACTCTCACAAAAAATTCATCGATACTATATTTTTAACATAACACTGAATGACGCTGATATCATCAAGTTCGGTTTTTTATATACTTCGGCGTCATTTTTGATGAGAATTTTCATTAACATGAGCAACTACGTAGTGTGTGCGCAAGGGTAACCATGCTAAACTTTATTAAAAGCTAGGCAATATTTTCAGTGAACCATGCTTTGTAGACTCTCCTTTCAATTGTGTAACTATTATATAGGTTGCTTCCTGGAATCTTGGTGTGTTGTGTACAAGAGATGCCTAAAAACTTTTAAATGAATTCAAAACCATACAAGGAGTATCATAAGCCAAGGGCAATCAGTATGCCATATTTTTCAATCCCAACGCGCTATCTCAGTTCCAATATTGCGCAAATGCCAAGCAGCTGTTTCAATAAAGAATATATATAGTTTATAAAAATAACCTCTGTCTCCGGATCTTGTTTCTATTCATATGGACAGTGCATGACATGCTTCAAATGGTAATTTCATTCTGTGCAATTGCTAAAATGTTTATAAAGAAAGACTCAAAGAATTCATTGGAACAAGAACACGGATTTCCAAGAGCATAAAAGTGCACGTAATGTTGGCCTAGCATGCAAGAATTTTTTTCCTTCTATCTAATGAAGCTTCATCTCTTTATGTGTATCTCTGTTTTACTAGAATTTCGTTGTGCTCTTTTTTATATGAAGGCCTATTTCTGACAAGCTAGTTATGTGATAAGAAGTATACACGTTGAGAAGAAAAAGTATATACGTGTATTTTCTGTATTTATGTTAATGTTTTCGTTTCTTTCCTCGTAGCTGATCTGCACACAGTATGTTGCACATTGTGTTGGACCCGTCGCTAGCCACTTCAGGCTATCCGTTCAAATAATCGCTGGTTTATTAGTATTTAAATAAAAATAAAGTGACCCTTATTGATCGATTGAATGATTCTTTTCTCAATCCACTGTATTTATCACTAGCCTTCTCTTTTTTGTCCTTTTTTCTATATTTCCCTTTTAATGACACTTGCTGTTTCCTGTCCCATTTGTGCTCCCCGATTTCAGATTTCTCATTCTGTGCATGTTTGTTTCAGAATCTCCCATTCTCCTCTTACCACGAAGTCATTTTAGGTCGAGGTTAACTAAAGCTGTGCTCGCGTACTACCATCACGGAAATGATGTTAAAAATTTTTACTAAGAAATTGCAAAGAAAAAAAAACAGAGGCCAATCATTTACAGCGTGGAATCGAACCAGCAGCTTCTCGATACCCAGAGCGTGACGCAAACAACTAGACAACAAAATGTACTTGGTCGAGGGTGCTATTGGCAAGCAATTTATATACACCATACATCGTTTGAAAGTCCACAAAGTTTCAAAACTTTAGGCCGTTTTTGCTTTTGCTATCTCTAGCGAGATGGCGCACCATGCTCGCGTTGGGCGAGCTCAAAAGGTCATCACCCCCTCGAAGCGCCACCTCCACGGAGCGTGGTCTCTCCTGGGCGCCGCTTGTCGAAATCGTAATTGGGGAGAGGACGAAGGTCCTTTTGTACGCTGCCGCAGCCGTGTTTACCAAAGAAGCACGCTGCTGACAAACGACTCAAGAAAAAATGAGACAGTTGTTCACTTTGCTCCTGTTTAAGCTTGTGCACTGGTTGTTTGTGCCTTTCGGTTTGAACAGCGCTCTTTACGTGTCGAGCTGTGGATGTTGTTATTCCGCGCTTATTATGTGTACACTCTTTTCCCACGTGCTTTGTGCTTGAGGTGTGCGTTTGCAGTTTGAAGGTGCTTGCAGTTCCTAACGTGATTTCAAAATTGGTTAGTGTTGCTGAAACAATGAATAATAAATGCTCAAGTAGCTCTGTAAAGTCACGTTTCACTTTCAACTTATACCGATTCCAATATAGTAGGGCCAGTCACGTTTTAGGGGCGAAGCTCCTTGAAGCGGCACCCGTCCGTCCCTCGTAGTCGCAGTCGTAGTGTATACCAAGTGTTTCATTTTGATCTGCAAGGTGGTGCCGGTGGGAGATTTCTCCTGTGCTTTGTTGAAATATAAAAGTTCGTGGCGTGCGCGTTAACTGAAAGCCGAATGCTCCTGTCTCTCATTCCCCGTTAGCAGCCATTGGCATGTACATTAAGCACTATGTGACAGGAAAAGGTTGCTATGTTATACTCGGTAGGCGTGAACTCCTTGGTTTTCGAAAGGTTTAGCGAGCGTTGGGCCGCAGTTCCATGAATACAGTGAACTAGTATATACCATGAACTGAAGGTGGTTAAAGGTGGTAAGTCGACCCGAAGTGCAAGCCGTAAGAAAGTGTGCGTGTGCCACTTCTTGTTTAATCCTTGGAATGTCCGCTGGATGGAGGTGCTTCTGTAGGGGGAATATATGATGAAAAGATGCAAGAGGGTGGTACTTCCAGTGTTGAATAGATGGATGAATGGACACACAGACAGATGCATGGATGGACACATGAACGGACGCAGGGGCAGATGCATGGACAAACGCAGGGATGTACGCACGAACAGACGCACGCACGGACGGGCGGATCAACGCACGGACAGTCACACAGAAGGACGCATGGATGGACGGAAGCAAGAACGATTTCGTGGACGAATGCTTCGCCCCACTCTCCATCACTCACTCCGTGGATATGCTGCCATTTTTTTTCATCTACTCGTCCGCACACCTCTCACTCTCTTCGTTTTCACCATTTGCCTCACGTTTTTTAACTCTCTTTTATGCTATTTCAACCTTTTTTTCTCATTTTAATGTTTATTTCCGTATCTCGTTTTCTCGCTATCTGCTCATTTCTATTTTTCTAGCCATTTCATTGATTTTTATTTTTCTATCGTTCTTTCTTGATTGATTGATTTAATTGATATGTCGGGTTTAACGTCCCAAAACCACCACATGATTATGAGAGGCGCCGTAGTAGAGGGCTCCGGAAATTTCGACCACCTGGGGTTCTTGAACGTGCACCCAAATCTGGGCACACGGGCCTACAGCGTTTCCGCCGCCATCGGAAATGCAGCCGCCACAGCCGGGAATTGAACCCACGACCTGCGGGTCAGCAGACGGGTACCTTAGCCAGTAGACCATCGCGGCGGGGCGGCTATCTTTCTTTCTGGTTGTCAGTTTGTAGTAGAGGCATTAAGACAACATGTTGTCTGTCAGCTTGTTATAAAAGCACTGTGTACATACTATTTTGTAGCAGATGAGCTAAATTCGGTGACGTGTGTTCCTGCAATAAGGCATCGATTAGCCGAAGTCGTATGGTGACTAAACAGAAACCCACACTCTGACAGAATATATCACAATGTAATGGTGTAATAGTGTATTTTGGGGACACTTCTGTATTGATATTAGTGTACAGCAAAAACTTGTTGCTACCTGCGTATACATACCGGCAGCTTATTGCACATGTATTATAGGGTACGATACTAGTAAAAGTGTATGCATGCGGGACGAACAACTGCATAGTCAGCACAAAAAAAAACGAATAAAAATTTACTCATTGTTATGGGAATGTTCTTCGGTTCTTCAACCTCGTATATCCGATGAGGTATTTCACCTCTGTGAGAACGTTTGCTTGCTGAAACTGGTTTTATCCTTAGATTGTGATTTATGATACCTTCCTGTGAAAGGTGATAATCAGATCAAAACTTCATGTTAGATTTGTTGAGCAACTCGTGAGCTCACATAAACAACTAGCTCTTCGTTAAAACTTCTGTGGTACGCTAGAAGCTCGAATCTTAATTTCGAACTTCAACACCTCATAACATTGTCCCAGTACTACGCACTATATCATCTACTAGAATATTGCAGCCTAAGTCTTTAAGGAATCAGTAAAATATACTCAGTAGCAGCTGTGACCTACCCTGATGCCATTTTAATATAACTGCAGTGTGATTTGAAGCACCATCCGTGGTGCATAGATGGTGCTCAGATCTGTGATACCATTACTAATGGCACTTGATATCATTTATTATTGCTTCAGTATTTATTCAGTCATATAATGTGTGTGTTTTTACCGCCATACTTATGCCCAATGAAACGAAGTGAAAAATATGCCAAATTTATAACAGTATTCATACAAATTCGAATATAAGTTTAACGTTATTCGGTTGTCTTGCAATGAGACTGCTCAAGGCTAAGAGTCTGATTGTATTTTACTAAATGGCAATAACTTCTAAAAAACAGATCGCCTAATTGAGCAGCCCTAAGTGTAACCTTATAGTCGGTTATATTCACCCATGCGTTGGTCGAAGGGCCATTTTTTCTAAAACATAGATAAATAAAGTTTGCATAAAGAGTCGCGTCAAATTATATACAAGTTACAGAAAAGTCTAGCGTAAAAAGCACTATATTCAAGCGATAACGCCTCTCTAACGCCTTTCAATGCTAGAACTAACATTTTCAAATTTTCCTTTTTCCCGCGCACTGTAACCGAATGGAATCAATTACCAGCATTATTCATAAATAGCATAGAGTCAATTGAACATATTGTATCTTGACCTGTATTGTTAAAGTGTTAAATGTCTTTCTTATTCATTGTTTGAGTTATGTCCTTATTCTTCGCGCTTTTCATGTTCTTGATCTTCTGTTGTCCTTATTACGAGCTTTGTATATACGTCCCTCCTGCTTGGGCCCTTCACTGGGCCTGCAGTATTATGTAAATAAATAAATAAATAAATAAATAAGAATAGCTTACTACTTCGGCTGCACCATCTCTTGCACGTACGGTCACAGAAGATTGATGGTGTAGATCATGGTACAAACTAGCTTGAATGTCAGACGTATTGACCTGAAAAAGAGAAAAGAGAAAGCTACGTACGAAAAATTATGAGCACTATGCAACGTATAGGCTAAGTTTAGAGTGATCAATACGAGTTTCAAAAGCATTTACACTGTAGAGCACGTTGCATCGAATAGAGCATGCCCTGTTTCTTTGATTTCGGGCTGATCCATTCAGCATAGGCAAATGCATTTACGTACTGGTACCACAAACGCCAAAGAAAATTGCGCTGTTAGGTGTACATTCTTTGTTCTGGAACTTTTCCTCTTTTCGCTGTTTCATTTGAGCTGAAAGACCACCGTACTAGCCATTCTTGAGATACCTGTATGCTGCGTTACACTAGGAAAAGAATAGTTGTTTTAAGGGTGGAAAAAGAGAAAGCGGACATCACGCACGCAAAAATTAACAGACCTCACAGTCATGATATCACCGTTATTCGATTATCAACGGCGCAGCATTGATATCATCGTAATTTGAGTTCTGCCTTACTGCAATGTCGCCTCATGACGCCACTCCAGCATTGTTCTTGCCGGGATCAATAACTGTTTTTTACATATATTACAACACACTATTTACGTACCAACTCCAGTTGATTTCCTTCTAGAGTGCTCGTGGCCACCAGTAATTCGTCCGCCAACACAGAACTTCTTTTTAGGTTGAGAGTAATATCCTGATTCAGCTGTAGGACGAGGTGTGAAGCTGTTGTCCGCTCGTTCAGAATTCTCGGGTATACCAAAAATTGACTTCCTGTAATTTTCAACAACATGAGCAAAAAGAAGCATATTGATGACAGAAAAGATCAAATAAATGTGAGGTGGTCCCTAACAAAGCTTTAATGGTATCTATTTCTGTAAAGATATACGTCCTTAAGGTCGCGATTCATGGCATGAAATCAGCGTGTAATGAATGGTATGAAAGTAGCGTTATGCAATGGTTAAGGTAGCCTATGTAGCATACGTATATCCTATAAGAGTGTACCTCTGAAATGCTTAGCACGCACAAAAAGTTTAAAACAGCCTTGTAGATATTAGTTGATGTCGTTTGTGTTAAAATAATATGGTTGAACGACTTGTGAGCGGTAAAGTTTAGTAGTAACTCACAGTCTGAAACAAGTAGTGTTCATCTACAAAAAGTGAATTTATTAATAATAAACAATATTGTTATCAGATCATATTACTAGGACAATTGTGTATTTCCAGGACTAAATTTACGGGTTGAGAACAGTTATAAGAAGTTACCTGCAAAACTGATGACAGCGAGATTTGCGAAGACAACGAAAACAAAAAGTAACATTGTCAACCTGAATGCATCAGAAATCTGATGTACTTCTACTAAACACCTTTTCGAAAAGCAGAAACCTTGGTCACTTCTTATATATATGTGTGGTGAGCGCTTACATCTATATGAAATGTTTCGAAAACTTGAGTAGGTCTACAGTTGTTAAACAGTGATAGAGTGCAAACCTTTCGTACGAAGTGGAAGCTAAGAAATTGCATAGGAGGTACACCAGACAGCAGGTGAGGTGGGGCTGCAAGTATTGTGTTTCCCCTGGCTACATTTGATATCAAAAAGGACCTTTTCTCGCTGTGTTACTCACGATAAGGCCAAACAAACATTGCAGAAAAAGTATACCTTTCTCTGCTTTGGCGACCTATTACGCAAAAATACGAACTAAATCCTGGAAAAAGAGTTGTCCGTTTTAGACTAGGTATCGTATGCTACCTAGGTTAAAGTAGACCTTTACTGAGTGAACATTGAAAAATGCAGCAACGTGCACACCCCCTCCCCGCAAAGACAGGCATATAATAACCTTTCTCAGTTACCACGAATGCTCGCTCTTACAAGACTGGCACTATTCGCGTAAAAGCAACATGCGCAACTATACATCTCCTTGTGTCTGACTTGCGTGCTTGTGCCGAACATAGAGATAACGTGTTGCACCAGATACTGGGCGCTCTGGCCGCATATGCATGCAATGATCGAAAGAGGAAAGAATGCATTTAATTTTCTGAGCATTTAAAGGGGGGGTTCATTATTGTCGAGGCTTGTTCTCCCATCAGTGTAGCCAGCCTCTAGTACTCGTAGCCATCAATAGGGGTGTCGCTGCGTTCTCACTTCTTGTCTGATTGAAGACACCTAGATGGCTCTGCAGCGCTGACGGCACTCCAGCGCGTGCTCTAGTTTGAGAAGAGATTGCCAGAGAGCCAGAACTACGAACTGCATTCGCTCTCGGCGCTCTTTATCTCTCTTTCGACCTTCGTCACTCAGTGGACTTCGACGATATTGATACATAACAGCCGCTAAACACGGCTGCATGAAAGAGGAGGACGAAGTGAGTTTTTGTTTGATGCTGGTCTGGCGCCATCTTGCTCGTCAAGTTCTGTGCGCTGTAATTAGATCAATAAACAAGTTACTCGTAACATTATTGGTGGAGGTGGACGACCCCCGTACCTTGATGGAGATGCGCAGCGGTCGCACCATCGGCGACCTTTCGACTGCTTTGACTGGTAATACTACCTCTACGCCGCCCTCATCAGTGCAAGCCACCACCTACGTCACACTCCCGCACCTCCGAGATTCCGGCACTTTCTTCGGTGATGGTACGATTGATCTTGACACTTGGCTGAACCGGTACGAGCGCGTCAGTGCTACTCACCGCTGGGATCTTACGCTCATGCTTGTCAACGTGCTTTTCTACCTGGACGGCACTCCCCGAACATGGTTTGAAAGCCACGAAGCCGACATAATGAACTGTTATGTCTTCAAGGAAAAGATACGTGACCTGCTTGGCGATTTAACTGGTCGTCAGCTCGCTGCGAAAAAGACTCTTTCCAGACGGGCCCAGTCTTCTGCCGAATCGTACGTCTCCTACATTCTTGACGTCTTGGCCCTTTATTCCAAGGCCGACCAGTGCATGTCAGAAGACGAAAAGGTTAACCACGTCTTGAAAGGCATTGTTGACGATGCTTTCAACCTGCTGGTCTTTAACAACGTCTCGAGCATCGACACAATCCTAAAAGTATGCCGACGTCTCGCACAAGCTAAAGCCCGCTGCATAGCCCATAGCATCGTGCGTCTTCCGAACACAGCGGCCAGTTCTTCGTGTGACGACGCCTTCCACCAGGCCCCTCGATGTGACAACCTTACACGTATCATTCGTCGAGAGGTCGAGGCAGCACAACCGGTAGCCACGCCTTTACCGACGCCTGCGCCTTCCCCGACCACGATCTCTTTAATACTAGCGATCGTTCAAGAGCTATCGAATGTCGGCCTATATCCTGTTCCTGCCATATACTCTGCTGAGCCTTCTTATTGTACCCCTTTTGCTCCTCGCATACAACGCAATCCGTCCGAATGGCGTACTCTTGATGACAGGCCCATATGTTTTAACTGTCGACGCGTTGGCTATATCGCTCGTCACTGCCGCAGCCGCTTGGCTCCACCATCCCATTATGCACCTCAGTATCACGCCACTTCTCTTCGCCAGTCGTCTAAATCACTTTCTTCATCAACGCCGATCATAATTTCCGCTCCTGCAGCACCTCTGAGCAGACCTCGCTACGATTGGTCACCGTCCCCTGCTCGTCGTTAGTCCCGGTCGCCCCCACAACGCCTTCCTGCCTCCCCGACCTATTCGCAGCACCTCCGACCGGAAAACTATGCCGTGCAGCTTTTGCAGGTGGAGCTGCGTTGACAACCTTCACAAGAAATTCTCAGTTACCGTAATCAACAAAGCGGAACCTTTTGGACGTTACTGTCGACAATGTTCGTGTCAGTGCATTGATAGATACTGGCGCACATGTGTCCATTATGAGTGCTAACCTTCGCCGCCGACATAGAAAAGTTGTCACACCCGCCCTCAACCGAACTGTACAAGTCGCCGATGGAGGAACTGCCGCAATTCTTGGCATGTGCTCTGAGCGAGTGTCTATCGGGGAGAGAAGCACTGTCGTTCTTTTCGTCGTTATCAATCATTGCCCTTATGAACTCATTCTCGGTATGGATTTTCTAGCCACGCACTCTGCCCTCATAGACTGTTCAGCTGGCTCTCTCCATCTCGATTTACTCCTCTTTTCCGACCCGATCAGCCCACTGCAAACCAGCCTCTGCTGCATTGATTTCACGTGCCTCCCGCATAACTCTGCACACATGTCGACTTATCCTCCACGACGCCAGTACCCGATGGTGATTACATGGTGGCCTCGATTCCTGCCGTGATGCTTACGCATGGGGTTTCTGTGCCGCATATGATTCTGACGATTACGAAAAACCGCACCTTCCTTCCCCTGGTCAACTTTTCACTCACCACCCAAGTTCTCCCGCAGGGTATCTCCCTGGTCAAAATTACTGCTCTCCAAGATCACTATGTCGAGCCCTTCAGAGTTGACGATTGCTGCAGCTCAGTCAGTGGTTCCACTTCATCACGTTCTTGGGGCACCGACATCGAGCGAATGGTGTAATCGGACCTCAAATCTGAGCAAGCTGCAGCGCTTTGCCACGTTTTTGAGGGCTATCGTAGCTTTTTTGACTTTGCGAGCAACTCTTTAGGCCAAACGACCATTGTCACCAATCGCATAAATACTGGCCATGCAACTCCCATTCACCGACGCCCCTACAATGTGTCTGCGTCGGAGCGTGCAATATTACAACATGAAGTCGGCAAAATTCCCGTGAAAAACATTATTCAGCCTTCATGCAGCCCCTGGGCTTTTCCAGTCGTCCTTGTTAAAGAGAAAGATGGAACATGGCGCTTTTGTGTCAATTACCGTCACCTTAACAAAATTACCAATAAAGACGTTTATCCTTTACCTCGCATCGATGACGCCCTCGACTGCCTGCACGGTGCCACTTATTTTTCAACTGTTGACCTTCGGTCAGGTGAGCGGCAGATAGCCGTCGACGAGATGGACCGCGAGAAGACCGTATTCATCACTCCTGACGGTTTTTATCAGTTTGAGGTGATGCCCTTTGGTCTCTGCAATGCACCAGCCACATTTGAAAGAATGATGGACTCATTGCTGCAAGGGTTGAAATGGTCCACCTGCTTGTGTTACTTTGACGATGTTAAGTCGTTTCGCCCACATTTGACTCACATATTGAATGTTTGCCAGCTATTCCGGACGTTTTTCGTTGAGCTGGACTTCAGCTTAACGCCTCCAAGTGCCACTTCGCTCGTCGTCAAATTTCCGTGCTCGGTCACTTTGTCGATGCCCAAGGCGTGCGTTCTGACCCAGAGAAAATTCGTGCAGTCACGAACTTTCCTGTTCCGAGGACCACAAAGGATGTCCGCAGTTTTGTGGGGTAGTGCTCATATTTCAGACGCTTTGATAAGGACTTTTCGACCATTGCACCCCCCTCACAGAGCTCTTGATGAAAGACGCCTCGTTTATCTGAGGCCATGATCAAGCGTCATCGTTTTCGCAGATGACGACACAGCTTACAACGCCACCAATCTTGGCTCACTTTGATCCATCAGCCCCAACCGAGGTTCACACGGACGCTAGTGGACACGGCAAAGGAGCTGTGATATCGCAGCAACATCGGAGACACGACCGTGTTATAGCCTACGCAAGTCGACTGCTATCTCCAGCCGAGCGCAACTATTCTATCACGAAACGCGAGTGGTTCGCCCTTGTATGGGCAATCGCCAAGTCTCGTCCATACCTGTGCGGGCGCTGATTTCGTGTTGCCACGGGTCATCACGCACTCTGCTGGCTAGCCTCCCTGAAGGACCCCATGGGACGTCTCGCTCGTTGGGCTATACGCCTTCAAGAGTACACGTTCTCTGTAACGTACAAAACAGGGCAATTCCATCAGGATGCGGATTGTTTTTTCCGCTGCCCTGTTGACGAAGCAACTGATACTGACGCTATTATGGACGTTTTTTTTTCTTGTCGCAGCTGTTGAACATTGGCGAAGAGCAACGTCGGGATGCTTCTTTAGGAGCCATCATTGACAAACTGGAGTCAACGCCTCACGATTCGTCTTTACGAATGTTTTTGGTGAAAGACGGGATCTGATATCACCGTAACTTTGATTCCTTCGGATCAGACTTACTTCCTGTCATCCCAGCGCACCTGCGTTCCACTGTCCAGCATCAACTTCATGACGCTCCCATGACGGGCCATTCGGGCGTTTCTCGCACATACGATTGGGTACGACGTCGGTTTTTTTGGCCTGGACTTGCCCGCTCTGCTCGACGCCATGTCGCCGCTTGTGAACCTTGTCAGCGTCGCAAAACGCCATCTGCCCTCCCAGCCGGCCATCGAGCCTTTGTTTCGAGTTGGTCTCCACCTGTTGGGCCCTATTCCACTCTCCACAGCCGGAAATAAATGGATTGCTGTTGCCACGGACTACGCGACGTGGTACGCAATCACACGAGCACTTCCAACCAGCTGCGCTACCGACGTGGCGGACTTTATGCTGTACGACATAATATTAGTGCACGGTGCTCCCCGTCAACTTCTGACCGACCGTGGCCGCATGTTCTTATCAGCTGTCGTTCATGAAATCCCGAGGTCTTGCCATACCAAGCACAAATTTACTACTTCGTACCATCCCCAGTCAAATGGCCTCACGAAGCGCCTTAAAAGGACCCTAACCGATATGCTTGCCAAATACGTTGCGCCAGACCACCAGGATTGGGACATTCATTTGCCGTATGTGACGTTCGCCTAAAATTCATCTTGTCACGACACTGCCGGCTATTCGCCCTTCTATCTACTATATGGCGGGCACCAACTCTAGCCTTAGACACTTTACTACGTGCGGCCACTGAATATGCTGGGGAAGCCATTGCCCGCGCCGTCCACACGCGCCAAGTCGCCCGTAACCGTCTACAGGCTTCACAGGCACGCCAACAACAGCTCTACAATTCTCACCATAGGGACGTTCACTTTTCTCCGGGTTCTCTCGTGCTCCTCTGGTCACCTACTCGGCGTGTGGGACTGTCTGAAAAACTGTTGTCGCCCTACACTGGACCATTCCGTATCGTTCGCCAAGTGACAGACGTCACGTACGAGATTGTTCTAACCGATCCAACAAAGTCATCGTCAGCTCCGAGCGACACCGTTCACGTGGCTTGGCTAAAGCCCTATTACTCCCTTCGACATCATCTGCGTAAATTTAGCGTCAGGACGGTGCTTCTACCGCCGGGGGTTATGTTACATAACAGCCGCTAAACACGGCTGCATGAAAGAGGAGGATGAAGTGAGTTTTCACTTGATGCTGGTCTGGCGCCATCTTGCTCGTCGAGTTCTGTGCGCTGTAAATAGATCAATAAACAAGTTACTCGTAACAATTTTAATGAAGCCAAGAAGGTGGGGCGGAGAAGCAGCTGCAGCACGAGTAAACCGTGAAGCCGAAAAAGAGATTAGGGACAATTTCAAAGAATGAAAGCATGAATGAATAAATAAATGAATCAATGAATGAACGAATGAATGAATGAACGAGTTTTTATTATTACGAGAATTGTTACAGAGTACAAGAGATACAGTTGAGCGTCACAAAGTATTGAACTACAACGGGATCCTTGGTGATAGTTACAAGTAAATAAATTAATAATTAGCAGCAGCTAGAACCGTAAAACGTATTATCAATAGGCACTCAAAAATCACAATGAATCCAAGTGCGCAAAATATGATGAGTACAATATAGAGCCAGACTCTTCCCGTAAAAAGAACTAGAACATCATAATTTTAGCAAGTATTTTAAATAGGCTTTTGATTATTATGACAGACATTTTACATTTGAGTGATGAGGGTAAAGTATTCGATGATGACATGACAAAGAAGTGTGACGTTGATTTATCATAGTTAGTACCGACTTTACGGAACATAAAGTTATTGTTAGCCGCAAACCAGGTCGTTTTAGAGTTATTTGAAAGCTCACAGTCAAAAAAAGTGGTTTCAGACTGTATGCGATCTGAAAACCATTGCCAGTTCACTTCACTGGCTACAGAGCGGCCATATTGAGGGGTCAACAAAAGTCGCATCTGGCTACTATGTTGTCACAAGAATGGAACCAGATTGAGCCATTCCAATGCGAGTATATGCCATTTGGTGAAAAAGAAGAAGACTGGTTGTTGTGCTAGTGGGCTAACGTTCGGTTCAGCTCGACGTCCAGTGCTGCTGATCTTGTTAACAGACGTCATGGTCTTTCCGTAATCACGTGAAATTTTCTGGTGGAGGTGCTGGGTACCATTGTATGCACTGCAATCAGCAACAAGATCCCGATACTAGTCGCGACTTGGAAGAAACAGCTGACCAACAGCGTAGCAGGCGACAACCAGGCCTACCACCTGAATTTGGACTGCTTCCACAACTCGACAGAACTATGGCTAGTGCCGGAACGCGAACGCAAGAGACATCGGTGCTGTCTCCTCCATGGTTCTTCACTGCCCCGCGAACCGCAAAGCCGTTCCACGGTGACCCATACGGAAACGGCAATGACTGGCTTGATGACTGCAACCGTTGCGCCAGCGTCAACAAGTGGAATGAGCACCGAATGATTCGGTATGTCTAATTTTACCTCGAGGACCCTGCGCGCACTTGGTTCGAAAACAATGAAGCCGCTATGACAACCTGGACAGAGTTTTGCAACCAGCTGCGCAATACCTTCCGAAGCTCTGACCTTGTGGAGCAAGCGGGACAGCTCCTCTATTCTCGAAATCAGCGTCCGAAGAAGAGTGTTGCTATGTTCGTTTAGGACATGCCGGAGCTGTTCAGGCAAGCTTACTCCTCCATGTCGGAAGAGAAGAAGGTGCTCCTCCTCATGCGGGGAGTGAAAGAGCAGTTGTTCGCTGGACTAGTGCGCAACCCTACCAGCACTGTAGCGGATTTCTTCCGCGAAGCCATGACGATAGAAAGAACGCTAAGGCAGCGTTCGTATCAGTATGAGCGTCCTGAGAGTTTTCGTCTGCGTCATCGGCTCTGCCGACACCTGATGTCACGACTAGAAGAGACCTGACCGAGTTTGTGCGCAGTATTGTGTGCGAAGAGCTGCAAAAGCTGCATGAGGTGTCTTCTCAGCCCTATATTGCTGCTATAACGGATGTCGTCCGTGCAGATGTCCGTAAGCTGGTGCAACCCATGATGACTGTGCGTCGAGCCGAGGTCCAAACCATGATGGCCCCACGTCCAGCCGAAGCTCCGCTATTAACGTACGTGGAAGCATTACGTTCTGCGGCACCAGCTGTTGGCTATCCGTCCTGTTCGTCCACATTGCAGACGGCGTCGTCGTTCTACTCATGACCACCGCAGTACGGCAACCCACATCATCATCATCATCAGCCTGACTACGTCCACTGCAGGACAAAGGCCTCTCCCATGTTCCGCCAGTTAACCCGGTCCTGTGCTTGCTGCTGCCAATTTATACCCGCAAACTTCTTAATCTCATCTGCCCACCTAACCTTCTGTCTCCCCCTAACCCGCTTCCCTTCTCTGGGAACCCAGTCAGTTACCCTTAATGACCAGCGGTTATCCTGTCTACGCGCTACATGCCCTGCCCATGTCCATTTCTTCTTCTTGATTTCAGCTATGATATCCTTAACCCCCGTTTGTTCCCTAATCCAATCTGCTCTCTTCTTGTCTCTTAAGGTTACGCCTACCATTTTTCTTTCCATTGCTCGCTGCGTCGTCCTCAATTTAAGCTGAACCCTCTTTGTAAGTCTCCAGGTTTCTGCTCCGTAGCTAAGTACCGGCAAGATACAGCTGTTATATACCTTCCTCTTGAGGGATAGTGGCAAACTACCTGTCATAATTTGAGAGTGCTTGCCGAATGTGCTCCACCCCATTCTTATTCTTCTAGTTACTTCAATCTCGTGGTTCGGCTCTGCGGTTATTACCTGCCCTAAGTAGACATAGTCTTTCACAACTTCAAGTGCACTATTACCTATCTCGAAGCGCTGCTCCTTGCCGAGGTTGTTGTACATTACTTTCGTTTTCTGCAGATTAATTTTAAGACCCACCTTTCTGCTCTCCTTGTCTAACTCCGTAATCATGAGTTGCAATTCGTCCCCCGAGTTACTCAGCAATGCAATGTCATCGGCGAAGCGCAGGTTACTAAGGTATTCTCCATTGACTCTTATCCCTAACTGTTCCCATTCTAGGCTTCTGAAAACCTCCTGTAAGCACGCGGTAAATAGCATTGGGGAAATTGTGTCCCCCTGCCTTACACCCTTCTTGATTGGTATTCTGTTGCTTTCTTTATGAAGCACTATGGTAGCAGTTGATGCCCTGTAGATTTCTTCCAGAATGTTTATATATACTACATCTACGCCCTGATTCCGCAGTGTTTGCATGACGGCTGATATTTCTACTGAATCAAACGCCTTCTCGTAATCTATGAAGGCTATGTATAGGGGTTGGTTGTACTCTGAGCATTTCTCTATTACCTGATTGATAGTATGAATGTGGTCAATTGTTGAGTAGCCTGTTCGAAATCCTGCTTGTTCCTTTGGTTGATTGAATTCTAATGTTTTCTTTACTCTGTTAGCAATTACCTTTGTAAATAGCTTATATACTACAGAGAGCAAGCTGATCGGCCTGTAATTCTTCAAGTCCTTGTCATCTCCTTTCTTATGTATTAAGATGATGTTAGCGTTCTTCCAAGACTCTGGTACCCTTCCCGTCAGGAGACACCTCGTAAACAGGGTGGCTAGTTTTTCTAACACAATCTGTCCTCCATCTTTCAGCAGATCTGATGTTACCTGATCCTCACCAGCAGCCTTGCCCCTTTGCATGCTCTTCAAAGCTTTTCTGACTTCTTCTATCATTACTGGTGGGGTGTAATATGGGTTACTGCTAGTTCTTATAGTATTAAGGTCGTGGTTGTCTCGGCTACTGTACAGATCTCTGTAAAACTCCTCCGCTATTTTAACTATCCTATCCATATTGGTAGTTATTTTGCCTTCTTTGTCCCTTAGTGCATACATCCGACTTTTGCCTATCCCAAGTTTCCTCTTCAATGCTTTGACACTTCCTCCGCTCTTCAGAGCGTGTTCAATTCTCTCCATGTTATACCTTCTTACATCGCATACCTTACGTCTATTAATCAACTTCGAAAGCTCTGCCAGTTCTATTTTGTCTGTTGTACTATACACTTTCATGATCTGACGCTTCCTAATTAGGTTCTTCGTTTCCTGGGAAAGCTTGCCAGTGTCCTGTCTAACTACCCTGCCTCCAACGTCCACTGCACACTCCGTAATGATACTCGTCAGATTATCATTCATTGTATCTACGCTAAGGTTGGTTTCCTCACTAAGAGCCGAGTACCTGTTCTGCAGCGACACTCTGAATTCGTGTACTTTCCCTCTCAGTGCTAGCTGATTTATTGGCTTCTTGCGTATCAGTTTCTGCCGTTCCTTCTTCAAGTCCAGGCGAATTCGAGACCGCACCATTCTATGGTCACTGCATCGTACCTTGCCAATCACTTCCACATCTTGCACGATTCCAGGGTGTGCACTCATTATAAAGTCTATTTCGTTCTTATTTTCGCCATTAGGGCTCCTCCATGTCCACTTGCGGTTTTCTCGTTTCCGGTAGAAGGTATTCAAAATCCGTAAATTATTGCGTTCTGCGAATTCTACTAGTAGCTCTCCTCTGGCGTTTCTGCTACCGACGCCATAATCTCCTACTGCCTGGTCTCCAGCCTGCTTCTTCCCTACCTTTGCATTAAAGTCGCCCATCACTATAGTATACTGTGTTTTTACCTTACTCATTGCCGATTCCACGTCTTCATAGAAGCTTTCAACTGAAGCGTCATCATGGCTGGATGTAGGCGCGTAAGCCTGTACTACCTTCATCTTGTATCTTTTATTCAGTTTAATTACGATACCTACCACCCTTTCATTAATGCTATAGTATTCCTCTATGTTGCCAGCTATGTTTCTGTGAATTAGGAACCCCACTCCCAGTTCTCTTCTGTCTGCCAAGCCCCTGTAGCAAAGGACGTGCCCATTCTGTAGCACCCTATAGGCCTCATCTGTCCTCCTAACCTCACTGAGCCCTATTATATCCCATTTAACGCCCTCTAGCTCCTCGAATAGTACAGCTAGACTTCCCTCGCTAGACAAGGTTCTAGCATTAAACGTTGCCAAGTTCAGGTTCCAATGGTGGCCTGTCCGGATCCAGAGATTCTTAGCACCCTCTGCTGCGTTGCAGATCTGACCGCCGCCGTGGTCAGTTGCTTCGCAGCTGCTGGGGACTGAGGGCCGTGAGTTATTCGACGTAAGCATGTGGGAGGTAGTGGCCAGATACTGCACCAAGGTGGCCAATCCTTCTCTGGTGAGGGAGTGCGTTTTCGGCGGTGTTTGCCGGTGAGGCCGCACCCCAGGCCTCTTAATGAAGTTCCATCAACACGGGGATTTTTTTTTTTAATCCGGTTGGGAACTGCGCGGTACCGGGATTTGAACCACGTACCTCTTGCATGCGAGGCGGATGCTCTAACCACTACGCCATCGCCGCACTCCGCAATATTGCACGCCATGAAAAAATAACGCGTTATATGTCACTAAAGAGAGAATGTACAAAAAGTCATTTGAAGTTACACATCGGAACATTGCTGGTGGGAGGAGAACAGATATTCGCAATACACTTACTAAAAAACACCTAGTACACACGTAGCCAAAAATATTTTAGAGCAGCGCGCAGAAAGCAATTTGTACTTGTTTAAGAAATACAGGATAATAAAGGGCGATAAGAGAGTTTTTCTCGTGTGTATAAGAACATTATAAAGTAGGAAAATGCAGGCGGTCACAAAGTGAAAAAAAACGGGAGGAAATGGAAAAAAAAACGAATGAATATAATTACACTGGAACAATACAGGAGGTGCAACAAATACTTGTAAAAAGGAACCAATCGAAGTGTCTATGACTGAAAGAAAGAGTGAAGAAGTTGTCTAAATTTTTCGGGGTCTGATTGATATGCAATGTCATTCGAGAGATCATTCCACAAGCGGATGACGCGAGGAAGAACCGATGAGTTAGAGGCGTCCGTTTACCCATATAATCGCGTGAAACTTAAGTTATTATGCAGCCTAGGAGATGTAACGCAAGGTTTATCGAGTTGAAATGGGAATGGTTTGTTACTGTAAACATACTTATGGAAGAGGCATAGGAGAGAAATATCCCGCCGAGTACTCAACAGTTGAAGAGAAAGGCAAAGTTTAATTTCCGTTATGCTGCTATGGTAGTCGTAATTTCGTGAGATAAATCGGGCTGCCCTATTTTGAATAGCTTCAAGCATGTTGATTAAGTAATTTTGGTATGGGGACCAGATCGATGCGGCGAATTCAAGTTGTGGGCAAACGAAGGTCTGATAAGCTAGCTGCCGAACATGGGATGGACAGCTATGCAAGTTGCGGCGTAAGTAACCCAATGATTTTGAAGCTTTCGCACAAAAAATCCACATATAAACCCCAAAAAATTGGGTGGAGGGAAGGCCGCTGCGGTGGTTCAGCGGTTAGAGCGTCGAACGCGTTATTCGAAGGTCGTAGGTTCGATTGCTGCTCACGGCTGGTTATTTTTTCACCCACTTTTCTTTCTTCTTATTTACATTCCATTTGTTCTAATAACTATCCCAATTCATTCCATGGCAATATTGTCTGTTAGTTCTAGATAATATTGTGTCAAAACAAGGAAAAACGAGCCATTAGGTATACAATTCTTTCCCTTATTCATTAACGAGGGTCTGGTACTGGCAGACTTGAACTCATTAGGTTGTAACGAGAGACTATTGGTCAGCTAACGGCTCCTAATAAGTTCACGCGCTACGTTACGCCACACATGCGCATAAAAGGGTGTTTCACACTCGCCACTTGGCTACAGAGGGCGCTGACTGGCACTCCCAGTTCTAAATTCACATATAAACCGAAAAAACTGGGTGGAGGGAAGGCCGCTGTGATAGCTCAGTAGTTAGAGCATTGAACGCGTTATTCTATGGTCGTAGGCTCGATTACTGCTCACGGCTAGTTATTTTTCACCCACTTTTCTTTCTTCTTATTCACATTCCATTTGTTCTAATAACTTCCCCTATAAACTCTTTGGCATTATTGTCTGTTAGATCTCAATATTATTGTGTCAAAACACGGAAAACGAGCCCTTAGATATGCACCTCTTTCCCTTAATCATTAACGAAGGTCTGGTACTGGCAACTCCGTGTCATTAGGTTGTAACGAGGGACTATTGGTCAGCTAACGGCTCGTAATAGGTTCACGTGCTACGTGACGCCACACATGCGCACAAAAGAGCGTTGCACACTCTCCGCTTGCCTAGAGAGGGTGCTGACTGACACTCCCACTTCTATATTCACATATAAACCCAAAAAAGTGGGTAGAGGGAAGGCCGCTGTGATAACTCAGTGTTTAGAGCATCGAACGCGTCATTTGAAGGTCGCAGGTTCGATTCTTGCTCCCGGCATGTTATTCTTCCACCCACCTTTCTTCTTATTTACATTGCATTTGTTCTAATAACTTCCCCAATGCATCGCATGGCAATATTGTCTGTTAGATCTGATTATTGTGTGTCAAAACATGGAAAAACAAGCCCTTAGGTATACACTTTCCATTATTCATTAATGAGGGTCTCGTACTGGCAGACTGTGTGTCATTAGGTTGTATACGAGGGACTATTGGTCATCTGTCCACTCGTAATAAGTTCACGTGCTACGTGACACAACACATGCGCATAAAAGAGTGTTTCACACTCGCCGCTTGGACACAGAGGGCGCTGACTGACACTCCCACTTCTAAAATCACATATAAACACGAAAAAAGTGGATTGGAGGGAAGGCCTCTGTGCTGGCTCAGTGGTTAGAGCATCAAACAGATTATTCGAAGATCGTACGTTCGATTCCTGCTCACGGCTTCTTATTTTTCACACACTTTTCTTTCTTCTTATTTAAATTCCATTTGTTCTAATAACTTCCCCTATACATTCCTTGGCATTATTGTCAGTTAGATCTCAATTATATTGTGTCAAAACACGGAAAAACGAGCCCTTAGGCATAAACTTCTTTCCCTTATTCATTAACGAGGGTTTCGTACTGGAAGACTTGGTGTCATTAGGTTGTATACGAGGGACTATTGGTCATCTGCCTGCTCGTAATAAGCTCCCGTGCTACGTTACGCCACACATGCAACTAAACGAGTGTTTCACACTCGCTGCTTTGCTACAGAGGGCGCTGACTGACGCTTCCAGTTCTAAATTCACATATAAACCCAAAAACGTGGGTGGAGCGAAGGCCGCAGTGATAGCTCAGTGGTTAGAGCATCGAACGCGTTATTAGAAGGTCGTAGGTTCGATTCTTGCTCACGGCTGGTTATTTTTTCACCCACATTTCTTTCTTCTTATTTACATTCCCTTTGTTCTAATAACTACCCCTCTACATTCTATGGCAATATTGTCCGTTAGTTCTGAATATTATTGTGTCAAAACAAGGAAAAACGAGCCATTAGGTATAAAATTCTTTCTCTTATTAATTACCAAGGGTCTGGTACTGGCAGACTTGGTGTCATTAGGTTGTAACGAGGGACTATTGGTCAGCTAACGACTCGTAATAAGTTCACGTGCTACGTTACGCCACACATGCGTATAGAAGAGTGTTTCACTTTCGCGGCTTGGCTACAGAGGGCGCTGACTGACACTTCCAGGCTTGGTGGCGCTAGCCACCGCCCGATCTAAAGGGTACAGCCATATCCATCCAGTTCTAAATTCACATATAAACCGAAAAAACTGGGTGGAGGGAAGGCCGCTGTGATAGCGCAGTGGTTAGAGCAATGAACGCGTTATTCTAAGGTCGTAGGCTCGATTCCTGCTCACGGCTGGTTGAATTTCACCCACTTTTGTTTCTTCTTATTTACATTCTATTTGTTCTAATAAATTCCCCTGCAGAATTCTTGGCATTATTGTCTGTTAGATCTCATTATTATGTGTGGCATCACGTAGCACGTGAACTGATTACGAGCGGGCAGCTGACAAATAGTCCATCGTATACAACCTAATGACACCAAGTCTTACAGTACGAGACCCTGGTTAATGAATAAGGGAAAGAAGTTTATACCTAAGGGCTCGTTTTTCCGTGTTTTGACACATTATAAATGAAAACTAACAGACAATAATGCCATGGAATGTATAGGGGTAGTTATTAAAACAAATTGAATGTAAATGAGAAGAAAAAAATTGGGTGAAAATATAACCAGCCGTGAGCAGGAATCGAACCTTCGACCTTCGAATAACGCGTGCGATGCTCTAACCATTGAGCCATCACAGCGTCCTTTCCTCCACCCAATTTTTTGGGGTTTATATGTGAATTTAGAAGTGGGAGTGTTAGTCAGCGCCCTCTGTTGCCACGCGGCGAGTGTGAAACACTCTTTTATGCGCATGTGTGGCATCACGTAGCACGTGAACCTATTACGAGCATTTAGCTGACCAATATTCCCTCGTTACAATCTAATGACACCAAGTCTGCCAGTACGAGACTCTCGTTATTGAATAAGGAAAGAAGTGTATACCTAAGGGCTCGTTTTCTTCATGTTTTGACACGACAATAATGAGATCTAACAGACAATAATGCCAAGGAATGTATAGGGGAAGTTATTAGAACAATGGAATGAAAAGAAGAAAGAAAAGGAGGGAAAAATACCCAGCCGTGAGCAGGAATCGAACCTACCACCTTCGAATAACGCGTTCGATGCTCTAACCACTGAGCCATCACTGCAACCTTTCCTCCACCCACTTTTTGGGGGTTTATATGTGAGTTTAGAAGTGGAAGTGTCAGTCAGCGCCCTCTGTAGGCAAGCGGCGAGTGTGAAAAACTCTTTTATGCGCATGTGTGGCATCACGTAGCACGTGAACCCATTACGAGCGGGCAGCTGACCAAAAGTCCCTCGTATACAACCTAATGACACCAAGTGTGCCAGTACCAGACCCTCGTTAATGAATAAGGGAAAGAGGTGTACAGCTAATGGCTCCTTTTCTCGTGTTTTGGCAACCCACCACTTACACGTAAGTCCAGTGTGTGGCGTGCTGCCGACAACCGGCCTCTCTGTTATCACTGCGGTGAACCAGGTCACATCTACCGTGAGTGCGCATTCGGGCACATGGGTCTTCCTGGCTTTCGTCCAGATGCTCGTCGACCCAGCGATGGTGAGCGGCCCCGTGCTATCGCCGAATACTTGGCAAGCCAGCAGTCCGCAAACTTTCCGCGTCGCCAATCCCGCTCACCGTCTCTGCGGCGTTCTACGTCACACACACACACACACACACACACACACACACACACACACACATATATATATATATATATATATATATATATATATATATATATATAAGGGAAAGAAGTGTATACCTAAGGGCTCGTTTTTCCGTGTTTTAACGCAATCTTAATGAGATCTAACCGACAGTAATGTCAAGGAATGTACAGGGGAAGTTATTAGAACCAATGGAATGTAAAGAAGAAGAAAGAAGAAAGAAAAGTGGATGAAAAAATAACCAGCCGTGAGCAGGACTCACGGCAGGTTATTTTTTCATCCACTTTTCTTTATTCTTTCTTCTTATTTACATTCCATTGGTTCTAATAACTTCCCCTGTACATTCCTTGACATTACTGTCTGTTAGATCTCATATATATATATATATATATATATATATATATATATATAGAGAGAGATTGCCACGAACGTAATAACAGACAACGACGAAACGACGTCTTGCTTGACTTCAGACCAGAACGCAAAAGCCCTCTTTTTTCTTCACTACCTAGGGATTCCACCTACAGTTGATCGCTCATACCCATTACCTGTGACATTACTCCCTCTCCTCGAAAAGCATCGGCTCGATGCTGGTAATGAGCATTGAGAAAAAAATGAGAAAGAAAAGAGGCTACCATGGAACCCAACAACTCCGTCGTAAGGGAAAAAAATGGGCTGGCGTCATAGAAGTACTCAATAAAGAAAGGAGTAAGTACACAAGACAATAAAGAAAACCAAAGTGACAAAAAATAGTCATTGCATGGTGAGTTAGTCAACGTTCGATGTATGACGCGAGAAATATAGCTTGAGTCTTGACACGTGCACCACATCACTTTGTGGAAACCGACGGGAATGTTTTGAGGCGCCCTCAGAGAGAACTTCACACGTAACGTCACTGAGTCGGCGCAGAACTTTGCAAGGGCCGCAGTAGCGCCGAAGCAACTTCTCAGAGTGACCACGCTGTCCGATGGGAGTCCACACCCAAACTTCGTCGCCTGGTTTGAAGGTAACCTCTCGGTGTGTAAGGTTGTAGCGGTGTGCGTCGGCAGTTTGGCTAGCCTGAATACGGCATCGGGCAAGTTGACGGGCCTCCTCGGCGCGTTGAGCAAACAATGCAGCATCCGTGTTGAACGTGCTCAAGTTGTTGAGGAGCATTGCGTCGAGCATTGTAGTGACCTCTCGACCATGAACTAAGCGAAATGGGGTGAAACCTGTACTCTCTTAGACTGCTGTATTGTAAGCAAAAGTTACGTAAGGGAGTATATCATCCCAGTTCTTGTGATCACCGGCCCCATTTATTGACAGCATATCTGCAATGGTCTTGTTCAACCGTTCAGTGAGTTCATTTGTTTGGGGGTGATAGCCCGTGGTTTTCCGATGTTCTGTACCACTTAGTCTTAGCACTTCTTGAAGCATCTCTGCGGTGAAAGCTGTACCACGATCAGTAATTATTACAGCTGGCGCTCCGTGACGAAGTACGATGCTGGTGACAAAAAACTGTGCGATTTCGGCTGCGGTAGCTTTGGGCAGGGCCTTTGTTTCGCTGTAACGCGTTAAATAATCGGTGGCGACCACAATCCACCGGTTTCCAGACAAAGAGGTGGGAAATGAGCCGAGCAAGTCAATGCCAATTTGATGGAATCGTGTCTTCGGCGTGGCGATAGGCTGTAGAAGTCCTGCTGGTCGGACAGGTGGAGTCTTACGGCGTTGGCAGTTGCGGAATGTGCGGACGTACTGCTTGACTGTCTTCGCGAGGCGGGGCCAGTAGTATGAGCGGCGAATTCTTTCCAATGTGCGCGTGTAGCCAAGGTGTCCGGATGATGGTGCGTCGTGACAAGCATGTAAAATATCGTCCCGAAGTGAGGTCGGCGCAACCAGTAGGTAAGTAGCCTGGGTATGGTCAAAATGTTTCTTATAGAGGACTCCATCCCTGATGCAGAACGAGGCGAGCGAACGTGCGAAGTTTCGAGGAAGGCTGCGTTTTCGGCCTTCGAGGTAGTCAATCAGCGGGCTTAGCTCCATGTCGTCGCGTTGTTGTTGAGCGAAGTTGGTTGCTGACACAGAAGAAAGGAATGTATCGTCCTCTTCAACGTCTGTGTTCGTACTTCCAATTGGTGCACGTGAGAGAGTCAGCATCAGTGTGTTTGCGTCCTGACATGTGAATGACTGTAACGTCAAATTCTTGCAGCCGAAGGCTCCAGCATGCTAGACGACCGGAAGGGTCTTTGAGGTTGGCGAGCCAGCATAAAGAATGATGGTCGCTAACTACCCTGAATGGTCGACCGTATAAATAAGGGCGAAACTTTGTTATAGCCCAAACAACGGCAAGGCATTCTTTTCCTGTTGCAGAGTAGTTTTTCTCTGCAGATGATAGTGTTCGACTTGCATAGGCAATCACGCGCTCTACACCATTTTGCCATTGAACCAGTACAGCTCCAAGTCCGACGCTGCTGGCATCCGTGTGTAGCTCTGTGGCAGCGTTATCGTCAAAGTGACCGAGTACAGGTGGGGCTTGGATATGGTTTCGTAGCGTGTCAAAGGCGTGATGCTGATCATGACCCCATACAAACGGTACGCTGTCTTTCGTAAGTTCATTTAGTGGTTCAGCAATTTTAGAAAAGCCTTTGACGAAGCGTCTGTAATATGCGCAGAGTCCCAGAAATCGGCGGAGGTCGCGCTTGTTCATTGGGACAGGAAATGCGGCAACAGCTTTCGTTTTCTCAGGGTCTGGATGTATACCGGCGTGGCTGACGACGTGACCAAGAAATTTCAGTTCCTCGAATGCAAAGTGGCATTTCTCAGGTTTGAGAGAAAGTCCAGCTGTTCGAATCGCCTGAAGAACTCCCTGTAAGCGCTGGACGTGCTGCTCAAACGTGTCCGAGAAGACGACCACATCGTCAAGGTAGACAAGACACGATTGCCATTTTAGCCCAGAAAGAACCGTGTCCATCATTCTTTGAAAAGTAGCTGGTGCCGAACATAAGCCGAAGGGAAGGACCTTGAACTCGTAGAGTCCGTCAGGAGTAATGAAGGCGGTCTTTTCGCGGTCGCAATCATCAACAGATATTTGCCAATAGCCGCTGCGTAGATGCATGGAAGAAAAGTAACGAGCATTGAGAATGCGGTCCAGCGAGTCATCTATTCGTGGTAAAGGATACACGTCTTTCTTCGTGATCTTATTCAACTTTAGGTAGTCGACGCAAAATCGCAGAGTGCCATCTTTTTTCTTTACTAACACAACAGGGGACGCCCAGGGACTGGTCGATGGCTGGATGACATCGTCCTTGAGCATCTGCTGGACCTGCTGGCGTATAACGTCTTGTTCTTTTTGCGAGACTCTGTAGGCATGCTGTCGAATGGGTCTCTCGGTAGGCTCGGTGATGATACGATGCTTGGCAAGCGGTGTTTGGTTAACTTTCGAAGTCGTAGCGAAGCAGTCCCGAAATTAGCCGAGTAGCTTCAAAAGACGTTCCCGTTGTGCAGATGGTAGACCCTGGTTTACGTCGAGAGTGCTTGCAAATGTCATGGCGGAATCGTCGCACGACAAAAGAGCACACAATGTTGAGGGACCAGGGACGTCGGCAATATCCTCAAGGTATGCGATCGCAGTGTTTTTGGTAAGATGGCGATACTCCTCGCTGAAATTCGTCACTAATAGGCAAGCCTGCTTTCTACTGGGCTGAACAATACCTCGGGCAACGCAGATTTGTTGTGCAAAAAGTAGGGACAAATTTCCTTCTGCAATTACAGCATTGCGGACGTCTTGGTCACAATCAACGTTGATAAAAAGGCTGCTGTGGGGAGGCAGAGTAACAGATTCGGAGGATACACGTAGGGCAGCCTTCGATGAGCGGGCGTTTTCAGGTTCAGGATGAAACGGGTCCTCGAACGACACCTGCAAGTCTCGTAGGTCAATAATTGCGCCGTGTTCGCGAAGAAAGTCCAGCCCCAGAATGAGTGGACGGGAGCACACAGGTAATACGAGGAAAGACCCTATGAACGTCGAAGCACGGACTCGAACACGGGCTGTGCACATTCCAGTTGGCGTCACGAGGTGGCCCCCTGCCGTGCGCAACGGCGGTCCTTGCCAAGGCGTAGTTACCTTCCTCAGTTGGGATGCTAGGGCGCTGCTCATAACCGAATAATCGGCGCCGGTGTCGACGAAGGCAGTGACGACGTGATTATCGACGTGTACGGTGATGTCGGCGGAAACAGTCTTATGACTTTCGGAAACGACAGGAAAGTCAGAACGGTCTTCATCGGGTCTTTGCGTCGAAGGAGGCTCTTTGACAGTTCGTTGGGACGCGGCTTCACCCCCAGGAGCCGCGGTTTCTAGTTTACCCTGTGGGGACTTGGTGACCGGCCTCTGAAAGGAGCATAAGATGACGGGGGAATGCTAGGTGACGTGGGGCGGCGAGGTGATGGTGATCGTGATTGGGGGAGTTGACCAAGGCGAGGAGCTTGCTGGCCTGTAAGGTACGCTTCGATGTCGCGGGGACGCTCACCGTAACGCGGGCACCGAGCATGAGGGTGAAAGCCACGGAGACCAAGTTGGCGGTACTGGCAGTTACGGTAGACGTGACCCACTTCGCCACAGTGGTAGCAGAGTGGACGGTTATCGGGTGTACGCCACACGCTGGCCTTTGTGGCGTTCTGCCGCGATCCAGACGGACGATAAGTTGGTGCACTCGGAAACCTTGAGGCGGATGGCGCAGTCGAAGAGGTGCCCTTGAATCGATGGCTAGCCTGATTCATTTTCCCTATGGTGGGATCAGGACCATGTGGTGCAGGAGATCGCAGAGCCGCCGCGTAAGTCAGCACAGGGGCCTCAGGCCTTGTTGGCGCGAGTGGGGTGACCACCTGTCGGATTTCATTTCGGATTAAGTCTGCGAGAGCATTTACGGGTGGTTGGGGTCCCGCTGCTTGGAGTTGGCGCAGCTCGTCCCGCACGACGCTTCTTATGAACTCAGCGAGGGCATGCCTCTCGCTGTCAGCCCCGATAAAGCATGCAGCAGGGGTCACGTCGTGGCGTTCATACTGTGACGACCTATACTGGAGAGTACGCTCCATTGTGGTTGCCTCATCTATGAACTCTGCAACAGTCGTCGGTGGATTGCGCACGAGTCCGGCGAAGAGCTGCTCTTTTACCCCACGCATTAAATGCGGCACCCTCTTTTCCTCGAACATTGCAGGGTCAGGACGCTTGAAGAGTCGAAGCATGTGCTCGACAAACATCGAAACTCTCTCATTGGGTCGTTGTTTCTGAGACGAGATAGCCTGCTCCGCTCTCTTTTTCCTTTCAGTGCTGCGGTACGCATCACGAAACTGTCCGCTGAACTCATGCCACGTCGCAAAAGAACCCTCGTGATTCTCGTACCACGTTTTGGCAGAGTCTTCTAACGCAAAGTAAACTCTCCGCAGCTTGCGAGCTTCATCCCATTCGTTGATGTTGGCAACTCGATTGAAGTGGTCAAGCCAGTCGTCAACATCTTCATAAATGTCTCCATGAAATGAGCGTGGTGTTTGCGGCGCATGAAAAACATGCGGGAGAAAAGAATAGGCGTGGTTGTTTTGACTCGCCTGGTTGTTAGTTGAAGTTGCCATCTCGTCTTGAGAGAGGGGACCACACTCGGGAGATAGTCCTCGCAGGCGGCGACTGCTTCTTGCCGTGGGAGCTGTAGCTGTCTCCAAGTAGCTCGGTGTGTCGGCTGAAAATCTGCAGCCGAGGCGCATTTACTACCAGTGCCACGAACGTGATAACACACATCGACAAAACGACGTTTTGCTTGACCTCAGACCAGGACGCAAAAGCCCTCTTCTTGTCTCACTTCCAAGGAATTCCACCTACAGTTGATGGCTCATACCCATTACCTGTGACGATATATATATATATATATATATATATATATATATATACATACATACATATATATATATATATATATATATATATATATATATATATATATATATATATATATATATATATATATATATATATATATATATATATATATATATATAAGGGAGAGAAGTGTATACCTAAGGGCTCGTATTTCCGTGTTTTAACACAATATTAATGAGATATAACAGACAGCAATGCGAAGGAATGTACAGGGGAAGTTATTAGAACCAATGGATTGTAAATAAGAAGAAAGAAGAAAGAAAAGTGGATGAAAAAATTACCAGCTGTGAGATATATATATATATATTATTGATTTAGAGCATTGAACATTGAAAAAAGTCAAAAAGCTAAAAAAAGCAATTTTGTAACAATGTAACGCTACAACTGAAAACAAGTACGTAATAATTAGTGCGAAATAAATAAGCACAGCTAGAAAAAAAGTGCTCAACGTTGTAGGAACGGTCTCAATCACAAAAGTAAAGCAATTCAACTGAAACCGTGAGATGATGCTATCTAGCACGGCATTTACAATGTTATCTAAGCGAAAAGAATTATGTAATTTTCGTAATCAAGAATGTCGTCTTCAGAAAAAGCATACGTAGGCACTGTAATCCAAGTGCTGTGATTGAAAATGTATTGCTTGCAAAGTATGGTGTTCGACCACGATTGTGATTATATCTGGTTTGCCTGGAAGAAAACGAAAAGAGGGTTTCACGAGGATTGATATTAAACTTTCATTCTCGAAGCAGGAAAAAAATCATTATCACGACAACGCTATGCTGTTTCAAGTGTGCATTGTTTTTAGCAGATTTTAGTTATGAAGATGAATCTACATTATGATAGATATTATAAATGAATCTTCCACCCTTCTCTGAGTCATTTCAAGTTGATGAAAGTGATGAAGGCCACGCGTGCGTACTGTAGACGTGTTCAAATAAATGTACTGTAAGCAAAAAGAAGGAGCGTCGTCAATATGGTTGCTCCATGGGAGTCTATTGGTAATCTTGACTTCTAAGTAGTTAAATTTCTTCACTTCATGAAAATTTTATTATTTAGGCTGTGCTGCTATGTAAAGGGTCGAAATTTATTTGAAATTTGCATAAAGCTTGGTTTGGTGATGTTTAACATCGACGATTAAGTATTGAACCAATCGGAAAGAGAATTCAACAAGCACTCTTGATTCTGTTCACTTTTAGTTGGCTTGTAAATAATGCAATCATCTAGGAAAAGTTTCATGACTGTGCCAGAGAACTTGACTGACAAGACCATATTATTTATAAGGTTGAGAAACAAGGCAGGGCCTAGTCCATCACCCTGGAGAACTCCCGAGGTTACAGGCAGAACCTCAGAGCTTCAGCTTTCGACCTGAACAAACTGCTTCCGGCTGGTGAGGGAACAGTGCATTCCATGAATTACTTTAATATGTAGGCCAATGTTTGAAAGTTTAGTAAGCAGGTTGCCATGAAAAACATGGTAGAATGCTTTTATGAAATGTGAAAATATGGCGTTTATGTGGTCGCCCTTATAAAGTGATATTGCCAAGTCTTGAATAGTGGCGACAAGTTGGGTGATAGTGAGAGGCATTTTTCAAGACAACGCTGGAAAGGCGTCCAAATATTGTTTTTTTGAAAAATTGGCGTTATATAAAGTGTGGTGATGTGCAGAAGCAAAACTGTCAGTGAATGATATAGGCCAGTTGTTTTAATATTCAGGTAAATACTTTACTTAAGTAAAAAAATAACACGCACGGTATGCCAGTCATCGGGAATAATAATTAAGTCACAAAACAAAACAAAAGCCAACAAAAATAATGCCTGAATACATGCCTGACAGGTTCTCTGTAACGATGCAAAAATGCGTTAGTTATATTATCTGTACCAGGAGAAGATATAATCTTATTATTAGCTGACAGTGAGAGGACATCTTCGACATTTATGAAATCAGCAGATATGGCAGGAAGAGAACAAATAATTGTGTCAGCATGATCTCCCTGAATAAAAAGTGAATGCAAATAATGATTGAATTGATTCGCAATTTTAGTTATATTGTTAACAATACAGCCGTTTACTTATACCTCAGTTGGTGATTTCTTCGTATCGCTTTATACGGGTTAGTTTTTCAAGAGTTAGGAAGCGAATGGTTGAATAGTTTGCCCTAGCTTCGTTTAGTCGAGTTGCAAGCAGGTTTTTGCATAAAAAAAATCTGCAGTGGTTTTTATTCTTCTATTTAGCTTGTCATAGCTTTAGGGGCAAAAGTATGTCTTTAGTGATTCATGGGTTAATTCTGTTTTATTCGAACTCGTTTGCTCGGCCGAAACTTATCAAAGCATTCGTGCATGACAGTTCCTATTTCATTTCAAGTTATTGCCAGATTATCAGAAAGATTATCACATTAGATCTACAGATATTCCGAAATGGCCTGGTCGTCCGCCATCGAGTAATCCTTGACAACATGACTAGACTCTTGTTTGTGTACTTTTTCACCAATACCAAAGATAACACTGCTTCAAGGTCGTAGATGCCATCTTCTCTAGAGATTGTGCATTTGTAAACTTTTGAATATTAAAAACATAGCTCAAGTGTAGAACTAGCATTTCCATTCCCTGCGGTGCACTCCTTAAGAATTTGTACAGGGGTGCACATCAGGCCAATATCAGCGACAGGGCTCAGCGTAGTTACACAAGATTCATAGCAGAGAACACGCTACTCAACACTCGGTCAGTTAAAATCATCTGCAAGAATCAGACGATCACTTTCGAACACGCACATGTGGTCATTGAGCTTGGTCAGATAATCATGTGCTGGAGAGTGTGGCGTGTATACGGCTTACAAGGTGAAGTAATGGCCCCAGCTGGTTATATTGAAGAATAAACTTTCGTGCCCATGAATTGGTTGAAGCAACAGAGCCCCATTGTCATACTTGGGAACTGTTGCTGCACAGACACATCTTGTCAACCGGTCACGTCCGAAGATTCAATACATAAGAGGAATAACTACTGAATCATATATACCTTCTTGCAACCAGGTTTCTGTGATTATTGTATTGTGAAGGTGGTAACTGAGCAATAGGTACACCAGTTTGTGTATATATTAGCAATGTTTTGCGCATTTACGGTAAGCACTCTAAGAGTTCTGGAAGCAGGCTGCCAAGACAATCAATCACAGCCTGTAGTTTGTGGATAAAAAGCTACAGGATCACTACTCGCTTCACTTCAACGAAACTTTTTGCCATCAATTTTCATCTTGTCATTAACAAGTGTGACCCATTTCCTGCTGTCATGTTTAGCTTTTGTACTTTCCCAAAGCAGGTGGCGCTTGCGGTGAATACGATACCCATATCCATATTGCACATGAATATTAGAGCACTTTCATTTATTTCAAATTTATAAGACTTCCTGTTTCTTTTGATAATAGGCCTGTCATAAGAATATGACAGGCGTATGACTACCTTGGCGGCCAACACTGTAAATGCGGGCAAAGAGCTTGCAGTTTACTTTCAATATTTTTGGAACATATCGGTCACAACAGCAGTTAGGAGATAGGTCTCAGTTTTATTTGTATTTTTGAGAACACCATGGGTGTTGAGGTTTGCCCGACGTCTTCGGTCTTGGTGATTAGTTAGCTTAGTTGTCTGTTATGACAATTTAGATCTAAGAGAAGGTGCAGTAAATTCGAGAGTTGCAACTTCCGGCGATTCCTTGTTCTATTCCTGTAATTTTTTGTGATTACTAGGTATCGCAAGTCCATTTCATGCGTCATTTGTTCATTCATCGATATTAAAAGTAGCGCATCAGCCTTCATATCTGCTTGTGCAAAAAAAAAACGCTGTGTACTAAGCGTTTGTGAGACATGGGTTTGTCTCTACATTACTACATAGTAATTATTTGCATGCACCATTGCACTCATATGCAATACTTAAACATGTGCTGGGGCATGGCGCAACTAATAACCTGACTTTGCCTGTAGTTTTTACGTTGGAAACGGAGCAGCGAAACTGTACAGGAAAGAAGAACTTCGCGGTCAGCTACATGGCCGCTTTCATTCCATCTTGCCCACTGTGGAAGAAGTGCTGCAGTGGATGGTTTAAGGCCTTGGTCACTGATGTCACGAACAGGCACAGATGCTGATGCATCGGAGCCTCCACACCGTAGGCCAATATCGGCGTCCGCACTTGCAGATGTGCCATGGAAATGTAGATGGTGTCAAACGGCAGCGTGCACGTGTCGCCCGTTCTCGGCCATGTTGCTATTGCCAGCAGCAATACCTGTACAGCGAAGACAAAATTCGTGGTTAGCAACAGGGTCGCTCTGGTTTCACCCTACTCAATCTGCGGCAATGAATAAAATAGTAGCAAAACCAAGACTCGGGCTACTTGAGTGGTATTCATAGTGAAACAACGCAGAGGCAAATCCCAAAGAAGGCCTGAACAACACGAGTGCTGGCTGATATCTGATTGCTTATTCAAGCGAAACGGAAGAGCAAAGAAAAGAGCATAGGCTGCACGCGCATGCTTTGTTCTTCTGTCTTGCCTTTGCTTTTTCGTTTCACTTGAATAAAGTAATTAGTTCGCAGCCAGCACTCCTGTTGTTAAAACCATTTTGTGATTTCTGATGATGATGGCGATGATGATGATCATATGTGGGGTTTAAAGTCCCAAAACCACCATATGATTATGAGAGACGCCGTAGTGGAGGGCTCCGGAAATTTCAACCACCTGGGACTGTTTAACGTGCCCCAAAATTGGAGCACATGGGCCTACAACATTTCTGCCTCCGTCGGAAATGCAGCCGCCACAGCCGGGACTGGATTCCATGACCTGCGGGTCAGCAGCCGAGTACCATAGCCACTAGGTCACCGCGGCGGGGCTTTTTTGTCATTTATCTTTGTGCTGTTTCGCTATGAGTAAAATAGTAGCTCACGTATGAACTGTAGCACCCCATGTTTGTCACGTCTCTTACGGGATGATCGAGAGGGCAAACTATATGTATGATTCGCACTTTACCAGATTACCTACATAGCTTCGCCCACTCATCATCACTTACCACGTCAATCAGTGGGGACTTTCTCTTTGCTAATAATAAATGCGAAGCCTTTCTTCGCGTACGGCAGTCATTGTCAGCTACTATCTATCTATCTATCTATCTATCTATCTATCTATCTATCTATCTATCTATCTATCTATCTATCTATCTATCTATCTATCTATCTATCTATCTATCTATCTATCTATCTATCTATCTATCTATCTATCTATCTATCTATCTATCTATCTATCTATCTATCTATCTATCTATCTATCTATCTATCTATCTATCTATCTATCTATCTATCTATCCATCTATCTATCCATCTATCTATCCATCCATCTATCTATCTATCTATCTATCTATCTATCTATCTATCTATCTATCTATCTATCTATCTATCTATCTATCTATCTATCTATTATGTAGCCACCTACGCCCGCATGCCCTCGTCATCACCCCCTTCAGTTGGAGTAAACTAAATTATCATGGTAGTGTAGCATATGGTTTGAAGAATAAGGCTCGTTGGACATGAGGGGAATGATGCGAATATAGCGTCGTGTATGTCGTGAAACCTCTTTCGCCAGACTTGTGTGGCACATACCAGTGCACCACGGATGGGTGCGTGCTTCGCGTATGCAGGCATGTGCCACTAGTCGTTTATTCTTCGTACCTACAGAGGAAACGCGAGAAAAGACATCGATAGGTTTAACGCAAAAGTGTTCACAAAAAAAGGAGACATCGGTAAGATTAAATCCTCCTGCCTTACTCTCGAAGCCACTTGCTAAAACCGGACGGTTGCTCTTTAGTACCTGAATAAAGTTTACCATACCATACTATCGGTAGCGTTCACCTGATGAATGCAAAAAATAAATGTCAGGGTTCCAACAGGAATTCAACCTCAGTATTCCGCGTTGCTATTAGGCATACTACCACAGAGCCACGCCAGGTCTCGGAAATGCCTAACAAATAGGCCCTAATTTTCGTGAATTGTTATTTGTGGTTCCAGTGCTGGCTATCAAATTTTATAGACATTATATCTCTACCGGAAATGCTAAATAGCCGGTGCTAGAAAAGTTGGTGGTTATAGTGGAACTTATGCTGCGTATATATGCTGAAAATCATGTTGTACACAGTGTGCAGTGGTGGGTCACATGGGGTACGTTGGATGGACAAAGTTATAAGAATGGTGGATGTGGTGGAGAGTAGCAGTGAAATATTGAATATAGTGGTAGCATACTGCGCCTAGTATTGCGCAAATCCTGAGAAGCAGTGACAGAGTGGTCGCTGAGAAAGCTGATGGTGTACCACGCTGAACAAGCTACACCATACCATCAATGACGTCCCTTGAAGAAGCTTCGCAAGTGAAGTTGCTTTAAACACTGAAACTGTGAGCCAACACTTTAACGAGATTTATTTCAAGAACTTCCTTCTAGCTAACGATACCGGCCTGTTGCGAGGACAATTGTGCCTTCACGGAACGCCAGCCCTATAGCGATTTAGCGATTACAGCAGCTCATCTGATATATATATATATATATATATATGTATATATATATATATATATATATATATATATATATATATATGTGTGTGTGTGTGTGTGTGTGTGTGTAAGCTGATAATAGATGATGAGCTTAGTGATTTATGACGCGATTTCACTGTATTATGATAGACGCATACGAAAACACTCACAAAAGCACAGCAAACTTCGCTGTTGTGTGTATTTATTTCTACATTCTAACGTGTTCTCTTTGTCCAGATTAAACGTGCGTGGTGTGTGTACGAGGCAACTAGCCCGACGACAAGTCCTACCTACAACGAAAATTCGCTATATGAATTTCATCATGCTAAATCATGCAAAAGTAGCGGTGTACGTAAGACACTTTAGCATGTCGAGTACCCGAAAAGATCATTTTCGCTTTCAATCATATATTTTCAAATCTTTTTTAGAGGTTTCAGAGAAATGCATCTCTTAGTAGTCGTTTCAATCAGAGCCATCCATAGACTATCCTGATGCAGTGGGAATGTTTTCTACTACAGTTTTCTGCAGAAGCAGATTGTGTAGGCAAAAAAGTACGAAAAACACCAAGAAATGTAGAAAAGTGAATAAAGTTTTTCACAGAGCCGCACTGTTTGTTCCTTGGTGCAAACATACTTTTTTATTTGATTCGCCACGTAAGTTAACAATTTGTTTTCTGGATTTACCTTTTGTACCGTAAATGCAACATTTTCAGCCGTAAAAAATCGCAAAAATATGTCACTGACAAATGTGGCCATCATCTAAGTGCCTGCCACATAACTTTTACAAGGTAGACTTTCCACCCACCTAGACTACCATGAATCATCAGACCACCGAAACTGCCCACTACTGTCCACTATCCACCCACCATCCGCCGTACAGCCACTATCCACAACACACACATCAACCATTCTTTACCTTCTAACTGCCCACCACACTGATCCAAATTGTAGGGGGATGGGTGTCCCCACCATGCCCCTTATTTGCGTTTTATGGGCGAAGCTCCTTATGGTATGACTCCTGCGTGCCGTTGTGCGTAACCGCTGGTGGCACATACCCCAAAGAGCGGGTATGTGCCACAAGGGATGCGAGATGCGAGATGGTTGCACTTGGAGTGTTCACTTCACGGACGCTTGAACGGACGCATGGATGGACGAACAGACAGACTAGCAGACAGATGAATGAATGGACGGACGTGCGAATAGACGGACGGATGAACGCACAAATAGAAGGACGGGTTATTTTTATTTATTTATTTTTATTTGTGGAATCATGCAACACAAAAGATCATCATACTGCTTGGACCCGTAGCCAAAGGCTAGTCCTGGGTCCAAAAAGAAAATGTATACAGTGATGCAGGCTTACTGTTGCATAAAAAAATAAACTAACACTAAGAAACACAGGTTGTTGTACAGTACTACTTCAACCATTTTTTGCATGCGATCTTCGTGCCAAACGACAATAAAATCTATATTCGTAATAGTGTCAAAAGGTGCGCCAACGCAAGCAAATCAATAAAGTGCACATAATAACATAAACAAGACAACTCAGAGACATATTAAGTAGTCAACAATACCAGTATGCGTAATCCCAAATGCAATACAAATACAACTTTTGTTGCTAGGCCACAACAAGATTCACAATCCAGAATAGCGGCACGCATTTTGAAAATTTGACACACCAAATAACCATCTGGCTCGTATGATGTTTCTGTGACTTCCACGCGACATGCCAGGAAACAAAAAATTGTAAAGTTAGCTCGGATCATTTAAGCTTAGATAAAATTTTTCTATGGAAGTGTTAAAACTTTGGGCTTTCTTAATTTCAGGCAACAAGCTGTTCCATACTTTTGCTCCTATAAACGGCAACTGACGCTCTCCATACGCGTTGTTTGTGGGGGGCAGATTGAAGTTACCACACGCGGCATTTCTAGTGGGCCGAAAAATTGTGTAGAACAAGGATGCAATGAAAGGGTTGTTGTGCTGTATAATACTATTTACGCAGCAGGCTGTCTTTGCTTTACGCAATGCATCAAAAGGTAAATTTTGCGTCTCGTTAAACAGTGGTTTACTCGGATGATCATGCTTTGAGTATGTTATTGTTTTTAGAGATCGTTTCTGTAATATTGGAATAGGTGCTAGGTAAGTCTCATAAGTCCATCCCCAAGATTCAATGCAGTATGTAATGTGAGAGTGGATGAATAAGAAGTATAATGTTCGTAAAGTGTCTCTATCGAATTAGTTACGGGCCTGCAGTAAAGCATAACATCCGGACGCCAACCTAGTGCGAACTTCGTTATGTGGTTTTGCCAGTTTAAGTGGTTATCGAAGTAAACGCCAAGGTACTTGTAAAAGGTTGCATGAAGAAGAGAGTGGTTGTCGACAGCTATATTGATGAAGTTAACATTTATGGTCTTCTTACAAGAATGAAAAATTGTATATTTAGTTTTCTTGGTATTTATCGTTAATTTGTTGGCACAAAACCATTTAGAAATTCTTGATAACTCCGAGTTTGTTTTAGATTCAACTTCCTCGATATTGTTACCTGTAATAATTATAGCTGTGTCATCAGCGTACATCAGAACGTCCGAGCAATGTAAGGATAATGGCAGATCATTTATATACATGGAGAAGAATAAGGGCCCAAGGACGGATCCTTGTGGAACATCACTTTCTATACGTTGAGGCAAAGAACATATATTGTTAATGCGAAAATAACTTGAGAATAGGTTGAACGATGTATTTTTAAAACCATAGTGCTTCAATTTGCCTAAGAGTATGGCGCGACCTATGGTGTCGAATGGTTTTTTTTTGTCTAAGTACACGACAGCCACAAGTTTGTTATTGTTTAGGGCGGAGTTAATTGCTTGTGTTAGAGAGAGCACCGCGGTTCATGTTTAGTGCTCGAAACGAAAACTGTGCTGTTGTGGGCAAAGTATGTGGTATTTATCTAGGAATTTATGTATTCGCGCTGCAAGAAGTTTCTCATATAGATTGTTAAGGACGCTTAGCACGGATATTGGCCGACAACTGGATGGGTCAGTGGGCTCTCCGTCTTTGTATATTGGTGCGACCCTAGCTTTTTTTAGAGAACATGGATACGTAGAGGCATGCAGAGAATGACTGAAAATATTACATAAGATAGGGCACAGGATATCTATGTTTTCCTTAAGAAACCGCACCGTGATTCAGTCTAGTCTGGCAGCCTTATTCGTACACATAATTAATAAAACAACTTCAATATCCTTGGATGCAATATCATACATACAGAAAGTGGTGCGTAAAGAGTGTCCGTGAAAGCGGTACTTGGTCGAATTGTCAAATTTCGCTGCTAAGGCAGGGCCAACGCTCGTGAAGTATAGATAGTATAGATTAAACCTGTCAACAATACTTGCGTCTATGCAGTCGGGAAGAACCAGCTGTTTTGGGTTGTTGCCGGTAACTTCTTTTACTATTTACAATGTTTTTTAGTATTACAATTTGCGTGCTGTATAAGACGGCTATAATATTCTTTTTTTGCGTATTCTAATATCCGACACTGATTTATTACGCATCCTTTTGTAATCACGCAGATAATACCCATTGTGTTTATTCTTCTTCTATTTATGATACCAGTAGTCTCTTTGTTTTAGGGTGGAGAGAATGTAATCAGTCATCTATGGGCACAGTCGTTCCTGGTAAGACCTCGTAGATATGGTTTTGGTACTGTTGACTATGATGCTAGTAAGAATGTCAATCAAATTACAGAATTCTACGTTAACATCGTCGTTGTATATTAAATTGGTGTCTAGTGACAAAAGCTTGTTCCGTGCTAAAGCATAGTCGATTCTAGTTCAAGGTGCTGTTTTTTGTGACTTTGGTTGGATCAGATCTCTTATAGTCACGGAGATAGGAAGGTGATCAGAAATGGGAACATCATACACGTCAGCCTTGGCATGTGATGGTACCTTTGTTAAAATATGGTCTGTTAAGGTTCCAGATTTAGCCGTTTGTCGCGTAGGAGCGGTAATTAGGTTCAAGTAATTATAGGACTTTAGCAGGTATGTGTATTCGTTAGTAGTTACAAGTAATAAGGGTATTAATGTTGGCATCCCCAACGATAACAACTTGGTCATGTGATTCGCTAAGTAAAGAAAGATAACTTCAAGCTTGTCTAAGAAGGCGGCTATGGGTGAGTTGGGAGGCCGATAAAGTATTCCAACAACAAGAGAACAGTCGAGTCTGATAAATAAAGATTCAATTTCAGGGAAACTGAATGTAATCGGCGATAACTGTGAGTACGTATGACCATTTTGAACAAAGAGGGCTAATCCCCCTCCCCCTGATCGGGAATGACGTGGATTTGACACTGCAGCGTATCCGGGGATCGTAATGTTGTCGCCTTTTTTTAATTAGGCTTCAGATGTAGCAATAACATCGAAGGAAGTAGTGGGCTGCGACCGATAGGCGATAAGCAAGTGGACGTTTTTATTTAAGCTACGAATCTTGCTGTGAAAAATCGATATACTATCGTTTGGCTTGTGGTTGTGATGTGCAGTTTGTCGAACGTCCATATGACTGAGGTACCTTTTTAGGGGTTGTTAAGTGCCGACGATCACACAATTTAGGACAGGTCATCTTCGCATGTAACGAGCACGACTTACGAGTTTACCGATTTCCGCATTAATACTTTGTCGTCTGCAAACTAGTTGAATTTCCAGTTCTTTTCTTTTTTGGCCTGAATGCTCTTGCCGAGCAGGACCTTAATTTTGGGGCATAGGTGGGCATTCACATAGACTGGCTCACTACCTTGGAACCCAAGGGATCCTACATTCAGCCTGTTTTTCTTGGCCTCAGTCAGAATGCTGTATCGTACATGCCTCGCCACAAACTTTACTACTATGTTGGGCGGCCGGGATCCCTTGGTCGGATGGATAGACGGAAGCACGTATGAACGTATAAACGGACGAGTGGACTCACGGATGGACGCACAGACAGATGCACGGACACACAGATGGCTGCACCAACGGATGGAAGCAAGAACGAACGGAAGCGTAAACGTGCTGATGGACGCTTTGCCCCACTCCCCATCATTCACTCTTTAGATTAGCTGTGATTTCTTTCCCTTAGGGATATGTCTTCTTCTGATACAGTAATCCCGTTAGATTAACGTCAACTGTTGTCAAGTGACATTCATTGAAGTTGATTAATGTATCCGTGTCCAGGGTGTTGCGACAGGCGCCAGAGCTGACGAGGAAGTGGTGCGCTTTGGATGCTCAAAGAAGTAGCCGACCGGCCGGCTGCCTATGCCCGCCAGGTATTATCCCTCCAAGCCAGCGGGTGAGACGTCGTGTCGCCACGACGCCATAAGCCGTTCGAGAGAGGACAACAAGTATAGCATCTTCGTTGGTAGAGACCGCGGCGCCCGCCACAAATCGCCCCGCTAATTAGGCGAGCAGTTTGGTGGACCCTTTGATATATGATGTCTTGAGCTTGGGACCCCTTGACCAGCAGCACACACACGACGGGAAAGAATGCCACTGGCACCACCTTGGAGTGCATGATCACGCCTCAGTATTGAACGTAACCGGGGCTTTGCATGCTCGTCCCCCTCGCCCGTTGTGTGTAATCTGCGATTCAACAGTGCCATCTGCACGTGTTCTCTGATCTAGGAATCGGGGGAAAAGATACCATCTATAATGAGCCCCTCGGCTCATTCAAAAGAGCGTCATGTAGAAGAACGCCAGGTTCGAGAGCTCTCCATGTAAGGAAAAGCTCGTCATGTACGAGAGCTGACCATGTCAATAATGTAAATAAACCTTCTTCAAGTCTCTCTTCCTCCTGCCTCGACAACTTCATCCGGGATCTCCGGTGACTGCAAACCTCGGTCGCAACAACTGGTTGGCAGCGTTGGAATACCACTCTGCGGTGGAGATCGACATGGATCGGAGGTCAGCCAAAAAACCTGGATTTCGGTAGGATAGGCGCAGCGTACCACAACCGCATGTAATGGGGTGAGTGCCTGGCTTTGTGCTTGAGAGATATCGAGTATTTTAGGCTAGACCCGTTGAAAGAGAGATATAACAAACAACTGCCTGGCTCCTGTGGTGGTTATCTCAGCACAGAGCAGCACTGTGTAATTATCTGTACAAGTAGATTAAGCAGGAAGGCTCAGATAATTCAATGAAAAAAAGTGTTAAGTTTTGCGGAATTCGTAAGGGTAGGTTGAGGGAAAATTTGGGATGTTTTAGAAATCCGTAGAGTGAATAAAAACAGGAAGAAGCTTAGAGAGGTAGGTTGGCCACGTAGTGCTACTTGTATGCTTAAGCTTGTTGTCTCCGCTGTGGGATTTGCCTGGCTTCAATGGGCGACCGGTAATATAGGCAATCGCAGGAAGCTGTGGCATACGACGGCTTCTGGTGCGACGCACCACGCGGGTTATTAGCGGAACGCGTGTATTTTTTTACGTTGAAAACAACACCTCTCCGTCAAATGTCAGTGGTTTAGAAGGTGTTTTTTTGTTTTTGCTAACCGTGACTGTGACAATAACAAGCTACGAAAGCCATGAATGGCAAGAAATCTTTTTTATCACACTAAAATGATCTGCAATGAATTTGTTCTGCTCGGGAGTATTGTCAGTTTTGCTAGCAGATCAGTCGATACAGAAAACAGTTTTTATTGTATAATACGTTACTGCTGATAAAAAAATCACCATTTTAAAGATCTCATGGGATGGGGATGACTGTAGCAGTGTGCTAAGAGTTCATTTCGGAACCACTGCTTCTGCCGACATCGTTGGTCGATCGGCGTGAAGCGCAGCACGTATTGAGTGCGTTGAGATGTCTTTGTTTTTTTGTAGCCTTCAGTGCGCTATAAAATATATTTATTAGTCGAAGCCACATGCTTATATAAACGCTGATCTTGATCAACAGAAGACGAAGAAGTGAGTTTTGAATAAGAGCTACTTCTGCTAACTCCGGGTGCCAGGCCATCGTAGTATATTTATAAACGAGATGGCCGACACATTTGCGCGAACATCTCTTGCTCTTCCGATTGTACCAATCATGCCTCCTACAGCCTATGTAACAGCAGCGAGGTTTAGAAAACTTTCCCTTCGTGAAGACTCATCATAAATCATGATACCGAATCCAGATTTCTTGCACCTGCACTTCACATAGAATAATAAGTGGTGTCCCATGCCTAAATTGGAAGTCTTGATAACAAAAATACGTTGCCGTGTACCACCTCTTAATTTCTATTTAAACAGGTTTGATCTGGTGCCATCCCCTCTGTGCTCAAGCTGTAACGAACCTGAACATATTGACCATTTTCTTAAGACAAGTCACCGTTTTAAAAATCAAAGAAAAAAACTGCTTCGAAATTTTATTCAGAAAACTGGGAATATCACCTAATACTCCCAATATTTTGTCTTTTGGGCCCACTTCATTGGGTCACAGCGACAGGAACATCTGCGGGGCTCTCTGCGAATTCATATGTAACACAAGAAGATTACTTTGCTGAGTCAGTGATCAGCTCTCGAATTTTACTAGCCACACTACCACTTATTATTTAGCTGATACACTGCAATGATTCAACTTTCAGGAGAATTTTATATAACGATTCCACCTCGGATATTCAACAAATTCTAATGTTTCTTTCCTCCCCCCTTTTTTTCTTCATTTTTTACATTGCGCCAAAATAATTTCACAGTCAGAACACAGTAATCATATTCCCCTAGTCTAGAAAACCTAAAGGTATTGACTTGCATTACCTAACGGCTTCTTGGCCAATCCGCCTTAGTGGGTGAGAGCCACAAAAGAAAGAAACAAGCAAGCAAGCTAACTCCGGCGTATTTCAGTGGCAATTTAAGTATGTTAATCTGTTTGCGCTGCTTCCTTGGAGGGGATGGACGTAGACCAAGCCGGGCGCCTGTCAGCACCAGCGGCGTCAGCGGCGGCCACCTCCAGGAAGCGGATTGGGCAAGCGAGCGACAGCGACAGTGAAGATACTCATGTCTACTATCTCAGCAGTGATGACTTTTCAGATGACGGCTTCCAACCTGTGCGGAGCCGCAAAGCGAAGAGAAGGAATATCAGGACATCCTCATCCTCAAGTATTCAAACTGTAAGTGAAGCGCCAAAGTAGAACACTTATACCATCCTGTTTCTGCCTGCACTTCCTACCATCAGCATGAAACCCCTAACAGACAGTCTCTGTCGAGGTCTTTGTGCCAAATGAGATCATGGACATAAGAGTGAACGCCAGAAAGAATATACTGGCTGTTGACGTTTTGCACGCAAGTGCTTTGGGTGTTCTGCGCAGTGTAACTGACTTGGACGGCAATCAGGTGCGCTATCATGTTTACTTGGAATGCGATGTAGTAACCGGCGTGATCTACGACATAGATGTGGCTATTTTAAATAATGACTTACAACTTCTTTTCAAGTCAACAACTGATACTCCAATTGTTGATGTCACTCGGCTAGGCAAGTCTCGCTGTTTGAAGATTGCGTTTAGGAGCACATACCTCCCCTCTCATGTGAAGGTGGGGTACTTCTGACATGCTGTGCGGCCTTTCATTCCAAAGCCTCTCCAGTGCCATAACTGCATAAAACTTGTACATGTGAGCAGCGTCTGCGAGAATTCGATGGTATGCCACCGCTGCGCCGAGCCTCATGCAGCGGATAAGTGCGTCGCTGCTGTCAAAAAATGCTCGAATTGCAATGGATCGTATGAAGCCCCATCGAAGGACTGCCCGCGTATTCAGAAGGAAATTCAGGTATCAAGCAAACCGAGGGAGTTTCATGATGGCCGGCCCGCGATCCCGGTTAAAGATTTTTCCAACCAAGACAGGCAAGTGACTGCAATCGTGCAATCACTAATTGCCACGATTAGCACGCTACTGAGCAGCATACAATCTCCGTCTGCTAAAAGTGCACTGCGAATACTGGATGCACTAAATCCAGTGCTTGCTAACATCGTATAAGCACAATGGCTCAACAAAATCTCATCTTCCACACTGAAGTTAAAAGTGCGTCGATTTTTCAACGGAATTCTAGAGGCATGAAGTCCCGTATCTTGGACTTTCGCGAATTTGTTCGGGCCAATCAATTCCCTATACTTGTCATATGTGAACCAAACGTATGAACGCCTTAGAGATTGTCCGATTAGGAAGATTTTTGTTCAGCCGCTTGTGAGGAATGAGGCAAAGTGATTGTTTACATCCGCACGGACTTATCTTTCACACCCATTAAGTTCAAACGACGACAATCAGTACGTGTGTCTTCGTGTAAAGAAGAATGCTGTTTCGTTCACACTTATTGGTGGATATATATCTCCGTCATCGCGACTTGACTGTGACCGAATAAAAGACATCCTAATGAGGACTGATGGGCCCTCGATCATCACCGGTGACTTAAATGCCCATCACATGCTTTGGGGGAGCACTAGGATGAATTCCAGGGGCAGGAATATTGTTACTTTCGCTTCCGACTACGACCTTTCTATCGTGAACGATGGTACCCCACCATATCTGCGGGGTCTCACGTATGGCAATTGCCTTGACCTGACATTGGTGTCACGGTGCTTCTCTCACTAAGTTAAATGGTTTTGCGATATTGAGACTCATGGGAGTAATCACATACCCAGCTACGTGAAGATTGATGGTATCAGAAAAAAATTCTCTTCTGGTGTTGTAATTGGCAATGAATGGTCGATGTTGAAGATGCTTGCCAAGAAGGCCTTGCCTGCAGCCTGGAAATTACCATCGCGGAGGCTATGCAAGCGTCCAATTGCAAATTATCATTCTCATCTAAAATGACACAATTCGACATCGAACTCAAAAGATTACGAGCTCTACGAAGGCGTGCTGAACGACGATACAGACGCACAAGATCAATTTACGACTTGAGGAAAGAAAGACGGCTCCAGAAAAAGATTCTACGAAACAATTGCAATCTGGAGAGCGAACACTGGAAAGAATCCTGCAACTCTTTAGACCCCCATAAACCACTGTCATATATCTGGAGAACAGTTCGTGGTCTTCGCTCCTCTCCGCAACAACGGCAGCCTTTTAAAGCTTTGGCACTGCATCATGGAAAAACAGAACTCGAGGTGACTGAAGAATTTTGCACGATAGTTGTCGGGAATATTATGAACGAGAGCATCAATGCCGTGGTCGTTCCTGAGATGCGATTACCAGAAATGGACATTCCATTCACCATGGAAGAACCGGAAGGTACGTTAGTCGCTTCTAAGCGCACGTCATCGCCAGGTCCTGACTCTATTACTTATAGTGCGCCGGGACATCTTGAACAAAAAGCCAGAAGAGCACTTTTAACATGCTTCAACAACTCATGAATCAGCGGCAGTGTTCGCCAAAAATGGAAAATAGGTCGATTAATATCACTTTTCAAATTGGGAAAATCACCATTGCACTTCAGAGCGTATCGCCCTATTGCCCTCGCAAGCTGCCTCGGAGAAGTGATGGAAAGAAAGTTTCTACTTCGTCTCGAGTGCTCCTTAGAACTATACACCAACTACTCTTCCTGCATGGCAGGCTTCCGTCGGTGCCGCTCCTCCATCGACTGTGCCCTTAATTTATCGACATTTCTTCAGCAAGAAAAAACGTCGCAAGCGTATATCAGTGGCACTCTTTCTTGACGTGAAGGGTGCATATGATAATGTAGCTCATGATGCCATCTTCACTTCTCTCGCAGCAATGGGCATTGGTGGACAAATGTTTCAATAGACAAAAGAGACTATAACTGGCAGGGTTCTTTTGGCCAAACAGATGAAGGTAAAACTACTGAACATTACACCTACTGCGGTGTACCTCAGGGAGGTGTTTTAAGCCCCACCTTGTTCAATGTGGCCCTCATTGGTCTGGCGGAGGTTCTGCCAAAGTTGGTGTGCCTAATCATATAGGCTGATGATATTTGCCTCTGGAGTGCTGCAGTTACTCGCCCTCAGGTGTGTGCACGAATACAGTGGGCAGCAACCCCTACAACAGCCCACCTTCAGAAACAAGGCCTGACTATTTTGTCACGCACCAAGAGCCGTAGAGACAAGACAGGAACAGCGGGGCGGAACGACACGAGCATGTATCTTCAAACGAGGCGCTAACCACACTTCTTCATTCTCTTTGCTCTTTTTGGCTCGATAGGGCTTGCCGGCTCACAACTCTAGGTGGCATTATTCCCCCTCCCATTAGAGCATCGACCCGATGCTCATATACAAGGGGACGCAGGGCCGATAAGAAAAAAAGAGAGAGAGAAATGATACCTATAGTGCACAGGGCATATGCAGGTGCAAAAACATTGTCTCAGGTTGGTCATAAGAGAAAAAACCATTAACAGAGTTCAGAGTTCGTTCGAGACCCAACGGACAATGTAAAAAAAAAGAAAATATTTGCTGCCTGGGCACAATAAGGCGAGCATCACCGCGTAACATAAGGTTTTAGGCGGACGACAGGCACAATCTCTGTTCGTGGTGAGTGGCGTTGGGTCGTTGACGAGCCTCCGTCTGGAATAACATCGTAGTTGACCTCGTTCAACCGCCGTAATATTTCGTACGGTTCGAAGTACTTGCTCAGGAGTTTTTCGCTCTGACCTCGCCGTCTAAGAGGATTCCAAACCCACACTTTGTCACCAGGTTGATAGGAGACTTGTCGATGGTGGATATTGTACCTTCGGCCGTCTTCACATTGCTTCGATCTTATGTGCACGCGAGCTAATTGACGTGCTTCCTCTGCACGCTGAATGCAATCGTCGACAACAGGAGTTAGTAGCTCTGGCTGCTCGATGTCACAAGGAATCATAGTGTCTAGCATGGTTTGCACGTCTCGACCGTAAACGAGGTGAAATGGTGCAAACCTTGTCGTTTCCTGGGTTGCGGTGTTGTACGCAAACGTTACGTATGGCAGGATTTCGTCCCATTTTTGTGTTGCACATCCACGTACATAGAAATTATGTCCGCCAGCGTTTTGTTCAGCCTTTCTGTTAAGCCGTTACTCTGAGGGTCGTATGCGGCTGTCTTGCGGTGGTTCGTGTAAGTGGGCTTGAAGGTGTCGTCCAACAGTTTTACCGTAAACGCTGTCCCTCGTTCAGTGATGACGAGTGACGGGCACCGTGACGAATCACAATGCGGTGCATGAAAAACTGGGTGACTTCAGATGCGGTACCGCGTGGCAATGGCTCCGTTTCAGCGTAATGCGTCAAATAATCAGTTGCGACGATGATCCACTTGTTTCTGGAGTGAGACAAAGGAAACGGTTCAAGGAGGTTCATCCCAACTTGGTCAAACGGCGTACAAGGTGGATCAGTGGGTCGTACGAGGCCTGCAGGCTTTACAGGTGATGACTTGTGACGCTGACATTCGCGGCATCCTTTCGCGCAGCGTTTGACACAAGCTGCGAGTTTTGGCCAGAAATATAGCTGTCGAACACGGTCGAGCGTCCGTGAGTATCCCAGATGGCTGGATGTCGGCTCATCGTGGCAGGCGAATAGGATGTCATCACGAAGGTCTTGAGGGACGACTAGAAGATAAGATCTGCTGCCAACAGCGGTGTTTTTCTTGTGTAATAAGCCGTGTCGTAAGCAAAATGACGGCAACCTACGGGAAAGTAAACGAGGAACAGACGCAGTGCTGCCTTCTAAATCATAGATGATGGGCCTTAACTCGGGGTCCGCTCGTTGCTTACTGAGGAGATCCACCCCACTGAGAGTCCCCAGGAAGGCACTGTCGTCTTCTACAGCTGTATGGTCAGATTTCAGAGGTGCTCGTGATAGCGTGTCGGGGTCTTCATGCTTTCTACCCGACTTGTATACGATGGTGACATCGAACTCCTGAAGTCGCAGACTCCATCGTGCTAATCGCCCAGAGGGGTCTTGGAGGTTAGCTAATCAACATAAAGCGTGGTGATCAGTCGCAACTTTGAATGGGTGCCCATAGAGATAAGGCCTGAACTTTGTAATCGCCCATATTATCGCGAGACATTCCTTCTCTGACGTTGAATAGTTGGTTTCGGCACGTGATAAAGTGCGGCTCGCAATCACACGTTTGGTCCCATCTTGTGCTTGCACCAAGATAGCCTTATTCCTAAGCCAGGAAAGCCCCCTAACTTGGACAACATGAGTCCAATATCCTTGACATCATGTATCGGCAAGGTTGCAGAACATGTCATACTGCACAGGATAAACAAGTACTTGGAAGATAACGACATATATACACACAATATGGTTGGATTCAGGGCAGGGCTATCCACACAAGATGCATTGAAGCTTATCAAACACCAGGTCATTGACAATGAAACCAGAGACGTGAGAGCCATTGTGTGCCTAGATCTAGAAAAAGCGTTTGACAACATCCACCACTCATTCATACTCGAAGAAATTTCCAAGCTTCGTCTAGGGAAAGCCTTCTATGAGTACGTATGGTCCTTTCTTACAGATCGGAAAGCCATGATGAAGATTGCAGATATCGAGACCGCAGCAATCGAACTAGAAGCAAGGGGCACGCCATAAAGGGCAGTGATTTCACCAATGCTGTTCAACATTGCCACGATTGGACTGTCAAAGAAATTATCGAGCATTGAAGGATTGAAGCACAGCATCTACGCAGATGACATTACCATCTGGTGCACAGGTGGAAGCGAGGGGCATATTGAGAGCGCTCTGCAAGAGGCGATTGACACCGTAGAAGACTACCTTCGCCCTTCCAAGCTCAAGTGCTCCTCGAGTAAGTCAGAACTTTTTCTTTATCGGACTGCACGCCGGGGACCGAAGCCCAGGGGATGGAAGCCGTTAAACCAGATAGACATCCACCTCCGTACAAATCAAGGGGATGCCATCCAGAGGGTCGACTCCATCAAAGTCCTGGGAATGCTGATAGAGTCCACCGGCGCCAACAGCAAATCTATAGCCAAGTTAACTCAGAAAACAGACAGTGCGGTGCACCTCATACGCAGAGTGGCCAACAAAAGAAATGGGATCAAGGAAGACAACCTCATCAGGTTGATGCACGCGTTTGTTCTAAGTCACTTCACATACGAGGCAGCAATGCACAACTGGTCAAGAGCAGAGTCCGAGACACTGAATGTGCTCCTCAGGAAAGTTATCAAGAAGGTCCTGGGCCTACCCATAAATACCAGCACCGAGCGTCTGCTTGAGCTTGGCATTCACAACACGCTCGAAGAAATAGCAGAAGCCCAAGAGAGAGCCCAGTCTGCAAGGTTATCTACTACAAGGTCGGGGAGATTGATCCTGCAGGAGCGGGGCCAACACCCAACGGCAATCAGACGCAATTACAATGATATCCCCGAAAACATCAGGGAGAATAGCACGGTGTCTCCTATACCAAGAAACATTCACCCAGAACACGACGTCGGAAGAAGAATAGCGAGGGCCAGGACTATACTTCGTCAAGTCTCAAACGAGGAACGAGGGGTTGTATTTGTTGACGCGGCTTCCTAAACCAATGGGAAAGCGTTTGTGGCAGTGGTGGTTGATGGGGCTGGCCATGTGGTCAACTCAGCGACGGTCAGGACGAAAAACCTAATCATTGCGGAACAGGTGGCCATCGCCTTAGCTCTCAAGACAAATAACATTGAAGTCGTCTACAGTGATTCCATGGTAGCACTACGGGTGTTCGCCAAGGGGACGGTCTCTGAACAAACGCTGAGAATACCGCAACGCAAGAACATAACGCATCATCTTCTGAGCTGGTTCTCAGATCACCTTGGGCAAATCAACGATTCCCCTCCCAATCTCAATGAAGCAGCACATGAGGCGGCACGAGTACTCTCCAACCGCGCCTTCCCGGGGTTGCGTTCTACCGGTGAAGGGGATAACCGCGAAATTCTTTCAACATATAACGAGCTCACTAAACATTTCTACCTGTCTAGAAGGATTTTTCCTCCACCTCACAAAAATCTAACCTGGCCCCAAGCACTTTCATTAGGGCTTTTGCAGACGCGGATGTACCCTACTTTGAAATTGTTACACATCATGTACCCTGACCTATACCCAAGTAATCTTTGTCTACATTGTGGGGAAATAGCTTCATTAGAACACATGCTCTGGCAGTGCACCAAATTCGCTCATATATCGAACATCACCTCTGCCAGATGGGAAATGGCAATCCGCAGCTCGTCCTTAGCAGATCAGCTCTGGGCTGTCCACCAAGCCCGCGAGGCGGCTGGGGAGCTTGGCATCTCAGTCCTCACGTGGGAGCTGCCCGCAACACAGTGATCTGTGTTTTGAAGGACCAAATAAAAGTTTATCCAATCCAATCCAGTTCCTTCTCTGACGTTGAATAGTTGGTTTCGGCACGTGATAGAGTGTGGCTCGCGTAGGCAATCACACGTTTAATCCCATCTTGTGTTTGCACCAGGACAGCTCCGAGACCAATGTTTCTTGCGTCAATGCGCACCTCTGTGTGAGCGTCCTCACCGAATTGACCGAGTACAGGAGGGGAAGGCAATCGATGTTGCAGTTCCGCAAAGGCAGTCGCTTGTTCGTCCGTCCACTGAAATGGGGTGTCGTCACGCGTAAGTCTGATAAGAGGCTCTGCAACCTTAGAGAAGTTTTCAATGAAGCGGCGATAGTATGCGCAGAGCCCTAGAAATCGCCGAAGACGTTTTTTGTCTGTCGGAGCTGGAAAAGCGGCCACAGCGGCTGTCTTCACGAGATCGGGCCGAACGCCTGCAGCGCTCACAATGTGACCCAAGAACTTCAGTTCATTGTTGCCGAAATGGCACTTCTGAGGCTTGAGGGTAAGGTCAGCGGATCGTATGGCTTCAAAAACACTCCGAAGGCGACAAAAGTGCTCGTCAAACGTTTTTGAAAAGACAACGGCATCATCTAGATAGGCGAGGCAACTTTCTCACTTGAGGTCAGCGAGAATGGTATCCATGATTCGTTGGAATGTGGCGGGAGCGGAACAGAGGCCGAATGGGAGCACTGGAAAGTCATACGGGCCGTCAGGAGTTACAAAAGCCGTTTTTTCGTGGTCACATTCATCGACTTCAATTTGCCAATAACCACTTTAGAGGTCAATTGAGGGAAGTACTTTGTCCACCTCTGCCTGTCAAGAGAATCGTCCACTCGAGGCAACGGGTACACGTCTTTGTTTGTGACGTTATTCTGCTTACTATAATCGACACAAAAGCGAAGTGTACCATCCTACTTTTTTACAAGGACCCCTGGCGATGACCAAGGGCTGCTTAATGGCTGTATTACACCATCTTGAAGCATTTCCTTCACTTGCTTTTGAATCATGCGTCGTTCAATTGGTGAAACGCGGTAAGGCTGTTGCCGTATTGGGTGTGCGTCGCCGTAGGTAATAATACGGTGTTTGGTAATCGATGTTTGACGGATTCTAAATGAACATGCAAAACATGCGTGGAATTTTATTAAGAGGTCGTTAAGGCTTCGTTTGTTTCCGTCAGAAAGCGTTGGATTAATATCGACTCCCCGGAGAGCTGCTTCGGCATTATCGGTTGCCTCGGAAGAAAAACACTCAGTCACATTGGTTACTGGGTAGGCATAGGCGATGACAGTACCAGAAAAAAGGTGTCGCCGCTCGTAGCTGAAGTTCGTAACAAGCACCTCGCAGTGGACAGCCTGTAGGTCTACTAGGCTTCGTGCTACGCAGACACCTTGGGAAAAGAGTAGGGATCGATTGCTCTCGGCCACCATTTCAACTTGTGCTGATTTGTTACATGCCACTTGAACCAAAACACTTGAGCGCGGTGGTATCGTCACAGCATCGTCAATTACACGCAGACATACTCGATCGTGGCTAGGATTATGCTGTGGTGTGGCATTTTTTGTTGAGAACGTGACGAGGCGTTGTCGAATGCCGTGCTCCCCCAGGAAGTCCATGCCAATGATCAGGTCTCGAGAACACTGACGGAGAACGCACAAGCTGACAACGAAGGTAGAACCACGAATCTGTATTCGTGCTGTGCAAACGCCGAGTAGCATGACGATGTGCCCGCCAGCAGTCCGAATTGGTCCGAGGTTCCAAAACATCGTCACTTTCTTTAGGAGAGCAGCCTGTTTTTCACTTATTATACAAAAATCCGCAACCGTGTACACTAAAGCACTGACTTTGCGACCGTCGAGCAGCACTGAAATGTATAATGAAATCTTTGCCGAACCAGGTGGTGTCGTCGTCGTCGGGGAATTGTCAGTTTGCGGAAGCGTCGGTAGGGGGCCTTCAGCTTGTCCAGTATGAGCGGCCTCGCCCCCGAAGGGCACTATGGTTACTTTTCCCGGCGTGGACTGGGTGACCGACCCTGCGCCACGCTCGAATAGGTGCGGTGATTAGGAGAAAATCGCCGCGGTGACGGGGAGCGTGACAGGTGCAAGGATGACGAAGTTCTGCGCTGTTGAGCCACATACTCTTCAATTTCAGGGGGCCGCTGACCGAACATGGGTGGTGGTGAGTTCGTCGAAAATCCGCGTAGTCCAAGTTGTCGGTAAGGACACTGTCTGTACAGGTGCCCAGCTTCACCACAGTGGAAGTAGCGAAGACGTCGATCTTGCGCACGCCAGACGTCTGATTTCCGCAAGATCAGGGGAGGTGCGCTGTAATATGGCACCGCTTGTACCGTCTGCAGCATGGCTGTGGCCACGGTGGGATGTGGGATTGCAGGTGTAACAGGTTGCCGCAAAGCTTGAGCATACGACATGCGGGGGAAGTCACCAGGTGGTTGATAATCCCGCATGCAAGGCAGTTTCGTTAAAGCATGCTGGACTTCATCTCGGACAAAGCTGGAAAACGAGGAGGTAGTGAGCTGCGAGGGCACTGACAGCTTCTGGAGTTCTTCGCGGATTACTGAACGTATGAGCTTTCGGAAGAAATTCATTTGGCCACCGAAAGCTCCTAAGTAGTCCGTACTTGAAGCGTTGACATGCCGTTCGCATGACGGGGCCTGGTGCCTAAGGGTGCTTTCGATGGTGACAGCTTCCGTGAAAAATTCTGACACAGTCTCGGGTGGACTGCGTACAAGCCCACCAAAAAGCTGCTCTTTCACCCCGCGCATGAGGTACCGTACCTTCTTTTCTTCTGGCATGCCGTGGTCAGCTCGGGGGAAAAGGCGCGTCATTTCCTCGACATACATCGCAACCCCTTCGTTCGGCAGTTGTATGCGGGACTGAAGATCGCGCTCAGCTCTCTACCGACGGTCAGGGCTGGCATATGTCCCAAGAAGTCGACGTTTGAAGTCTTCCCGTGATGTAGGAATACCTGGCCGGTTCTCATATCAGACACGTGCGCCGACCAAAAGACTGAAATAAACGTGCCGCAGTTTGTCTGCGTCGTCCCACTGGTTGTGCACGGCAACAAACTCGTAATGAACAAGCCAATAGAACAGAACAAAAGGTTTTATTGTGCTAAATGAAGAAGAATACATGTGCATGAGGTACAGAAAAAACGTCCCATAGTCAGTCAGAGACTGAAAGGGGACCTCTTGTACAATGTAGAATTGAGAATGATTGTGATGTACATAGCTGGGAGACAGAGCTACAGTAAAATGCAATTGAAACAAATAAAGTAAGAATATACCCTTGTAATCTCACACAAACAATTTAAAAGCAAGATTAACGCGCTAACTTCAATGACAAGTGATTACAGAACGCAACTCACAATGAACAGAAATCAATTAAGAAACAGCAAAACAGGCTAGTTAGTTGACATGATATGATTTTTTAACTTCAATTTAGTTACCTTCAGGGAACGGCATACTTTCATGTCGGAAGTTAAACTATTCCAAAAAGAAATTCCGGAAAAATGAATGGTTTGTTTGCCATAATTAGTGCGAACTTTTGGCAGTAGAAAGTTATTGTTAAGGGCAAACCTTGTGATATTGTTATTTGAGAGAATGGTAGTAAAGTGAGGAAGTTGGTTATTTATAGTTCTATTCATGTAAATACCAAGGTTATATTTAACTAGCTCAGATACAGTTACTATATGGTTTTAGTTAAGTAGTGACTTAGCGTTAGGGAGATATGGGCTTGACGTGAGAATTCTTATCGCTTGGTTTTGAATTGTCTGAACTGAAGTAAGATGAGTGTTGTATGTGTTACCCCATGAAGTAATTGAGTAAGAAATGTGCGAATGAACAAAAAAATACAGTGACGTAAGTATTGATAGATTGAAATAAAGACGAGATTTAATCAGTAGTCGAACGCCATACATCATTTTTTTCCTACTATATGCAACATGTCGGTGGTATTTCAAGTTACTCTCGAGTTCAACGCCTAGGAATCTACAGCAGTCGCTCACAGAGATGTCATTGCGCGCAATTATAACAGGAGGGATAGGAGGTAAGGGTTTTTGTGGTGAAGAGAAGCCAACAAATTTTGTCTTAGACGTGTTAATTTCTAACATGTTATTACTGCACCACCGAACGAGTTGTGCCAGATCAAAGTTTAGTTTTCCAGTTAAGGATGTAATGCTGCTATCGGAGTTGAAAATTGTGGTGTCGTCGGCGTATAATATACAACTAGATGAAGAAAGGCATTTCGGAAAATGATTAATATAGGGTAAAAACAAAAAGGGCCACAGAATGGATCCCTGGGGTACACCAATAATAGTTAATTTGGTTGACGAATATGCATTAGAAATTACCACCTTCTGTGTCCTGCTGCAGAGATAGCTACGCAATAATAGTAATGTTGGGCCAGTTATACCAAATGCTTCAAGTTTATTGAAAAGAATGCGATGATTGATCGAATCAAAAGCTTTAGTTAGGTCGATGAAAACGCTGCCCGCATAGTAACCGTTTTCAATAGCCTTCTTTAATTGGTCAGTAAATGAGATTAGCGCAAGGTCACTGGAGTAGCCGGAACGGAAGCCAAATTGACAAGGCGATAGTATATTAAATTTGTTCAGGTAATTTGTGAGACGTGTACAGATCAGTTTTTCAATTGATTTACTCAAAAAGGGTAAGATGCAAATGGGGCGGTAGTTATTCAATAACGAAGCATCTCCTTTTTTATGTATGGGGATTATTTTACCCTGCTTCAGTTCATGCGGGAAAACACCTGTTCTAAACATTAAATTCACAATTGAAGAGAATGCATTTGATATAAGGTGAGCTACCATTTTTATATGGGAGGGGTGAATGCCGTCAAGGCCAGCACTCGTCATCTTTAGAGTACCTATAACGCTGATTATTTCATCTGGAGTTGTGGGAAACAGAAAGAACGAAGGGGGTAGGCGATCTAAGGCCATTTCATTTATTAAAGGTAGGGTGTGCTCGACGTTAAAGAAGAAGTTTGCAAACTGATCGGCGATGTCAGCTGGGTCACTATAAGTGACATCATTATGAAGAACTGTAGCTATTTTATCCGAATGGGGGTTCCTATTTAAAAAGGAATTAGTGATGTCCCATTTTTTTCTCATACTATTTCTGGGCTCAGTTATCTTTTGCGCATAATACTTTCTTTTAGCTTTCTTTAGCTGGGTGTTTATTAGGTTGCAAAATTTTTTATAGCGAGCAAGCAAATTTGTGTTAAACGGTTGCCTTTTAGTTTTTTTGTAGAGGTTGTCACGTTTGCGCATGTCTGTTAGTAATCCCCTCGTCTGCCAGGAATTTGCTGGTGATGCGATTATTGTTTTGCATTTTGCTTATCTGTACAAGATTGAACACGTGATAGGAGCAAAGATGAAAAGAGGGTGAAAGCTTCTGGTGCATCAGCTTTAAGATAAACTTCAGACCAGTTAGTGTTAGCAACAATATCAATAAATTTCTGCTTGTCCAATATATCACGAATAAAGGAAGGTGAATCACGTTTTGCAGCGGAATCGAAACGCGGAAATATGGGATAGTGGTCAGTAATATTAATTTCTAGCACTCCAGCGTCTGGTGCCGTGAGTAGATTTGAAAATACATGATCAATGAGGGACTCATTGCTATTGCTGTTTGGTCTAGTTGGAAGACTGATTAAAGATTCATACCCGAAGCTGTTTAGTGCAGCTAGATAGTTGATTGAGTTAGGTGACAAATCTAATGAATTAATGTTGATATCACTCATGAGAATAGCATTTTTATTTTCAAGGGAAATAATATTTAGGGAGCGTTGCAAGTTTGTGCAAAATTCAGTAACTGGAGAAGACGGTGAGCGGTATATACAGCCTAATATGAATCTTTTGTTATCTATATTAAGAAAAGTATGCTCAAACTCAAGCCAGACCGATTTACAGTAGAGAGTGTTTAATTCGAGATCAAACCTTCGTTTACAGGAAGCGTTAGAAGATACGTATGTGGCTGCACCACCATGATTGCTAGACAATCTGTGACTGTAATATGGCGTGTAGGAACGGAAACCAAACTGATTTCTATCGTCTTCTGATAACCAAGTTTCTGTAACTGCAATTACTGAGAAAGCGTTGGTAAACGTGGAAAAAAGACTGAAATTCATCAACATGTTTTCGTTGGCTTCTGGCATTAAGATGAATAAAACAGCGGGAGTTACTCCCTAAAAACGAGTTTAGTTGCACAGGTGACAGAAGAGCCGACGAGGAAGGCATGGCTGGCGCATGCGCAATATGTACAATGGGAGCCAATTAGTTTATTTTAGCCAGATCAGCCTCATCGCGTATCCTGTATACTTTACTGTCGGTTGTCTTGCGAGCTTTGATTTGGCAGTGTGTTGTCCACAAAAACATCAATTTTTTCTCTTTCCTTAGAGCCATAGCCTTAGAAAAGAGAGCCTTGTTCGCAGGGGTCAAATGCTCATTTACGTACACGAGATAGTCAGGTGTCTGTGTTATGTTGATGTCCCTCAGACAGAGCTTAGCTTGTCGGGCCTTGCTTATGAATTCAGTCTTATTATCCCTTTAACAAAATTGCGCAAGAAGTTTTTTGTTGCATTCCTTTGCTGTAGGAACATGGTGAACGACGTCAAGGTCAGATGGTGACACCAGGCATTCAATCTTTTCACCCACCGTTTGCAAGATCACGACACAGTCCTCCCCTTGTGTGCACGGTACACCTCTAATCTCGACGTTGTTGAGCCGTGAATATTGTTCGATTTCAGCTTGTTTCTTAGACATCATGCGGTTTTCAGACTTCAGATATTTGTTTTCGGCCATCAAGGCACCGTTGTCTTGCCTTAATTCCTCAAAAATGTTTTCCGTGAATTTTGCGCTAGCAACAAGGTCATCAACATCTTTCTTCATTTGCACCGCATCGAAACCAGAATGATGCAGCTTTAACAGAATCCTTGCGAACACCAACTCCACTAAAGCCTCGGTTTTCAGCTTCTCCTCGAGTTATTCTTATCTCTTTGCCAGTTCAGCCTTCGTTGGCATTTCGGACACAGTTAGAAGACACTCAGACAAGCTCAAAATGCGAACAATGGCAGCAGCGACAGCAAATGAGAAACGAAAGAATCGCAAATGGCGTGAAAACCAACCTGAAGTAAATTATACGGTAATCTCGGTCAGTTGGTCAGTGCGCTGCCGCTGCTGCAAATGACATCCCGTCGACACTGCTGGTCCTTTATCGCGTTGCTTGACGATTCCAGTGCCGCCCAGTGGTGATATCACCGAAAACGCAGCCGTAGGTAGAGCTGTGCAGTCTCCGAAGGCGCCACGAGCAAGGTAGTTCGTGGCAGCAATCAGGGCATCCGGCGATGAAGCAGCGCCTCGGGAAGCAAGCTTGCACGATTGGGCATCGGCCGAAGTAACTGCAGTAAATTATACGGTAATCTCAGTCATTTGCTCAGTGCGCTGCCGCTGCTGCCAATGACATCCCGTCGGCAGTGCCGGTCCTTTAAAGCGTTGCTTGACAATTCCAGTGCCGCCCAGTGGTGATATCACCGAAAACGCACCCGTAGGTAGAGCTGCGCAGTCTCCGAAGGCGCCACGAGCAAGGTAGTCCATGGCAGCAATCAGCGCGTCCGGCGATGAAGCAGCACCTCGGGAAGCAAGCTTGGACGATCGGGCATTGGCCGAAGTAACTGCAGTAAATTATACGGTAATCTCAGTCATTTGCTCAGTGCGCTGCCGCTGCTGCCAATCAATCTTCCACATCCTCAAGTGCAGTGCCATGAAAGGAATTTGGCGTTCTCGGTGTGAGTAAAGTGCAATGAAGCGGTGTTTTGCCGTTCGTACCGGTTGGGTTGGTGTCGGTAGGGCTGGTCGGAGCTGCCATGTTGTTTGCGAGCAGCCCAAACTCAGGGATTGCCCTCGGACTCTTCTGCTGGCGCGATGCACAGGAGAGACCACCGGTACGACGCTTGTGTTCCTGCTAAGTGGAGGGGTACGGTGCGTAGATTACCCAGCACCTCCACCAGTTTGTCACGCACCAAGAGCCGTAGAGACAAGACAGGAACAGCAGGGCAGAACTACACGAGCGTGTATCTTCAAACGAGGTGCTAACCACACTTCTTCTTCGTTCTCTTTGCCCTTTTCGGCTCGCTAGGGCTTGCCGGCTCAGTACTCTAGGTGGCAATTACAACTTTAATTGCGCGTTGATGTGTACACGCAAACCAATGACGCCATACTTTGTTTACATCAATGGGCAGAGTGTCAAATATACAATGACGCATCGTTTCCTGGGCATAATAATCGACAGAAGTCTTTCGAGGAGCCCGCGTTATGCGTACTTGAAGAAGAAACTTCTATTTATTGTGCGTATAATGAAATTCATGTGCGGGGAAGCATAGGGAACTTCTTTGGCCTCCATGCTACAGCCGTACAGGGCCCTATTTATAGGTCTGTTGCGCTACAGCTTGCCGGTACCGACTAACACTTGCGAATTCAATACTCATTCATTGAAGAGTTTGCAGGGCCAGGCGCTGCGTATCTGCCTAGGACTGCCCAGATGAGCTTCTAATTATGCCAGAATTGTGCTTGCCAAAGACCATCCGGTCAGGACAAAAAGAGTTGTGGAATGCCTCAGAGCGCACATTCGACATGCTAGCTGTGTCCCCGACCACCACTTTACCCTTCTACCATCCGAAAGACCACGTGCTACGTTTTCAGACGTCATAGCCAAGCACCTAAACAGCACTCCATCAGGATATACACCTGCTAAGGGAATTGCATGTCCTTTGTGGTGCCTCGACCAGCCGCAAGTACGTCTAGAAATTCTGGGTATCAAAAAGAAAAGTAATCACTCCACAGTAGCATTGAAGCGAGCAACACTGCTATTATTATATGATATTTACTTGGACCGAAGGCAGATATCCACTGATGGGTCCGTCTCGTCCAGCAGCTCAACAGGTGCTGCTGTAATTCCACCTGCAGCAATGACAATCAAATTTAAGTTGTCGCATATGACTACGTCTACGGCATCAGATATTGCTGCTATAAGGGCTGCTTTACAATATCTCGTTCAAGAGCGTCGAGGAAAATGGATCTTATTCTGTTATCCAAAAACAGCACTTCAAAGTTTGCAGTTTGCCATGTGTAGGAGGAATCATGAACAATTGATACATGAAATAAGACATTGCCATCATGAAGCTCTAGCACGAAGGCATGATATTATATATCAATGGCTGCCTGGACATATCGGTATTACCAGAAATCAATTAGCCGATGATGCAGCCCACTCAGCGCATGAAGGAACCCGTGTGTTCCCGATTCACCTATCAAGAACTGATGCAGCAAGACAACTTTACCTGCTGGCTCGAGATCTTACACGCACGTTCTCTTCGTCTACCAGCTTCCAAAAGTGTAGCTTATATGAACTGGATCCTCGCCCAAGATACAGCTACCATCACAACTCTCCCACTCCGATGCGACACTGCTATGTGGCTTTTGGTTGGGTGCTGCATTCACAAAGGAGTACTTCTTTCGCTTTGGTATGGCAGACACCTCTACATGTGACTCCTGTGGAGCTGAAGAGACCATTGAACACGTCATGTGCAGCGGCGCTTGGTACGACACACTGCGATGCCAGCTCCGGATAGTTTCGAATTAACTTGACTCTAGTCCATTCTGTGTGCGAAAGATTCTGGGACCTTGGGCATCTGCCTCAATTGTGCAGAAAGCGACCAGAGAATTTCTAGTTTACTTAAAGACAACAAACCTGTGCTCCCCCGAGTGTGCTTGTGATTGTGTGTACCGTCTTATCTCACTGCGACCTCTTTTCTCTCCTTCATCCCTTCCCCAGTGCAAGGTAGCAAACCGGATGAGCGTTTGGTTAACCTCCCTGCCTTTACTTGCATTTTATTCTTTCTCTCTCTTTCTTGATGAAGCTGCGTGGCACGGCGGCACATAAACAATGCAGTCAGACATAGACGCAGCGAATAATCAAAACCCCACGCTTTTTAACGCACTTCTTTCTTTGGGTGCCGTCTTGGCGCACAGGTTGACCAAAATAACGCAAATGGACTCGTCCAGTGCTTTGTGTAAACTTAGTCTTGAGTGAAGCTTTTGTGTTTTTGCATTTTTTGTCAAATATATCAGTGCAATCAGTGGCGCTCATCTCGTATGACAAGTCAATTTCACCCGTGCCTCCCCATAATATATTTGATGGGCGCTTGCGCGACCATTTATTTCCCAATATAGTATTCGCAGCAAATTCATGCGTAAGCTTTTTTTAGTATATATTGCACACGTCTCTGTGATAAAATGATTTTCGTACACTCTGGCTTCAACACTCCGTACTCAAAGGCTACTGGTAACTGTGGCTCTCTTCACAGCGACAGCCCACCTCGTTTTTCTTTCTTCGTTTTATGGGAATCTATATATGCCGTTTGGAGTTCACGCTTGAGTTGGAGCAGCCAACGGCTGAACAACCAATCATGATTTATCAGGACGAAAATAAACGGGCGACCGCGCGTGAATCCCGAATAATCTGACGCTTGCGGTGAATTCGTTCGCCGTCATCTACTCTTCTCGAACCGAATGTCGGTAGCAGACGCTGCATCCCACAATCCCTCGCTCTTTTACTGGTCACCTATTGCTCCAGACCCCGAATTGAAACGCAGGTGAGTTTCTGTTTTGTCATAGCCGCGCCAAGGCAAAGCAGTAGTCGTGAACCTCATGAGATTACCGAGAGATAACCTGCTAAACCGGTATTGGGATCTCGATCTTGATTCTGACGATGATATGCCAGGATCTAAACTCCGTGAAGTGAATCTGGAAAGCAAGAGTAAATAGGAGGAAATCGAGCACTTCAGGAATATGTATTCAATTGTTCAGGAAGAGTAAGAAAAGCGCAAGCGGTACAAAGGGTAAGTAGAGCGCAGGAATGAAGAACATAGAAAGATGCCGGAATTAAATGAGGAGATAGAAAAGATGCATCGTAAGTTGGTGGCGTTGCAGCAAATACGCCAGACATCCGTAGATGTAGTGCACGAACGGTGCGATGTAGCGGCGGTGCCGTTTAAGGCACCGCCGCTACATCGTAAGGGCATGGTTGACATTATAACCCGTTCCGAAGGAAAAGCGCTCGTGGCCAAAGCAGGGTGTGAAGGTTCAGTGGTGGTGGAAATGGAGTTGAGGTTAGCCGAGCATTCCACAAAAATTGAACCTTGCAGCCATATAGACGATCTTGATGAGCGTCAAAGGTGGACGAAGGGCTCTAAAGTTGGCACCCAGGAGTGTGCCAGAAGGAGAAGGCGTCCAAAAAACCAAAGCGCGGCAAAGCTCGCGAGCAGCGTGGCGACTTTGACGAGGACCTTCAAACGGCGTGGCAGATTCTTGAGAAAAGGCCCGTTGTCTTCTCTGACTGGCTTGAAATGCATGCGTCTGAGCGGCCGGAGAGTAAAAAAAAAGCGCAATCCACGTGGCCACGGCCTAACGATGAGCTGATAGGCAATCATGAGGACCGTGCGCGCGAGACAGCAGAAGAGCATATCTATGATGAACAACGTCGAAGTGGGACAAAAGGCTCCCAAGTCCGCGCAAAGAAGCGTGCACAGGGAAGGAAGCGTCCGAATGGCAACAGTAAGGCAAAGCTCATGATTAGCACAATGCGTTTGAGTAAGGGCTACAAATGGCGAAGTGAAACCGCGAGAAAGGTGCCGTTGTCATCTCTGCCAACTGTGTATAGTATTCGTCCGAGCCACCGAAAAAGAAAAGCGCATCGTGCGCGGCAGTGTTCGAATGATGAATTGCTAGGCAATCATCAGAACAGTGCACGCGAAAGATCCAACAAGAATGTGGACGCCGATGAACATGAGAGGTGGGCGAAAGGCTCCGTAGACGGCCCCAAGAAGCGTGCAAAACGAAGAAAGGGTCCTAAAAACAGGCAGGTGAAAATCGCGACGCATTTGAGGAATGCGCTCCAATGGCGGAGCGAAATTGCGAGAAAGTTGCCGTATCGCAAGCGTCAGAGCAGGCGAGGAGCAAGTGGTCAGAGGGAAGAAGACCCTTACGTTGTTTTGGCGGCGCAATAGACGGGGTGCGGAACACAAAGCTCGGTGTGTTTCGCGAAGTAGCAGAAACAGACGACGGCAAGTCTGCTTCGTAGAACTTTGCGCAGTTACGTTGCAAGGCGATTCACTTACACGTGTGTTGTACACCCCGCTTGTCGAGAAGATTGTTCTGGGCGCAACCAACACGAGTTCGACTCAAAGTTGTTCAGAACAGCTAGAACAGCTGTTAGCTTCTGAAAAATATTGACTCAGGACTGTTGAAAGGAATGTTTTTTTTGTTTACTTTAGTGACTTTGCACATAACTACTTTGAACTTTGTTTTCGTTAGCGCTCTATCGTTTTGGTAGCCTATATGCGTTGTATATATATCTATCAGAAGGATAGTGATATGCATTAGAGCGAGTTGCAGGGCTTAAGAGATAAGGTGATGGCAGCTGACGATAAATAGGGTATGGCGTTTCCATCACTTGTCATGCGTAGACACAAGGAAATATCAAGGTAGTGTATCACTAGTCAAATAGTGACTACGTTGACAACGTTGCAGTTAAGATCGAAGCCATAGAGAAGAGTCTATCCCCTATAAGCGTAGGGGCAAGTTGAAGAATAAACTGAGTTTCACAACTGCGAATGTTGCTAAGCTTAGAGAAGAGGCCGATGAAGGCCAGAATAAGTACAGCGAAGTGCTGCATCAGAGTGAATCTAGCGAAACAGCTAAGATATTTTTAGAACATCTGGCACAGGCTTCGTGAAGCTGTCCCGACGGTGATTCTTGCATGCAGGGTCCAGGCAAATTTTGACCCGCTAGGAAAGAACACCAGCTTCGGACAAGGAAAGTGTACAAAAGATGCGAGTGAGAGGCTCAGAAATATCCCTTAAGAAGAAGCGCACACAGAAGCGGCGTCGTAAAGCAAAGAGTACGACAAAAGGGACAGCCCACTTGAAGAAAGTTGGTAAACGTTCGAGGGCAGTGTAAAGAATTAGGCATTTGTAGTCAGTGCCGGAATTAGTTTGTATGCGTCCGAGCTGCCCAACAATACGAAAAAGAAAAAGCCCGTTGGGTGAAAAGGCACACGAAAGGAAGGGGACAAGTCGGTATTTTGTCGCTCTATCGACAGCATGTTTGATGGGCCTCGGGAGTGCGAGGTCTGTGGCTCGCTAACAGTAACTGAGCGAGATTAAGAACTTTGGTTGCCAGCGAAGAGCTTTGCGGAGGTCGGAGGCGAAGCGAATGGGTTTTGCGATTGTTTCTTGTCGCGTTCGCCAAAATAGACCCACAGGACACGAAACCGCGCGTTCGTCTGAAAAGGGAGTAGGCAGCCGTACGCTTTTGAGGATGGTCAATAGTGGATTTCTTTTGTTTTGAAGTGCGCTTTTGACGGTTAAGTTTGTTTTGGGTTCTAGAATGCGTTCTTTAAGTACGTCGGCTTCTAGATAGTGCTTTGGTAACCCATTTTCAGTTTCGTTCATTTCTTGGGCGTTGTACGTTTTTCAAATGTAACCGTTGTGCGCTGACATAAACGACACAGATAGGAGCCCGATTCATAGTAGATACGTGTAAATGAACAGGGGTGACGTTATGAACTAAGTAACACTGAGCGCAAAGGCGCAAAGATATTCCTTGCGAGTTTTTGAGGGTTCATGAGAAAGTTTCTTTAGTTCATTCAATGTTTTGTTCGCATGTGTCTGGTGTGGAAGAAAAGCTAATCGAGAGGTAATGTGTAGGCTCTGTGAGAGTAGTAACTGCAAGAGAATGTGATGTAGTAGTTTTTTTTATTTTTATTTCAATACCATAAAGGCCCAAATGGGCATTACATAGGGGGGGATTTAAGTGAATACATACATTTCAAGCAACATGAACGGAAAACAGAATACCAAAAAGTAACAATAAGAAGGAAACAGCGAGTAAATCGAATCACAGCATCAAGTCAAGTACGTTCACCAACATTAATCGAGTACATATTCATTAGTACGATAATAATGAAAACACTTAAGAAAATTACATCGAAGAACACTGAATAAGTATCGGGAGCAAAAACAGCAGACGAAACGAGGGCAATCAGACACAGGTCAGCCATGTTTTTCACTATGCAAATAGCCCTGAAGCATGGAGTTAAATATGGAAGGATCTGTTATTTCGGCAATGTTAGGTGGAAGAGAATTCCACTCGATTATGCATAATGATAATGGCGAATTTTGAAACTTCTTGGTCCTAGCAAAAATGGGGGCTACCTTGTGCGCATGATCAAGGCGGGATGAAGTATGAGGGGCTGGAAAGATATGAGACTGGGCGAAGGATGAGTTGCTGTGATAAAGTGAGTGAAAAAACGATAGTCGAGTAAGTCGCCTGCGCATGGCAAGTGTGGTAAGGCCAAGGTCCGATTTTAGTAAAGAAACACTTATGTAACGCGAGTAGGATGATGAGATGAACCGAGCAGCTTTATTCTGTACCATTTCGAGCATGTTAGTACGACCGATTTGGTGAGGATGCCATATGATTGAAGCGTATTCTAGGGATGGCCGAATCAATGAATTGAAAGCGCGCAGTCTTGTGTCCTTATTAGTGAAATGCATACGACGTTTAGGGAGGCCGAGTTTCTTGAGAGCCTTATTAGTAGTATACTCTATGTGAGCAGTCCAGCTTAGATCTGAAGTGAGTATTACGCCCAGATACTTAAATGACGTGACTTTTTCTAGTATTGAATTGTTTATTTTATAAGAGCTATAGCATGCAGAAGTGATATTAGTAAACATTAAGTGCTTGGTGTTTTCGACATTAATTTCCATTTGCCATTTGCTGCACCATTCCCCTAATCTGGTAAGATCCTGTTGTAGTTCTGGAACGTCACTGTGCAAGTTATTTTCCTCTAAACAACGCAATTGTCCGCGAAAAGACGAATTGATGAACTTATGTTAAATGCAATGTCATTAATGTATACTAAAAAGAGAAGAAGACCCAGCACACTGCCTTGTGGCACACCAGATGTTACTCGGGTAGGATGCGATATGTAGTTGTTAAGTTTAACTGGCTGAGACCTGTTGTTTAGAAATTCTTGTATCCATGCAGTCGTTTTCTAGTCGAGGCTGAGGTGACGTATTTTTAACATTAGCCGGTTATGGGGAACACGATCAAAAGCCTTAGAAAAGTCTATGAAAAGCGCGTCGATGCAGATGGACATATGAAGAGCTATGTGCAGGTCTGTCACGAGTTCGAAAAGTTGAGTCTGACATGATAATTTTTCTCGAAAACCATGTTGGGTTTGAAGAAGTAAATTGTTACGGTTGAGGTGACGCATGACCTGGGAGTGTATGATGTTCTCTAGTAACTTACACGAAATGGACGTGAGTAAAATCGGCCTATAGTTGTTGGGGGGATTGCTGTTACCAGACTTAAAGATGGGTACCACATTAGCCAATTTCCAGTCATCTGGTATACAACCAGAGTCAAGGGATTGCTGGAAAATGGATGCAAGCAACTTAGCTGAATGTTGACAGGTTAATTTAAGTAGTTTGGCGCTGATGCCATCGGGGCCGGGACTGGTTTTAAGAGGAAGTCGACTGATAACGCTAGCTACACCGTGCTCTGTTATTAGGATTGCTGGAAAAGGGTATTCAATGGGCAGTTGTGACAGTGAAAGAGAATCATTCAGTGGAAGTTCGTCAGTGAATACCGTGGTGAAGTGTTTGTTTAATTTTTCAGCGGAGTGTTCTACCGATAAGGTGCTGCCGTCTTCCCTCTTAATACTGCTGTTGAGTGGGTGCTTTTGGGGTTCACAATATTCCAAAACTTTTTAGGGTCCGTTTTCATGAGGTTAGGTAGTGTTTCGTTAAAGAATTTATCTTTCGCTTGAAAAATGATGCTGTGTGTTTCAGCTGAAATGTTTTTGTAAGCTTCCCAATCTTGGGGACAGTTCGAGCGACTTGCTTTTCTGTAAACCCTTTTCTTCTTGTCAGGGTGCGTTTTCCCTACTGAAAAGTTCCGTATGGAATCTTACGGAAAATATATGGACTCCGTAACATTTCCTTATGCTACATACGGAAAACATATGGAGTTTTATGGAAATATACGGAAGTTGTATGGCATTTACGGAACGCTTCTTATGGAGTATATGGAAGGATAAGGAAATTGTATGGCGTATACGGAAAGCTTTTTATGGAGTATACAGAAAGATAAGGAAAATGTATGGCATATATGGAACGCTTTTTATGGAGTATATGGATGGATAAGGAAGTTTTATGGCGTGGATGGAGTGAGTTTTATGGAAAATATGGAAAGATAAGGAAACTTATGGAGCATACGGAGAGTTCATTATGGAAGATATGGGAGGATAAAGAAAGTGTATGGAGTGTACAGAAGCTTTCATAAGGAAAATACAGAATGTAAGGTCTAAAAATATACAGATTTTGTAAGGTGCTTACGAAAATGTGCAATAGTGTATGAAAGGAATGTGGATTGTTGCAAAAATGTGGAAACTCTACAGTTGTTGTCACATTTTCAGCAGGAAATCCGAGCTCTATAAAGTTATAAATGAATGCACAGTGACATATATAGTACAAAAGAATAACGCAGGCTAGTCTGTGTTGTCAGTCATCACTGTTCGCCCTTTTCCAGAATGAATAGAACTTCTGCAGATGACCAGGTGCTAAAGTCTGTCACACGGAAAATGTGTCATTCACAAGGAATGACAATAACTGTCATTTCACTTGCATGCTGTCACACGAAAACAAATCAAGCAAGAAAAGCATAACTTCAAGGGCTCGTTTTTTGGTAGAAACAATAATAATGAGAACTAAATTCAATGTGAATGAACTTGTCAATATTAATGAAACTGTTCTCATTAACATTGGCAAAGAGAAATGTCATTTTAAAATATCAACCATGAGCTTAGCTCTCCTGAGCACCGACAAAAGAAATGAAAATCTATGAAAACTAATTGCATGTAGCCAAAAAATAATTTTTTATTGATAGTATATGTGCTCCTACAATATAAATACAGCTATACACAACTTGCCACAGCTTCACGACAGAAGCGAGGTAGGTGCAGAGGGAGTGGTCAGAAAAATAATTAAGTATGAGAGCACAACTGATATGTACGGACACATAATGGTGCTTATCATTGATGCACGGATGGTCGTGTATAGAGCTGGGTCGTTTTGAGATTTTCAAAAGCATTGTTTCAGACCACCATGCAGATTATGCTTCAATTCTAGTGCTACGTAAGACACAACTTATGGGCCAGCTTTAATGAATAAGAAGATTAAAGGTTAAACAAATGCTTTAAAATATATCATATCATGGCTGCATGGACGCATACAAGCTATGTAAAGCGCAATAAAGTGAGGACGCATGAGCTTCTCTTGATGCTTCAGTTCTACATGGATGCTTCAACTGTGCTGCAAAAAAATTTAACCAATGTCTGTGTGTGCAACATTGTCCATTTTAAACTATCCATATGTATATATAAAATTCCTACTGCGGGTTAAGCTACGTAGCACTCCATAACTCTTCCTTCTATTAAGGGCAATTTTCAAACAATCAACATTATTCATTTTCTGTCTCATGACTTCGTGCCAGCAATTCTTGGTATGGCTCGATCACAATTGTGCAGCCCTTATTTTGGAGGAATCAAAAAACATCAACCAAAATATATTTTGGAACTGCTTCTCGGTGATATTGCCTTCCCTCAACTGCCACAGCTTGAGATGAGTCATATATCAAGTCTCGCGCATACCTAGGGCCTACCCTTGAAGAAACTGGTCCGGCTGTGAAATGCTCAGTTTTTTCTCAAATAATTTTTTTGGTTTGAGTTTTCTCACTTCTCGAGTCCCTTCACAATCAAGCAGACCCAATGTTCCCCTTAGTCCTTAATTTTGTTATATTATGAAATAAATAAAAAAAATAATGAAAATAAAAATACTAATAACTGTTGCGCAAAAAACACAGTCCCACATACGTACTTGAACGCAATATTGCTTTTATTTTGTTTTAGAACCTAAGGCAATAGAAAAGATAGCAGTAAAATAAAACGTTGAAAAAAAAAACAAAAAAAAAATTAAACTTGGCGGGACTCGAACCTGCGCCACTTAGTTGTGCTCGCGTACGTGAACTAAGTGCGTTAGCTTGCTGAGCTATTCACGCTGAAGGTAGCACGTGAGTTTAAGTTATGTATATAAATTTGCTTTTCACACGCTATGTGTTGGCGTACTTATGAACGATATGCGATCGTATCTATTGTTGTGTGCATATGTTTTGTGATTGTATATACGTCACATGCTTTTCGCATGTCTTTCAACTATAGATTGCTGCCCCGCCGCGGATGAAAACAAGTATTTTTACACCCACACACAAGCTTGAGCAGTTGAAGGTTGTTTCCCGGGGCTCTCTTGCGATTGAGTCGGCCACCACAGGAAATTAGAGTGATACGCCATTAATCCCTGCATCTAGTTGTATTCCACTTAGTAGCTCTATCGCTTGATGGCAAATCGAGCGCGGGGCGCGGCGCTATTGCGCACGACCATGCCTCGCATAGTGGCGACATCAGCTGATTGCGCCGGCCGGCTTGCTTCGATTTGCTTCAGAGCAAAGAAATGTCATACCTTGAAAGATTGCGTACTGCACTATGTCAAAATGTTACTGCCTTGTAGCCATCCTATGATTCATTGAGAATTGATAACTCTGATATCACTACTGTAGAGTTTTGCGTCGGCGACACGCACCGAACGTGAAACCGCACTACGTCTGTCGTAGAAGCAGTAGGAGGCTTTCGTCTGCTAGAACAAAAACAAAACAAAGACCTGCGAAAATATTCATAAGTTGTAACTTGTTTTTTGAATGATAATGGTTGATAATGGGCAAGTAGGATGATTGATTTTAGTATGATAATGGGCAAGTAGCAAAGGCAAGTTCAGATTGGAGTGGTCGGTGACGTCTGTTTAGGCTCTGCCATATTGCTTTGCAACCAGAGTTACTTGTGGCCACATATACAATGAAGCCACATGACGTGCATTCTAAATGAGATTACTATATCACATTTTGCTGCATCTCAATGTGTGCCAAACAAATGCAGATATCATTAGCTTGCCACTAAAAAGGGATACTAAACCAACACAAGGTTGAAATTTAGTCGTGGTGTTGCAGCTGTGTATGACTACAATGGATGCATAGCCGTGATAATTTGTCTATATGTTGTCGCAATAGTAATGTTACACACATTGTACGATACAAAAGAGGTCCTCGCTTATTTCGCTTTTTTTCGCAATGCTTCTTTCTTGTGTCTTCTTGCCATGTGCTCCTCCTCACTGTACTAGGAGCAAGAGTAGTGGGCACACAAACACGTATTTAAAAAAATGTTGTAAGGTGAGCACTGAAAAGCTGAACACTTTCGAAAGGCTCAAAGAGGTAAAGGTATTGTTTCTAGCTACTTTTTGGGCACCCACAGCTAGTTGTGCTGCTGCAGTTAAAAAATGTGTTAAATGTTAAAAATAATTGAAGGTGGTTTGGCACCCATAATTGCAGTTACATACAGAACTAGGTTTCAATGCGTAAGCAAAATCTGTTCACTCTAAATCAATCCTAATGATATCTGAAATTCAGGAAATATTCACAGAAAATCTCAGGAAAAGGCTAAGTGGTTGCCCCTTGAACGTGAAGGAGATACCCTTCTTCTAAAAGGTCAATAGACAGTCTAGTTTTCTAAATTTGCTACTTCTTTCCGGCGATATAGAAGAAAATCTAGGTCCTACTACACGTTCCGCTTCCAGTGAAATTCCTGGTGATATCTTGGCAGCACTCGATGAAATTAGATTAAACCAAGACAACCTTATGAAAGAAATGAAAGCCATGCAAACTACACTGTCCCAGAATGTTAAAACGTTTGACGATATTAATCAACGGCTTGCTAAAATAGAAAAAGAATGTTCCGCCGTAGGCACACTTCAGGCAGACTTTGAGGTCATTCGCTCAGTTACTGTCAAAAATTCCGAACAAATATCGCAACTAACCTGCAGTCTTGACGATTCAAACGATCACGCCTGGCGAAACAATCTCATATTTTATGGGCACACTGATTCGGACCGCGAAACCTGGGCCCAGTCCGAGGAACTAATCATAAATCTCTGCAAAAATACGCTCAAAGTAACGCTCAACCCACGTGATATTGACCGCGCACATCGACTGGGATGTTTCCATTCTAACAAAAATAGACCGATCATTGTGAAGTTCACGCATTTCAAAGATAAAGACCGTATTCTTTCTAACGCAAATAAGCTGAAAAATACCACGTATAGCATTTCGCAAGATTACTCGCCTAACACCCGCTTGATACACAAGCAGCTGATTGCGTTTGGCAAAGCCCAGTCCCGACCCTATAAACTTGCATACCGAAAATTAACCATCGATAAGGTCACCTACATTCTTGATCCGACTACGCAAACGGTAGTCCCACGTGCCCCGTAGCTATCTGCTAAAGTCCGTACTGAGTCTAATGTAAACCTTATTTTGCTCATCTATACTAATATTAAGAGTCTACTGCCCAAACGTGATGCCTTGCACAGCCTAATTCAAGCAAGTGACTGTAACTTAGTTCTCCTAACCGAAACGTGGCTTAATGCATCTATCTTGGACTCTGAATTGCTTCCTCTGTTCAACAACTTCGATATTTTCCGTTGCGATCGCAAAAACAAGCGGGGTGGTGGAGTGTTAATCGCCACTCACCACAGTTTACAATGCTGCGCTGTCGACATTCCTTCGAGTCTTGAAGTAGTCTTTATTCACTGCAAAGCTGCCGTTCCACCCGTTGTCATTGGCATCTGCTATCGCCCCCCTGATTCCGATCCTTCCTTCGTTGGTGAGCTTCATGATGCTCTACAACTATTAACGTCAGCGTCGGATAACGCCCCTATTCTCCTCCTTGGTGATTTTAACTTCCCGGCGATAACTTGGTCTGACCTAGCATTAGCAATGTCGAAACCGAACACTGAAAGTGACTTCATAGATACTTGCCTTACTTTCAACTTATCTCAAATGATTAGCTTTCCTACGCGAACGACTTTTAATTCATCAAGCTTACTGGATTTATTTCTCACGACCCAACCAGATAAAGTTTCGTCCGTTTCTAGTCCGAGCAGCTTCAGTGATCATGCCGTCATTCATGCCACTTTTCAATGCAACTTGCCCAATCCAAAAAAAGTAAAAAAGACGATAACACTTACAACAAAGCAGACTATCAAGGAATGAATGATGAACTATCTTCCTTTTCCGATTGGTTCCTCGTGGATTTTTCCAAACGTTCTGTTGACGAGAACTGGGAGCTCTTCAAAAACAAAATGCAGCAATTAATAAACATGTACATCCCCACAGTTACCGTCACAGAACGGCCTACTTCGCCATGGTACAATAATACTTTGAAACGACTTAGCAACAAAACGAAAAGACAATTTCGGTCAGCCAAAAAATCAAAATCCAGTAGCGCTTGGGAAAAATATCGTGAGACTGAAAAACTTTACGCATCCATGATCTCGGACGCTAGGCGGACGTTCTTCTCGTCAACCCTACCAGACATGCTACGCACAAACCCCAAAAAGTTCTGGAACACTATCAACCCAACCCATGCTAAACCCATTTCTTTACTAGATGAAGATAATACTTCCATCCCGGAGTTCAAGGTCGCCGAAACACTAAACTCCACGTTTTGCTCAGTGTTTACTGATGAACCTGACGATGCATTTTCATGTGTTCCCGATGTATCTCCATGTGTGCCGTCCCATGATTGCCCTGCTATGCCCAGTGTCATTTTCGAACCAAATGGCATCATACAAGTCATTGGTTCCTTAAAAGTGACGTCATCAGCTGGTATTGATTGTATAAATTCTAAAGTTTTAAAAAATACCAAACATCTCTGTGCTGTCATATTGTCGCACATCTTCCGGCAATCACTGTCATCTGGAGTGGTGCCACGGGACTGGAAGGTTGGCAAGGTCATTCCGATACCCAAAAAAGGTCCGTCATCTTCACCTTCAAACTACCGGCCCATATCACTAACATGCGTGTGCTGTAAAATAATGGAACATATCATTTATTCTCAAACAGTCAAATTCCTGATCTCTGTCAACTTTTTCCATCCCAGTCAGCACGGATTTCAGAAAGGCCTCTCCTGTGACACACAACTAGCGCTCTTTATTTACGACATCAGCTCAAGTATAGATCAGAATGTTCCTGTAGATGCCCTTTTCCTAGATTTTGAAAAAGCTTTCGATAAAGTACCCCATAAACGCCTTTTTTTAAAACTTTCCCGCTTAAACATTGTCCTAACAGTTCTAGAATGGATACAAAATTTTTTGTCAAACCGGGAACAGTTCGTTTACTCCAACCAGACATCATCAACCATGCGTCCTGTCCTTTCAGGTGTACCTCAGGGTACGGTGCTCGGTCCCCTTCTATTTTTAATGTATGTTAACGACCTACCTAGCAATATATCGTCCCAAATCCGTCTATTCGCTGACGATTGCGTGATTTATCGTCCTATTAACTGCCCTAATGACTCCCAGATCCTTCAAAACGATCTAATAACTATAGAAACCTGGTGCAAAAAATGGCTCATGACTTTGAATATTAGGAAAACCTCCGTCATCTCTTTTCATCGCAGAAAATCTCACCCGGCTACTTCATACTTTTTTTCTGGTTGCGAAATATCCCTGGTGAATTCCTACAAATATTTAGGTATAAACATTACGCCAGATCTTACTTGGTCCTCAAACATAACAAACATTTCTAACGAAGCAAACAAAGTCCTTGGTTACCTAAGAAGAAATTTACGACTTGCACCCCCTTTTGTTAAACTTTTAGCATATCAAACACTAGTCCGTCCAAAGCTTGAATACGCTTGCGCCGTCTGGGATCCCCACCAACCTAATCTATCCAAAACATTAGAATCTGTCCAAAATAGAGCATCTAGGTTTATATATTCCGATTACTCGCGCCACACAAGCGTTACTAACTTAAAGATTAAAGCCCATCTTCCCAACCTTGAACTGCGACGCAAAGTCGCTAGATTAGCTCTTTTTCATAAATTTTTTCACTAACTGTCCGACGCATCTGTTATCATGCCCGCGCATCGCATATCTTCCCGCACTAACCACAACAACCCAGTTTACCCTGCGCATGCCCGTACAACTGCTCACCTTCGGTCATTCTTCGTTCAGACAGCGAAGGATTGGAATGACCTTCCGTCCCACGTCGTGCCCCACTCCAGCCCCATTCTTTTCAAAGCGCACATGGAAGAAACCCTGTATTGCCCACCCCTCATGTAACACCCCTCCCTGGGGTTTTGAGGTATAATAATCAAATAAAAATAAATAGTAGTCTCGATATTACATGCACTATAAAATATTCTGGTGTGGTGCTTTCATGCATGTTATAATGAGAGGGATTTTTGATAGAACTGTTGTCACTTTGCCCTGCGTTGCTGAAGTTGTTCACATAGTTATAATACATGAATCACTTTATGCCTTTTGATTTTATGCAAATGGTTTGCTTACCCAGTCGGTTTAACTTGATTTGGATAAAAACATAAATGCTCAAAACTTTTTTTATTATACAGCAGGTTAATTTTTAAAATACGCGACCATTGATGTGAACACAGTTGGTGGCGTGCATGATTAATCCTTCACTATCACCACTCTAACTACACCTGCTACAGTGCATAGTGTGACAAAAGTAATGGTACTTAACATTACTGGCAGCATACACTTTTATGTCTCAAAATGTGTTAAAAAGCCTGGTAAAAATGTGTGTACGTTTTTTTTTCGCTCCAACTAAATATTCTGGTCAACTCAAAGTAGCTTCCGCTCTTTTAAGGTCCTCAAACTATTAGGTGTTCAAAAGAAGTATCAATGCCATATATGCTTTCGTTGTCAGCCTACTCACCACTCTAATAATGAGAATTACCCGACAACATTACCCAGTAAAATATAGGGATGTTATAAAAAGTAATGTCAATTCAATTGTCAAAAAACGTTGCCAAGTTACGTTTTTGTTCACTTTTCTTTTCACAATTTTGTTAAAGTTACTTTTGATAACATCCCCTATATTTTGTTTGGCATCATTTTCTGGTAGTTCTCATTATATTGTGTTCAACAAAGACAACAAACCCTTAAATTTATAGTTCTTTCCTTTACTCATGAATCTGAAACAGTGAATCTCAGTAATCTTAGCGGTGTGTGAGTTGTTTTTTTTGATCAGTTGTGCATGTGTTCAAGTACATGCATTTAGGTGGGAGGGTGAACCATTGTCACCTCCTGTGACTAGCAGATTTTCTGAGAACTGACAGATGCATAATGCTGCCAAAGAAGTATAGGGATATTGGAAGTAATCGCAACGTAATTGCAATCGTAATGTAATTGGCAGTGGGCAAAAAAAAAGCTGTCCCACACTCCCCATAATGGTAACAAGCAGCGCTGACTGACTCTTCCATGTATAAATGCACATATATACCGTACAAAATGGAAGAGGGATAGCCGCCATGGTAGCTTAGTTGATAGAGCATCGGACATGTTATTCGAAGTTCGCAGGCTCGGTCCATGTACAGGGCAGGTTATCTTTTTTTCCTTCTACTTTTCTTTCTTCACAATTACAACACTTCAATTCTTCTTGAAGACTTTCTGGTGTAAAAAAGGTACCTTATAATCTGAAGAGGCAAACAGAATGTCCCAGTGCACGAGTTAGCTCTTGTAGTGGTTACAAGTAAGATATGTTTTGAAGAATAAATCATTCTGCCACTTGCCTAAAGAATGGCTACAGGACATGGCACTGGATGCACTTTGTTATTTTTGAATCAAGCTATATTGTATTCTATTTTTATAAATTACATGGGATACACATGACGGTATCACATACTTCAATGCCACAAAGATTATGCAGCGAACAATGTTATAAATGCGAAATTGCATAAGGATAAGGTGAAAACTGCACCCTCAACGAGAATGTACAGGGAGCACAGGGTGCAGGCGTCATTCCTTCTTCCCGTGCTTTTCAAGTGCGAGCTGTTTTCACCTCGTTCTGACCAACTAACTAAATTGAGATGTGTTGTTATAGTGCAAGAGGATGCTCCACGCGAAACTAGGTTTGTCTCAAACTCTGTGTGTGTCTTTCAATCTATTTGGTGCCCGGTTCAAGAGTTCATGCAGACCAGATCGTGTAAAACAGGACCGTGTAAAATGGACCATGTAAATAAAATAAAATGGACCATGTAAATAAACAGGATCGTGTAAAATGTCGTTTTCGTGTGCAACAGTAGTTGTGGTTGTGCTGAATGACCTTTCTTTATATACACTACATAACAAACTTGCTCCTTTAGAGTCGAGTGCATCTTCGGATCGATTGTAAATGTTTGCATATGCGAGGCCTTAAGTTTTATAAGAAATTCCTCAGTGTGCCACGAGGAAATGTGTGTTCAGCGAAAATTTGCATATCATTATATACAACTCTTAAAGCCTCGTCTACAACTTTGTGCAGGTTGACCTTGAGCAGAAAACGAGGAGCGGCAGCAGCCCCCAGAAAAGAGCAAGCACCCTCCAACCTCCCGAAGCTCTCTTCGACAGGAACATCATGGTCACTGTGTGGCATTGAAAACCATTGCAAGGAGTGCCTTATCAGTACACTGTGCTGCTCTTTCATCGCAGAAGACGAAGTTGACCACTCCAGAGGAACTTCACGCTGTGTATTGTGAGTGCTTCAGTGGTTTTGTTTTTGTCCAGCCAGCAGTTAAGAAATCATGTGTCAGATTCAGCCGGGATGGCTAGAGGGAGTCGGGCAGGCACGTTTGGACATTTGTCTAGCCAAGTAGTGCCAATTTTCGCACTGGTCCTGTTGGAGTTACTGCCACAATCACAGAAGCTACGTCATCTCTCTAAATGTACAGATGTGTCGGGGAAGATTAACTGCATTAGGTTTTCCTATAACTGATAGCTGCCAACATTCTTCATTATACAGGAGTTTTGTTCCTCACTTATGGGTGTAAAGCCCTCCACAGAAAAAATGCAACACGTCTACTTCCAAAAGGCTCCAAGGCCCTACTTGAAGGTTTTTTCGGCTTGTATCATAAGCACCTCGTTTGGGTGTACATGAACATTTTATAAATATGTACAGCGAAAAATTTGGGTGGCCGGTCGTTTTGTCGTTATCATGTTCCTCGCAGTATTCTTAAGCATGTTGTGCATTACGTTGTCAATCTGGTTCTTGTGCATAGAAGACATTACGAAGTTTCGGGCTACAGTATAAAAAGCCTGGAAGCAAGCTATAAATAATTTTTTAACAGAGTTGCTTAATCTCATACATGATACATCACTAAACTTTCATGCGTATTCATCAATGTAAGCTCATCTTAGTGTTATCCAAATTGAAGATGTGAGTCGACAGATGGAAACATCTAGTGGGGTAATCAGGGTGAACAGTGGAAGTGCCTCAGACAGGCTGGCCGATGTTGCGATAGGAGGACCTATTTTTTAGAAGTCACCTTGTCATCCTTGGCGTGTTAGTTTAAATGGGGTCAGTAAAGACATCATCTTTTGGTGTAGGCGTGTGTGCCTGTTGGAAATGTTTGTCAGAAAAAAAAACCTATAACGCTGAAGAGTGCAGCCCTTGCTTCTTTTCAAGTTAGGTTGCGCTGATACAAAGTGTTCTCCTGTCGGAGGTTGGGGGTAAGCTAAGCAAAAAAAGATAAGTGATAGAAAAGAAGAAAAAAGAAGAAAGAAAAGGGGGATGCAAAGTAAAAGTAGTGCTACAATACTCCTACTTTGCATCCCCCCTTTTCTTCTTTTTTCCCTTGTTTTCTTTTTTCACCTTTTTGTTACATTTGCATCGTCCCATCTAGTGCATGAATCAATGACCCATGGCTTTGCTATAGCAAAGATGCCTATGTGGTGTTGGATTGAACAGTGCATTGTACTTCATTCAGTTAATTACAGACTGATCAGTCTTGCAATAAGTGCTTCCTGTCTATCACCACACATGTTCAATTGAAAAGTTTGTGCTTGGCTCTTAGTATGCTGGTATATAGCTTGTGTCTTGGACTACTCAAAATGAATGTTATTTTGCTGCTGTTTATGGTAATGAATTTATCCAACATAAAAATATCTTGCCTTGCGAACTTTGTCGGACCTGCCTTTCTTTTTCTTTCCTATGCAGGCATTGTATGTGAGGGAGGCAGTAACAGAGAGGTGATACCTCTTGAGCTTCGGAAGAATAAATGCTGGCAGTGAAGCAATCACACATCAAACATCCCAGCCATTTTGCCAACCGTACTAAATGTGTTTTGAAAAAAAAATATTGTGCTCGGTTACTGTATTGAAAACAGCAAAATGGTAAAATATATCGCAGAGAACAAAATATTAGGCCACGTTGGTGCCTTCTGGACTTCCCAGGATGTCGTCTGGGTGTTGTTTGTAAAAAAGTAAAAAGTGTTTCAAAAATACTGCCTCTTCTTCATCAAATTCGGTCTAGGTAATAAGTAAAGGTGATTGTGTGTAGTGCATGAAGCTCAGTAATATTAGTGCAATTCTTTTGCCACATCAAAAGCAAGGAAGCAGTTCTCCTTATATGGCAAGTTATATGATTACACTTTGTCTTAAAGTAGAAATGAATTTTTGAAGTTTTCTTATGATGGCTGTTTTCTTCATTTGATATACGACAGCTTCCGTTCCAAAGTTCTCCATGGCCCTCAATAGGAGATTTCAAAGATCATTTTCCTCATATAAACAAAAATTGTGATGATAACACTTGCCATATAACAAGAACTGTTTATTTGCTTTCAACTTACACATAAAAGTAATTTTCAATTAGACAAACACACAGCTCAAGTTGCATCTCAATGTGGACAAAAACGATTATATAGTGATATTTGTAATCTGGACCTAACATTATTTTTTTTCGTGAAATATAACTTCTGTGCAGTGAGTATTTGTGGCTCAAATATTCATACAAAGTGCAGTATTGCCATACAAGAAATGCAAACGATAAACAGTTTGGCTGAATTCTTCAAAGCCTATGTAGCAGAAAAATTGCACTAATGTTACTAGGCTTCAAATACTTTAAGAAGCACCTTTACTTAATATGTAGATCAAATTTGATATGGCAAGAAAAAGCGGTACTTTGAAATTTTTCTCACAAATAACACCCGCACGACATTCTGCGAAATTCTGAAGGTACCCACGTGACCACTACTTTTTTCTCTTCAAAACATTTCTGCAAATAGCTATTTTCAGAAGAGTAAATTACCATCATTTTTTAAACTATACATCTGTGATGGTCGCCAGGCAGTATGGTTTGTATGTTTGGTGTAGAATAGCCCAGTGCGAAAAACAACAAATGTCTGAGCATCCTTTGAGGCTCGAGCAATTTCGAAAGCATTTGTTTGTTAGCAGCAATTCAGTTAAGCCCTTGTCTTTATGCTTAGGCCCAGAAACAAAACACGAGTAACCAAAGCAGTTCTAAGAGTTATGCAGTCTCGCTGTTCCAAGGCTTGTGGAGCCTAATTTAGTGCAAGCTTCACCATTTTTTAAAAATTCAGATTCAACCAACAGGTTTTAGAGGCCCAGTGCATTTTCAGCTAACTTGTTTCACACCAGTTACTTTGATAAAAAGCGGGAAGTAGAGGTAAAAATACCATTTTAAAGGCATTGTAGGTAATAACAAAAAGGACTGCTTTTTTGTGTGGTGCTTTACCTGAACGCTGTGCTTTTTGTGGTATAGTTCATTGTCTAGTGAACATAGGCCTTAAAAACTAACATTAGCCATGTTGAGGTCGATTTCTTGGGCATAATCATAGTAGCCATATTAAAAATATATGACTTCAAACTTGATTGTTCTTTTGAAGATGTTTTCTTGCATAATGATATTTCAGAGTCTTAGTCAATTTTGTTATAAGAAAACGTGATGTCATAATAGGGTTACTTTTTGTAGAGTCGCTCAGTTCTACCTTATCTTTTACATTCCTAATAGAGCAGTTATTTTCAATATCGGTATTTAAAATGGAATGAGCATGCTGTATGTAGTAAGGTGTAAGGACTTACAGATAGCACATGCACCCAACTTTTCTGTTGGCAGTTTATTTCTGTTATTCTTGATTTATATGTGGGGTTTCACGTCCGAAAACCACGATATGATTATGATAGCCGCCGTAGTGGAGGGCACTGGAAACTTCGACCACTTGGGGTTCCTTAACGTACACCCAAATCTGAGCACACGTGCCTGCAGCATTTCTGCTTCCATCAGAAATTGAGCCGGGATTTGATACCGCGACCTGCAGGTCAGCAGCCGAATTTCTGGTACTCTTGCTCCCCTATATGTGTGCAGTTCGGTTATAGTTATCTGGCTTGCACAGATATTTAATGGCACCTGCCTTGTCCTGCTTGCTTTCATGGTGATTTTAACCTTCATAAGTTGCATAGGTTTAACTCTCAAAATTGTTCAAGATGCCAATTTTGTGCACAAACTGTATAGTATAAAGGCAGCAGATGAACCTGCACACACTATTATATGTACATTAAGAGCTTTCACTTGCAGTTTCTAAAGTTTTACTGTGCAGGAAGCATTTAAATCATAATTTCATAAGGACATATTAATCGATTATCTCTACCATTGAAAATCGTGACAACCTAGTTATTTTCACTGTGATAAGCATGCTGTTTTTTTGATGTGGCAGAACTAATTTATACACTCATTCCTTCTATTATTCACATATGCATAACATGAAGGATTGTGTGCCTTAAATTTTCAGTTTCATTCTGTGTGTTATATTTCTTGTGCATGTAAACTATTGTGCTAACATGTGTCTCTGACATTATTTGTGCCAATTATTTTCATTTCCAGGTGCCTATGAAGGACACATAGGTTCTATGGCAGTGACCTTCCAAATTTACAGTGGTGCCGGAGCCTCAAGCAGCATTTCGCCGATCTCCACAAGGCGTTCATGAGACAAACACAGCGCCACACTTTCACAGTGCTATGATTATTATTTATGTTTAAAGATTTCGTTCTAAAATTGCTGTTACATTGTGTTTTGTGCCACCATCCTGTGGCTTAGGTGGAGCTCGTGAAATTACTATGTAGTCACCTCATTTGTGTACCATCAACACTGCAATGTCACTATTCACAGCTGGAGCATACAGACAAATAAAAAAATATATTGATTGTAGCAGGGCTGGTGTGTATAAGAATGCTTCTCTATTGATAATAATAACTTTATAAGTTCTTTAGGTCTTGCATAGAACAATGCATTAATGTGTTGCAATGTAACCACCATTTATGGTCGCTAGCATGTTAATTTAGTAGTTTTGTAATGTAATTTATTTGAAAGGTAATTTTGCTTCTGCATCACGACAATTAGAAAGATGCCGATGATTCAATCCCTCATTAAGTAGCTTCTTAACACATTTGTTTCTTTCAAGCCTTTGTTTACTCATCAAGGCTGTTTCAGATAGCAAACATAATTCACCTTCACGCAACATTTTAAGAATGAAATATTCATATATATTTCTACACAGTACTTGCTTTTACAAACAACGTGAATGGCCAATTGCTTTTACTCGAGATCTAGGATGTCCATTTGATCTTTGCAAGATGCAGCAGATAGATGCATGGTTTCTGCATTATGCTGATTTCCGTAAGCTGCTTATCGGGTAATTTAGCATGATATGGCACTTTCCGCAAGCTGCGGATGTCCGCATCTTTCTGCACGATATGGCGCTTTCCGTAAGCTGCGGATGTCCGCATCTTTTCGCATGATATGGCGCTTTCCGTAAGCTGCGGATGTTCGCATCTTTCCGCATAATGCGGCTTTCCATAGTCCAATAATTACGTATGTACGAATCCGTATATGCGGAACGTTTCAGTAGGGTTACGTCTCGCGTGAACCATGGATCATCTGATCTATAACTTATTGTTAGTTTAGGAACACAGGTAGCTTCAATTTTTTTAAGTTTATCCCGGAACAAACACCAGTTTTTATTAGTTGTACGGTCGTCAAAGTATTCGTAAAATTCCGCTGCGAAAGTGTGTAGCATACTGTTCATTTTTGTTATGTCGGTACGCGCATAGTTCAGCAACTGTTTTTTAATTTTTGATTTCCTTGCAGTAGGAAGTGAAACCAAGCAATGGACAACCCTGTGATCACTGATTTCTTCTAGCACGCGTGTGCTACAGATTTCGGGGCTGTTAGTTAGGACCAAGTCTAAAACCCGATCCTTCCGCGTAGGTTTATGTACAAGTTGTGTTAAATTGTGATAAAGAAGCAGCTGAAGAAATCGAATACATTCAGATCGATTATTGTCAGGAAGGGCAGACAGGGTGGACCAATCTATTTCTGGATAATTAAAGTCACCACCCAAGAATAAAAGCGAATTAGGAAATTTCTGTGTAACTTGTTCAATGGCATCACCAAGAAGTTCTGGAAACTCTGAATTGCTGTCGCGGGGTCGATAACAAGCGCCAATGACGCAAACAACATGACCAATGTGACATGATGCCCAGACTATTTCGAGAGGTGAGTCCACTGAAATTGGAGAGGGGTGGTATAATTCGTTTATCGCAACAACCACACCACCACCTCGGGAGCTGGTTCTATGTTTGCGGAAGATGACGAGTGACGATGGTAACAAAAGTTCGCTGCTTGTGACGTCCTCAGACAGCCACGTTTCGGTACCGATAATGATTTCTGCAGAGCACGTGTGCATGATGGCTTTTAAGATGTCAGTCTTATGGTATAGGCTACGGAAGTTAGCCAAAAGCATCGAAAAAGAGTCAATGGATGAAGGGCGCTGATTTTGTGACGCTAAACATCATTTAGCAGATCGTTCGGGGTCTGAGGACACCTGAGCCACCGAGCCACTGGCTGGGTCAAACTGGTAAACCTTGCCTTGTAGGTGAAGTTTGTTAAAACGCACTGAAAAGCGGGCGTTGTCAGTGCGGTTGCTCTTGGCGAAGTCCCGAAGTTTTTTTCTTGCGAATTGAACACTCGGCGAGAAATCTTCTTCAAGCCAAACTTTTGGTGTCTCCAGGTTTTTAAGCTTGTACGAGTTGCGCAGGGCATCTATTTTGGATTTAAAGTTAAGAAACTTAACAATAATTGGACGGTGAAAGCCGGGACGACGTTGGCCAAAGCGGTGTGCCCTTTCGATATCTCCAGCTGTAATCTTAAGGTGGTCAGTGAATAAATCCCTGACGATTTGCTCTGTCTCTGCGTATCCTTCGTGATCACCCTCAGGAAGGCCTTTGATGATAAGGTTGTTCCTCCTCATTCTGTTATTCATATCGTCAACTACTTCAACTAGCTGTCCACTTGTCTTGCTTATATTCGACTTGACTTCATTCACAGATTCAGCGACAGCGTCAAAGTTGTCTTTGAACTTCGCCACGCTGTTCAAAGTTTTTTCAATGGCCGTGACACGAGTCTTCAAGGCAGTCAAGTGCTGTTTGATATCGTTCAAGCTTTTTGTTGTCTCGTCGTGACATTCTTTTATGAGGGTGACCACATCCTCATTCCTGGGGCCTGGGTTTGCTTCCACGTCCCCCGCGCAGAGCAAAAGCAAGGTAAGACACGTTAACGCCAAAAGCAGAGATGGCCTGGGGCATAGCGCGCTGATTGCGGTTAGTTTCAGCTGAGACTGAACCTGGCGGAAGATTTTAGGTGCACTACAAGCAGAGAACGTGCCGATTCGAGCGCGATAAGTACACAGGTCAACACCCATCGTTACACAAATTGCGGGGATCCACAGCCACAGAGGTTATTAGCAAAAAGGCTAACCAGATAAACAGCCTACCTATAACAGGAGAAGGCACAGGTCAAGCAAGGTGACACTCGTGGCCGCGAATCCCAGATGGAAACCGACTGTTCGGCGTTAATAAGGCTTGTGGTGGCGCTGCAACCATGTGACGTCACGTGGTGCGTCACAGCCTTTTTCGGTGCTCAGAACGGGCTGGATGAGATGGCGGTTTCGCGTAGCTTTCGTTGATCGGCTGATTCCTGGCGGCAACGAGCGAACTGCACGGGGCAGGATTCGATGATCTATAACCGGAGAAGGCACAGGTCAAGCAAGGTGACACTCGTGGCCGCGAATCCCAGATGGAAACCGACTGTTCGGCGTTAATAAGGCTTGTGGTGGCGCTGCAACCATGTGACGTCACGGGGTGCGTCAAAGCCTTTTCCGGTGCTCAGAACGGGCTGGATGAGATGGCAGTTTCGCGTAGCTTTCGTTGATCGGCTGATTCCTGGCGACAACGAGCAAACTGCACGGGGCAGGATTCGATGATCTATAACAGGAGAAGGCACAGCTCAAGCAAGGTGACACACGTGGCCGCGAATTTCAGGTTCGTCCAGGCGGGAGCACTCTGACGTGCATTTGCGGATGTGGATGTTCCTGATGCAGGTGCAGCATGACAGTTGTCTCTTCGTCAGCTCCGAGAGAACTGACGACTAGCTTTCGCGACACGAAATTTCAGAAACTGAAAGATAGCGTGAAGGAAATGGCTGTATTTTATGAGTATGCGTACTGGTAGGTTGCATCGAATTACTCACGATAGCACACAAGTATGCCACGGAGAGCACATCAATTAACAGTCAGTTTTCTTGAAAGCAGTTATTGGGAATATTCTCAAACTGGGACTGCAAGTTTTGGCGAAAGCTCAGAGAAACGTTTCTATTGTGCTTTGTCTTCTGTCATACTACTCAAGGAAGGTTGTTTTGTAACATTTTTAGGACTCGATGTGTCTCAGTGCGGGCAGGGCGCTCTCCCGTGCCTGTGGTGGTATATGAGTGCTTTCCCCAGAAGAGAACCACAAGAAACGAGCTGGAAGGAGTCCTTAGTTGGCGTCATTGGCAGTGGCCTGGAAAATGGCACCACACAACGACACTTTGGGCAACCTGCGCAGCTGGTCACCCTCAGGTCGAATCTCCCGCCGGCGGACGAGCTGTTGCGACTGGCGCCGGAGCTGACGAGGAAGCGGGGCTCTTTGAATCCTCAAACAAGTGGCCGACCGGCCATCTTCTTCTTCCTGCCAGGTATTGTCCCTCCTAGCCGGAGAGTAAGACGTCGTGTCGCCACGACGCCATAAGCTGTTCGAGAGAGGATAACAAACGCAGCATCTTTCTTGGAAGAGACCACGGCGGCCGCCTTAAATCGCCCCGATAATTAAGCGAGCGATTCGGCGGACTTTTTGATGTATGGTGTCATGAGCTTGGGAACCCCCGACCAGCAGCACACACATCACGAAGAAGAGCCCCGCTGGCACCACCTTAGAGTGCAGTGGTCACACCTCAATATTGGACGTTCACGGTCTCCATGCGCGGGGGCAATGCATGAAGGGGCCATGTCGCCCTCAGCCATTGTGTGTAATCTGTGAGTGGACAGTACCACATTCACGGGTTCCCTGATATAGAGATCGGGGGAGAACATGTCCATTATAATGAGCCTCCCGGCTCATTCGAAGGGGTGCCATGAAGAGGAACACCAGATTCGAGAGCTCTCCATGTAAGAAAGAGCTCATGATGTATGAGAGCTCACCATGTACACAATGTAAATAAACCTTCATCAAGTTTTTCTTCCTCCTGCCTCTACAACTTCTTATAGCACCTCCGGTGCCTGCGGACCCCAGTCGTAACAAGGGCTACAATCATCACTAGCACGAACGCAACATATCAGCTTACCTCTTCTGATGTCTCTACTACCAATGTTGCTTTTTACGCTACTGTAAACAACTGAATATATTAAACATATGCGGCTCTTCAACGTATATCTGTGAGTTCAACATTCGTACACAAATTTAGCAAAATTTTGGAATGTTTCCTCTAATGAAAACACGCAACACAGTCACCTACCATCCGCAAACTTCGCCTAAGATCGATTTCGAAGGTACGTATCATCTACCGAAATGATTTGCAACTTTTGAGCACTCTGTGCTCAAAAGTCTTCCAATGTATTTAGATGTTTCAGGTACTCATGGACAAACTAGTTTATTCAAAACTGGGCGATTGCCGACTACGTGAAATGTGTTCTTGTAGCTTGTCAAGTCTAAATGAGCGTATTTTTGATATCACCCGATTTCCCAATCAACTACTTTATCACTTGAATCTGATCCGTACCTAAATTGTTCCTTGCTGAAGCGTGCTTGCGTTTTACGCGGGTTAAAATAAGGTTTTGAAATAAAACATCCCAGAAACTAGTTTTGTTTGTGACAAGGCTTAAGTTATTTGAGCTTCATGTTTTTGTGTTGTTACATATCTTTGAAGAATGGCGCAAGGACATGAAAACAACAATTAAAAGCACAAACATGTGCAAGTCTGGCTCATATTTGTCCCCATGTGCTTGCGCAAAAACTTCAAGTTGAATATTGTTTGATATATGCAGTTTAGCGCCTCGAAACCACCAAAGGATTATGAGTGACGCCGTAGTGCAGGACTCCGGAAATTTAGACAACCTGAGGTTCTGTAACGTGCATCTAAATCTGAGCACACGGGCCTACAGCGTTCTAGTCTCCATCAAAAATGCAGCCGCCACAGCCGGGATTCGATTCCACGACCTGCGGGTCAGCAGCCTTAGCTGAGTTTAGCCACTAGACCAACGCGGCGGGGCTCAAGATGAATATGTTCCAGCTAAGCTGTGTCGCAGTTTTCTTAGATTGCTTTTCTTTTGTATGAATCTGGTGTTGGCATTTTTCCAGCTCACTGCCACCTTCGATGTTTCCCTGCACGAGGTTGAAAGCGCGCAACTTCTTCTGATGTGAATGCTTTTTATTCGATCGCATGACTGCTGTTATGTTTTCATCTGTGGCCGCGTTTGTTTCGAGCATTTTCTGATGGCCTTTATCACAGCAGACGCTGTTGCTTATGAAACTTCAGCATTGTACTACACGTTACTTTCACTAGAAGGCAGATCGATCACTTGTGATCTGTATAGTTCCGAGTAGACGTTTGCTGTCATCCATGCTATGCCACTAATTACTTTGATAATAGTATGCTGGTAGCGTGAATTTTGGGGCTTCGTGAACAGAGTTCTCTTAAAGTGCCTTGCTGTTGCCACATTGGTTTACAGCTGGCTTGAAGCCGTAACAATAGTAATTTGCTACGTCACGGATTTGACTGACTTTCTTAAAGCTGATCAGTTTCGGCATGCAAGCGAAATTTGTTTTTTTTTTCAATTTGTTTGCCAGTTTGTGTTTTTAATAAATCCTTATGTGTGTGAGAGTTTGCTTTGTTGCACTTTCGGCTTCGCTTTTAACTATGACTACTGTTTAAGTGATTACCCTAGTTGGTATTCTGATCACTCAGTCTTTCTCAAACAGTGAACCAACACGGAACCGCAAAGATGATGCACTGAGTATTTTGTATCACTGCAGCCAATGGCATGGCGGGTCACCAGGGCCTTATTGCTGCTCAAATGTATGCATGCGTACTTAGAGTTAGACTAAAACGTACCGAGCGGACGCTATGTAAACTATCAGCGTGTCTTTATGATGTATGATTTAAACATTATTGAAGAAATAAATTACTTGGCAGAGTTTGCATGCAACAGCTTCATGTTTTATGAAGGTTGGGGTGTTGAAGCAGTGCTCTTGTAGCGTTAACCTTTATAGGTACCTTAGAAAAACGGAACAAACTGTAAGTACCAACACCGTTTTTAATGGTCACATACGAGAATGTCAGCACTTTAGTTAGTTGCCTTCAGCATATAACCTAGTTAAATTAGACTCTGGTAAAGGTCTCTACATTGTTATTCTTTCTGAAGCAGTTTTTGTGCATAAATGTGCAGCATGCTCAAAGTAACTTTATATTACTCAAAAGTGAAAATAAGATGATGAGTGTATGCAGCACGTCAGGCAAGCTCTTTAAAATTTGTATGATATCACTTTTGCTAGTCCCTATTATGAACCCAAGACTCGAGCTTATGCTTTAAAACAGGCACATGAAAAAAAGCACGGTAAATTTTTCCGAATCCATGCGCCCTTTTCACAGAAGACCTGAATAGACCCTGCTTTCACCCGGCAAGTCTGACAGGTCTGGTCTTTTCTGTAAGGCTAATGGTTTATGTTATGGGAGGAAACGTTATTTATGTTTCACATCTGCAATAAAGCTTTGCATTTTGCCCGTGTCTCTAGAAATGATGCTTGTCGCACTATGCACTTCTAATCGCCATTTCTGTCGTTTCGCTCACATTAACAGGTTTTTTAGCTATTCCAAAAGGTTCCTAGCGTACAAATGTAGCCTATTGTACGCTTCCGGATTTCTTCCAGCTTTCGTGGTGACTGCTAGGCCCCATCAAGTTACCGTGGTGACTAAAATGGCTAGAAAACAAACTCGTGTGTGTAAGTGATTGTGACCTCCGCAGCATATTACTGGCATATTAATTCGAGTCAGCAAAACTTTGATTAGGACAATTGAATATTACCCAAAAATGTTGGAGTTCCTTCGGCACAGTATGGTGAGGCCGTTACGTGTAAATCAGATAATTGCGTATTGGTTCGAAAAGTGAAAATTCTCCAGAATGAACAGTGACGTAGAGCGACAAATGGGTAGAAGGACTGCTGCTTTCAGGATGTCCTCTTTTAATTTGTTCTTTCTCGTCCTTATGTATCGGTTTGGCGAAATAATGCCGTTAAAGATCTCTAGTAGCACAAAAGGTTGACTCAGCATTGCCGTACCACTTGGAAAGTTGGTTCGACGGTGTTACAACGTTCAATGCTACTAGGACTGAAGTGAACAAAGCCAACACCACAAAGAATATTTTTGCTGAGGGCATGCAAGATAACAATACTTGAATTACCAACTGAAGGATATGAGCTTTGTATATTACTATGTTGTTAAGGAAGCATAAATAACGATGTTGCTTAAAAAGAAAATATGAAACAACTGGTGTGTTTGCTATGCAGTAAACGAACCAATCTGTACCATATCGTCGTTCCTAATGAAATAAAGGTGCCCATAGCAGAAAATATTTGATGATTGATATGTAGTGTTTACCGTCTCGAAACCACCATATGATTATGAGAGACGCCGTAGTGGAGGGGTCCGGAAATGTCGACCAACTGAGGTTCTTTAGGTGCACTCAAATCTGAGCACACGGGCCTACAGCATTTCCGGCTCCATCGGAAATGCAGCCGCCACAGCCGGAAATCGATCCCGCGATCTCCGGGTCAGCAGCCAAATACCTTAGCCACTAGACCACCACGGTGCGACTCCATAGCGAAAAATAGACCACGGTAATAATCAGAAGCGATAAAGCCTTCTCAGTGGTCGCAACATGGATGACGTACAACGCACGTTAGAAGTGACTAAAGATGAGCATTAGAGCCATATAAGCAAATAGTTTAGACATAAAAGTATCTCACGTTCTCCAGCTATGAGGCTGCCACAGAACATCTATAACCTGAATGTTGACTGTCACTAAATATTTTTGGGAAGAAATCCACACTGAATCTTCCTAATAGGAGCCTCAGAGGGCAGCGGCTGGTTACAACGTCGTCTCGATGACGTTTCCCCAGTAACAACTTACATGACCTGCAGGGGAATCGGATATACAAGGGAATCGCAAATGTGACACTGACCCGCGAATCACGAAACAATATTGTCTAACGAAAATGTCATAAAGTAATCACTTCATATAGGTGGGTAGAAAAAGAAGAGAAAATGTAATCCAATTATTCAAGCGTAATTGTTCGTGGCATGTGAAAGGTGGCGGTCATATTACACTATATTGGGGTAATGTTATACACTTATTGTCATACAGATATATTGTTCTGTAGTTTTTTTCAAATAATTAAAAGAGACACGCATTCAGCGGGAGCGAACGTAGCAAGAGGTGTTCGAGGTCTTAACAGTAGCCTTACTAATATATATATATATATATATAAATATATATATATATATATATATATATATATATATATATATATATATATATATATATATATATATATATATATATATATATATATATATATATAAGGGAAAGAAGTGTATACCTAAGGGCTCGTTTTTCCGTGTTTTAACACAATATTAATGAGATATAACAGACAGTAATGCCAAGGAATGTACAGGGGAAGTTATTAAAACCAATGGAATGTAATTAAGAAGAAAGAAAAGTGGATGAAAAAATTACCAACTGTGAGCAGGAATCGAACCTACGACCTTCGAATTACGCGTTCAATGCTCTCGAGCATCGAACGCGTAATTCGAAGGTCGTAGGTTCGATTCCTGCTCACAGTTGGTAATTTTTTCATCCACTTTTCTTTTTTCTTATTTACATTCCATTGGTTTTAATAACTTCCCCTGTACATTCCTTGGCATTACTGTCTGTTATATCTCATATATATATATATATATATATATATATATATATATATATATATATAAATATATATATATATATATATATATATAAATATATATATATATATATATATATATATATATATAAGTAACTAATAAAGCACGTCACAGTACTTTTTAAGGGCGCAATCCTTCGCTACTCAACTTATTGCTGTACGCCACCACCAAGCAACGTTATGCTTAATTGCTCTATAGAAGTTGCACAACGTGGTGCATATAATTCAATTACTACTGCTTCTGCGCTTCTAGGTTGTTACTAAAGTTTGTTCTGCTATTACAAAAGAGGTTTACATCTCAATTCTGCAAATGAGAAGCAAATGTCAACAGACAGGCTTATGTACAGACACATGTATAAGCACCATTACACATAAGGCTGCAAAATTGGTTTTCCAGGTAGCTGAATCAGCAGCAGCTAAGACGTATTTACAATACGTCCTAGTTGCTCCTAAGAAGCGTGTCAATTCATGGGTGATTATCTTGTTTATTTGTGATAGCAGTTATATAGACGCTATGAATTTTAGACACCGTTGGAGTCATCATCATTTTCTGTATAAAGTTAAATTTGACATCACCCAGTACTTCGTACAATGACTCTGGAACCGGGGAGGAGCAGTGGGGGCCGTCGCCCCCCCAGGTTGTAAACCCGGAAGGGAAGCGTGCCCCTCCACTAACAGTTCCTATGACCTACCTCCCCCTCCTTTCCTCGCCTAAGCAAAAACAAATATATGTATTAACGTCCCTTCAAGCTTCTCGTGAACGCAGTCCTGCAGTGATATCTTCCTCTTAGTTTTTATTTTGCTTTGTAATATCTTCATGATTGGCTTTTAGTTCGCTCCTTCGGAAGAGCGCGGTGGTGATAGCGGCAGCCGGTGTAGTTTGAACCCGGTGATGTGGACGTCGGTGAAGCAACTCTGCGTCAAATTTTTATGACGCGCGTTTTGCCTCACTGGCACCGTGCCACAATTGTGCTCTGCGGATGCATGGCGCAAGAACAGTGTTAAAAATTGTGTAAATGATAAAGAGCGTCCTTATCGGAAAAAAAAACGAATGGTGGGCATGGTGTAAACCACCACGCACCATTATAGTGGATTAATGTAGTGGGTGAACGGTGGAAAACGTCCACCATGGCGCATGGTGGGATATGGTGGCTGCTGCAGTGCCGGCAACGCTTGAGCGCGAAATGTCGTCAGAATCACCGTGACGGGCTGCCACAAAAAATAAAAAAGAATTGTATAAAAAACGGCGTAAAAACACCCGTCCCGTAAAAAAAAAGGTGCCACCGAGGGTCAACCGTGCAACCTGCCGATTCCCATTCGGAGACACTAACTACTGCGCCATACCAACAAGACGTTTGTTGATCGTTAAATAGTTAGTTGACATACGAACTAACGGTTCAACTTCGGTTATGTTTGTCGTGTACACAACATAGAGGAGATCTGCACCTGCTACTGAAAATTGCACATTTATTAAACACAAACAACTGCTGCCTGTAAGGATTGCCACTGTGTTAATGGAACCGGTGCTATTTTTTTTTACAATTCTCAACTGCAAGAAAAAAAAACAAGTGGACTAGGGAGCAGCAGCAGTTTATCGGCGGGGTTCGCCAAGTTTAATATTCGTTTCGCGCTCGTTCCAAAGGGCGACATCTGCTCACGCTTTATGACGCTTCTAGGCTCATTCCATAGATACGCCCGCCTAATTTATTTGATTGAGAGGGCGGTCGTGCCAGCGCAATGCTGTAGCTCTTTCGCTATAGCAACAACTACATAATGGCTTGGCCAAAACGAATGCAGTGTGCCGGAAACATTACGCTATCATATTGGTTCCCCAAGCATACGAATTGCCACGTCTGAGTTCTCGCATAAACGCTAGAGAAGTGCTGGCGAGTGCGACCAGCGGATGTCGGTGAGAAGAGGCGTACGTTCTCTGGGAGTGCTTGAATCGCGTCGCATCGATGTTTGTTGCTTCTTGAGTGGACACCATACACAATGAAAAAAATGCTTCATTTATGCTAACTGATGCCATGGCTGCGCTGTATTGTTATTCTTAATCGTCCAAATCGTGTATTCTGAAACCCAGAAGCAAAGATAACACAATTGTACGGGCTTGGTTGGTAGGCCTAACCTTTGGTGGAAATCATGGTGGTAGAGCATGTAGTGTACAGATCCCCGCTTGGTACACTATATAAATTGCCCACCATTATAAGCCCACCCATCATCTGCTTACTGCGTCCTAGCATTATCGCAATGGTGGGCAGAGCTTCTCAGCTTGGTATACCATGTGGCCCACCATAACAAGCAGCACCCATCATCTGCTTTGTGCTTCCCAGCATTATCGCAATGGTGGGAAGAGTTTCTCAGCTTGGTACACCATGTGGCCCACTATAAAAAGCACCTCCCACCATATGCTTAGGGCTTCCCAGCATTATCGCAATGGTGGGCAGAGTGTCCCTTGATTGCCCACTATCTAGCCTATACTTTCCACCATCATTTCCACTTTACCCATCTTCTGTACACCATACCACCCAGTAAGTCCCGGCATATCCACCATAATTTCCACTACGTCCCACCATATTCATCATAATTTCCATCATGCCCACTGTTATTTCCACTACGTTCACCATGTTTTCCAGTATCCACCATGGCAATTTTTCCGACAGGGGTTGCTGTCATAATTAAAGGGAGGACCAGTGTTCGGAACAAAGTATTGGACGACGGGTGTGCTTCGCCATGGAGACAGTGGCTCGTCCGTTTCTCTACATTTTGGTGCCGTGAAACCCGGGAGGAAACATCTTCGCAGGCGAGATGGAGCGGACTTCATAAATTTCTACCGCCGTCGTAGCCTTGAAGACTTTTGTGAAGCCGCTGTGGGTAAAGCTGATGTGCAAGGCCTGACTACCACTGAGACCTGTGAGCACGACTCTGATTGCAACTGAGACCACTAGGAGCACCCATGGACTGACGTGAGTACAGACATCATCTGGAGGTTCGCGAGACGGGAGCCCTCACGTCTATTTCGGCTCCGTCCTGACTCGCCCTTCACGACGGCGTCCCGATATTCACACGTCATGGCAGTTCATAGGTCATTGACGTACATCTTGACAGTGCAGCCCCATGAGTTCAGGCACCGTCTGGAGCCTCGCGAGACGAGAGCCCTCATGTCTTCTCTGGCTCAGTACTGACTCGCCTTTCACGATGATGGCCCAATATGCACAAGATCATGAAGAATGACAGCCTGACAAGTCACGGATATTTGTGGTGTGAACCTTCTGCGATGTATGCCATGTTGACTCCGACTTCGCCTCGTGACACGGCCGGTCATTGACTTCTCACGTTTCCGACACTGGACCAGAACACAAAGGCCCTCTACTGAAGGCGGAGTCCGACACACAAGGCCGTCACGCAGGTCATCACAGACGTTGAACGTCTTCGGTAATTGGGTCGCCCACCAATCTGTGAGGTACGACGTATTCTCCGAATTTAGACTGAGCAGTATGAGGAACTGAGAAGAATCAACAAGAAAGCAGAGGATGCAGTTGACATTCATAATTCGGAAGCTGAGATGAAGGAAGCGGAAGTTCAAGAGCGCCAGAACATTCTAGCAAAAGTCAGAACAGAATATAAAATCACCGATGCATTATAGGCACGGCAGGTTTGTTTGGAGACAACAAGACTATAGATTAAAAAAACAAGCAGACAGAAAGGCGCTTTCTGCATCTGCGTCACCACCATCAAGCGAAGGCGTATTGGACAACAATCTTGTAGCACAGATGCCAGTCGAGTCAGCCTCAGGACATATTCTTGAGCGTGGGTAGAAGCCAATCGATCAGGACCTTGACTGAGGTAACGACCATTGAAGGAGCCTGCACAGAACCACCACTACTTACAAGAATCAGCGTGCAGTACCCATTAACCTGTTGTCACGACATCTACAACAACTCCGGTGCGGAAGGCATTTTCATTATTGAAAAGAAGGAAGACTTCGCAGACCCAAAAAGCCGCCCCGTAGATGTTGAGCATGCGTCCAAGTTAGACGTTGTAGAGTCCTCCATGGCCTTGCGTACAAGTGCCGATGGAGCAAATTCAAGGCCAATTATAATGAAAAAACGTCCACCATAGGATTGGTATATTCCATCATCCACCATTTTGGTGGATTACGGTGCTGGAAATGTTGGTGGCACGTGGAGTACGGTGGTGTATGATGGAGCGAATGATAGACGGCGCGCTCCAGCCGGCAATGCGGAGTGCGAAGCAGCGTCACCGTCATCGTGACGAGCTGCCACTAAAGAAATAATAAAAATATTTGTATTAAAAACGATGTGAAAAGCACCCGTAAAAAAGGTACGACCGTGCGGAATTGAATCAGCCACCTTCGGATTCCCAACTGAGCACACTAACCCCTGCGCCACGCCGACCGCCGGCAACTTTGGTGTTAACGAAGTAGTCACCTCCCAAACTAGCTGTTTAACTTTAGTTTTGTTTGTCACTTACTAGAGATAGACGGGATCTGCACCTGAAACTAAAATTTGCACATTTGATGAACAGGAACAACTGCTACCTGTAACAATTCCCGCTGCGATAAGGGCAGCAACGCTGTGTTTTCTTATACTTTACAACCGCAAGAAGAAAAAAACTCAGTGGACTGAGGAGCAGGCAGAGTTTATCAGCAATTACTGCCAAGTTTAAAATCTGTTTCTCGCTCCTTTCAAAGGGTGATATCTGCTCAGGCTTTATGACGCTTCTCTGTTCTTTCGATAGATATACCCCCACAATTGATTGTGTTGTTCTTCGCGAAACGTACAGCGCAATTGTGCTAGCGTGCCGCTGTTGCTATGTCGTTAGGAACAACTACATAACGGCTTGGCCAAAACGATTGCAGTGCGCCAGAAACATTACGCTATCATATTGGTTATGTAAGCATACGAATTGACGAGTCTGTATTCTCGCATAGGAGCCAGTGAAGTGCCGGCGAGCACGACTGGCGGCTGCCGTTGAGGGCAGGTGTACATTTTCTGGAAGTGCTGCAAGCGCGTCACATCGATGTTTGTCGCTTCTAGCGCGGACGCCGTACACAATAAAAAAAGGCTTCATTTAGGTTAAATGATGCCGCAGCTGTGCTGTATTGTCATTTTTATTTCTAAAAAACTTGCATTCTGAAACCCAGATTGCGCCAATAACACTTGTACGGACTCGGTCGGTAGGACTAAGCTTTGGTGGAAATCATGGTGGTAGAACAGAAGGGTGAAAGTCCGATTCGCTGGGACTCGTCTCGACACACGTCGAAAGTGAAAGGTTATGCATGTTCGCACGCTTTTTGCCAACCTAAAAGTACGGCTCAAGCATTAGAGTGTGCGAGAATTGCCAGTGTTGCGTTTCTAGCGTTGCGAAATCAAGATACCGCTGTGTTCTGTGCTAACATTGATGGGGCATTTGCGAACTGGAGCTCATTTCCTCAGTTAAATAATGTTGATGGCCTCGATAACTATGCTCAGTTCCTGCCTGTAAACTCGTTTAGTAACACTCTATTTCTTGCCCCAACTACACCACTGGAAATTTTTTCTTGCTTCAGTACTATTAGTTACAGCCGCTCCTTGGACGCCGATGGTATCCAAATTCGCCTAATAAAGCATGTGCTTGACATCATATGCCCTGTTCTTACCCATATTTATAATTTAATATTATATACAGGTGCATTTCCCAAACAAATGAAGATTTAACGTGTTGTTCCTGTTTACAAGCATGGTACTAAAGAGAACATTAACAATTATCGACCTATTTCAATAATCCCAGTGTTTTCAAAAGCATTTAAAAAACTAATGCCTATCAGATTCTTATCATTTTTAATCACCACAATTTGCTTCATGATTTTCAACATAGGATCAGCAAGCATCGCTCTACTGAAACAGCCCTCCTGACTCATAAAGAAATAATCATAGATGCATTTAGTCGTAAAAAAATGGCACTAGGCATATACGTCGATTTTTCTAAGGCATTTGACCTAATCAGTCATTCCATCTTTCTCAGCAAATTAGAAAATTATGGTGTGCGTGGGACAGCGCATGCTTTTTTAAAATGCTACCTTTCAGACAGGACACAATTTGTAGATGCCAACAATGCAATATCTGCAAGGAAGCCGGTCGTTGTAGATGTGCCACAAGGAAGTATTTTAGGACCACTTTTATTTTTGATTTATATTAATGACATTGTGCACTGCACAAACAACGCAACATTTGTCTCTTACGCCGATGACACAACAGTTTTTATTACAGGGAGCATGAAAACAGAGATAGAAGAAATGGCTAATGAAACACTGTCTGCTATAGATACCTGGGCTTCAGTGAATTTACTAAAACTAAACCCTTCAAAAACACAAGTCATTTTATATACGCCTAAAGGAAAAACCTTGATAAATAATATGAGCTTATTACTGGGCTGTCAGCAGTTAGACTTGGTTGATTCAGTTAGTATTGTTGGTGTATATATTTTCACGACACCTCACGTGGAATGTACATGTTGATATTCTATACTCTAAGATATCATCGGCCATTGGTGTCCTTGCACGTATGCGATCTCTTCTTCCCACTAAGGTCAAAATTATGATATAGAATGCACTGGTATCATCTTTGTTACAGTATTGTAGCTTAGTGTGGTGCACAACCGGTGTGACGAATTTGCGCAAGTTGCACTTACTACAAAAAATGGCCGTACGATATATTGCCGCTGAACACTGTCCTCTACAAAACTTCTTTTTCTAAAATATGATATTCTTCCAGTTTTCTTTTTGTACAACTACAGGCTAATGTTCTGCTATAAAGAGTTTGTCAAACATTGTACCAATACCACAATACATCTTGCTAAACTTAGCGTAAATACAAGTGTTCGACTCACCAGGCACAAAGAAGTTTGCACTGTACCCACCCCAAGAACCTTTTATGACAAGCAGTCATTGTCCTACAGACTACCTTCTTTGTTAAATTTTTTAAACCGCGAAGATTTCGATCCTTCTACTAAACAAAACTGTCAGATTAAACACTTCGCCCACCTGATACATTATCCTTAATGATACTTCTCTCAGAATTTATGCCCATTCTTTCCTTTTTATTATTGCTTTTCATGTTCATGCCACTTCATGACCATACATTTGAACTACTCTCTTTTTATCTTAGCACTGTTTTCATAAACTTTTTGTATTAATTTTTTGTGATGTTATACCTGTATGTTTATTTCATATTTGTTGTACATAATTCACTACCATTCCTGCTGCTGTGTCAACTTGTGAACGGGGTCAGGACCTCGTCAAGCTCTTGAGCTTTTAGTCCTGTACTCCACCTTATCTAAAGGAAATAAAATGATTGATTGATTGATTTCTCGACAACTGCGTGCCGATGTAAAACAATTATTGTCACTCTTCGCAGTGACAACTCTAGTCTTCTAAACATCATAACAAAGAACCACATCGTGGATGTCACGCGGATGTAAGTACATGCGCGAAAGGTAAACATATTTATGGTCACATATTCTAAGCTCCACAAAATTGAAACGTTGTTGACACCACGGCAATAAAAAAATAGACGTGCTAGAAAGCGTAGTATGCAGCGTTGGTTTATTTCGACCGTAAACATATATCTTTGTGCATTCAAGAATTAAACACTACAAATAGGTGATTTCACATACTGTCGTGTGCTTTTTCATCATACCACTATCATCCACCAAGGTTCCATCACACCACCGTCATCAACCTTGTTCACCAAACCTTCCACCAAACACATTTTGTCTCACCACCATCAGGCGGCATTTTCCACCGTAACCAACGTTGGCTAGTCACCACCGCCGCTATCTGCCACCATTTTTTTGCTCTAGCCGTCATCAGCCGGCATTTTTCGCCATCACCACCATCGGATGGCTCTCACCATGACCGTCTGTCATCATTTTTCTTTCACTGTCACCGTCATCAGCCATTATGCCCACGGCAGTTTTAACTATATCCACTAGTATTTCCACCATATCCACTATTATTTCCACTCTCCCACCAACAATTCCAGCGTCCACCAACCCAGGATTTTCAATAGAGAATTCTCAAATCGATAAGAAACAGAAGAAAGAAACAAAAGACCACTACTACACAAAGGCCAGCCCCTTGTGCTGCGCCCCGCCGCGGTGGTCTAGTGGCTAAGGTACTCGGCTGCTGACCCGCAGAGCGCGGGTTCGAATCCCGGCTGCGGCGGCTGCATTTCCGATGGAGGCGGAAATGTTGTAGGCCCGTGTGCTCAGATTTGGGTGCACGTCAAAGAACCCCAGGTGGTCGAAATTTCCGGAGCCCTCCACTACGGCGTCTCTCATAATCATATAGTGGTTTTGGACGTTAAACCCCACATATCAATCAATCAGCCCCTTGCGCTGCCGAAAGCTTAGGTTCTTCGAGAAAGCTACAGAAGTGAGTATTGAAGAGAGAGTGCATGGCACTTCTGATCTGCGCAAAGTTCATAAATGCCGACACAGCGCAACAGCGGTGATTGATAGAGACAACCCTACTGAAACGTTCCGTAAGATGCGGAGACCTCACATACGGAATTATTGGAATATGGAAGACGTATGATGCGGACTCCGCATAAGACATATGATGCGGACTCCGCATCTTATAGAAAGACGTATCATGCGGAAATTACTGAAATGTGTGCGTGTTACGTCTGAATCTAGTGCGAAGCAATATAATGTGTAAATTGAATAGACGTCCACATCTTGAGTACATGCAATACTGTGTACAAATCACAATATTTCTTAAATGTGCATGATGAGGGATTGAATCATCGGCATCTTACTAATTGTCGTGATACAGAAGCAAAATTACCTTTTAAATAAAATACATTACAAAACTACTAAATTAACATGCTAGCGATCATAAATGGTGGTTACATTGCAACACATTAATGCATTTTATATGCAAGACTTAAAGAACTTATAAAGTTATTATTATCAATAGAGAAGCATTAATATACACATCAGCCCTGCTACAATCAATATGTTTTTTTATTTGTCTGTATGCTCCAGCTGTGAATAGTGACATTGCAGTTTGATCGTACACAAATGAGGTGACTGCACCGCAATTTCACGAGCTCCACCTAAGCCACAGGATGGTGGCACAATGTAACAGCAATTTTAGAACGAAATGTTTAAACATAAATAATAATCATAGCACTGTGAAAGTGTGGCGCTGTGTTTATCTCATGAATGCCTTGTGGAGATCGGCGAAATGCTGCTTGAGGCTCCGGCACCACTGTAAATTTCGAAGGTCACTGCAAGAGAACTTATGTGTCCTTCATAGGCACCTGGAAATGAAAATAATGGGCACAAATAATGTCAGAGACACATGTTAGCACAATAGTTTACATGCACAAGAAATATAACACACAGAATGAAACTGAAAATTTAAGGCACACAATCCTTCATGTTATGCATATGTGAATAATAGAAGGAATGAGTGTATAAATTAGTTCTGCCACATCAAAAAAACAGCATGCTTATCACAGTGAAAATAACTAGGTTGTCACGATTTTCAATGGTAGAGATAATTGATTATTATGTCCTTATGAAATTATGATTTAAACGCTTCCTGCACAGTAAAACTTTAGGAACTGCAAGTGAAAGCTCTCAATGTTCATTTAATAGTGTGTGCATGTACATCTGCTGCCTTTATACTATACAGTTTGTGCACAAAATTGGCATCTTGAACAATTTTGAGAGTTAAACCTATGCAACTTATGAAGGTTGAAATCACCATGAAAGCAAGCAGGACCAGGCAGGTGCCATTAAAAATTTGTGCAAGCCAGATATCTATAACCGAACTGCACACATATAGGGGAGCAAGAGTAACAGTAATTCGGCTGCTGACCCGCATGTCGCGGTATCAAACCCCGGCTCCATTTCCGATGGAGGCAGAAATGCTGTAGGCACGTGTGCTCAGATTTGGGTGTACGTTAAAGAACCCCAAGTGGTGGAAGTTTCCAGTGCCCTCTACTACGGCGTCTCTCATAATCATATAGTGGTTTTCAGACATGAAACCCCACATATAAATCAAGAATAACAGAAATAAACTGCCAACACAAAAGTTGGGTGCATGTGCTATCTGTGTGTGCTTACACCTTACTACATACAGCATGCTCATTCAATTTTAAATACCGATATTGAAAATAACTGCTCTATTAGGAATGTAAAAGGTAAGGTAGAACTGAACGACTCTACAAAAAGTGACCCTAATATGACATCACGTTTTCTTATAACAAAATTGACTAAGACTCTCAAATATCATTAAGCAAGGAAAAAATCTTCAAAAGAACAATCAAGTTTGAAGTCATAATTATTTATATCACTCCTATGACTATAACCAAGAAATCGACCTCAACATGGCTAATGTTAGTTTTTAAGGCCTATGTTCACTAGACAATGAACTATACCACAAAAAGCACAGCGTTCAGGCAAAGCACCACACAAAAAAAGAAAGCGGTCCTTTTTGTTATTACCTACAATGCCTTTAAAATGGTATTTTTACCTCTACTTTCCGCTCTTTATCTAAGTAACTGGTGTGAAACAAGTTAGCTGAAAATGCACTGTGCCACCAAAACCTGTTGGTTGAATCTGAATTTTAAAAAAATGGTAAAGCTCGCACTAAATTAGGCTCCACAAGCCTTGGAACAGTGAGACTACATGACTCTTAGGACTACTTTAGTTACTTGTGTTTTGTTTCTGGGCCTAAGCATAAAGACAAGGGCTTAACTGAATTGCTGCTAACAAACAAATGCTTTCGAAATTGCCCGAGCGTCAAAGGATGCTTAGCCATTTGTTGTTTTTTGCACTGGGCTATTCTACACCAAACATACAAACCATACTGCCTGGCTACCATCACAGATGTATAGTTAAAAAAATGATGGTAATTTACTCTTCTGAAAATAGTTATTTGCAGAAATGCTTTGAAGAGAAAAGAGTAGTGGTCACGTGGGTACCTTCAGAATTTCGCAGAATGTCGTGCGGGTGTTATTTGTGAGAAAAATTTCAAAATACCGCTTTTTCTTGCCACATCAAATTTGATCTACATATTAAGTAAAGATGCTTCTCAAAGTATTTGAAGTCAAGTAACATTAGTGCAATTTTTCTGCTACATAGGCTTTGAAGAATTCCACCAAACTGTTTATCGTTTGCATTTATTGTATGGCAATACTGCATTTTGTATGAATATTTGAGCCACAAATACTGCACAGAAGTTATATTTTACGAAAAAAAATAATGTTAGGTCCAGATTACAAATATCACTATATAATCGTTTTTGTCCACATTGAGATGCAATTTGAGCTGTGTGTTTGTCTAATTGAAAATTACTTTTATATGTAAGTTGAAAGCAAATAAACAGTTCTTGTTACATGGTAAGTGTTATCATTACAAATTTTGTTTAAATGAGGAAAATGATTTTTGAAGTCTCCTATTGAGGGCCATGGAGAACTTCGGAACGGAAGCTGTCGTACATCAAATGCAGAAAACAGCCATCATAAGAAAACTTCAAAAATTCATTTCTACTTTGGGACAAAGTGTAATCATATAACTTGCCATATAAAGAGAACTGTTCCCTTGCTTTTGATGTGGCGAAAAAATTGCACTAATATTACTGAGCTTCATGCACTACACACAAGCACCTTTACTTACTACCAAGACCGAATTTGGTGTAGAAGAGGCAGTACTTTTGAAACACTTTACTTTTTACAAACAACACCCAGACGACATCCTGGGAAGTCTAGAAGGCACCAACGTGGCCTAATATTTTGTTCTCTGCGATATACTTTAGCATTTTGCTGTTTTCAGAAAAATACAGTAAACAAGCACAATATTTTTTTTTCAAAACACATTTAGGACGGTTGGCAAAATGGCTGGGATGTTTGATGCGTAATTGCCTCACTGCCAGCATTTATTCTTCCGAAGCTCAAGCTATCAGCTCTCTGTTACTGCCTCCCTCACATACAATGCCTGCATAGGAAAGAAAAAGAAAGGCAGGTCCGACAAAGTTCACAAGGCAATATATTTTCATGTTGGATAAATTCATTACGAAAAACAGCAGCAAAATAACATTCATTTTGAGTAGTCCAAGACACAAGCTATATACCAGCATACTAAGAGCCAAGCACAAACTTTTCAATTGAACATGTGTGGTGATAGACAGGAAGCACTTATTGCAAGACTGATCAGTCTGTAATTAACTAAATGAAGTACAATGCACTGTTCAATCCAACACCACATAGGCATCTTTGCTATAGCAAAGCCATGTGTCATTGATTCATGCACTAGATGGGACAATGCAAATGTAACAAAAAAGGTGAAAAAAGAAAACAAGGGAAAAAAAAGAAGAAAAGGGGGGATGCAAAGTAGGAGCAGTGTAGCACTACTTTTACTTTGCATTCCCCTTTTCTTTCTTCTTTTTTCTTCTTTTCTATCATTTATCTTTTTTTTGCTTCCCTTACCCCCAACCTCCAACACGAGAACACTTTGTATCAGCGCAACCTAACTTGAAAAGAAGCAAGGGCTGCACTCTTCTGCGTTATAAGTTTTTTTTTTTCAGACAAACATTTACAACAGGTACACACGCCTATACCAATAGATGATGTCATTACTGACCCCATTTAAACTAACACGCCAAGGATGACAAGGTGACTTCTAAAAAATAGGTCCTCCTATCGCAACATCGGCCAGCCTGTCTGAAGCACTTCTACTGTTCACCCTGATTACCCCACTAGATGTTTCCATCTGTCGACTCACATCTTCATTTTGGATAACACTAAGACGAGCTTACATTGATGAATACGCACGAAAGTTTAGTGATGTATCATGTATCAGATTAAGCAACTCTGTTAAAAAATTATTGATAGCTTGCTTCCAGGCTTTTTATACTGTAGCCTGAAACTTCGTAATGTCTTCTATGCACATGAACCAGATTGACAACGTAATGCACAACATGCTTAAGAATACTGCGAGGAACAAGATAACGACAAAACGACCAGCCACCCAAAATTTTCGCTGTACATGTTTATAAAATGTTCATGTACCCCAAACGAGGTGCTTATGATACAAGCCGAAAAAACCTACAAGTAGGGCCTTGGAGTCTTCTGGAAGTAAACGTGTTGCATTTTTTCTGTAGAGGGCTTTACACCCATAAGTGAGGAACAAAACTCCTGTATAATGAAGAATGTTGGCAGCTATCAGTTATAGAAAAACCTAATGCAGCTAATCTTCCCCGACACATCTGTACATTTAGAGAGGTGACATAGCTTCTGTGATTGTGGCAGTAACTCCAACAGGACCAGTGCGAAAATTGGCACTACTTGGCTAGACAAATGTCCAAACATGCCGGCCCGACTCCCTCTAGCCATCCTGGCTGAATCTGACACATGATTTCTTAACTGCTGGCTGGACAAAAACAAAACCACTGAAGCACTCACAATACACAGCGTGAAGTTCCTCTGGAGTGGTCAACTTCGTCTTCTGCGATGAAAGAGCAGCACAGTGTACTGATAAGGCACTCCTTGCAATGATTTTCAATGCCACACAGTGACCTTGCTGTTCCTGTCGAAGAGAGCTTCGGGAGCTTCGAGGGTGCTTGCTCTTTTCTGGGGGCTGCTGCCGCTCGTCGTTTTCTGCTCAAGGTCAACCTGCATAAAGTTGTAGACGAGGCTCTAAGAGTTGTATATAATGATATACAAATTTTCGCTGAACACACATTTCCTCGTGGCACACTGAGGAATTTCTTATAAAACTTAAGGCCTCGCATATGCAAACATTTACAATCGATCCGAAGATGCACTCGACTCTAAAGAAGCAAGTTTGTTATGTAGTGTATATAAAGAAAGGTGATTCAGCACAACCACAACTACAGTTGCACACGAAAACGACAGTTTACACAATCCTGTTTTTTTACATGGTCCATTTTATTTTATTTACACGGTCCATTTTACACGGTCCTGTTTTACACGATCTGGTCTGCATGAACTCTTGAACCGGGCACCATATAGGTTGAAAGACACACACAGACTTTGAGACAAACCTAGTTTCCCGTGGAGCATCCTCTTGCACTATAACAACACATCTCAATCTAGTTAGTTGGTCAGAACGAGGTGAAAACAGCTCGCACTTGAAAAGCACGGGCAGAAGGAATGACGCCTGCACCCTGTGCTTTCTGTACATTCTCGTTGAGGGTGCAGTTTTCACCTTATCCTTATGCAATTTCGCATTTGTAACATTGTTCGCTGTATAATCTTTGTGGCGTTAAAGTGTGTGATACCGTCATGTGTATCCCATGTAATTTATAAAAATAGAATACAAGATAGCTTGATTCAAAAATAACAAAGTGCATCCAGCGCCATGTCCTGTAGCCATTCTTTAGGCAAGTGGCAGAATGATTTATTCTTCAAAACATATCTTACTTGTAACCACTACAAGAGCTAACTCGTACACTGGCACATTCTGTTTGCCTCTTCAGATTATAAGGTACCTTTTTTACACCAGAAAATGTTCAAGAAGAATAGAAGTGTTGTAATTGTGAAGAAAGAAAAGTAGAAGGAAAAAAAGATATTGATTGATTTGTGGGGTTTAAGGTCCCAAAACCACCATATGATTATGAGAGACACCGTAGTGGAGGGCTCCGGAAATTTTGACCACCTGGGGTTCTTTAACGTGCATCCAAATCTGAGTACACGGGCCTACAACATTTCCGCCTCCATCGGAAATGCAGCCGCCACAGCCGCGATTCGAACCCATGACCCGCGGGTCAGCAGCCGAGTACCTTAGCCACTAAACCACCGTGGCGGGGCAGAAAAAAAAAGATAACCTGCCCTGTAGAGGGACCGAGCCTGCAAACTTCGAATAAAATGTCCGATGCTCTATCAACTGAGCTACCAAGGCGGCTATCCCTCTTCCATTTTGTATGGTATATATGTGCATTTATACATGGAAGAGTCAGTCAGCGCTGCCTGTTACCATTATGGCGAGTGTGGGACACCTTTTTTTTGCCTACTGGCAATTACATTACGATTGCAATTACGTTACGATTACTTCCAATATCCCTATACTTCTTTGGCAGCATTATGCATCTGTCCGTTCTCAGAAATTCTGCTAGTCACAGGAGGAGGCAATAGTTCGCCCTCCCACCTAAATGCATGTACTTGAACGCATGCACAACTGATCAAAAAAAAAAAAAAACAAGTCACACACCGCTAAGATTACTGAGACTCACTGTTTCAGATTCATGAGTAAAGGAAAGAACTATAAATCTAAGGATTTGTTGTCTTTGTTGAACACATTATATTGAGAACTAGCAGAAAATGATGCCAAACAAACTATAGAAGATGTTATCAAAAGTAACTTTAACAAAATTGTGAAAAGAAAAGTGAACAAAAACGTAACTTGGCAACGTTTTTTGACAATTGAATTGACATTACTTTTTATAACATCCCTTTATTTTACTGGGTAATGTTGTCGGGTAATTCTCATTATTAGAGTGATGAGTAGGCTGACAAAGAAAGTATATGGCATTGATACTTCTTTTGAACACCTAAAAGTTTGAGGAACTTAAAAGAGTGGAAGCTACTTTGAGTAGACCCGAATATTTAGTTGGAGCGAAGAAAAAAAACGTACACACATTTTTACCAGGCTTTTTAACCTATTTTAAGACATAAAAGTGTATGCTGCCAGTAATGTTAAGTACCATTACTTTTGTCACACTATGCACTGTAGCAGGTGTAGTTAGAGTGGTGATAGTGAAGGATTAATTATGCAGGCCACCAACTGCATTCACATCAATGGTCGCGTATTTTAAAAATAAACCTGCTGTATAGTAAAAAAATTTTAGAGCATTTATGATTTTATCCAAATCTAGTTAAACCGACTGGGTAAGCAAACCATTTGCATAAAATCAAAAGGCATAAAGTGATTCATGTATTATAACTATGTGAACAATTTCAGCAATGCAGGGCAAAGTGACAACAGTTCTATTAAAAACCCCTCTCATTATAACATGCATGAAAAGCACCACACCAGAATATTTTATAGTGCATGTAATATCGAGACTACTAGACTGTCTATTGACCTTTTAGAAGAAGGGTGTCTCCTTCACATTCAAGGGGCAACCACTTAGCCTTTTCCTGAGCTTTTCTGTGAATATTTCCTGAATTTCAGATATCATTAGGATTGATTTAGAGGAAACAGATTTTGCTTACGCATTGAAACCTAGTTCTGTATGTAACTGCAATTATGGGTGCCAAACCATCTCCAATTAATTTTTAACATTTAACTTATTTTTTAACTGCAGCAGCACAACTAGCTATGGGTGCCCAAAAAGTAGCAAGAAACAATGCCTTTACCTCTTTGAGCCTTTTGGAAGTGTTCAGCTTCTCAGTGCTCACCTTACAACATTTTTTTTTAAATACGTGTTTGTATGCCCACTGCTCTTGCTTCTTGTACAGTGAGGAGGAGCACATGGCAAGAAGAGACAAGAAAGAAGCATAGCGAAAAAAAGCGAAATAAGCGAGGACCTCTTTTGTATCGTACAATGTGTGTAACATTACTATTGCGACAACATATAGACAAATTATCACGGCTATGTATCCATTGTAGAGTCATACACAGCTGCAACACCACGACTAAATTTCAACCTTGTGTTGGTTTAGGATCCCTTTATAGTGGCAAGCTAATGATATCTGCATTTGTTTGGCACATACTAAGATGCAGTGAAATGTGATATGGTAATCTCATTTAGAATGCACGTCATGTGGCTTCATTGTATATGTGGCCACAAGTAACTCTGGTTGCAAAGCAATATGGCAGAGCCTAAACAGACGTCACCGACCACTCCAATCTGAACTTGCCTTTGCTACTTGCCCATTATCATCCCAGCAAAAAATGAATGATTGAATCTGCTACAGATAAGTGCTAGCTTATGCTAAGGACCAAATATGAAGGGTGTTTTGTCATTATTGAGATCAGTTATTTGTTCAAGAACACTTGCTGTCAAACACAAATACATTGCTGTCGAAGCATCAAGACTCAAATATAAAGCAAAAAGAAGTGTCTCTTTAAAAATTACAGGCCACAAGGCAAGATAAATATTTGATATACTTGGGATGTAAGGCACGCACAAGAGGTGCTGCCATATTATACTTTTCCTTGTGTTGAAACCTGCTTGCTTTACTCACCCAACACATCTGTAAAGATGCCGTGAAAACACCAAGGAGCTGATGCAGCAAGGTTGAACACATGTCCAGGGATTCCACCATTCATAAGCAGCCCTACAGCCTCCACAGTCCTGCAACCATTTGTAAGATAAGTATAGTTCTACCCAAAGTTCTTGGTTTACAGACACACATGCAAGACGCATAACCACTCTATAGGAAGTTTGCATGATAATGCACTGGGTAGCAAAACGGATGCCAATATCAAGTATCCCGGCCTGCCGCTTCTTTCTTTCCGTTCTTAATTAATCAATCCATGGTTATTAAATGTTCCCCCAATGTGAAGTGTGCTGGCAGTCCGGTGAAGAATTGCAATGTATTTAGAACACAGTCCAATTCATGGCAAGTAAGCATGCAATAGCGTTTTGTCAGCTCTTCGAGAAAAGAGCATGAAGTTTAGCTAAAGCCCATGTTTTTTATAAACACCATTCAATTTGATATAAAAGTTGTGAGCATTATGTAAAGGAACACGGATTCATGTTTAATCAATGATTTCTTATTGTGTACTGATATGAATGCAACTAACTGAATATGAAACGATAAATTTTGCTCGAGAATTTAGAGTTATGAACACTATCGCACTTGCCTGCTGCATCTTGTCCAAAACAGCGGCAAGATAGGCTAGTTTGTGTAGGTGAGTAGTAATGAGCAGTGCAAAGTAACAACAAGAAACACCAGTAACAACAGTATGGGGCAAGCACAGAGTGCCAACTGTATAATTTATTACACAAAAGTTCGCCTGAATATCAGTCAGACAACTTGTGCAAATGAAGATCCAGTTGGGCATGAACAAGTTACGAAATCAACAATGCCTGCTTTCACTAACAGGACCCTCATTCACATAAAGTATGCAGCGATAGGCCCCTACCGAGGTACGTCACAGCATGATGTCACTGGCACATGTAAAAGGTGTGGCTGGAAAAACACTCCCGCTGGTGGCTCAGCCCGGTACAGTCGTGCGGTGTTTGGGGCAAGTTTTAATTTTTCAAAGCTTACACTTCACGTTACAATGTCGACATTAGCTGTAGTATGTGTCAGCAAACATCCAGCTGTGTGGTAAACTGTGTGGTAAAATATTTGCCACGCTGTCTATCTTGAAGTGAACACACGTGGTGGCCTGTGCGAGCAACAGCGGCATAGTCTTCAAAAATGTGCACTGTTGATTGCGGCATGTAGTGTGCATTGAAAGGTATTGAGAATATCGGTTCAACTGAGAATACTGAGTGTGGTGTGTGCAGTGTCAATAACAATGTGTCTTGTTTACGAAGACTAGCACTCGTGGCAGGGACCGGTCGATGAAAAAACTTGATTCGACATTTTAGTCAAAGTAAATATGCACTTGACGTGACCATCTGCGAGTGGGTACATCTCGTTGTTTGCGCTGTGTGCAGAAAAAAATTGCAAGGTCACCGGGCTGGAAGATACCATTTGCTGAAGCTGCATGTATGAATCGCCCCGACGAGTACGCAAGCTCAATAAAGGTATAACTCGTTTTATCGAAGGGCTCATATTTCTTCACGTAATAAGCAGAGATTCTTGTTTCACATATACTCAGTACTTTTACCGCTCGATATTCATGAAGTGACAATGCAAACAACAACTTTGTGTGTTAGGTCCTAAGGGAGCAATGTAAATATGAAAATAAGTTGTAGGTGTCAGATGCAGCGATGTAACTGCACAAAAGATTACGTATATATTAGGCTACAGGTTTAGAATCGCATACATCTCGGTGGTCTATCAGGAACGTCACAAACAACTTCCTTGCCAACCAGCCCTTGCACAGAGGGAGGGAATGGCTGGCACGGTGCTCGAAGTGACGTCACACTATTTGCAAACATAGAGAGGTTTCTTACTTAGGCAACATTATGCACAATATATTTTTTAGATGCAAGACTGTACGCATCCACATTGATCATACTGATGTCTTTTGTTGTTACTTTGTGCTGTGAGTTACTAGGCATTTAGTCACCATGATCTTTAAAAGCTAATTTCAGTGTTCTCTCTCATATTGCTGACAACTGTGTTGTTGCATAAATTGGGCAAAAAAGCAACACAGAAAGGCTGTCACAATAAATACACCTACATGGGTATTCTCCTGCAAACAAAAGTCGGCACTGGTCCTGTCATTACCCGCCTTCCTTCTCTCTTTGCCTTGTTTGTGCTGAAACAGCCAAACACCTGACGAGTTAGATGAGAAATATTAACGCATCAAAACTATAAATGCTTGCATCAGCAACTACACAACAGCGTGATAACCGCACCCCTGCCACACAGCAGCGAAACATATTTCGAACATGCTGGCAGTGTATTATTTTATAAAAAGCAACTCTGGCAGATTACAAAATCTCACATTGTGCATGCAAGTTTTCTTCAAAGTCAGGCGTACAATGTAGGTGCTGGCCGGTACATTATTAGTTACAAGCAAAGGCGTCTTGCAGGTACACATGCAGATTGCACGAACACCTCTCTCTCTCTCTCTCTACACTAGGCACACACATTATATCTTTCAACAAGCACACGCCACTGTTTAGGGGCATAATAACGCTCTACCGTGAACGTATGCTAATCAACCCACTTAGGCGGTTGGCTAGGTGAATCGAGCCAAGTTACAAAATGTATCGCCCGCGAACGTAAACAAAATGCTGCTTTGCATGAAATGGCACTGCAGGCTTCGTTTAATCAACAACGTAGCAAGCGCCATGTGCGTTTTTCTCACTACATTGCACATATGAAAAAATCGATCAGCATACACATGCATGTTGCCGCAGTTGTCTCGAATTAGCTCCAGTAAGGCCGCGCCGATGCGCCATGGCTCTGCTGGCGTTAGCGTTGTCAAAGCGAATCGGCAACCACACTCGCAAAGGCGCGTAAGGTTGCCGTTTCACGACGCCTGGTTCGAGTGCAGCAACACACACTTGCACTGAGTGGCATACTTGGTCTACATAAAAAAGTGTCCCCCTTACCTTTAGTTTCTTTCACACTGTCCTGAGGGAAGCGACCACAGGCGTCAGCCGTCACCTCGGAGTCCTTCGAGCGCCCGCCCAACCCGCCGATTCCTTGGACGACTCGCACTTGATCCGCACTCGGACAACCGCGGGAATAGGGCGCAATCTTAGCACATCACACGAACGAGGAACGGCGCTTCCTTGCGTAAATTTAACATTTCATGCCCTCGTGTGTAGCAGCGCGAACACATGAGAGACGCATCGACACGGCATGCCCACGAAAACAAAGAAGACAAACAACATGTGGCTTTAGCTGTGAATGGATTTGACTTGGATATCTGTGAGAAGAAAATAAAAAAAAACATCTGTCGCTGCTATAAACTGAAAAAAATTGTATGTTTCTGGCAAAATAACTTTAAAGGTGATAAACGGTTACTAAAAAACAGGTTACAACTTATGAATATTTTCGCAGGTCTTTGTTTTGTTTTTGTTCTAGCAGACGACAGCTTCCTACTGCTTCTACGACAGACGTAGTGCGGTTTCACGTTCGGTGCGTGTCGCCGACGCAAAGCTCTACAGTAGTGATATCAGAGTTATCAATTCTCAATGAATCATAGGATGGCTACAAAGCAGTAACATTTTGACATAGTGCAGTACGCAATCTTTCAAGGTATGACATTTCTTTGCTCTGAGGCAAATCGAAGCAAGCCGGCAGGCGCAATCAGCTGATGTCGCCGCTACGCGAGGCATGGTCGTGCGCAATAGCGTCGCGCCCCGCGCTCGATTTGTCATCAAGCGATAGAGCTACTAAGTGGAATACAGCTAGATGCAGGGATTAATGGCGTATCACTCTAATTCCCTGTGGTGGCCAACTCAATCGCAAGAGAGCCCCGGGAAACAACCTTCAACTGCTCAAGCTTGTGTGTGGGTGTAAAAATCCTTGTTTTCATCCGCGGCGGTGCAGCAATGTATAGTTGAAAGACATGTGAAAAGCATGTGACGTATATACAATCCCAAAACATATGCACACAACAATAGATACGATCGCATATCGTACATAAATATGCCAACACATAGCGTGTATAAAGCAAATTTATATACAGAACTTAAACACCAAGCTACCTTCAGCGCGAATAGCTTAGCAAGCTAACGCACTTAGTTCACGTACGCGAGCACAACTAAGTGGCGCAGGTTCGAGTCCCACCACGTTTAATTTTTTTTGTTTTTTTTTCAACGTTCCCTACTGAAACGTTCCGTAAGATGCGGAGACCTCACATACGGAATTATTGGAATATGGAAGACGTATGATGCGGGCTCCGCATAAGACGTATGATGCGGTCTCCGCATAAGACGTATGATGCGGACTCCGCATCTTATGGAAAGACGTATCATGCGGAAATTACTGAAATGTGTGCATTTTACGTCTGAATCTAGTGCAAAACAATATAATGTGTAAATTGAATAGACGTCCACATCTTGAGTACATGCAATACTGTGTACAAATCACAATATTTCTTAAATGTGCATGATGAGGGATTGAATCAATGGCATCTTACTAATTGTCGTGATGCGGAAGCAAAATTACCTTTTAAATAAAATACATTACAAAACTACTAAACATGCTAGCGATCATAAATGGTGGTTACATTGCAACACATTAATGCAGTGTTCTATGCAAGACTTAAAGAACTTATAAAGTTATTATTATCAATAGAGAAGCATTAATATACACATCAGCCCTGCTACAATCAATGTGTTTTTTTATTTGTCTGTATGCTCCAGCTGTGAATAGTGACATTGCAGTGTTGATCGTACACAAATGAGGTGACTGCACAGGAATTTCACGAGCTCCACCTAAGCCACAGGATGATGGCACAATGTAACAGCAATTTTAGAACGAAATGTTTAAACATAAATAATAATCATAGCACTGTGAAAGTGTGGCGCTGTGTTTATCTCATGAATGCCTCCTGGAGATCGGCGAAATGCTGCTTGAGGCTCCGGCACCACTGTAAATTTCGAAGGTCACTGCGATAGAACTTATGTGTCCTTCATAGGCACCTGGAAATGAAAATAATTGGCACAAATAATGTCAGAGACACATGTTAGCACAATAGTTTACATGCACAAGAAATATAACACACAGAATGAAACTGAAAATTTAAGGCACACAATCCTTCATGTTATGCATATGTGAATAATAGAAGGAATGAGTGTATAAATTAGTTCTGCCACATCAAAAAAACAGCATGCTTATCACAGTGAAAATAACTAGGTTGTCACAGTTTTCAATGATAGAGATAATCGATTATTATGTCCTTATGAAATTATGATTTAAACGCTTCCTGCACAGTAAAACTTTAGGAACTGCAAGTGAAAGCTCTCAATGTTCATTTAATAGTGTGTGCATGTACATCTGCTGCCTTTATACTATACAGTTTGTGCACAAAATTGGCATCTTGAACAATTTTGAGAGTTAAACCTATGCAACTTATGAAGGTTAAAATCACCATGAAAGCAAGCAGGACCAGGCAGGTGCCATTAAATATCTGTGCAAGCCAGATAACTATAACCGAACTGCACACATATAGGGGAGCAAGAGTAACAGAAATTCGGCTGCTGACCCGCATGTCGCGGTATCAAACCCCGGCTCCATTTCCGATGGAGGCAGAAATGCTGTAGGCACGTGTGCTCAGATTTGGGTGTACGTTAAAGAACCCCAAGTGGTCGAAGTTTCCAGTGCCCTCCACTACGGCGTCTCTCATAATCATATAGTGGTTTTCGGACGTGAAACCCCACATATAAATCAAGAATAACAGAAATAAACTGCCAACAGGAAAGTTGGGTGCATGTGCTATCTGTAAGTGCTTACACCTTACTACATACAGCATGCTCATTCCATTTTAAATACCGATATTGAAAATAACTGCTCTATTAGGAATGTAAAAGGTAAGGTAGAACTGAACGACTCTACAAAAAGTGACCCTATTATGACATCACGTTTTCTTATAACAAAATTGACTAAGACTCTCAAATATCTTTATGCAAGGAAAAAATCTTCAAAAGAACAATCAAGTTTGAAGTCATAATTATTTATATGGCTACTATGACTATAACCAAGAAATCGACCTCAACATGGCTAATGTTAGTTTTTAAGGCCTATGTTCACTAGACAATGAACTATACCACAAAAAGCACAGCGTTCAGGCAAAGCACCACACAAAAAAAGAAAGCAGTCCTTTTTGTTATTACCTACAATGCCTTTAAAATGGTATTTTTACCTCTACTTTCCGCTTTTTATCTAAGTAACTGGTGTGAAACAAGTTAGCTGAAAATGCACTGTGCCTCCAAAACCTGTTGGTTGAATCTGAATTTTTAAAAAAATGGTGAAGCTTGCACTAAATTAGGCTCCACAAGCCTTGGAACAGTGAGACTACATGACTCTTAGGACTACTTTAGTTACTTGTGTTTTGTTTCTGGGCCTAAGCATAAAGACAAGGGCTTAACTGAATTGCTGCTAACAAACAAATGCTTTCGAAATTGCCCGAGCGTCAAAGGATGCTCAGCCATTTGTTGTTTTTCGCACTGGGCTATTCTACACCAAACATACAAACCATACTTCCTGGCGACCATCACAGATGTATAGTTTAAAAAATGATGGTAATTTACTCTTCTGAAAATAGTTATTTGCAGAAATGTTTTGAAGAGAAAAGAGTAGTGGTCACGTGGGTACCTTCAGAATTTCGCAGAATGTCGTGCGGGTGTTATTTGTGAGAAAAATTTCAAAGTACCGCTTTTTCTTGCCATATCAAATTTGATCTACATATTAAGTAAAGATGCTTCTTAAAGTATTTGAAGTCAAGTAACATTAGTGCAATTTTTCTGCTACATAGGCTTTGAAGAATTCAGCCAAACTGTTTATCGTTTGCATTTCTTGTATGGCAATACTGCATTTTGTATGAATATTTGAGCCACAAATACTCACTGCACAGAAGTTATATTTTACAAAAAAATAATGTTAGGTCCAGATTACAAATATCACTATATAATCGTTTTTGTCCACATTGAGATGCAATTTGAGCTGTGTGTTTGTCTAATTGAAAATTAGTTTTATATGTAAGTTGAAAGCAAATAAACAGTTCTTGTTACATGGCAAGTGTTATCATTACAATTTTTGTTTAAATGAGGAAAATGATTTTTGAAGTATCCTATTGAGGGCCATGGAGAACTTCGGAACGGAAGCTGTCGTACATCAAATGCAGAAAACAGCCATCATAAGAAAACTTCAAAAATTCATTTCTACTTTAAGACAAAGTGTAATCATATAACTTGCCATATAAAGAGAACTGCTTCCTTGCTTTTGATGTGGCGAAAAAATTGCACTAATATTACTGAGCTTCATGCACTACACACAATCACCTTTACTTAATACCAAGACCGAATTTGGTGTACAAGAGGCAGTATTTTTGAAACACTTTACTTTTTACAAACAACACCCAGACGACATCCTGGGAAGTCCAGAAGGCACCAACGTGGCCTAATATTTTGTTCTCTGCGATATACTTTAGCATTTTGCTGTTTTCAGAAAAATACAGTAAACGAGCACAATATTTTTTTTTCAAAACACATTTAGGACGGTTGGCAAAATGGCTGGGATGTTTGATGCGTAATTGCCTCACTGCCAGCATTTATTCTTCCGAAGCTCAAGCTATCACCTCTCTGTTACTGCCTCCCTCACATACAATGCCTGCATAGGAAAGAAAAAAAAAGGCAGGTCCGACAAAGTTCACAAGGCAAGATATTTTCATGTTGGATAAATTCATTACCAGAAACAGCAGCAAAATAACATTCATTTTGAGTAGCCCAAGACACAAGCTATATACCAGCATACAAAGAGCCAAGCACAAACTTTTCAATTGAACATGTGTGGTGATAGGCAGGAAGCACTTATTGCAAGACTGATCAGTCTGTAATTAACTAAATGACGTACAATGCACTGTTCAATCCAACACCACATAGGCATCTTTGCTATAGCAAAGCCATGTGTCATTGATTCATGCACTAGATGGCACAATGCAAATGTAACAAAAAAGGTGAAAAAAGAAAACAGGGAAAAAAAAGAAGAAAAGGGGGGATGCAAAGTAGGAGCAGTGTAGCACTACTTTTACTTTGCATTCCCCTTTTCTTTATTCTTTTTTCTTCTTTTCTATCATTTATCTTTTTTTTGCTTCCCTTACCCCCAACCTCCGACAGGAGAGCACTTTGTATCAGCGCAACCTAACTTGAAAAGAAGCAAGGGCTGCACTCTTCTGCGTTATAGGTTTTTTTCTTTTTTCCGACAAACATTTCCAACCAAAAGATGATGTCATTACTGACCCCATTTAAACTAACACGCCAAGGATGACAAGGTGACTTCTAAAAAATAGGTCCTCCTATCGCAACATCGGCCAGCCTGTCTGAAGCACTTCTACTGTTCACCCTGATTACCCCACTTGATGTTTCCATCTGTCGACTCACATCTTCATTTTGGATAACACTAAGACGAGCTTACATTGATGAATACGCACGAAAGTTTAGTGATGTATCATGTATCAGATTAAGCAACTCTGTTAAAAAATTATTGATAGCTTGCTTCCAGGCTTTTTATACTGTAGCCTGAAACTTCGTTATGTCTTCTATGCACATGAACCAGATTGACAACGTAATGCACAACATGCTTAAGAATACTGCGAGGAACAAGATAACGACAAAGCGACCAGCCACCCAAAATTTTCGCTGTACATGTTTATAAAATGTTCATGTACCCCAAACGAGGTGCTTATGATACAAGCCGAAAAAACCTACAAGTAGGGCCTTGGAGTCTTCTGGAAGTAGACGTGTCGCATTTTTTCTGTAGAGGGCTCTAGACCCATAAGTGAGGAACAAAGCTCCTGTATAATGAAGAATGCTGGCAGCTATCAGTTATAGAAAAACCTAATGCAGCTAATCTTCCCCGACACATCTGTACATTTAGAGAGGTGACGTAGCTTCTGTGATTGTGGCAGTAACTCCAACAGGACCAGTGCGATAATTGGCACTACTTGGCTAGACAAATGTCCAAACATGCCTGCCCGACTCCCTCTAGCCATCCTGGCTGAATCTGACACATGATTTCTTAACTGCTGGCTGGACAAAAACAAAACCACTGAAGCACTCACAATACACAGCGTGAAGTTCCTCTGGAGTGGTCAACTTCATCTTCTGCGATGAAAGAGCAGCACAGTGTACTGATAAGGCACTCCTTGCAATGGTTTTCAATGCCACACAGTGACCTTGCTGTTCCTGTCGAAGAGAGCTTCGGGAGCTTGGAGGGTGCTTGCTCTTTTCTGGGGGCTGCTGCCGCTCCTCGTTTTCTGCTCAAGGTCAACCTGCATAAAGATGTAGATGAGGCTTTAAGAGCTGTATATAATGATATACAAATTTTCGCCCTGAACACACATTTCCTCGTGGCACACTGAGGAATTTCTTATAAAACTTAAGGCCTCGTGTATGCAAACATTTACAATTGATCCGAAGATGCACTCGACTCTAAAGAAGCAAGTTTGTTATGTAGTGTATATAAAGAAAGGTCATTCAGCACAACCACAACTACAGTTGCACATGAAAACGACATTTTACACGATCCTGTTTATTTACACGATCCATTTTATTTCATTTACACGGTCCATTTTACACGGTCCTGTTTTACACGATCTGGTCTGCATGAACTCTTGAACCGGGCACCATATAGGTTGAAAGACACACACAGACTTTGAGACAAACCTAGTTTCCCGTGGAGCATCCTCTTGCACTATAACAACACATCTCAATCTAGTTAGTTGGTCAGAACAAGGTGAAAACAGCTCGCACTTGAAAAGCACGGGCAGAAGGAAACGCCTGCACCCTGTGCTTTCTGTACATTCTCGTTGAGGGTGCAGTTTTCACCTTATCCTTATGCAATTTCGCATTCATAACATTGTTCGCTGCATAATCTTTGTGGCGTTAAAGTGTGTGATACCGTCATGTGTATCCCATGTAATTTATAAAAATAGAATACAAGATAGCTTGATTCAAAAATAACAAAGTGCATCCAGCGTCATGTCCTGTAGCCATTCTTTAGGCAAGTGGCAGAATGATTTATTCTTCAAAACATATCTTACTTGTAACCACTGCAAGAGCTAACTCGTACACTGGCACATTCTGTTTGCCTCTTCAGATTATAAGGTACCTTTTTTACACCAGAAAATCTTCAAGAAGAATAGAAGTGTTGTAATTGTGAACAAAGAAAAGTAGAAGGAAAAAAAGATATTGATTGATTTGTGGGGTTTAACGTCCCAAAACCACCATATGATTATGAGAGACGCCGTAGTGGAGGGCTCCGGAAATTTTGAACACCTGGGGTTCTTTAACGTGCACCCAAATCTGAGTACACGGGCCTACAACATTTCCGCCTCCATCGGAAATGCAGCCGCCACAGCCAGGATTCGAATCCGCGACCTGCGGGTCAGCAGCCGAGTACCTTAGCCACTAGACCACCGTGGCGGGGCAGGAAAAAAAAAAGATAACTTGCCCTGTACAGGGACCGAGCCTGCGAACTTCGAGTAACATGTCCGATGCTCTATCAACTGAGCTACCATGGCGGCTATCCCTCTTCCATTTTGTACGGTATATATGTGCATTTATACATGGAAGAGTCAGTCAGCGCTGCCTGTTACCATTAAGGCGAGTGTGGGACACCTTTTTTTTGCCTACTGGCAATTACATTAAGATTGCAATTACGTTACGATTACTTCCAATATCCCTATACTTCTTTGGCAGCATTATGCATCTGTCCGTTCTCAGAAAATCTGCTAGTCACAGGAGGAGGCAATAGTTCGCCCTCCCACCTAAATGCATGTACTTGAACACATGCACAACTGATCAAAAAAAACAAAACAAGTCACACACCGCTAAGATTACTGAGATTCACTGTTTCAGATTCATGAGTAAAGGAAAGAACTATAAATTTAAGGGTTTGTTGTCTTTGTTGAACACATTATAATAAGAACTAGCAGAAAATGATGCCAAACAAACTATAGGGGATGTTATCAAAAGTAACTTTAACAAAATTGTGAAAAGAAAAGTGAACAAAAACGTAACTTGGCAACGTTTTTTGACAATTGAATTGACATTACTTTTTATAACATCCCTTTATTTTACTGGGTAATGTTGTCGGGTAATTCTCATTATTAGAGTGGTGAGTAGGCTGACAAAGAAAGTATATGGCATTGATACTTCTTTTGAACACCTAACAGTTTGAGGAACTTAAAAGAGTGGAAGCTACTTTGAGTAGACCAGAATAGTTAGCTGGAGCGAAAAAAAAAACGTACACACATTTTTACCAGGCTTTTTAACCTATTTTGAGACATAAAAGTGTATGCTGCCAGTAATGTTAAGTACCATTACTTTTGTCACACTATGCACTGTAGCAGGTGTAGTTAGAGTGGTGATAGTGAAGGATTAATCAAGCACGCCACCAACTGCGTTCACATCAATGGTCGCGTAATTTAAAAATGAACCTGCTGTATAGAAAAAAAAATTTTAGAGCATTTATGATTTTATTCAAATCAAGTTAAACCGACTGGGTAAGCAAACCATTTGCATAAAATCAAAAGGCATAAAGTGATTCATGTATTATAACTATGTGAACAATTTCAGCAATGCAGGGCAAAGTGGCAACAGTTCTATTAGAAACCCCTCTCATTATAACATGCATGAAAAGCACCACACCAGAATATTTTATAGTGCATGTAATATCGAGACTACTAGACTGTCTATTGACCTTTTAGAAGAAGGGTATCTCCTTCACATTCAAGGGGCAACCACTTAGCCTTTTCCTGAGCTTTTCTGTGAATATTTCCTGAATTTCAGATATCATTAGGATTGATTTAGAGTAACAGATTTTGCTTACGCATTGAAACCTAGTTCTGTATGTAACTGCAATTATGGGTGCCAAACCATCTCCAATTAATTTTTAACATTTAACTTATTTTTTAACTGCAGCAGCACAACTAGCTATGGGTTCCCAAAAAGTAGCTAGAAACAATACCTTTACCTCTTTGAGCCTTTTGGAAGTGTTCAGCTTCTCAGTGCTCACCTTACAACATTTTTTTTAAATACGTGTTTGTATGCCCACTGCTCTTGCTCCTTGTACAGTGAAAAGGAGCACATGGCAAGAAGAGACAAGAAAGAAGCATAGCGAAAAAAAGCGAAATAAGCGAGGACCTCTTTTGTATCGTACAATGTGTGTAACATTACTATTGCGACAACATATAGACAAATTATCACGGCTATGTATCCATTGTAGAGTCATACACAGCTGCAACACCACGACTAAATTTCAACCTTGTGTTGGTTTAGGATCCCTTTATAGTGGCAAGCTAATGATATCTGCATTTGTTTGGCACATACTAAAAAGCAGTGAAATGTGATATGGTAATCTCATTTAGAATGCACGTCATGTGGCTTCATTGTATATGTGGCCACATGACCCCATTTAAACTCTGGTTGCAAAGCAATATGGAAGAGCCTAAACAGACGTCACCGACCACTCCAATCTGAACTTGCCTTTGCTACTTGCCCATTATCATCCCAGCAAAAAATGAATAATTGAATCTGCTACAGATATGTGCTAGCTTATGCTAAGGACCAAGTATGAAGGGTGTTTTGTCATTATTGAGATCAGTTATTTGTTCAAGAACACTTGCTGTCAAACACAAATACATTGCTGTCGAAGCATCAAGACTCAAATATAAAGCAAAAAGAAGTGTCTCTTTAAAAATTACAGGCCACAAGGTGCAAGATAAATATTTGATATACTTGGGATGTAAGGCACGCACAAGAGGTGCTGCCATATTATACTTTTCCTTGTGTTGAAACCTGCTTGCTTTACTCACCCAACACATCTGTAAAGATGCCGTGAAAACACCAAGGAGCTGATGCAGCAAGGTTGAACACATGTCCAGGGATTCCACCATTCCTAAGCAGCCCTACAGCCTCCACAGTCCTGCAACCATTTGTAAGATAAATATAGTTCTACCCAAAGTTCTTGGTTTACAGACACACATGCAAGACACATAACCACTCTATAGGAAGTTTGCATAATAATGCGCTGGGTAGCAAAACGGATGCCAATATCGAGTATCCCGGCCTGCCGCTTCTTTCTTTCCGTTCTTAATTAATCAATCCATGGTTAATAAATGTTCCCCCAATGTGAAGTGTACTGGCAGTCCGGTGAAGAATTGCAATGTATTTCGAACACAGTCCGATTCATGGCAAGTAAGCATGCAATAGGGTTTTGTCAGCTGTTCGAGAAAAGAGCATGAAGTTTAGCTAAAACCCATGTTTTTTATAAACACCATTCAATTTGATATAAAAGTTGTGAGCATTATGTAAAGGAACACGGATTCATGTTTAATCAAGGATTTCTTATAATGTACTTATATGAATGCAACTAACTGAATATGAAACGATAAATTTTGCTCGAGAATTTAGAGTTATGAACACTATCGCACTTGCCAGCTGCATCTTGTCCAAAACAGCGGCAAGATAGGCTAGTTTCTGTAGGTGAGCAGTAATGAGCAGTGCAAAGTAACAACAAGAAACACCAGTAACAACAGTATGGGGCAAGCACAGACTGCCAACTGTATACATCATCACACAACAGTTCGCCTGAATATCAGTCAGACAACTTGTGCAAATGAAGGTCCAGTTGGGCATGAACAAGTTACGAAATCAACAATGCCTGCATTCACTAACAGGACCCTCATTCACATAAAGTATGCAGCGATAGGCCCCTACCGAGGTACGTCACAGCATGATGTCACTGGCACATGTAAAAGGTGTGGCTGGAAAAACACTCCCGCTGGTGGCTGAGCCCGGTACAGTCGTGCGGTGTTTGGGGCAAGTTTTAATTTTTGAAAGCTTACACTTCACGTTACAATGTCGACATTAGCTGTAGTATGTGTCAGCAAACATCCAGCTGTGTGGTAAACTGTGTGGTAAAATATTTGCCACGCTGTATATCTTGAAGTGAACACACGTGGTGGCCTGTGCGAGCAACAGCGGCATAGTCTTCAAAAATGTGCACTGTTGATTGCGGCATGTAGTGTGCATTGAAAGGTATTGAGAATATCGGTTCAACTGAGAATACTGTGTGTGGTGTGTGCAGTGTCAATAACAATGTGTCTTGTTTGCGAAGACGTTAGCACTCATGGCAGGGACCGGTCGATGAAAAAACTTGATTCAACATTTTAGTCAAGGTAAATATGCACTTGACGCGACCATCTGCGAGTGGGTACATCTCGGTGTTTGCGCTGTGTGCAGAAAAAAATTGCAAGGTCACCGGGCTGGAAGATACCATTTGCTGAAGCTGCATGTATGAATCGCCCCGACGAGTACGCAAGCTCAATAAAGGTATAACTCGTTTTATCGAAGGCCTCATATGTCTTCATGTAATAAGCAGAGATTCTTGTTTCACATATACTCAGTACCTTTACCGCTCGATATTCATGAAGTGACAATGCAAACAACAAGTTTGTTTGTTAGGTCCTAAGGGAGCAATGTAAATATGCAAATAAGTTGTAGGTGTCAGATGCAGCGATGTAACTGCACAAAAGATTACGTATATATTAGGCTACAGGTTTAGAATCGCATACATCTCAGTAGTCTATCAGGAACGTCACAAACACTTCCTTGCCAACCAGCCCTTGCACAGAGGAAGGGAATGGCTGGCACGGTACTCGAAGTGACGTCACATTATTTGCAAACATAGAGAGGTTTCTTACTTAGGCAACATTTTGCACAATATATTTTTTAGATGCAAGACTGTACTCATCCACATTGATTATACTGATGTCTTTTGTTGTTACTTTGTGCTGTGAGTTACTAGGCATCTAGTCTCCATGATCTTTAAAAGCAAATTTCAGTGTTCTCTCTCATATTGCTGACAACTGTGTTGTTTCATAAATTGGTCAAAAAAGCAACACAGAAAGGCTGTCACAATAAATGCACCAACATGGGTATTCTCCTGCAAACAAAAGTCGGCACTGGTCCTGTCATTACCCGTCTTCCTTCTCTCTTTGCCTTGTTTGTGCTGAAACAGCCAAACACCTGATGAGTTAGATGAGAAATATTAACGCATCAAAACTATAAGTGCTTGCATCAGCAACTACACAACAGCGTGATAACCGCACCCCTGCCACACAGCAGCGAAACATATTTTGAATATGCTGGCAGTGTATTATTTTATAAAAAGCAACTCTGGCAGATTACAAAATCTCACATTGTGCATGCAAGTTTTCTTCAAAGTCAGGCGTACAATGTAGGTGCTGGCCGGTACATTATTAGTTACAAGCAAAGGCGTCTTGCAGGTACACATGCAGATTGTACGAACACCTCTCTCTCTCTACACTAGGCACACACATTATATCTTTTAACAAGCACACGCCACTGTTTAGGGGCACAATAACGCTCTACCGTGAACGTATGCTAATCAACCCACTTAGGCGGTTGGCTAGGTGAATCGAGCCAAGTTACAAATTGTATCGCCCGCGAACGTAAACAAAATGCTGCTTCGCATCAAATGACACTGCAGGCTTCGTTTAATCAACAACGTAGCAAGCGCCATGTGCGTCTTCCTCACTACATTGCACATATGAAAAAAATCGATCACCACACACATGCATGTTGCCGCAGTTGTCTCGAATTAGCTCCAGTAAGGCCGCGCCGATGCGCCATGGCTCTGCTGGCGTTAGCATTGTCAAAGCGAATCGGCAACCGCACTCGCAAAGGCGCGTAAGGTTGCCGTTTCACGACGCCTCGTTCGAGTGCAGCAACACACACTTGCACTGAGTGGCATACTTGGTCTACATAAAAAAGTGTCCCCCTTACCTTTAGTTTCTTTCACACTGTCCTGAGCGAAGCGACCACAGGCGTCAGCCGTCACCTCGGAGTCCTTCAAGCGCCCGCCCAACCCGCCGATTCCTTGGACGACTCGCACTTGATCCGCACTCGAACAACCGCGGGAATAGGGCGCAATCTTAGCACATCACACGAATGAGGAACGGCGCTTCCTTGCGTAAATTTAACATTTCGTGCTCTCGTGTGTAGCAGCGTGAACACATAGACGCACCGAAACGGCATGCCCACGAAAACAAAGAAGACAAACAACATGTGGCTTTAGCTGTGAATGAATTTGACTTGGATATCTGTGTGAGAAAAATAAAAAAAAAACATCTGTCGCTGCTCTAAACTGAAAAAAAAATGTATGTTATCTGGCAAAATAACTTTAAAAGTGATAAACGGTTATTCAAAAAACAAGTTACAACTTATGAGTATTTTCCAGGTCTTTGTTCTGTTTTTGTTCTAGCAGACGACAGCTTCCTACTGCTTCTACGACAGACGTAGTGCGGTTTCACGTTCGGTGCGTGTCGCCGACGCAAAGCTCTACAGTAGTGATATCAGAGTTATCAATTCTCAATGAATCATAGGATGGCCACAAAGCAGTAACATTTTGACATAGTGCAGTACGCAATCTTTCAAGGTATGACATTTCTTTGCTCTGAAGCAAATCGAAGCAAGCCGGCCGGCGCTATCAGCTGATGTCGCCACTACGCGAGGCATGGTCGTGCGCAATAGCGTCGCGCCCCGCACTCGATTTGTCATCAAGCGATAGAGCTACTAAGTGGAATACAGCTAGATGCAGGGATTAATGGCGTATCACTCTAATTCCCTGTGGTGGCCGACTCAATCGCAAGAGAGCCCCGGGAAACAACCTTCAACTGCTCAAGCTTGTGTGTGGGTGTAAAAATACTTGTTTTCATCCGCGGCGGGGCAGCAATCTATAGTCGAAAGACATGCGAAAAGCATGTGACGTATATACAACCCCAAAACATATGCACACAACAATAGATACGATCGCATATCGTACATAAATATACCAACACATAGCGTGTAAAAAGCAAATTTATATACATAACTTAAAGTAACTGCACGCCCCAGCGCGAATAGCTCAGCAAGCTAACGCACTCAGTTCACGTACGCGAGTACAACTGAGTGGCGCAGGTTCGAGTCCCGCCAAGTCAAATTTTTTTTGTTTTTTTTTCAACGTTTTTATTGTACTGCTATCTTTTCTAATGCCTTAGGTTCTAAAACAAAATAAAAGCAATATTGCGTTCAAGTACGTATGTGGGACTGTGTTTTTTGCACAACAGTTATTAGTATTTTTATTTTCATTATTAAATTTTTTATTTATTTCATAATACAACAAAATTAAGGACTAAGGGGAACATTGGGTCTGCTTGATTGTGAAGGGACTCGAGAAGTGAGAAAACTCAAACCAAAAAATTTATTTGAGAAAAAAAAACTGAGCATTTCACAGCCGGACCAGTTTCTTCAAGGGTAGGCCCTAGGTATGCGCGAGACTTGCTATATGACTCATCTCAAGCTGTGGCAGTTGAGGGAAGGCAATATCACCGAGAAGCAGTTCCAAAATTTTGTTTGATGTTTTTTGATTCCCCCAAAATAAGGGCTGCACAATTGTGATCGAGCCAAACCAAGAATGGCGGGCACGAAGTCATGAGACAGAAAATGAATAATGTTGATTGTTTGAAAAATTGCCCTTAATAAAAGGAAGAGTTATGGAGTGCTACGTAACTTAACTCGCAGTAGAAATTTTATATATACATATAGATAGTTTAAAATGGACAATGTTGCACACACAGACATTGGTTAAATTTCTTTGCAGCACAGTTGAAGCATCTATGTAGAACTGAAGCATCAAGAGAAGCTCATGCGTCCTCACTTTATTGCGCTTTACATAGCTTGTATGCGTCCATGCAGCCATGATATGATATATTTTAAAGCATTTGTTTAACCTATAATCTTCTTATTTATTAAAGCTGGCCCATAAGTTGTGTCTTATGTAGCACTACAATTGAAGCGTAATCTGCATGGTGGTCTGAAACAATGCTTTTGAAAATCTCAAAACGACCCAGCTCTACACACGACCATCCGTGCATAAATGATAAGCAACATTATGTGTTTGTACATATCAGTTGTGCTCTCATACTTAATTATTTTTCTGACCACTCCCTCTGCCCCTACCTCGTTTCTGTCGCGAAGCTATGGCAAGTCGTGTATAGCTGTATTTATATTGTAGGAGCACATACTATCAATAAAAAATTATTTTTAGGCTACATGCAATTAGTTTTCATAGATTTTCATTTCTTTTGTCGGTGCTCAGGAGAGCTAAGCTCATGGTCGATATTTTAAAATGACGTTTCTCTTTGCCAATGTTAATGAGAACAATTTCACTAATATTGACAAGTTCATTCACATTGAATTTAGTTCTCATTATTATTGTTTCTACCAAAAAACGAGCCCTTGAAGTTATGCTTTTTTGCTTGATTTGTTTTCGTGTGACAGCATGCAAGTAAAATGACAGTTATTGTCATTCCTTGTGAATAACACATTTTCCGTGTGACAGACTTTAGCACCTGGTCATCTGCAGAAGTTGTATTCATTCTGGAAAAGGGCGAACAGCGGTGACTGACAACACAGACTAGCCTGCGTTATTCTTTTGTACTATATATGTCACTGTGCATTCATTTATAACTTTATAGAGCTCGGATTTCATGCTGAAAATGTGACAACAACTGTAGAGTTTCCACATTTTTGCAACAATCCACATGCCTTTCATACACTATTGCACATTTTCGTAAGCACCTTACAAAATCTGTATATTTCCGTAAGACCTTACATTCTGCATTTTCCTTATGCAAGCTTCTGTACACTCCATACACTTTCCTTATCCTTCCATATCTTCAATCATGAACTCTCCGTATGCTCCATAAGTTTCCTTATCTTTCCTTATCCTTCCATATACTCCATAAAAAGCTTTCCATATATGCCATACATTTTCCTTATCCTTCCGTATACTCCATAAAAAGCTTTCCGTATACGCCATACCATTTCCTTATCCTTCTTTATACTCCATAAGAAGCTTTCCGTAAATGCCATACAACTTCCGTATATTTCCATAAAACTCCATATGTTTTCCGTATGTAGCATAAGGAAATGTTACGGAGTCCATATACTTTCCGTAAGATTTCATACGGAACGTTTCAGTAGGGTTTTTATTGTACTGCTATCTTTTCTAATGCCTTAGGTTCTAAAACAAAATAAAAGCAATATTGCGTTCAAGTACGTATGTGGGACTGTGTTTTTTGCGCAACAGTTATTATGATTTTTATTTTCATTATTAATTTTTTTATTTATTTCATAATATAACAAAATTATAACTCAGGGGAACAATGGGTCTGCTTGATTGTGAAGGGACTCGAGAAGTGAGAAAACTCAAACCAAAAAATTTATTTGAGAAAAAACTGAGCATTTCACAGCCCGACCAGTTTCTTCAAGGGTAGGCCCTAGGTATGCGCGAGACTTGCTATATGACTCATCTCAAGCTGTGGCAGTTGAGGGAAGGCAATATCACCGAGAAGCAGTTCCAAAATATATATTGGTTGATGTTTTTTGATTCTTCCAAAATAAGGGCTGCACAATTGTGATCGAGCCAAACCAAGAATTGCGGGCACGAAGTCATCAGACAGAAAATGAATAATGTTGATTGTTTGAAAATTGCCCTTAATAAAAGGAAGAGTTATGGAGTGCTACGTAGCTTAACTCGCAGTAGGAATTTTATGTATACATATAGATAGTTTAAAATGGACAATGTTGCACACACCGACATTGGTTAAATTTCTTTGCAGCACAGTTGAAGCTTCTATGTAGAACTGAAGCATCAAGAGAAGCTCATGCGTCCTCACTTTATTGCGCTTTACATAGCTTGTATGCGTCCATGCAGCCATGATATGATATATTTTAAAGCATTTGTTTAACCTATAATCTTCTTATTCATTAAAGCTGGCCCATAAGTTGTGTCTTATGTAGCACTACAATTGAAGCGTAATCTGCATGGTGGTCTGAAACAATGCTTTTGACAATCTCAAAATGACCCAGCTCTATACACGACCATCCGTGCATCAGTGATAAGCACCATTATGTGTTTGTACATATCAGTTGTGCTCTCATACTTAATTATTTTCCTGACCACTCCCTCTGCCCCTACCTCGTTTCTGTCGTGAAGCTGTGGCAAGTTGGTATAGCTGTATTTATATTGTAGGAGCACATACTATCAATAAAAATTATTTTTAGGCTACATGCAATTAGTTTTCATAGATTTTCATTTCTTTTGTCGGTGCTCAGGAGAGCTAAGCTCATGGTCGATATTTTAAAATGACATTTCTCTTTGCCAATGTTAATGAGAACAGTTTCATTAATATTGACAAGTTCATTCACATTGAATTTAGTTCTCATTATTATTGTTTCTACCAAAAAACGAGCCCTTGAAGTTATGCTTTTTTTGCTTGATTTGTTTTCGTGTGACAGCATGCAAGTAAAATGACAGTTATTGTCATTCCTTGTGAATGACACATTTTCCGTGTGACAGACTTTAGCACCTGGTCATCTGCAGAAGTGTTATTCATTCTGGAAAAGGGCGAACAGCGGTGACTGACAACACAGACTAGGCTGCGTTATTCTTTTGTACTATATATGTCACTGTGCATTCATTTATAACTTTATAGAGCTCGGATTTCCTGCTTAAAATGTGACAACAACTGTAGAGTTTCCACATTTTTGCAACAATCCACATGCCTTTCATACACTATTGCCCATTTTCGTAAGCACCTTACAAAATCTGTATATTTCCGTAAGACCTTACATTCTGCATTTTCCTTATGAAAGCTTCTCTACACTCCATACACTTTCCTTATCCTTCCATCATGAACTCTCCGTATGCTCCATAAGTTTCCTTATCTTTCCTTATCCTTCCATATACTCCATAAAAAGCTTTCCATATATGCCATACATTTTCCTTATCTTTCCGTATACTCCATAAAAAGCCTTCCGTATACGCCATACAATTTCCTTATCCTTCCTTATACTCCATAAGAAGCTTTCCGTAAATGCTATACAACTTCCGTATATTTCCATAAAACTCCATATTTTTTCCGTATGTAGCATAAGGAAATGTTACGGAGTCCATATATTTTCCGTAAGATTTCATACGGAACGTTTCAGTAGGGAAGATGAAGGCAGAAGCAGAAGGGTTACAAAGTAAATGCAGTAATGAACAAAAAGAAAAGGAAAAGGCATAGCTACACGAGGTACTCCTGAAAGAGTCTTATCTGCGAATTTTCATTCCAAGAAAACTTGCTCAGCGATAACGCTGGTTCCTCAAGGTCAATGCATTCAGAAGCACGGGTGTGGAACAAGCAACGAAAGCACAGCTGGAAAAGCAGGTGCGGTTGGATATCACGCCTTTTCCCACAGAAACTGATCTGGACTTACACAAACACTCTCGAACAACGTGTGCTTCGAATTTGCGTGTGTTAGTATTCTTCATTAACATGTGGTAATGCGGGGGCGTGGAGGATGTTAAATATTGTATGACGAAGAACGTCGCTATCATTATTAAGGGAGCACAAATGTTCGGAACAAAGAATGGGTTGACGGGTGGTCTTCGCCATAGAGACGGCGGCTCATCTTTTTTTCTACAGGCAGATTGAGTTGGCCTACAAGACGCTGTTCTTATTTTCAGGTGTGCCTCACTTTACAGCACATCACATCTGCTTTTGTTCTTGCAAAGGAAATTGCTATAATAAAAAAACTCAAGATGAACGACAAGGGTACATAAGCAGTATTCGGCAATCGGGCGCCTGGCATGCCTTCGACGAAAGCAACGCTTCCGTTGCTGCCAGCCTTAGCACATATAAAGAGCTGTAGCAAGAGCACAGGGGATCATTTCACACCCATTGAAATCACCCACATGTAATCTTGCATTCCTGGCGAGATTTTCGCTGCACGAATCAGCGTCTGCCAAGCGTCACATACATAGCGGCAAGCATGAAAGTCATGACCATGCAGCGGCCACTTACAGACATGGTGACCTATCATCAAGCCTTTTGGGTCACTAAAATAAATGGCATCCGTGACATTATCGCTTAAACAACGAGTTTGAATGAGAGAAATTTAGTAAGGGGTATTCAATCTTTGGTTACAAAAGCATTCACTGATAAGCTAGCGCACTGAATACTCGTCCAGTTTTAAAGCGAAAGCTGTTAACGGATTGGTATGGCAGTGGCAGTGAGGTTTTTGCCACCGCCGCCACCAGAGTGTGTAAACATTATTGCACGAAATAAAAAAAAATTTGAAAAATGTGACAGCTTTGCCATGATGGCGAAACAATGAACGCGATAGCAACAATTTGAAAGGTCACGCGCAAAATGGAAAGCAGATCAAAACGTGCCCCGCGTTTCTCGCGCCGCACAAATTACGCACAAAACATAGTCACGGGTACGGATGCACGCGAATAAGCGTCTCATTTGTTACTTCGCTGAGTCTGAAAAGCGCGCACTTTTCCCCAACAGGGACTGCAGTGATTGCAGTGATATTTGTGCGCCCAGTTACTACAGCAGAATAGTTCCACGTAAAGCCTGAGTTAAGCGAAGACGTACGATCCTCCTCTTCTCGCCGCCGGGACATAAGGTGCGCGCGAGGGAGCGTCGCTCCCCTTCTCTAAGCCGGACAAAGTACGCGTAGGAGATTGGGGCGTGCGCCGCTGCGCGATGTGACGATGTGCGCTCATTGCGACATCTTTCTGGTAATGCCGAAAACATAGCAGCGGGAAGTGGTAGATATAAATAGCCTGCCACTTGAATGGTGAAGAATGTTTTTCGGGGTGGCTAAGTGGTAAACGCCTCACTTTCACGACGCAGAGGTCTCACGCTTGATTCTGCACGCTGGAGTGCTTTCTTCTCGAAATTGTTTCTTGCGTTTTCATATATATAGATACGTATGCATATACGGTGCATGATATAGACACCGACGCCGGTGGCAAAAGCCAGCCGAGAGTGTCCATATAAATGCTATCGCAATAAAAAAATTCCGCCATATCCACGAAGTGAATGATGATGAGTGGGCGAAGCTCCGGAGGTAAACCTGGTAAACCATGAATCCTCTGTACATTTTGCCTACTTGATTTTATTACATCGCTCCCCCTAGCGTACGTCGCCGCACTAAATCGAACAATTGCCTTTAACCAATGACACGCGCCATATGTGACATCATTCCTATTTTATAAGATCTCGCGTCTTTCATCAACTACAAGTACCGCTTTCTAGTTTATAACATCTTGCATCTTTTCATCATCAGCTACAAGTACCACCATCTAGTAAACACTACAAGAACTAAACGAGAGGTGGCTACATACAGGAGATGGTACCGCCATCTAGTGAACACTGCAAGAACTAAACTAGAGGTGGCTACATACAGGGGACGGTACCGCCATCTAGTGAACACTGCAAGAACTAAACTAGAGGTGGCTACATACAGGCTACAGGGGACGCACAGCCCACGCCCTAAGGAGCTTCGCCCCTAAAACTTTAAAAACTTAGACCACGTTCTTTTCTATATGACGCGACACCGTAAACTTGGGTGAAAGGTGCCACCATTTGTGTGTTACTCTTTGCTTCCACCCACCAACTGCATTGGTAAGCAGCCACCTTTTGCTCTCGGTGATGGCTCTGGTGACAGTGATAGTGTATCGGGCAGTTATTTAGTACACTAAATCTCGCAGAAGGAAAGATGAAAAAGAAGGACATTGGCTCAGAAAAGTGCACGCGCTATTCGGCAAATAAAAGAACAATTCATTCGTTTTATTAGTTTTAAAATGACCCCCCAGAGTAAGTGTGAGCGCACCATTCAGTACATGAAAAATTCTTGTGTGACCCGGAGCGGATAAAAAAAGCACGTTTTAACTTGCACACTGTATATAAGATGAACAAAATTATGTATACATGTATGCATACTTGTGCAGTGTATGACAGGTATTCTTTTTTGATACATCGTTACTCATTCGTTCGAAGTCGTAATTTCGAAGTGGTCAGGCATCGTATGTCAGTATGTGCGTTTGCGATCATTGAATACAAAAACAGCGTATGGTTTCTTCGTACCCAGTTTAACATCAAGTAAATAGAACAGTACAAAGGAAAGCCATGTGATTCATATGCAGTAAATTTAAACAAGACGACTCCTTCAGTACCCTATAGATTTTTCTGAACTTCCCAAGCTAGAAGCATGGGTGAAACAAGCACGTTGAAAACGTTATTATCAGCTGCTACATAGTTATTATAAAGTAGATATTTCAAACGATATTTCCTACTCAGAAACTCGAGCGACCACGCACAAGCATTCAAACACATTAGTGCAGTACAAATGCCACAGTGCTGTGTCTAAACATTTCTTTTTTCTGGTTGCCATTCGTGAATGGAATATGTTAGCCCCTCTCGTTACTAACACTGAGTCACGTGCTCAGATTGAGTCAGATTGATATAATACCTTAGTATCTTGAATTGGCATCACTCATGCAACAGGAATATGTACTTGTACATTTTGCATGTAGCCGTGTGTTGAGTTTCTAAGGTTTCCGTGTCATTCATATCTATTTGAATTTTCGTTTCTGTTATACAGTGTAAGTTGAACATGTGTAATGAGAAAAAGTGATGTCTTTGTTTTGTGCATTGCTGACTGTTTAATATAAGTCTTCATATTATCTGTACATAGTGACCACCTCCTATGGTCTCCGTAGAAACGGAAGTATTGTAAATGAATAAATAAAATACATAACTACATCACTAACACTGAGTGACTGTCTCAGTTCTAGTTTGAAATTTAAATGGCTTTTTTAAATATCTGAACGACAAGGGTAATGAAACCAGTATATACTAGTTTCATGTTCTGTAAACAGCCATGTAAGCGACCTTATTGTTAAACTTGCCATTCTGTATGCACTTATATTTTGTTTATTATTTTGTGTAAACATTGCTTATATATAAAGGGCTAGGTTGATGTCGCTTTTATGTTCTGTATTACAGTTTTTTTCTATGATGACCAATCATAGCATCTGAACAGAGTGTTCACCTGCTATGGCCTCAGTAAAGAATGGCAGTATTTCAAATAAATAAATAAAACATAAAAATCTTCAAATATTCTGCCCTTCTACAGCCTTCAATTATTTGCACAAATTGCACTGATTTTCGTTAGTAGACAATGGGAAATGTTGTTATGGGTGTGCGTCAAACTTACATTCTCTTTTTATGCACTTTCTAAGGAGTAGTCTTGTACGTGTCAGGAAAAGTCAAAGGATCTTGCGAAAATCACATGAATTTAATAAATAATGGCTTTTTAGAAGTTAGAATGAGATGGCAGCATGCTGTCTTATGAATATCACACAATTTCCTTGAAATTGTAGTACCTATAATATCCGTAATTCACAACCCGCTGATTTTCCCCACCTTGCCCCTTGCCTACGACTTAGTTCAACACTATAAATTGATTGAAATTATATATATATATATATATATATATATATATATATATATATATATATATATATATATATATATATATGCCCACACACATACAAACATCGCCCCCACACTTCAGATACTTCCGAAGCCCCTGACATTGTAGGTTGAACCTGCGAGCAAAACTTACGAGCGCTGGCGACGAACGTACCTCCTGCAAATTTAAAACAAGTGGACCGTTAAAATGCGTATTCAAGGGATATATATGCGAATATATGTAGACGTCGCAGTCGTTTCTGCTCTCAAGCTAAGACACAGCCACGGCAAAACATCTCCAGCTTGAATGTTGACTGTCACCTAGTATCCTTGGAAAAAGAATCATACTGAATTGTTAAAACAGGAACCCCGAAAAGCAGCGGCTAATAATGGGCACCAGCTAGATGTCGTTTCACCAATAATAATTGCATAACCTGCTGGAGAATAAGAAATACCAAGGAAGGAAGGAAAGAAAAAAATAGAGGGAAAAGAAAGGCAGGGAGGCTAACCAGCCTATAGGCAGCCGGTTTGCTACCCTGCGCATGGGAGATGGATGGGGGAGATGAAAGATAGAGAGCAGAGAGGGAAGAGAGAAACAGCACATTCGGCAGCACACGCGCGCACACTTAGTCATAGTCCAGTCTTGTCTTTCGCGGTGTGTGACATTGCTGTTACAGTCGCTTGTTCAAGTCTGTGTCGCGTAGGAATTTCAACAGAGCTTTCGTCGCCTTCTGTTGCCATGTCTTCTCTCGGGAACTTGACAGAATAGTGGCCACAAACATTTGGCTGTGGTCGATGCGCACAAAAGCGGACGCCAGAGACTGTCTCTGGATTTCATACAACGGACAGTCACACAGGATGTGGTGTAGCGTCTCTTCGCCGTGACAGCCATCGCAGAGAGCGTTGTCAGGCATTCCTATGATAAAGGAATAAGATTTTGTAAATGCCACTCCTAGCCATAAGCATGCCCACTGGACTCGACCAAAGAGAAGCCACCCTTGTTCATCAAGAAATACCAAGGAATCGTAAATGTGACACTGACCTGCTATTAACGAAGCAGTAGAGCCTAACTAACAGATCATAGGGTAATCCCTACACAGAGGCGTGTTGAAAAGAAAAACAGACGAGGGCTTCTGCCTAACGCCGCCCGGTTTGCGATGCCTGCCATCGACTGCTTATCGAACAGAGAGGAAATGCCCTGGCCAGCATTTCGTCAGTAGGATGGAACGCGACGGGAATGAGCGTGGCGGCGTGGTCCGTCTCGGGAAACCAGTGGTTTCAGTGCACGGCTGCAGTTCCGAACGTCCCGCGTTCGATCCCGGCCGTGGAGGCCATATATGCATGAAGGCGAACTAGTATATAACTCGTATACTGTGCGGCGCCAGTACGCGTTAAAGAGATCCAGGTGGTCAATATTTCCGGAGACCTAGAGGACAGCATCTCTCGTAATCACATCTTGGCTTTGCAATGTAATTGCCGAGATACTACTAAGATGGCGACGTAGATCAATGTGAGTTCGTAATCGCTGGCACATAAGCTATATCATTAGCTCTGTGGAGACGGCTCTTACTCCTTGTTACCTCTCAGCAGAACTGACGCCATGCAGACCCCTTCGGCTCATAGAGCACTGTCCGCCGTTTTTTTGACTAACGCGGATTGGATCTAAAACAGCTGGTAGCGTTACTCTGCAAAACATTACAATTCTTGCGTATCACATTCACTGATTCGCTCTTATCCGAACCCGTGGCTTTTTCACTACTTTGACTACTTCTTTTGAAGTCAACACTGATTCAGTTCCATGTATGGTGGAACACAAGACTAAACAAATTGATACAGTAACACACGAAATGGCTTGGCAAAAGAATTTTTCAACATGGAATTTATATCAAAGAATTGTGTGGGTATTTTTTCGTTTATACGCGTTTGAAAACGTAGAAGCAGTTTTTTTACCCAATTTGGTATATACAAACAAGGAATTGTTAATTTTCTTTTGCCAAAGAAGGCTGGTTCAATTCACAGTCATTGTGACAGTATAATAATTGGCTCAAGGTCATGACACAGTGCTTGGTTCAAAGAATTAGGAAAGAACCCCTGGCCGTGAAAATTACGCCGCTGCCTGCGGCCCCAGAGAATGTGTTGTAATTGGAAAATACTACCCACTGGTTAATCATGGCTCATGATTTTCAATGTGCGCTTTTGAAATCGTTCAAGAGTTTTTAGATAACTCTTGTACGTAACGTCGCACAACTCCAAACGGTGAGTCATATGACTGTGACCGAATTAAAAGTATGGCTCGTGAAAAATAATGGCGAGGTTTTATATTGCATACAAGCCATAGGCTACCTTAGTGTACACACTCTGTACTTGCTTGTGCAGGTGTAAAATCTTAACGAAAAATACGCCCAAATGTTTAGAAGAACGAATTGATTCGATACGAGCGTTGTTTATTGTTAGGGTAAGAAATTGAGTATCAATTTGTTTCCTGCGGAGTAAAACACAAGGTATTTTACTTTAATACAGTTAGGAATGAGATGAATATTCCCAAATCGTTCCGAAATGTTCGACAACTCGGACATCACGTCATTTTTTAAAGCTGCTTTGTGGTGTTCATTAAAAACTAAAACAGTGTCGCCCGGGCACATCAGTGCCCTCGACCTCTGCGAGGATCAAGGGGCAGCTATATTATATAAAGAGAACAATATGGGGCTTAATACGGAACCTTGTGGTACCCTCAATTTAATATGGATTCATGATGAATTCATATTACCAATGACTACCTTTTGTTTGCGTGCCGATAAATACCTGGAAATCAAATGAAGGGAGTTACCTGCAAGGGCATAGAAATGCATTTTTCCAGTAAAATGAATATACTTATAGGGTCAAATGCCTTCCCCATATTGAGGGGCATCATTAATATATAAAGAAAACAATATAGGACTTAATACTGAACCGTATGGTACCCTTAATTCAATATGGCTTCATGATGAATTTATATTATCAATGACTACCTTTTGTTTGCGTGCCGATAAATACCTGAAAATAAAATGATGTGAGTACCTGCAAGGGCATAGAAATGCATTTTTTCAGTAAAATGTATAGACTAAAAGGGTCAAATGTCTTCCTCATATCTAGGAATACTGCTATTACTATACTGCTGTGTTATACTGCACCACTATCAAGAGATGACGTCACCACTAACCCCTTTAAAGCTAACACAGCAAGAATTACACGGCGCCTTTGAAAAAGATAGGTCCTCCTACCAAAACGTCATGAGGCCAGTCTGAGGCACTTTTACTGTTAATCCTGATTATCCCATTATCTTATTACTATTTAGTTTTCATGTAGCGCGGAAATAATATATTGCGTAATCACGATAGTTTAGGATGCATGCCACCGCGGATGCATACACCGACATACGCTAGGTCACCCGCAAGGAGAGCATGTCTGATATAAAACAAAATGATCTCGTAGTTGTAGAAATTAGAACGTGCTGCAAATGAAACCATCGTTGACACGATTACTTCTTAGCGCAGAATGAACAAGCGTCCTAAAACAATGAACAGAAGTTAACAACAGGTTCCAGCTTATGCTTTTTAGGCATGATCAACGCACAGCTAACAAACGCCGTATTGGCCTAACAAGTAATAAACCAAAGGCTGTTGTAGGCGGGCCCCCTTCTATTACCTCCAACGTCAGAGGCGGCCACCGCTACAACTCAGTTCAGCTCCTCCGCTGAATTCAAGCTTCCCATGCACACTATGCTTGACAATCCGGACAAAAGCAAAATTTTCTATGTGCTTAACTGCACACAAACTGCCCTTATTCTAATGAAATAATACACACAACCCACATAGTCCAGCACACATAGCCCAGCTTAGTGCTCAGGTGACCCTCTGCATCACGTGTTTATCCTCTTCTAACTTCTTCCTGTCTCGCTAAATTTCAATAGTCTTGGCTTCAGTGTCTCCGCAATGTCGAAGTTTTGCTCATTACGAGTGGTCTCACTCATACTTTGACAATTCCTGTGAATTGACTAGTTGCGCGCACCTGTTTAGCTACTAATCAACTCCTTCCATGTGATAGTTGAGCGTATTTGTCGTGAGCGGTTGGAGTGCATGGAAAGTAAACGCAAAAAGTTTCTAGCTGCTAAAAGATAAAAGAGCGCTGCATTTAAGGCTATATCATTTTTTGCCTATTTTGTTGGCGTTTGGGGGTCATAATTAAAAACTCCTGGGTATTAAATGTAGAGGTAGACAGTTGCCCTCAGTCGAGAGTAAGATATACGAGTAAGTAATTACATCTACGATTAGCCTAATAACGTAAAAAGTGGATACAAAGGCATGAAGTGAAATATTTCTAGTTCTAGAAAGCGGCGAAAGGCAAGAACCTTCGTACAAAAGCAATAACGTGTTTGCATCACTCCACCGGACCACTCCGGAGGAGCTGGAAAACCATTTCTGAAGCCGGGTATTTCCTGCAATTAGAGCTAGGATAAGGGAATAGATTTCCTTGCCAGTGAAATTGTTGCTAGTGATACTTTTAGCCATGCTGGTGATAGAAACCGGTGACGCAAGTGGCTCTAGGCCAACTGCAATATAGCCTAATGCCGGCTGCTTCTAACAGGCAGCTGCAGTTGTAGATAGACGGACGTGCTGGGTGTGCAATTGCTGCTCGGCTGCATCAATGGTGGCATCACTTCGCTGCTTGCATGTTGACCTGCTACAGGACAATACCATGGTAGACCTGCAACTAGGCACATTGCCTTCTGATTATTTTGTTAAGGCTTAAAAGTCAACGGAACATTTGATAAATTTATGTTTGATGGGAAGCAGATAACAAGAGGAGCACGAACCAACGTACATTGAAATGAGGAGAAACCGACAATCCTGATCTAAATCAGGCTCTTTATCAGGGTGGCACTGTGGGGCCGCAGACATCATCGCAGTCGATAACTCCCCTTTTTTTCAAGTCATGAGGTCAGACTTGCTTTCACCGACGTGTCATAGTGCATTGAAATACGCACTCGCGAGCGCACCTGCTGGCTAGTTCCCGTTTACGGCTGCTGCTTTAATACAGCAAGACTCCACAGTTAGGCACTTGTGGCAATTGATTGTGAAATCGACGACACAGTGGTTTTCAGAAAGAGGCGGTGTTCGTCGCCCTTGCTGTGCAAGGCTAGGGCCCTATATGTCAGTCTAACTTTCTCACGTACTTCTTTTGTTGTCAACGCTTCTCTGGAAAAGCTTTTTCTCTCGCCCAGGTACAAAGTGGCGAAATTGTCACATGCATACTCAATTCCTAGTTCGGAATGGAACGCTTAATACGTGGGGAAGAGGAAATACTTTCCAGAAATGCCGTCAGAACATAGCAACGAATTCAGAGGGTCTGTGCGACAACAAATGTACACTAGCCATGCAGATAGAGGTCAATTACCATCCATCGCTTTTGGCAAATCTCGCGTTGTCGACTTCCAGGTCAATAATAACAAGCGCCTTTTTGTGAACTCCTGGCATATTGAGGCTGCACCCGGAAGCATGAACGGACGTACAGGTGCACTGCCGAATGGGTATTTAACTGCACGAGGACGCATTGGTGAAAAGAACCTTGCGCCTTGACTTGAGAAGTAGGCTTTACAAACTCTGAAGATCTTTGCCAGCCCGGTGCCAACCGTGAAAAAGTGTCTGAAACGGACATTAAACGTTGGGCGTTCTTCATTTTAATGTAAGAAATTTTCACTTTTGTAGAATGCATTCATTGGTTGTCTATTTTCTAGTGCTGGGTGATGAACTGCATACGTTGGATGGCGTCAAGTCTCACCAAAGTATATGCATCAAGTAATTTCAGTGACACAAGAGTTAGTGCTTTTAACGAATTACGGCCTTTTCACTACCTCAACCTGTGATATAGGCGTCGCATTGAGGTGTAAATCTAGGTAGCAACTGAAAAGTTCGGAGCAAAACCAGCTTACGGACTCTTAGGCCTCGTCAATTAGCATAACGAATTTGCAGGTCGTTTTCTTTCTTCCTAAATACTAAGACACCTAACCTCAGGGAGATAAAATCAGTCTCAAATTATGGCCGCCCCTCATAATGAGAACCACGTACTCGTATTTGATTCTTTGCGGCAAACGTAACCAAGATTGAGGCGTGCATGCAGCACTTATTGTAGCTCTTCACTACACCACTTGTTGGTCTTCACCATCATATTATGAAATTTGTTGAGTGCCAGATATCAGTAAATTTTATTTTTTATTCATTTCAATGCCATAAAGACCAATTGGGCAATACAGAGGGTAAATGTAGGTTAATGCATATATATTAAACCACATAGACAGCAAACAGAATTTATATAAAAACAAACCAAGAAAAAATAGTGAGTAAATCAAATAACTGATTTAGGTCACATACAATAAGCAACACCAGTCGAACACATAAGCATGAGTGCAAAAAAAAACAAAGCAAGAAGGTAATTGAGAAAGGGCTTTTAAAAATTACAATAAAGAACAGTGATAATATAGAGCGAAAAAATAAATAAATATAGCACGCGGACATTGAGACAGAAGTTAGCTATGTTCCTCACTATACGAATAGCTCTGCAGCATCCAGTGAAATAAAAAGAATCCGTTAATTTGTCATTGTGTGGTGAGAGGGATTTAAACTTGAGTAGGCCTCATAATAAAGGCGAATTGCGAAACATGTTGGTCCAGGAAAGAATGGGGTCCGTGTTCTAAGCTGGACCCAGGTGGGTTTAGGTATGACGGGCTCGATAGATATAAGACTAGCCGAAGAATGAGTGGCTGCGATAAAGTGAGTGAAAGAATGATAGTCGAGTAAGTAGCCTGCGCATAGCCAGTTTAGTAAGATTAAGGTCTTTTTTTCAGTAACGAAACGCCTAAGTAACGCAAGTATGATGACGAGAGGAACCCAGAAGCTTTATCTATACCATTTCGTGCATGTCTATTTCAAGCCAGACTCATTTCGAGAAAGATCGATGCCTGTCACGAAGGACTGCGATTCTTGCCCGCGCACCCACTCGTCCACTGAAGGTCTCCAGTCTGTTGGGGAAGACAACTTCCGGCAACCAAGCACTCAGCAACGGCGCCGCCACGTCTTCCCTACACCTGTAACGAAAGGGGCACGCCTGCGTTCGAGGGAAAATTACTTACAGGTGGAACACGGGGACACGTATGCACCCAAAAAATTGACTGCTTCGGAATCGGTAGTTTACGTTCACAATCGAAGACGTCTGTAAACTGTGCCCCGAGTCCCGCTTAGTCAGCGAGTTTACGGAGTGTCCAATGCAACGTATGGAGACGGCTGCTAAACAAGGTGCCCTCGTTGCCTGTTAAGCAGGCGAAAATTTCCGTGGCACCCCGTCCACCTGCCCTACATGAAGCACGAGCTCGGCCTGGTTCATATACAACTTTTTTATCGGGATTTTTATATTGCGAAGCTTTTCTTAATCAAATTCAGCGAGTTTGACCACATCTATCTATCTATCTATCTATCTATCTATCTATCTATCTATCTATCTATCTATCCATAGCCTCCTTTATTTTCTGTGCCTGCGCTTTGCCGCCGGGATCAAAGGGAGCCGACCGTCAGGCTGAGTTCCCGCAATCACCACCAGGCGGCGCTGCCTTCCCAGAACTGACAGAGCCTGTTCACTGACTCCGGTGCTACCGCCGGCACTGACGGGTGGGTCCTTCGTTGCGCGTTTGTAAGCGCGGCAAGCTTAAAAAACAAAAGTGTGATACCACTCCCGTGTGCCACTTAAATATTTAGGAGAGAACATATGCAAGAGAGAAAGAATAAGTACGCAAGATAGCACATTGAACAGAACACCATATCTTCAAGGAAACGGTAGAGAAACTTGTTTATTGCGTATTAATTCATTCGCAACCTGCGGAAACGAACAAGAGGGCGTCGATCGAAACGTTCCTCACACGCACACAGTCTGACGAGCTTTAGTACCCTCGTTGACACTGTTCACAAGCAGCAATCACAATTTTAGCAATCACAATTTTTTTTTTCTGATCGCCGCGTCACTTCTCGGGGCTTTTGTCGAAGGCTGCAAGTAGCGCGGATATTCTTCGAATACGCTAGGCACCGCACCTTTCATAAGCCTTCGTGTTTTACATCCTTGCTTAAAATCAGAAGCAGCGAAATGACGACTGCACACGGTTGAGTAGCAGGAAGTGATGTTCGGCGTCCAATTGTCTCGTTAAATGACTTTTATCCACTTTTGCCGCAACTCCTCGTCGCTTGGAATTTCGTGGAATGAAATTCCTACTTCCTTCTTTTTGCTTGAAGACTTGCAACCGGGCACGCAACAGTACGCCATCGCACCTGACGCGGGTCATCACAGCCGAATGAACCACGGAGACTTGTGTGCGTAGGCCGCTGCACGAGACAGAAACGAGAGAAACCGTAAACTAACATTCCTGATTACTTAGCGGAATTCGCTGATAGGTGCGCGGAAAAGCCTCACGAGAAAGAAGCGCGAAAAATGATAGCAAAGCATAAAACCGGCCCTGCAAACACGAGGTGCAAACGACGTTGTTTGTTTACACGCACTCACTTATTGCCGCGTGTCATCTGTTCACGCAACACAATGAAACAACAGTTAAATATCATACTTGCTGAAAGTACTACGCTGCGAAGATAGGTGCGCGGAAAAGTATTGCCAGAAAGAAGCGCGTAAAATGATAGCCGCGCTTGACAACGGCCGTGCAAACGCGGGGTACAAACGACGTTGTTTGTTTATACGCACTCAGTTAATGCCGCGTGTCATCTGCTCACGCAACACAATGAAGCAACAGTTACAATTATACTTGCTGAAAGTACTACGTACCGTTTTGGTCGCAAATAATTGGTGTTGCAAACGTATGCGACACGAACAAAGGTTTCCTGTAGATGCGTCGCCGCGGCTGAATGCGCCGACTCGATTCTGGGATGCGAGCGCCCCTGGCGGACAGCAGACGCAAAAAGAGAGGAGGATGCGGGAGGCGGCCGAACGGGCCCGGCGGACTGACTGCGCGGGCACAGAAAATAAAGGAGGCTATGATCTATCTATCTATCTATCTATCTATCTATCTATCTATCTATCTATCTATCTATCTATCTATCTATCTATCTATCTATCTATCTATCTATCTATCTATCTATCTATCTATCTATCTATCTATCTATCTATCTATCTATCTATCTATCTATCTATCTATCTATCTATCTATCTATCTATCTATCTATCTGTCTGTCTGTCTGTCTGTCTGTCTGTCTGTCTGTCTGTCTGTCTGTCTGTCTGTCTAGCCGCCTATGACTTTTAGCTCCCCTAGCCGTTTGTATTATGGGATCTACACCAAAATTGGTATGCCATAACATCACGAGCATAAGTGACTAGTCATAATATGAATATCATGACATGTATGTCATGAATGTAATGATTCACATGTAAGCGTCTTGCTGCTTCTGCGGTGGTTTCGTTCACATGCCATATCGCAAAACTCGTAGAGTATGACATGACAGCAAGGCGAACATATGAGACAGGCCTCACGTGGAAATGGTGACATGCGTGTCATGTAACTACATTACCACATGCCACGCTCATGATGCGCTTGTGGTTATTTCACTAGCGTCACGTACACCAAGTATGGTATCACGTGACGAGAATGGATGATGAATTTCTATATGACTGCTGCAAATATGATAATCGTATGACATGCGTTTCATGTAAGAACATGACAACATGCCACTCTCATGATGCGCTTGCAAGCGTTTTGCTAGCTCACCCACTACACATGCTGATTAAGCCCGTGCTAAATAAAACTCTTTGCTTTAGAATAAAATTTTGCTATCCGCATTTATTCCAAGTACTTCTATGGCGACTTGTTGAAACTGTTTCTCCGTACTAAGCAATATCATGCACACGTATTTGATAGATGAAGGAATGAACACGTTTTGCCGAAAAATCAAAAAAAAAAAAAAATTTGGCGTCATTCATTAGTGACATAAAGGAGTATAAAACAATTTTCCAGCCCTGAACTGCTTTGTTTTGAGTATATTCATTACGATTTGAGAGTGCCATGTTAACCCAATTCCTATGGACTTTAAAAGACTTTAAAACATTGAAACTTGAGACTTCAAAGGGTGTTCAAAAAACGGGTCGAATAATGTTTAAAAATCAGCAAAAGACGCTATTTGCTCGCTGTCTTCACAGTTACGTTTTCTGTAGGGGAGACATCTTAGAAAGGGAGAAGACATCTTTTGTAACAGTTTTAGGAAAGCTAAATAATTATTGTTTTTATTTGTGGACTTCAGCAATTGAGTCATTTGGTAGAATCGAAATGTTTGATGCGAAAAACCTAGTACCTCTTTGAGATTACAGAAAAGTGGACTCTAGTAATCACTACAAATAATGGAATTTTCTAGAACTCTGTGGCGAAACCAAAACTGATGGATTGAAGAACTCAACAAGCAGACGACTACAATGACCTCACTGTTAAAAACAGCCTTTCCAGGGCTGCAATTCTTCCTAGTTCGATCACGTATACGTGTCAGGCGTTCTCTAATTGTGAGCGCAGTCCATAAACTTACACAACGAAGTCAGTTGATAGTTGATAAAACAATGGCCCCTCATTTTTTGTGCGTTCTCTTGTGTTTCGGTTTCCCCGCAGATTCGGGGAGAAGTTCATTATTTCATAAAAATTACTGGAGGCCACTATTCCTGAATGTCAAAGCGGCAATCTGTTTTCACATAAAGGTTTATCTATTCTCCCGTATGAAATAACTGCCTAACACCGCTAAGTAAAATGTTAATTATTTTATCCTACCTTATTACTATTTTAAGTAACATCTCCTATCCTCATGAGAGGACTGCCACTATTTAAAAAGCAATTGTAAAGACAGTTTTCAAAATATTGGACACATATCTTGAAACACCTTGTTTGTTGCTTTCTGTGGTATTTATTTCAAAGAACCACACAAAATGCTTTCAAAATAAGAAAAAAGCCATTTCGTTCTTTTTTTCTTTGTTGGCGTTGTGGCAAAATTCATAATGCCAGCATGGTGCTCTCGCGACGTCATGAAGAAAGCAGTTCTCGAACGGTCCGTATACTAGAAAAACCCATTATAAATAGTAACCTACTTTTATTTACATGTGGCCCTATGGATGTTTTGCCTCTTCTCACATTGGTGTCACTTGGAATAAACCGATCTCGCTTCGCATAGTTTGTTTTTTTTCTTCAAATACATGCGTTAATAACAGCGAGTGGCCAAAAAGCCCTAAGTACGCTCAGGATCTACGCATAATGGTTACATTACTACAATATTTTGCTGAGTTTCATGTCCCTAAACCACTAGATGATATTGAGATGCCATGGTAGGGGGCTTCAAAAATTTTTACCACGTGGTGTGTTTAACGTGCACTAACATCGCACAGTGCACAGACCTCTACTATTTAGCCTACATAAAAATGCGAGCTCCACGGCTGTGATGAAAACCACGAGCTTCGTGTTAGAAGCCGAGTACCCTAGCCACTGCCCAATTTAGGCGGATGATTCGTGCACCCATTGATTGATATGTAGGGTTTAACGTCCCAAAACCACCATATGATTGTGAGAGATGCCGTAGTGGAGGGCTCCGGAAATTTCGACCGCCTGGGGTTCTTTAACGTGCACCCAAATCTGAGCACACGGGCCTACAACATTTCAATGTCGAAATTGCTTAATCAAACATTTAGGGGTTTAACCTATCATACACCCTCCACGGTAAAGTCGACACCACATTCTACGGCCTATTTATCTTTCACCTTGTTGAGCAGCACCTGTTTTCACTGTATGTCATGCTCAGTTACACGAGCTCGTATCATAATCACACTATTCAGTGTAACTTCGAAAATGTGTTTTATGCTTGGCATTGTTGTAGCTTCATAGACACGAAGGGTGAAATTGAATTATTTTTAAAATTAGGAACTTCTCCTGGAAAATATCTAAATGTTCAATTCTATGACGCATAAACCCCTGATAAAAAAGGAGTCCTTGTATATGTACTCTGTCCAGGCAGATAAACCGTACGTCTGACGGACGCCAAACTCCTTCGAGACTTGCATAAGTGAGGGGTGCACGATGAATCATTGTAGTTTCTGGCCTTCCCTATGATGGTTCTTCTGGGTAGCACATAAAATTTTCAGACGATCATGAGCAGTGCGTCGTTCTGGTGCATGCGTGATGACGTAGTATATTATCAGTATATTTGACCAATGAATTGAAAGCTGCTCGTCCATTGAATAAACTACTAGAGCTTACGTAGCCAGAAATGCAATCTTTATGAACAATCAAGCATTAGTTTGTCTGTGTTGTTCATTTTACTAATACGCTTTTCAGCTCTTTATTATTACTATTAAACGGGGTTTATTGGCGCAAGTAGTACTTGCACAGCAGGTCTATTGATGCGGAAAGCTGGCGGCAGCAACGGACCCAATAATCACAGCACTCGGGGCGAACGCTCGCGCTTAGCTCCTCTCGCTAAAGGTGTGACCCACTGCGGCACATAATCTTCTTTCTCTCTACAATACCCCGGCGACAAAGACGAGCCATCCAGGCAAGTCAAAGTGACAAAAGTAAGAGTGGGTCGTGATAGGGCTTGAGACGACTCACGTGGAGTGGCTCACGACCAAGGCGTCACCTGTCTGTAGATGGCGTGACCGGCTCGATCCCGTATGTTACATGAGATCGACGTTCGACCACGCGATAAGGATCGTGAAACTCGGGGCCAAACTTAGAGGACAGACCTGGGGAGTGGAAGGGCAGTCGGAGCCAGACGAGCGAGCCCACGGCAAAAGTCTCGACTTGCTGGTCGCGGTCGTGGTGGTTTTTCGAGTGCTTGCTTGTCCGAGGTGAATGATCGGGCCAAGTGACGACACTCTTCGGCGTGGTGCACAATTTCAGAGAAAGGGTGGAACTCTGAGACGTCGGGACGATACGGCAAAATGGTGTCAAGGGTGGAGCATGGCTCACGCCCATATAAAATAAAGAAAGGCGAGAAGCCTGTGGTTGACTGCGTCGTGGTGTTGTACGCAGAAGTCACAAATGGAAGAATAACATCCCAGTTCGATTGGTCAGAATTGACATACATGGAGAGCATGTCACCTAGCGTTCGGTTGAAGCGCTCAGTTAGACCGTTGGTCTGCGGGTGGTAGGCTGTAGAGGTGCGGTGCACCGTGCGGCATGCCCGAAGCAGTTGTTGTACAACTTCGGATAAAAAGACACACCCTCGATCACTCAGCAGTTCACGTGGTGCCCCATGACGCAGTACGAAGCGTCGCAAGACGAAATGGGCTACGTCACGTGCACCAGCCGTAGGTAGTGGAGCTATTTCAGCATACCTTGTCAGATGGTCGACCGCGACAATGCTTCATTGATTTCCAGGGGCAGTGTACCGAAGGGGATCACTTAAATCGATTCCAATGCGGTCGAAAGGGCGCGCCGGACACGGTAGAGGCTGTAATAATCCAGGTGAATGGGCCGCTGTTTTTCGTCGTTGGCATAATGAACAGGACCGAATGTATTTTTGTACAAAGGTGTACATACCACGCCAGTAGTAACGCTGGCGGATCCGGTGATATGTTTTTAACACACCAGCGTGAGCATGTTGTGGGTCGGCATGAAAATACGCCCAGATATCAGATCGCATGTGGCGTGGTATAACCAAGAGCCATTCGCGGCCATCCGCATGGTAGTTTCTGTGGTATAGTTGCGCATCCTGTATCTCGAAATGTGTGGCTTCGCGGCGAAGAGTGCGTGGGTACGCAGACGATGAGGAGTCGGAAAGAATGTTGAGGAGAGATTTTATCCATGGGTCTTTCCGCTGTTCAGACGACATGCTTGAGACGGAAATGGGAGTGATGGGAAAGTTGGCGTCCGAATGCAGGTCTGCGCTGGATCTCACTGGTGATGGTGAGAGGGCGTCCGCATCAGAGTGTTCTCGTCCTGAGCGGTAGACGACACGAATGTCGAATTCTTGTAGGCGAAGAGCCCAACGTCCAAGGCGACCTGAAGGATCCTTCAGTGGCGCCAACCAACAAAGTGCGGGGTGGTCTGTCACAACGTCGAAACTCTGTCCGTACAAGTAAAGACGAAACCTGCTTAATGCCCAAATGAGTGCGAGGCATTCTTTTTCAGTTACGGAGTAGTTCATTTCCGCTTTCGTGAGTGCGCGGCTTGCATATGCGACGACGCACTCTGGAATACCGGGCTTTCGTTGCGCGAGTACGGCTCCCAGACCAACGCCACTGGCGTCTGTGTGCACTTCAGCGGGGGCACTTGGATCGTAATGGCGTAGAATGGGTGGCGCCGTAAGTAGGCGGCGCAGTGTAAGGAAGGCTTCGTCACATGCCGGGGTCCAGTTAGAAAGATTAGCTGGACGATTCAGTAGTTGCGTAAGTGGGGCTATTATCGATGCAAAGTTGCGGACGAAACGGCGAAAATACGAGCACAAGCCGATGAAGCTCCTAAGTTCTTTGAGGGAAGTCGGCTTCGGAAAGTTGGCTACGGCTCAAAGTTTGTCCGGGTCGGGGCCAATTCTATCCTTTGACACAACGTGACCAAGTATAGTAAGTTGGCGAGCCCCGAAGCGGCACTTCTTTAGGTTAAGCTGGAGGTTTGCCTTAGTAAGGCACTGAAGAATTGTGCGCAGATGGTCGACGTGGGTAGGGTAATCAGGAGAAAATACTATAACATCATCAAGGTAGCATAAGAATATCTGCCATTTAAGGCCGCGTAAAACGCTGTCCATCTTTCGTTCAAACGTTGCAGGTGCATTGCACAGACCGATTGGCATAACCATGAATTCGTATAGGCCATCCGGTGTAAGGAACGCTGTTTTGGAACGGTCACACTCTGCCATCGGAAACTGCCAGTAACCTGAACGTAAATCCATCGAAGGAAAGAATTCGGCACCTTGTAGGCAATCGATAGCGTCGTCGATGCGGGGAAGAGGGTACATATCTTTCCGTGTAATTTTGATCAGTCGCCGGTAGTCGACACAAAATCTAATCGAATCATCTTTTTTCTTCACTAGCACAACAGGTGAAGACCAGGGGCTAGAAGATGGCTTGATGACACCACGCTGAAGCATATCGTCCATGTGCTCTGCAATTACACTTCGTTCCTTGGGTGATACGCGGTAGGGGCGTTGCCGCATAAGAGGGTGCGTTCCAGTGTAGATTGTGTGAGAAACGGTGTTAGTTTGAGTCGGTGCCTTTTGAGGAAGGTCAAATTAATCACGGAATTCTTGCAGAAGGGTTATTAGCTGGTTCCGTTGATCCAGAGGAAGCTTGCTGTCGATAGAACTATCGAAGATACCCGAGCAGTAGTAATCCCGCGTAAAAGGAGGAGTAACAGCGTTCAGTTGAAGTTGCTGGCCAGAGTCGTGGGACTCAATAGGCACAATAACGTTGTCATCAACAGGAAGAACATAGCCCAGTGTTTCGTGAGCTCTTAAGGTGAGAGGGCAAGAGCTAGGATTGCGAACGACAATTCCGGAAGTATCTTGGTGAGGTGGCAGAACGGCGTATGGCAGAGACGTACCGTGGGGGCGACTGAAAACGTCAGATAGGGAGAACGCAACGGTAGAGCCGGGCAATTCAGTGCGATTGACGGGGACAACGATGGCACTAAGAGGGGGAACATGTATGTCAGAAGCAACAAGAAGCTTGCCAAGGTGAGTGAGCTCATTGTCGGTAGATGGCGCATCAGAAAACACAGAAAATTCCACTTGAGCGCGAGCGCCGTCAATTACGGCATGGTGGCGCGACGAAAAATCCCATCCAAGTATCACGTCCTGGGAATAAGTGGCCAACACGAGAAACTCGATGTGGTACAGGACGTCCTGAATGATTACTTTCGCTGTACATGCTCCGACTGGTCGAACAGGTTGCGTGCTCGCGGTATTCAGCAATACGTCGGAAGGCGGCATTGTTACTTTTTGTATCGAACGGCAGAGTTTTTGACTCATCACAGATACGGCGGCACCCGTGGCAACAAGCGCAAGAGTTCGTGGACCTTCAACAAACAGTTCCAGAACGTTTGTGGAGGACGGGCGAGGACTTCTACAATGCGACGATTTCGCAGCTCGTGCCTCCGGAGCTGCGGCAGTCAGTTTTCCGTCTCTACGGGGTTCGGTCGGTGACGCAGCGGGGACGGAGAACGGTAGCGGTGTGGTGAGGATGAGCGACGGGGACCGAATGATCGGTAGTCGGCAGCAGGGTGGTGGTCTAGTTCGGATGGGGACGGGTCGCGTTGCACTGATTGTCGGTCGCATTGACGGGGCATTTCTCGTTGCGCGTTGTACGGGGCCGGGAAGGAGTCGTCAAAGTACCTCAGAGGTGCAGCCGGGCACGTTGCTAAGCTCCGGCGGCAGAAGCGTGCCACGTGACCTGGATATCCGCTTGCATAACAGATTGGACGATTGTCAACTGTGCGCCAAGGGTTTCCGTTATAGCGCTGTTGTGTTGCTGGAAATGGCGTCGTTGGTACTCGGAGAGGCTGGGGAGTCGGCCGAAGTGGAGGTCATGGTGGAGTATTAGCAACAGCAGCGTAAGTCAATGGCGCGGTGACAGGTGTTGTCTGAGAGACGGGCGGCAGTGCCTCAGAGACCTGCGCCTGTATTACCTGTCTGATGGCGGGCGCGAGACGCTCAGAAGAGGGTTCCGTTGCCGGTTGATACGACAGACACGAAAGTTGTCGGGCCACCTCCTCGCGCACATATCCTTTGATTTCCGACATGATTGTGTAGTGGTCTCTACCAAGGGTCAATGCCGCGAGAGTTTTGTCGGTAGCCGCTGGCCGCCGTGTCATGACCCGTTGTTTGCGCAATTTCTCGAAGCTCTGGCAAAGAGTGGTGAGTTCGGACACGGTACAGGGGGCTCTTGGCCAGCAGCATCTGGAAGGCGTCGTCGTCTATCCCCTTCAAGATGTGTTTGATCTTGTCTGCTTCCATCATTGAAGGGTCAAGGCGCTTGCACAAGTCGAGCACATCCTCGATGTAGCTTGTGAAGCCTTCCCCCTGAAGCTGTGCTCGTCCCCGTAGACGCTGTTCGGCACGGCGCTTGCGTACCTCGGGGCGACCGAATACATCGGTAATGCGTAGCTTAAAAGCACCCCAAGTGGCGAATTCCGAGAGGTGGTTGTTAAACCAGAGACTCTTTACCCCTTTCAGGTAGAAGGGTACATATTGCAGCTTCGATGTGTCATCCCACTTGTTGCTTGCGCCTACCTTTTCAAATGTCGACAGCCAATCTTCTACGTCTTGCTCATCGGTACTGTCGAAAAAAGGTTGATCGCGCACGCGTAGCGCAGTGGGCCCGATGACCATCGGAGGCTGGGTCGTACCTTGCTGGGTGGTTTCTTCAGCCATTTCTGGGATGGCAGGTAGTTTCCTGTTGCGGAGTTCCAGGATGAAATACTCCGCACATCCACCACTCTAAAAACGGGGTTTATTGGCGCAAGTAATACTTGCACAGCAGGTCTATTGATGCAGAAAGCGGCCGGCAGCAACAAACTCAGAAATCACAGCACTCGGGGCGAACGCTCGCGCTTGGCTCCTCTCGCTAAAGGCGTGACCCACTGCGGCACATAATCTTCTTCCTCTCTACACTAACTTGTTATTTTGTAATGCTTCATAGTCTTTTCTCTACAGTTTTGTTATTATGTATTATGATTATGTGGAGGGAGAGGCGTTTTGCTTTATTTATGCGCCTTAATGCACGCGTATGTTTTCAGGGCTCTGGGTCATTTTTCGGGCCACAGATGGCAAGACCTTAGACGTGCTTCGATAGCGCAGAAATCAAATGAAGCGCTTATGAACTACCTGGAATAAACAAATTTGAATTACTACCAGTAGACTGCATACGGCCCCCCCCCCTACCCCATCTGTGCTAACGATTCTGGATGTTTCTTTCCTCCTATTTTGTCTTTTACTCGTTATATGTCTTCCCTCAAAGCAGAGTAGAAAACAAGATGTGCATCTGCTCCATTTGGCTGTCTTACCATGTACCTCTCTGTCTCGACGGAAAGCGCCGCTGCTATATAACTCTGGCATCTGCAGAATCAGCGAATGTCATTATATGAACTGGTGACAGACTCCACTCAGTTTGTGTGTGTGTGTGCAGACTGCGTTTGGGGTAATAGGACACGTGACACATAGATGTAAAGGAATGTATACAACTATTTACCAACAGCATGGCAGTGTTGTGGCGTAAACAGCCGCATTATTCCGGTCATCTGCTAATTGAGCTCACTTGCGCTGTCGTTTTGGTTTAGAATGTGAATGGTAAAAACAGTTGTCCCACAGTATGAGTTGCATTACTAGTCAGCCGCTGAATACTTCCTTCTCATTGCAAATCATACATCGTCGTTATCATCCACCCGATCCATTGATAGGACTAACTATATGTGTAACTTGGATGATATGCCCTGGCGATGTTCATCGTTACTGAGTAGTGATTAAGCCAACTTCGTCAAGTGGCTTTACGCCATCAGATGCCTAAACATGCGGGACCAGACGTGCCCACGATGCGGCGGTAAGGCTTAGCCTGCCTGTCCCAACACAGGAGAACCCCAATGCGTGCTAGTCGAGTCTCACAGGACTCGGCCCCACCGTGGTGGTCTAGTGGCTAAGATACTCGGCCACTGACCCGCAGGCCACTTGATGGAATCCCGGCTATGGCCGGTGCATTTTAGAAGGATCCGAAACTACTGCAGGCCCGTGTGCCAAGATTTCGGAGAGCATATAAAGTACCTCTGGTGGTCAAGATTTCCGAAACCCTCAACCACGGCGTCTCTCGTAAGAATATGGTGGTTTCGAGACATTGAACCCCACATATAAATCTCAGGACTCTAAATAAAGTTCAACAATCCGTCCATTTATTAATATGCGTCATAGTGGATACCATGCCAGAGTGCTTATACTAGATAGTGGTAATCGACAATTTAAGGCGAAAATTTCTGACACAAGTTTTTTTTAAACATCGGCTTGAGCTGCCTAAAATGGTAGTGTTCTTTTTAGGGGCGTCGGCACTGGGTCATTGCAACAGGAGCGGTACTGGGTCAGTCGGCACTGGGTCATTGCATATGGAGCGGTAGCCACTTGTATATAAGAATTAAAACGGCCACCATGCTAAGGTCACAAGTACATACTACTCATTTTCGTTGGAATTACTCTAAAAATACTTAATTTTCTACTGTACCATTTCATAATGAACTGTTAAAACAACTAATATTTTTCTCCTCATTTATATTATTTTCCCGAAATACCACTGTCACGTGATTCTGATTTTCCGTGGTGGGTTGAGCCATTTCTATTGCGTCCAACTAAGCGACCAGCTTGGAAAGGGGTGATATTTATGACGCTCTTCTAGCTTTTGCTCTGACTATATCTGTGTTACGCATGCACGCAGGCCTGGTGCTTCCCCCCCCCCCTTTTTTTCCCAAAGCATGGAGTATAATGGTCAGCACGTTTGCCTAAATATTATCAACAACAGTGGAGTCAAACATTCACCTCTCTGAAAGATAAATAAGCCAATTATTTACATGGCCTTTTTTTTGTAACCGTAAGCAAGTGCTAACTTCCCAGCAATACTCCCGTGACGGGGAAAGACAAAAGTGGATTCTAATGGCGAACAATTTGCAGACCCCACGTATAGCGGGAATTGATATTATGCGAAGCAACAATTAGGAAGGTTGATACTTCACTCTAAAATCAGCGTAACGTTGCAAGGTGGACGGATGTAGTACACAATAAACACGAGTAGAGATATTATGCGAACTCGCATATCTAGATAAGATGGAACATGTTGTTGAGAGTCGCGTAACGTCGGCAATATTGACCTTCGGAATACCAGCACCAGCAGTATTCCGAAGGTCATGTAAATTATGCCGTACATGGCTTTAACATCATGATTATCATACTTGCGCCTGGTATTTGTGCTCGTCGTCAATTCCCATTACGTAATACCAAATTTGGTATATTTTAAGCTAGCGAAACGGCCGTGACCACCTTATGACCTTCGCATGTAGTTATGTTTTACATTAAACCAAGACATGATTATCTTGCTTGCAGCAGCCATATACCTTCGTCGTCCTTCGCGTCACGTAATACCTATCTCGGTATATCTGAAGCAAGCCAAGCAGCCACGAGCGCGTCATGAGCGTGTCAAGTAGTCATGTTTTATATGATGTGCATGCCATGATTATCATGTTTCCACTAGTCATATATCTTCACTATCCATTTACGTCTTGTAATAACAAACTTGGCATATGTGACGATAGCGAAATGACCACGAGCACACCATGAGCGTCTTGTGAAGTAACGTGCTTATATGACACGCATGTGATGATTGTCATGTTTACACCAGCCATTTACTTTTGTCGTTGGTTCGCGTCACATAACAGCAAATTTGGTAAAAGTAAAGCTAACGAAGTGACAGCGAGAGCACCCTGAGCTTCATGTGTAGTCATGACTTACATGACGTACATGTCGTGATTTCTATGTTGGGGCCTGTCACCTATGCTCGCCATGCATCATGTCATACCATATCAGTTTTGTAATATGCTTTGTGAAAGAAACCACCGCAATAGCAACTAGACCATTACAAAAAGATCATAACATACATGTCACAATTTTCATGTTAAGGCTAGTTGATTATGCTCGTCATACAATCAAGTTATGCCATACAAATTTTGGCGTAGATCCCATTTTCGAAACGGCCAGAAAAAAAGAGGTAGTAATGAAAAGAAAAGGTAGGGAGGTTAACGAAGCTTTGCGCGGTTGCCTACCCTACACTTGGGTGGGGGAAAGGGGGAATAATAGATAATAGATAAAAAGGAAAGTAGAAGTGTCAGGAGCTGAAAGTCGTTGGTGGTTAGACAGTCAGACAGACAGACAGATAATAAAAAATAGATAGATAGATAGATAGATAGTTAGATAGATAGATAGATAGTTAGATAGATAGATAGATAGATAAAAAGACAGACAGACAGATAGATAAAAAGACAGACAGACAGATAGATAGATAGATAGATAGATAGATAGATAGATAGATAGATAGATAGATAGATAGATAGATTCTTAGCGAAGTTTGCTAAGAAATGCTTTGCGTTCAAAACAATTTCCTAAATGATAAAACATTTTTGCGTTATAAATTGTTGTGTGACTGCGTGACCACGTTCACGAATGCAGAAAATGTCGCCACATTTGATAGTTTGCCGGTGTGATGCTGGAAGTAGGAGCTCCGGATATATCTGGGTGGTTTCTCTCCCCCTTGATTTTTTAATTTGAAAGGGGAACGAGGACAAAGGGTGCGAGAGCGCTTTCTCTGACTCTAAATGTATTCTTCTGCGTGTACATGTTTCAGCATGCATTGAAAAATACTAGCTAAATTTATCGCTGTCTGCATATACATATAGCGCTTGTTAGATTACGGTTCTGAACACAATACATCCCACTCCGCCTGTCGCTCATTATATGTTATGTGCAGGTATTGGTTTGGTTATCCCTTTATCTGTTCGTCATCATCTAACATGCTTGATTGCGTAAACGCTTCTGTAAATGCGCTTGTAGGGATTCTTTATAAGGTTACAAATGTGCTTACGCATAAGTCTGTGAAAGCTCATGGTTATTTCGCGCGATCATCTTGTGTCATTCTGCAAAACTCGCTATGTTTGGGATTGGCTTTTTTAGCCCATGATATTTATATGAGGGAATGAATATAAAAAAGATAGAATTATTACACTTGACCTCATCACGCATACTGTTTTACATGTTGCTTTTCGTACAAATATTATTTGAGCACCTCAATCCCGTGAAAATATATGTGTTATTATGCAAATGTTCTATCATACCCCACTTGTAAACTTCGGAGTATCTTATTTCTATACTTACATGAAAAAATTTCAGCGCAGTTTTATGTGTAATATATTTGTTTATTATTATCGTAAAATTCCACACTTCCAACTGAGACGCGCAACAATAAACTGCTGCTAATATATGTCATAACAATGGAAAATTTTTCTCACAGGGTAGTATGATGGAGCTGCACCTGATATTCGGGTACCTTCTGCTTTTCCAAATGATGGTGTTGGGTTGTAAGTATAACGCCCTTTGTCAAGGTGTGACGCTCTGTTTACTTATAAGATGAGTTTATCGATTGAATAATATGTAGAGGTTAACGTTGCAAAACATCCATACGGTTATGAGAGATGCCGTAGTGGAAGGTTCCGGAAGTTTCGACTACCTGGGGTTCTTTAACGTGCCTCCAAATTGGAGCACATGGGCCTACAACAGATAACATGAGTTAACACGTATGTCAAAAAATGTCTCCAGCAAATTTTTCTGGCGCTGGCATTCCTAATCAGAAAAGTGCATTTGCTAATAGTGAGCATGATGGCAAGAATAATATAAAAGATTTTTCACACGCATGACAAGGCTTCTGCAGTATTTCGTAACGAATTTCGCTCGGTACAAAAGTGAAAACCAGAAATATATTTTGTGTTCAATTTGACACGCTTTATAATAGATAACATAACATTGTCATCATCATCATTATCATCGTCAACACAATCATCAGCCTGACTACGTCCACTGTAGGACAAAGGCCGCTCGCATGGTCAGCCAATCAACTCGGTCCCGCGCTGCTGCTGCCAATTTATACCCGCAAACTTCTTAATCTCATCTACCCACCTAACCTTCTGTCTCCCTCTAACCCGCTTGGATTCTCTAAGAATCCGGTTAGTTACCCACAATTACCCGCGATTATCCAGTCTACGTGCTACATGCCCGGCCCATGTCCATCTCCTCTTCTTCATTTGAACTATGATGTCCTGAACTCCGGTTTTCTACCTAATCTATTCTGCTCTCTTTTTGTTTCTTAAAACTACACCTACCATTTTTCTTTCCATTGCTCGCTGCGTCGTCCTCAATTTAGGCTGAACACTGTTTTTAGGTCTCTAAGTTTCTACTCGGTAGCTAAATACCAGCACGATGCAGCTGTTATATTCATTTATCTTGGGGGATAGTTGCGATACACCTGTCATTCTTTGAGAGTGCTTGCCAAAGGTGCTCTACCCCATTCTTATTCTTCTTGTTACTTCAATCTCATGATTCGGCTCCGCGGTTATGGCCTGCCCTAAGTAGACATAGTCTTTTACAACCTGAAGGGCACTATTATCTATCTTGAAGCGCTGGTCTCTTCCGAGGTTGTTGTACATTACTTTCGTTTTCTACAGATTAATTTTAAGACCTACTTTTCTGCTCTCCTTGTCTAAATCCGTATTTATGAGTAGCAATTCGTCCCCGGAGTTACTCAGCAATGCAATGTCATCGGTGGAGCCCAGGTTACTAAGGTACTCTCCATTAACTCTAGTGCCTAACTGTTCTCATTCTCGGCCTCTGAAAACCTCCTGTAAGCGTGTAGTAAATAGCATTTGGGAGATTGTATTCGCTTGCCTTGCACCCTTCTTCATTGGTATTCTGTTGCTTTTTTATGAAGCTCTATGGTTGCATTTGATACCCTGTAGATTTCTTCCAGGATGTTTACATATGCTTTTTTGACGCCCTGGTTCCACAGTGTCTGCATGACTGCTGATATTTCTACTGAATCAAACACGTTCTCGTAATCTAAGAAGGCTAATTATAGTGTTTGACTATATTCTGAGCATTTCTCGACTACCTGACTGATAGTATGAATGTGCTCGATGGTTGACTAGCCCGTTCGAAATCCTGCTTGTTCCTTTGGTTGATTGAATGCTAATGCAGTCTTAGTTCTGTTAGCAATTACCTTAGTAAATAGCTGGCATACTACTGAGAGCAACCTAATTGGCGTGTAATTCTTGAATTCCTTGTCATCTCCTTTCTTGTGTATTGGGATGATGTTAGCATCCTTTTAAGATTCTGATATTCTTCCCGTCAGGAGACACCTCGTAAACAGGGTCGCTAGTTTTTCTAACACAATCTGTCCTCCATCTTTCAGCAAATCTGATGTTACCTGATCCTCACGAGCAGCTTTGCCTCTTTGCATTCTCTACAAAGCTTTTCTGACTTCTTCTGTCTTTAGTGGTGGGGTGTCATCTGGGTTACTGCTAGTTCTTATATTAAGGTCGCGGTTGTGGAGGCTACTGTACAGATCTTTGTAAAACTCCTCCGCGAATATTACTATCATATCCATATTCGTAGTTACTTCGCCTTCCTTGTCCCTTAGTGCATACATTTGCTTTTTGCCTATCTTAAGTTATCACCATAGCGTACCTGACTCGTATTGTGGCACACCTCTAACACCACAGGAATTATCAACCACTTGCGGGGAACGATGAAGTCTGTATGTGCATACGGTATTCCAAACGCAACTTACATTAACGCACGCAACGGCCAAACGCAACGGCATTAACTTACAGTCTCGCATGTATTTAAGAACGAAAAATGCTCAAAAACCTCGGGTTGCATTTAAAACAGGCTTTGTGATGTTTCAGCCAGTGCAGAACCTGCAGAAACAGCGGCTGTGCTGTTCTGCTATTCTTCTGTTGTAATTTTTTGTGAGGCGTGATTTCGTGTGGGTCTCTGTGGTCACGTAATTTGATTAGAGACGATCATCAAAGGACATCTGCTAGTACCTGCCACTTTCACCAATAAAGAAGTGATTGTAGGCCGTAATAACACTTGTTCCACCCCTTAAAAGCCCACCCCTGAGTGGGCAACGTGGCAGCACGTTGACAGCAATGCTGAACGAGCACGTCTTCTTTCTTGTGCAGATTTTGACTGTCGCCTTTGGTGAGCATGCGCTTGCCGTGGAAAATGCTTCCATCCGGTTGGATTCGCCAGCTGTCGCAGCTCGAGAGGAAAACGACGCATTCACTGTTTCGACAATCTGCGATTTCATCGAGCCGATGCAGTATGAGCGTGTGGAAGCTACTGATTACAGCGTTTCCTTCGGAGTGACGTCACGACTTGACAGCTACTTATACCGGCCGACGTCCCTCTGGCACTTCAGTGGGCAACGTGGCAGCACGTTGACAGCAATGCTGAACGAGCACGTCTTCTTTCTTGTGCAGATTTTGACTGTCGCCTTTGGTGAGCATGCGCTTGCCGTGGAAAATGCTTCCATCCGGTTGGATTCGCCAGCTGCCGCAGCTCGAGAGGAAAACGACGCATTCACTGTTTCGACAATCTGCGATTTCATCGAGCCGATGCAGTATGAGCGTGTGGAAGCTACTGATTACAGCGTTTCCTTCGGAGTGACGTCACGACTTGACAGCTACTTATACCGGCCGACGTCCCTCTGGCACTTCAGTGGGCAACGTGGCAGCACGTTGACAGCAATGCTGAACGAGCACGTCTTCTTTCTTGTGCAGGTTAGTTATCTGCCCAATGCCAAGTGTGTTCGTAGTAATAATGTTTGCTTAGTGCTGCTACCTTGCCCACATGTGCTAAATGATGTTTGTTCCATTTTGTGCGTTTTTGTTGACTTGATTGTACAATGTGGGGATGTCGAGCAAAATCCGGGGCCTGATTCTGATAGTGATGAAGGGGTAACCGAGTTCAAAGCATCGCTCTCCGGTTTAAGTGATCGCGACCTGATACTCAATGTTCTAACAGGTCAGAAAGCAATTATCAAGCGCATGAATGACTTCAGTGCTGCGCAGAAAACATTATCTGACACACTAACCGAATGTAAGGGTAGGCTTGATTCGTTGGAATCGTCTCTTGCCAATTTATCCTTGACGCAAGGCAAACTGGAAGCCGTTGAATCCGAAGTTAGCAATCTGCAAAAAATGGTTGTTGCTATGGTGGATAAAATTGATGATCTAGAAAATCGCAGTCGTCGTAACAACATTATTATTCACGGTCTTAAAGAACCTGCTAGCGAAACTCCTGCATTATTACGGGAGAGCGTAACTCAAACTTTTTTGCTCGACCAGCTCGGCCTTACTATATCAGGAATAGAAAGATGTCACAGACTTGGTAGTAAACGGCCTGATAAAACGCGGCCTGTCATCGTGAAATTACTTGGCTTCCGTGAAAAACTTACAATTCTAAAAAACTGCGCTAAGCTCAAGGGATCAAACTACTATGTCACAGAAGACTTTTCTCAGAAAGTGAGAAATATTAGATCAAAATTGTGGGACTGCACCGCAGAATATAGAAAAAACAAACAGCGAGTGAGGCTTATCTTCGACAAAGTGTCCATTAATGATGTTCTTTACATGTGGGACGAAACCAGTGGTTCTATTGTTCGTGTTCCTAAACGCCATCATACAAGACGAACAACTGGTTGCAATTCCTTAAAGCTGCTTAATGTGAACTGTCGAAGCATAGTGAATAAGGGTCTTGATCTTGAACACTTGGTGGCAAATCATGAGCCTGATGTTATCGCGCTTACTGAAACCTGGCTGCACAGTGGTGTTTATGATAACGAATTCACTCCCCCAAATTTTTATGTTTATCGTCGTGATCGCAACTCTCGTGGTGGGGGAGTTGCCCTTCTCTTCAAGAAAAATTTGAACGTGGCCAGAATGTCTGATGCTGTAGACGTTGAAGCACTCTTCTGTAAGCTGTTTCATGAGAGCCAAAATGTGATTGTTGGTGTTGTATACCGACCACCAGCGAGTGATTTAGAAGTACTAGAGAATCTTAGAAAGTACATTGATTGCAATACAACTGATAACAATAAATTTATTTTGTGTGGTGATTTTAACCTCCCCAGCATTAACTGGAACACTCTTTCGGCTGACAGAAGCGACGCAAATAATAATGAAGCATTAATTGATATTGCATTTCAATTTGGTTTAACCCAACTAGTTAAAGACTTCACACGTGTTCACGGAACTAGTAAATCTGTGCTTGACCTTGTTTTTGTTAGTTCAAGTATTCGTGGTGATTCGAAATGTGAAATAGTTGAGGGAATTTCCGACCATAAATGTGTTTTAATAGAGTTCTCTTCATTACTACAGAAACCCATCTTTAACGTATCTCATTTTCCTGACTTCTCAGCTGCTGATGATACGTCGATATTAGACAGACTGGAAATAGCCTACGATGAACTTTGCAGTAGTATGATCACTGAAGAGTATGACGTCAATTCATTATGGCTGAAATTCAAAAATACAATTCACGCCTGCATTCAGCTCTTTGTACCAGTCAAGTATCGAAAAATCAATTCTGCGAATCCTTGGATAACGCGTGATAGCATTCACATTAAAAGAAAACTAAACCGTGCCAGGAAACAAATTAAGAAGAACAGTAGTCAAAAACGTATCGCTGAAGTGGCAATGCTCTCTCGTGAACTTAAGAAAAAGATGAAACAGGAACGTTTCAACTTCTATAACATTCGTTTGAGCACGCTGGTAAAGGAGGCACCAGCTAAGTTTTGGAGGACCATCACACCGAAGTCCTCAAGTACTAATACATTTAACATAGGCAATGATTTCACATCCGATGCTGCTAAGATTTCTGATGCGTTCAACACCCACTTTGAATCCGTTTTTTCCAAAGATAATGGTAGCATACCCTTATTTGACAAATTCCAGACATTACCTCCGATTGAAGATTTGGAAATAACAGAAAGTGGAATATTTAACCTCTTGCTTAATTTAGATGTGAAAAAGTCATATGGACCCGATAATATACCTAATGCATTCCTTAAACGATACGCTGAGTGGTCATCTAAATTTTTGTTAATTATTTACCGTACATCCCTTTCGACGGGTACTTTGCCTGATGACTGGAGAATTTCCAAGATAAAACCACTGTTTAAAAATGGCGATAAGCAGCTTATTTCTAATTATCGACCTATAGCTTTAACATGCACGTGTTGTAAAATTCTCGAGCATCTTATTCATAAGCATATTACGCTTTTCTTGGAAAATTACTCAATATTAACACCAATGCAACGTGGGTTCCGTCACGGCTTTTCTACTGTAACTCAACTGGTTGAAATGACACATGACTTCGCCGCAGCTATTAATGAGAGAAAACAGATAGACGTAATTTTTTTAGATTTTGCTAAAGCATTTGACAAGATTTCCCATTCTAAATTGCTCATTAAACTGAACACATTATTAAAAAACAGGAAACTGTGTAGCTGGATTAAATTGTATCTAACATCCCGGCAGCAATACGTTGTTTTTAAAGACACTCCATCAAACATGTTACCTGTTGGCTCAGGGGTTCCCCAGGGCTCCGTGCTTGGCCCGTTGTTGTTTTTGGTGTTCATAAATGATATTGTTGATAATTGCAGGGTTAAAATACGATTATATGCAGATGATTGTGTGTTGTATTCACTTATTCACACAGTTGAAGACCAAGTTAAGCTTAACACAGAAATTGAGAAACTCATGAAGTGGTGTAATTCTTGGCAAATGTGTGTAAACTATCAAAAAAGTGTGGCCATGTCGATAACAAATAAGAAGTGTCCCCTTGTTTACAATTATACAGCTGACGGAAACATCCTAAATCGAGTAACAGAGTACAAGTATCTAGGCTTGCATATATGTAGCAACCTCCACTGGGATCGACATATCGACTACATATCTAATAATGCAATGATGAAATTACATTTTTTGAGACGTTCTCATCGCTATTCATCTTACGACACTAAAATTCTGGCGTACAAATCTCTTATCCAACCCATTTTGGATTATGGAAACATTATCTGGGATCCTTACACCAATGTCAATATCCATAAACTAGATACAATCCAAAACAAGGCTGTCCGATTTATTTTCAAGAAATACGGCCCAACATCAGTCTCTGAATTAGTTGCCAAAGCGGGATTCAAACGGACTTCAGAAAGAAATAGAATTTCTCGTTTGTTGTTCTTCTTTAAGATGGTTAATGGTCGAATAAATAGTAACACAGGTGAATACTTAAAGTTCTCTTCCGGTTACTCTACCAGACAACGTCATAAACACACTGTCGTTCCTTTCCAGCCCAATAATAATACTTTCAAGTATTCCTTTTTTCCGCGCACTGCCAAAGAATGGAATGAGCTTGACAGCAAAATTATTGAAACAGACAGTATCGAGGCATTTGAAAAATTTATATCTGACTAGTGTTTTTTTTTCTTCGTGAAACATTTTTTATGTTGTTTGAAGTGCTTTGTTCTGTGTTGACTGCAGTATTGTACTGTTGATTTTGTTGTACTATGTACACCCACTCTGCTATGGCCCCAAGTTGGGGCTAGCAGTATTGCTAAATAAATAAATAAATAAAAGTGCTTATAAAGATTTAGTACAAACTAAATTGACTTTTCTTCATGGAATGTACTTTGTTTGTATTAGGGTTCTATTGAGTTTTTCTACTGAATTACAGAAAGATTTTGGTCACCGTTTTTCTATTGAATATATTTTTCGCAAATAGATTGAGCGTCTTTTGAGCGAATCAGAAGGAATTATTGACCAGCTATAGACCGAGTTAGAATTGAAAGAATTTTGTGGATTGTACATCAGCTTTTCTCTATAGGACAAGCTGTGTTTGAATTAGGCGTCTATTGAATTTTTTGTGTTTCAAAAGAATATTGGCCACCGTGTTTCTACTGAATATCAATTTTGGCGGATGACTTGAGCGTATTTTGAATGAGTCAAAAGAAATTGTTCACCAGCAAACGACTTTCTGTACTGCGTGTCAATTAAAATAATTTAGAACAGTGTATATTCAACCCTCATTGTGTTCCGTCAAAATCATCAATGAGCAAGCGAGTTATGAAATTGTCAAATATTCACGCTAACATTTCTTGAATATTTTGTTTCAGAAGTGGTACTGAATTAACTGCTATCAGTTAATTCTTTAAACGGTTGCTGGCAATAAAATAGGGGTAATCATTGAAAACTTGGAGCGGCAATTTCTTGTGGCATGCGTTATTTCAGTCGGAAACATGTTCAGTCCCTCAAACAAGGTATAAACTAGGGGGTAATCATAAATTAGGACATGGGTGCACTATTCCCATCAATAATACCCCCCCCCCCCCACACACACAGAGAGAGAAAGAGAGACAGAGAGATTATTTTTATCAAACCGACAATAGAGAGGACTCGAAGATTTTAGTTGGTGGAGCGCCTGTTTCCGAATATCTAGGGTGAGGCCTACTTCTAGAGAATGCAAAAAAAAGTGAAGGCCTTGTTATAAAATTAAAATATCTAGAAGAGGACAGCTCAATATTTAAACCCCAATAATTGCACAGTTGCATGTTCTAAGAACATTCTATGCTCAGTACTTTTTTTCGGTTTTCCTAACTTAAGAATAGAACGTATAAAGCCAATGAAAAATCACACACTTACCTTCTAAATGATCAATTGAGGCACGTGGTTCGCAGATACATCAAATACATTGAATGTGATCACAAATCAAGGTGATGGCGTCTATTTTTTTAGTTTGCAGAAAGGAAGCTGCACTGGAGCCTTCCGTGTAAGCGAGGTGTCCATTTTACCGCTGGAAGGTTGCGATGTTGGGTCTGATGAACAGCCGTGCCGCAGGTACAGCTGTCCATGTACCGCAAAAATTGCATCACATGCAGCAGGGTAACTTCTTCACTTTTGAGCAGATAGTCTGCGTAAATCACTGCACTCACTTTTCCCGAAATCAGGGCAAGAAAAATGAAGTGGCAAGAATGAGCCGCACGTGTGACTCCGGTGAGCGATTGTGAAGAAAGAAGTGCAATATGGAGGGATACACAACAAGCGCAAAGCAGCCATCTCAAACTTACACATCACACGGCCGTTGCTGGCAGCTAATGCTGTGAAGCTTGTTTGAGAGCAAATTTGAAGTTTTTCTAACGCAATGTAAACACTACAGATTATTCTTTTCTCGTTCTACTTTCTTGATCGAACAGCCAAAGGGCTCAGGCATTTTTTCACCCGTTCAGTGGTCGCCAACTCCCCGTGGTTTCTCCTCGTTAGCGTCTGCACGTGCAATCACCACCACTCTAGACTTGCTAAAAGAAAAGAAAGAGAGAAAAAAAACCGGTCAGACCAGCGGGATTTTGAACAATGGAGTGCGCATTCCACAGCCCAGTAATCTCCCCAACATGAGTCGACAGCAGGGGAAAAAGGGCCTGACCTTTGAAAGACGCCGCGACGAATCTTCAATCTCTTCGCGTAGAACTGCTACCACGGTACATCTTCTACTCATGTTTACCATACGTTTACTGAATAAATAATTACAATAGTAACAAAGTAACACGAATTATAATAATTTTAAAGACCCTGTCTCTCAATGCACAGAATCTCCATCGCTGTAAACAACGAATAAACAATATTTTTGCGAATCTTAGAAGGCACATTTTATTGGCGTCAATGAAGAAAACGCATGTACCACACTTGACTGCTACACACTAGTGTGTGTCAGATAAATATCCATGTACGCAATTCCGAAACACGTGGATCGGAGAGCAAATACGTGAAAACCTTTTTTGCTTAGTTTTATTTATTACATTACTGCTTCCCGGAGTTCTGCAACTGTTTTTATGATGCAGGGCCTCTAATGACGAATGCATCCTATAGAAATATACCCGCAATTAAACTGCAGAACACGCCCACACACGTGCGTTTTGTGCATTGGGCCCCTGATGTTGATGTAGCTAGGTGTCAACAATCATCTTCAGCTATCCCTCATTGAGAGTGATGAATACTACGTTAATTGAACAGGTGACTGCGGTTCAGTTGCACGTTTCTTAACGCATGTCAACAAAAATGTAGTGACTGCAGTTCAGCTGAACATTGCTTAACGCATGTCAAATAAAGCTGTAGTAACTGCGGTTCAATTAAACATTTCTTAACGCATGTCAATTAAAAATATAAAGAGTGAGAGTAAACTGACTTTTGAATACCTCATGTCAATTAAACTTTTATTGAGTGCGCTCATCAGAAGATTCTGTTTAATTGGCCATCTCTTTAGTAAAAAAGGCATTGGTACGTGGTCAATTGAAACTCAAAGTCTATTTTTGTAAGGTACATTTGCGTTTTTCACTGTGTGGCTACCGATTTGTCCGCAACCGATGCAGCAACCTCCTCTGTAGATGCAATTTGGAACCGCTGCTTGTCACACAACGTGTACGCTCGTACGTCATTCGGCCCAGCTCTCGAACACTTTCTCTGTTGAAGCTAGCTGGACGCATTTAGGATTATAGAAAGCATGTCTTGTTAATGGGTGATGTTGCGTGCAGGAGAATAAACAAAAGAGATGCGCACTGTTCGTTTTCAAATAATAATATTTATTATACGCCGCTAAGATGAAAAAACGTAATTTACAGTTTACAGTTCAACTAGCTCGCTTACCCTTTAGGGGAATTCGGGTTTTAGCGGAAATACAGGCTACGCGTTGAATGCGCGCTCATTTACAATATGTGGAATCATTGCAAGAACACAATAGCTGCAACTATGGCACTTAGAGCTCTGGACAGTGGTAAAATGCTTGGACAGAATACGCCTCGAATAGTTAACGTCTTCACTTGAATAATCAAGAAAGCTGCACTGCAGAGATCAGTGAATTGGTTACATTTTATTGCGTTAACATTTACACGAACACTCTCGGCTGAATTTTGCCTTCGGCGACGTCGACAACCACCACCATTCACCGTATATGTAAGCATAAATGTATTGTGACGTGAGTAATGAGTCGTTTACGCTGCCGGCTATTCAGAAAATCTATTTTTTAGAGAGTATGCAGCACTGAGCAGTCCGCCTCCGTGCTCGAGTAGCAAATGCCCTTCATCCTCTTCATCGAGCGCACCCGCGCGTCGACAATATGACTTCCGACAGCCTACTAGTAGCATAACTCCCGCCGGCAAAGGTGCCGTCTCAGCGAATCTAGACGTCAACGTCATTGGGCAAGTTGTACTGCTTCAGGGGTGCAAGGTTTACGATGTGGCTGGTCTGAGGGGTAGATGAAGTTGACGAGGCAGCAGGAGCAACTTCATAAGTGACGGGAGTCACTGCACGTAGCACTCTCTATGACCCTGTGTACTGAGAGAGCAGTTTTCAGACAGACCAACATGCCTGGTCGGAGGCCAAAGCAGAACCAACAAACCGTGTGAAAAGTGCGCGTCGTGGTGTCGTTAGCGACGCCAATGGTTCACTTGGGAGGTCAAAAGGCGAGCACGAGCGGCTTCGCATGTGTGCATGGCCCAGCTATTGGTTTCTATATAGGCACATTGAGTGGTCGGAGATGCTGGGCACGGATTGAATGTATCGAGGGGATATGTGAGTTCGCAGCCGAACAAGAGGCAAACTGGAGAGTAACCAACCGCGCCATGGCGCGAAGAAACGCACGCAAATGTCACGTATTTTAGAGTGAGGTCCCAGTCGGAGTGGTATGATGAAACCTACTTTGAAATCATGTTGATTAGGGTTTTGGTGAGACACTCCGTGAGGCCTTTTGTTTGCGAATTGTGCGATGTAGTAAGATAGTGCGCGTTTCACGTGAGCGCAGGATGTCCGCTCTTACTCTAGATAGATTTGTGCGGCCTCGATCTGTGAGGAATATGCGTGGACCATCATGTTGCAAGATCTGGTCGCATAGAAGTAAATAAGCGACGTCGGCGGCACAAATTGTTGGATGAGCGCATGTGATGACGTAGCGTGTGGCGTAGTCTGTGGCCTTAGCTATCCACCTGTTGCCAGCAGAAGATAAGGAAAAGGGCCGAGTAAGTCGAAGCTGACGCAAAAGAAAGGTTCAAAAGATATTTGAAGTGGTTGAAGGCGCCCAGCCGGAAGCTTTCACGATGTTAGGCGGTGCTGACATTCCGCACATGCCACAACGTATCATTTGACGGAGCGCGTGAGACCTGGTTAGTAGAAGCGACGGCGCATTGGGTCGTATGTGTTGGGCACGTTGAGGTGACAGGCAGTTGGAACTTCGTGAAGTTCGTGGAGAACAGACAAGCGGATGTGTTTAGGTATAGCATGCAGCGCCGTATGCATGGAAATTAAGGTGGTATAAGGTACCATTTTGGAGTACAAACGAGCGATATGATCGCTTCGATGCAGAGGATTTGAGACGCTCGATGATAGTCCGTAAGGCGGCATCGCGGCGTTGCTCGTCGGCTATGTGGGTCAGTGGAAAACAGCAGCACACGCAGGCTTTGTAGTCAATGATGGCGGCCGATTTGCCAACCAGATAGCGGGAGAGGCCATCAGCGTCCTGATGCAGGCGTGCATGCTTGTATGTCACAGAAAAGGTGTATTTGTGCAGTCGCAGAGCCCAGCGACGAAGTCGACCTCTGTAGTTCATTAGGGTTGAAAACCAGCGAAGCGCGTGGTGGTCCGTGACGAGAGAAGTGAGTGCTATATAAATATAAACAGAACTTTGAGACCGCCCAGACACGAGCAAGCGATTCTCGCTCCGTAATTGAATAGTTGCGCTCCGTTGGTACAAAGAGGTTACTAGCGTGATTGATAATGCGGTCGTGTCTCTGTTGACATTGGGCGAGAACGGCTCCGATACCATGACCACTGGCATAAGTTCGGACCTCAGTCTGAACGGATAGGTCAAAGTGAGCCGGGATAGGGGGTGTTGTCAAAAGTGTGGTGAGGCTAAGAGGAAGCAGCTTGAGTCGACCCCCACTAAAATTGGACGCTTTTCTTCAGAAGATTGGCAAGTGCTCAAGCGATTGCCCCGAAAACTTTAATGAATCGCCTTAAGCAGGAACAGAGCCCTACAAAGCTCATAATTCACAAAGCTTTCGTATATATAAAAACGCAAAACAGAAAAGTAATTCAGAAACATGACTCCGCCGCGTGGAGCCCAACTTGTCCCCTGTTGCTTAGGAGTGCTTGGCTTTAGCCACAGAGGCACGAAGGAGCACTCCTTCAACATTGTAACAAGAAGCTATTTTTAACTACCAATTAGCGCTGGCGATGCCCTTCTTGCAAAACCTATATTGTTTTCTGCATAAACAGCGACATGACGCAATAAGCGTGCGGCTCATCATCACAACCGGGTGACGCACGCTAATGCGTTGATATCCTACGCATACTTCGTCCCGCCAAGGGAATGGGTAGAAGACGCACGCGAGTGTGCGCTTATGACGTGGCGGGGAGAGTCATACACTTTGGGCTTTCACCAAAACGATTCTGTTGTAGTTACAGGGGGCACAAAGATTACTGCACACGATGCACAATCTTTGTGAAAAGGGCGGGTTTTTCAAACACAGTGAAGTAACAACTTAAACCCTTATTCGCCTTGACCTGTGCCTGTGACTACGTTTAGTGCACAATTTGTGTGTAAGCAACGTCAGGCACGTTTCTATCTGCTTGCCATTTGTTGAGTGATGCTCCAATTTGTTTGACCTGTACCTGTGACTACGTTTAGTGCTTCATTTGTGCGTGAGAAACACCATTCGTCACGTGATGCTCTGCCGGAAGAGGTTGCGGAAGTAGCGCATCGCACTGCTTCTCGGCTGTTCGGACGCTTGGCGTTTACCTGCTCTGTGGGTTTGGCCAAGAATTTAGTAGTTGGGATTGAATTTATCTTCATAGGCGTTTCTATCGTGTCTTATTTGATTAGCCAGCGTGTTTTCGGGTAGTATAAAATATCATCATCAAACGCCGGAAGAAGAAGAAAGAAGACTGCTGCCTGCAGCGAGCGCGCGCTACTTCACTTCTTCCAATAAACAGCATTCGTTCGAAGCAGTCCCTGGTCTCGATCGTCTTAATAATGGTGCCGTGAACCAGGATACTACCTCCTCACCGGCAAGAAAGGTCAACCTGCCACGGAGCAGCAGAGAAGAAAACGGCGGAGGAGCAGAGGATCGACCTGGATCGAGCGACGAGACCACGGTGGACAGTACGAGCATCAGAACGAACGATTGACAAGTAAGGAGTGATTGTTAACCGCCTCAATATGAGCAAAGAAGTGATAACGAAGAAAAGGAAAGTGCTTCGCTCCCAGATCACGCGACTGATTAACGCAGCCGAGCAGCAAATTAATGATGGAGCTAACCAGGAGCAGCTGCTTACAACGCAAGCGCAGATTAAAGCAATAAGCGACAGTCTCAAGAGCGCGAACGAGCAAATGGAAAAGTTTCTAACAGAAGACAACGCCGAAGCTGAATTCGAAAGCGCCATAGACTACGACATGAAATTAACGACGATCTTATCTGCAATAGAAGTGAGACTTCGACCGCCTGAACAATCGGATTCAACCGATAGGACAAGGCAGGTGACGCACTCAAGTACGGGACAAGAAGCAACGGAACTAGTTAAGCTACCAAAGCTCGAAATGATAAAGTTTGGGGGAAAAACTTTGGAGTGGAACCGTTTTTGGTCTCAGTACGAGTCGGCAGTTCACCTGAGACCGAACATGAGCAAGGGACAGAAGTTCAATTACTTGTTAGCATCACTAACCGGAAAAGCTGCGGCTGCTATTGAAGGACTTCAGTACTCGGCAGAGGAAAATTATGATAACGCAATCAAAATACTGCAAAAAACGTTCGGCAATCAAGAACATTCCATTGAAATGCACATGAATGAGCTATTGAGTTTGGAGAAAGTGAGGTCTGTTCAAGATACCGATGACTTAAATAGGCTAGTACAGAGAGTGCAAGTTAACATATTGGCACTCAAGTCACTAAAAGTAGAAACTGGGAGCTATGCGCCGATGTTATTACCGGTATTGAAAAGAGCAATTCCACCAGAATTATCAGTGCAGTTCAAGTCAAAAGAGGCTATGAGAAACAGCTCAGCGTCAGAAAACGGCGAGCAAAACAACGCAACGGGAAAGGAGTGCGAGGAAAAGCTGGACAGGCTTATGTTATTCTTAAGAGAGCAAGCGGCTTTTCGTGAAGAAACACAACGTGAACAAGAAAGGATAAATGCAAAACCAAGGGAGAACCGCGGACAGATGCGCACAACTTCAAGCTTCTATAGCTCAGCGGACAGAATATGCTTATTCTGCAAGCAGAAATCCCACGCAACCGAAAACTGTCGTAGAAGCATTCCAATGAATGAAAAGAAAGCTATGCTTACCGAAAATAGAGCATGCTTCAGATGCACGCGACCAAACCACACTGCACGCATTTGCACGGCACAAGTAAAATGCAAGCAATGCAAGGGACGACATGCCACGTCAGTATGTAGAACGGTGATGCAGAAAACAAGGGCAGAGCTGGTCTCAACAGCGCAAGCCGAAGCGACGACGTCTACGCTACAAGCAACCGAAAATATCAATCATAAGTTTGTGCTTTTGCAGATGGTTGTAGCGTGCGTAGAAGGAGAAACATGTGGCCGACATTGCGTTTGTTATTATACAGCGGAAGTCAACGTTCATTTATTGAAGCGAGATTAGCGAAAGAAATAGGTGCGAAGGTGTTGCGACAGGAAAGGCTGACGATTGGTTCATTTGGAGGAGACGAAAAGGTCAAACTAATGAACGTGGTGCAAGTGACTGTAGGATCACGAGAAACAAGCACGACAACAGTGATTGAAGCGTTACAAGTCGACGTTATCTCGCACAGTTGTATACCCACTCCAACTAAGAAACTCAGCGAGAAAATGAAACAGCTAAATATGCAAGTGGCTGATCACAGGACCGAGACGACTGCAACAGATTCTGTAGAACTACTGATTGGCTCAGACTATTATTGGGAATTCTTTACTGGTAGAACTCAAAGAATCGAGGACAAACTGATGGCTGTAGAAACTATACTGGGATGGGTACTGCAAGGGCCGTCAGAGCAAAGCAAGACAAAACTAACGCATAATCAAGCAGTCATGGTTCTGAAGGTCGAAGCTGCGGAGACAGAACTACAGCAAGAGCTACAGAAGTTCTGGAGCCTGGAGTCAATGGGGATCACAAGAACTAGTTTGGATAACACCGGAAATGAAGTGGTCGAAGAATTCGAGCGCAAGATTGTACAACAAAACGGTCGCTATCAAGTCAGCTTGCCATGGAAACAGAACGTAAACTTGGAAAGCAACAAGGAAAATGCGATAAAAAGACTACAGCAACTGACTAAAAGGCTGCAAAAAAATGAAGGCATGCTGTATCGCTACGACAAAGCTATATCAGAGTACATGGCATTAGGAGTCGCAGAGGAGGTCCAAGAGCCATCAGAACAGCCAAATGCACTTTGCTACTACATGCCACATCATGCGATCATTAGAGAAGACCGAGCCACAACAAAGGTTCGAGTAGTGTTTGACGCCTCATCACATTCTCGAAAAGGCATGTCTTTAAACGAGAACCTAGAGGCAGGACTCAATTTGAATGAGGACATGCTATCGCTACTCATTAATTTACGAAAAGAAAAGGTGGCGTTAGTTGGAGATGTTGAAAAGGCATTTCTACAAATCTCTATACATGAAGAGGATAGAAATGCAATGAGATTTCTGTGGTGGAAGCATGACGCTGAAGGAAGGTTAATGAATGAAGTGCAAACATGGCGCATGACAAGAGTAACGTTCGGAACAACACCAAGCACGTTTATACTGGCAGCTACAATTAAACACCATTTGAAACAAGTGGAAGACCAGTTTCCTGATACGACAAGGACACTGCAGAAAGCGATCTACGTGGATGATGTCATTTTGGGAGCAGCAACGCTTGATGAAGCAGTTAAGTTGTACAAAGAGGCAAAGCAAGTGTTCAGAGAGGCAGCGATGAATTTGAGAAAATGGACATCCAATGAAAAGATATAAACAAAATAATTGATGAAAATGAAAGAGACGATTCTCACATAGATATTCGATCTAGAGGATTTACAATGCTTCTGGGCTTGATACAGAAAGGACGATTGCAGTGCAGACAAGAATTCAACAAACCAGTAATAGTAATTCCAAAGGATGAGCATTTCACGGAACTGCTGATACGTCACGTGCATAAAATGGTATCACACGGAGGAGTTCAAGTGACGCTAGCGCAACTTCGAACTAAGTTCTGGATATTGCAGGGTAGACAAGCAGTGAAAAGAGTTCTAAACAAATGTGTCGTCTGCAAGAGGCATAACTCCAAACCGGCGACTCAAGCCATACCTCCACTTCCGGCAGACAGAGTCACTGAAGCAGAGCCATTCAAAGGTACGGGAGTTGACTTCACAGGACCTCTTTACGCAAAGGACAAGTACCAGATTGTGAAGCAATATGTACTGATATTCACCCGCGCGGTAACAAGAGGAGTACACTTGGAAGTTACCAACGATTTGTCATCGTCGAGTTTTCTACAAGCATTCCGACGATTTACAGCTCGACGGGGAATACCAGCCGTAATATACTCGGACAACGCCAAAACGTTTATAAAAGCTGGAAAGGAAATCAACAGAATGCTCGAAACAATTAACAACGAGGTCTTAAAGAATTACTGCAGGGGCCAACAAATTAAATGGAAAACAATAGCCGAGTGCGCGCCATGGTGGGGAGGATTTTACGAGCGCCTCATAAGAAGCTTGAAGACGTCGATGCGAAAAATAATATCGAAAAGCACAGCTTCGGTAGAGGAGCTACGCACTATGGTAGCAGAAGTTGAAGGAACACTCAACAATCGACCATTGACTTACGTATATGGAGAGCCTGACGAGCCAATGCCACTAACGCCGGCAGACATCATCGGTGGACGGCGACAGCTTCAAGGCGGACAAAAAGGACTATACAACGGTGACATTGAAGACGCATGGCGACGCAGATGCAAACTCGTGCGCACTTGGTGGAAAAGATGGCATCAAGAATATATCAAGGAAATAGGAGCTACGGTCAAAGCCAAGACATGGCAAGCAAAACCACTCTCACAGGGTGACATAGTGTTGGTTGAGGACAAGACTACAAGAACATTTTGGAAAATGTGCCGGATTGAAAAGCTCTACCCTGGGCGAGACGGAATAACAAGAGCTTGTCTCCTTCGCACAGGCAAAAAAGAGCTTCTAAGAAGATCGGTGAACCACATATACCCAATGGAAGGTTGTTTCAAATAGCCCGCGAGAGCTTATCACATTTCAACTTGGGCGGGCGGGAACCTATAAAATATCATCATCAAACGCCGGAAGAAGAAGAAAGAAGACTGCTGCCTGCAGCGAGCGCGCGCTACTTCACTTCTTCCAATAAACAGCATTCGTTCGAAGCAGTCCCTGGTCTCGATCGTCTTAATAGGTAGTAAGACTAGACAGATGCTATTTTTCTCATCTGGATCAGGGGCTTTCCTCTGGTCTGCTTTTCTTCCTCCACAAGAATTACCAGTCGACTTGTTTCTACGCAATGGCATCTCATCCGTGCTTGTGGCCTTAATCCTAAGCAATGACGATATCATACGGATGAAGAATCCAAACATGATTGTGATGGAGCTGAGAGCCACTACTACCCACTATCACAGCATCACAGAGGTCAGACAGTTCAGCAAGGGTGGCATTCTCTGCTTCTCGTCTGACTAGCTCCATGCTCGAGACACACTAAAATGCTTGGTATTCGCTACCAACCCAGTGAGAGCATTAATTTCACCTGACCTAGCTGGTGTCGAAGGCCTCGTTCGAGGTGTCGATGTCAACTTGACTCTAACTGAGATACTAGATGTGTTTTCAGAAGCAGGAGTGATAGCGGTTTATAGATGTAGTCGAGTTGTGGACGAGAACAAGGTCCCAACTCGGTCCTTGATTGCAACATTTGCCGGGTCGAATCGCCCAACCGAAATCAAAGCGTGGCCTTTATTATACAGAGTGGAGCCGCTATCACCTCGTCCCGTATCATGTATTAAGTGTTGGCGTCATGGGCACACAGTGAAAGTGTGCACGTCAGTACCTAGATGCAGAATTTGGGGTGAGACTGGAACGCCGAGTGCTTACGGCACACGTGACTGCATAGACTGGACACGTCTCGTCGACTCAAGCCTCCGTCTGGACTCTCTCGACTCGAGACAACGGTGCTTTGCCGACTATGGCTTGGTGTCGCCTTCACCAAAGCTTTCGCCTTCCGAATAGGCATGGAAGACAGTGCTGCTTGCGATCATTGCGGCAGCATGAAACTTTAGAGCACGTTCTCTGTCACTGCCCTCGTTACAGCGTGCAAAGACTGCAACTAGCTGCTGCGTTAGCTCGCCTTGACGACAGACCTTTGTCTGAACAATCAGTGCTAGAAAGACGACATGATTTGTGTGCTCACAGAAAATCAGTGAAGGCCTTACTAAACTTTTTGAGTGGCAGCGGCCTATTGTATAGACTGTAGCACCCGAGCTCCCCCCCTCCTTTTTTTTGCGCGCGTCTATTTCCCTCTTCGCTTTCTTTTCAATCTTTCTTCCCCATTCCCCCTTCCCCTAGTGCAGGGTAGTAAACCGGATACTCCATTTTCTGGTTAACCTTTCCGCCTATTTCCTTATTTTATTCTCTCTCTCTCTTGGGGTGACACGCACAACTCAAATGATTGTAAAAGTAATGAAGAAAAGTGCTGTCTTCGCCATGAAGCACACTGTGCTGATAACCCAAGTCGCTCAGCCAAGGCACGTGACATCCAAATTCTTGAAATATTAGACAGAATGCAATCCTCCCAAAAAGATGTCATTGCCGAAATTCAGGCCAGAAATCAAGGGTACGCAGGAGCAGCAGCCGGCCAAAACATAGCAGTGGAAACATCACCATCAATTGCGGACATGATTGAAAAGCCTTTGGATAAGGCTATGCAACGCCTTGCTACCACCCTGTGTGAGTCACTGTCGCATGTTATAAATAACCAAATCGCAGAAGTCTATGGAGCGCAAATAAATATAAGTACGCCTTCAGAAAATTTTGAGTCTGCACACCTGACAAGTGAGGCAGAGTCTGAGATAACTCCGTCGGATACACAGTCTGCAGAGCCCCCTGAAAAAGGCGTTCAGAGACAAAGCGATAGCAAACAGGAAGTTTCTCAGGACACGCAAGATATGGACATGAATCTCAAATGCCCATAGCGTTCTAAATCCCCTGTATCAAAAAAAAAACTGGCTCGCTAAACCAGGTAAAAAGCAAAAAATACCAGCAGGACAACCTTTCAAAACCGATTTTAAAAAAGTAGATTGGATAAGGTTGTTACCAAAACCATTCTCATAAAATCATAAAGTCTCGTAAATTGGAATTGCCGATTTCTTCACTCAGCCATAACAGATTTGTTATACCTGTCTTCCGAATTCTATCCGGCTATTATTGCATCACAAGATACTTGGCTTTCCACACTTTATTTGTTTCTCCTACTTCCAATCTTTTCGACTAGACCGTCCATCCAAAGGCAGAGGTTTAGCGTTTTCATAAACAATAGAATTAGTTTAAACGTTAAAATCTCGTACAAAAGTATGTCTTCTGAATGCGAAATTTTCACGCTAGATATTACCTTGGTAGAAAACTTGCCTTCCTCGCTAATAAACATATTTTTTCCTGTAGGCGTTCCAGACACGAGATTGTTAGGTATGGCTGCTAATTCAGACTAAAAAATTCTAGTTGGCGACTTCAATTCTTGTCATACGTGCTGGGGTTTCAGAACAGATCAATGTTGCCAACTGTAGTGCGACTGGTCGGTAGACAACAATTTATTGTGCCTTAACGCAAGAACTCCCACTTTTATTCGAGGTCGTTCACGCTCCACCTTAGATTTAAGCTTTGTAAGCTCGGCTATTGCTAGTACATCATGGACAGCGGTTGATTGAGCCTCCAACAGTGACACTTTCCTATAATGTTAGATATCGCTTGCCCTGTTAAACCATCTTGTTTCCTTACCCTGGTCTATACAAATTATTCAAAATTTTAACACGACCAAAAAGCTGCTTTAGACTCTCCCTTTCAAGAGGGTTAAGACACTATAGCTATGAAATTAAGGGCAGTAAGAAAAGGGCATACAAAAAAGCTTAATTTGCTGTTCGGCGAAGAGAATACCCTACAGCATTTGGTGGAATTCCGACAGTTCACGAGATCACAAACGACGACAGGAAGCTTGGAAGAGGCTAATGCATAATCAGTTCCCTAAGAACTGGTCAGTCTATAAATTTCTTGCCGCTGTATTCAAACGCAAGGTGGTCCAAGCTGAGGAACAATGTGATGAAAAAACATTTAGATTTCATATTGAAAGCTAAAAATAAGAAAGCTTGATTTTGGCATATGCGTTCTCGCAAAGTCCTGCCGTCTATAGTAAATAGTGAATATGAAAAACTATCGTTGGAAGAAACGACGAACTCTTTAGTGTCAATAGGCAGAGATCTAGAAATTAGTTTTTTTTTCGACTATATATGGCTCTTAACTGGCAAAAGTCTAGCATAAGCGCTGACTTCGAAAACGCAACGCTGTCTGAAGCATCAAAACTAATTCGAGATCTACTCTCGTTCGGTCCTGGTTCAGATTGAATCACAGTTTCGATGATTAAAGTTTTATTCGAGCTATCACCTGGCGACATCTTCAATCTTATATAATTATCTTTAAAGAACACCTGGATTACGTATGACTGGAGAATAGATAAGGTAATTTTAATAATAAAAAGCAAGGATTAGTTATTCACATAGAACATATCAGACCCATCTCGCTAACTTCTAACATGGTGAAACTCATAGAGAGGGTCCTCAACGGCCGAATAAACTTCTGGATCACGAATGTTATTATTAAAGCCAAACCAAATTGGTTTTTGCAGTGAATGCTCAATTCGGTGCGCCCATGTGGATTTAGAAAGTCGAATACAACTTACTCGTAAAAGGAAACAATACGCCAAATTAGTAACTCTCGACAGAGCTAAAGCGTCTGAAAGTGTCATGCACTTCATTCTACTGAACATCTTGGAGAGCGTAAACTTTTCTCGTTATATTAGGAAGTGGATAGGAGAATTCCTAAAATCAAGGGCATTTTTTTCCGTGAAGGATGGATTTTGTTCGCATAAGTTCAAACAAAAACGTTGTGTTCCCCAAGGGCCCGTCCTATCTCCAGCATTATCCAATATACTGATGAGCTCTATTTCAATTGTTCAGGATGACAGTGTCTACATTTATGCAGATGATATCGCCTTCTTCGCTACACAGAGTGGCATTTACTCACAACACAAAAAAATGCAAATACATATCACTACTCTAGAAATTTGGTTGCAATCCATTTCATTATCACTGAACATCAGTTAAAGTGCGCTCTTGGTGTTTCCTATAGCAGATTCGATTTCAATTTCTGTATTATATATTCAGGAACCTATTCTACAAGAAGATTCAGTCAAGTACTTTGGAAATATTTATCCTGAAAAGCTCAATTGGAGCACACATAGAATATATAAGAGCAAATGCACAACGGGTGTTAGGTTTATTACGCAGGCTAAGCAACCGAAAATACGGGCTGCGCAGAGACACGATGTTAATGATATATAAGGTTTATATGTGACCAATACCTAAATTTGGGTATATTTTTTTCTCGGGGGCTGCTGATTGTAAAATGAAACCGCTAGTAATGTTAGAGTGAGAAGCCCTGCAAATATGTCTGTGACTTGCAAGGTTCGAGGCGAATATTGTATTGCACTCAGAAGCGTGGGTGTAAACACTCCTCTGTCGATTCCGCCTCCTAACAGTTCAAACCTTCTTAGAGCTCTACAGTTTACTGGCGCGAAGATCAGAGTACGCATTTATTAGTGACCCTGACTCCTCGTTCCTTGCATATTAGCCATGATTTCGTACACCTCAGATAACGTTTGTTCAAATGAAACAAGATTGCATAAATGTAGATATTATCACGGTAATCGAAACTAATTCCTCAACCCTCAACATTAGGATAGAGTACGACGAAATCTTCCCCCAACAAGCCAAGTTGCAATCTTTTAAATTTTCGACCATTACATTAAAAGATAACTTGGTACATGCAGAAAAAAAGAATGTGATAGCTACAGATGCTTCGGTGAACATTAAAAAGGCAGGCGTAGGAATCGCCTTTGATTTACTCGGCTGGTTTTTGTCAGTGTGGCTTCCAGATTTTACTCCTATATTTGAAGCCGAGCTAGTAGCTATTATTTTAGCTCTCCGTAAAATTCCTACGACCCAGACAAGTGAAATCATCCCAACAGACTCACTTTCGGTGTGTGCAGCTCTGACAACCTCAGAACAATCTCGTGCCCCAGCAGCGTTCCGTCCATTAGCACCGCCACATTTAAAACTCCTGAAATTAGTGTGGGTCCCTTCTATACTTGAAGCCGAGCTAGAAGCTATTATTTCAGCACTTCGAGAAATTCCTTCGACCAAAACCAGTGCAATCATCCTAACAGACTCACTTTCGGTGTGTGCAGCTCCGACAACCTCAGAACAATCTTGTGCCCTAGCAGCGTACCGTCCATTAGCACCACCTCATTTAAGCCCCGCCGCGGTGGTCTAGTGGCTAAGGCACTCGGCTGCTGACCCGCAGGTCGCGGGTTCGATTCCCGGCTGCGGCGGCTGCATTTCCGATGGAGGCGGAAATGTTGTAGGCCCGTGTACTCAGATTTGGGTGCACGTTAAAGAACCCCAGGTGGTCAAAATTTCCGGAGCCCTCCACTACGGCGTCTCTCATAATCAAATGGTGGTTTTGGGACGTTAAACCCCACAAATCAATCATCATCAATCACCACCTCATTTAAAACTCCTGAAATTAGTGTGGGTTCCAGGTCACTGCGGATTACAAATAAATGAATCGAAAGATGCCTTGGCTCGAGCATCACTTGATGGACCATTTTTTCGGTACTTATTAAGTTGGGATAATTAGCAGGGGTTAAATACAGGAAATTCGCTATTTCTAGAGAGAGTTTGGAAAATATCACAAAATGAACAGATAATCAGCACCTCTAATTTCAATGGAAACCTCAGTGGAGCCTGCCAAAAAAAACTTGAAATTGTCATCTCCAGATTCCGGTGCCGTGTTCCGCCATAAAATTTTTATTTACACAGAGCTGGTCTGACACTTTGCTCCCTTTAGTCCGTTCTGCGACGAATTAGAAAGCATTAAACATTATCTTGGCTGAAGTCATAACTATGCAGTAATTAGGAAAAGAACTTCTAGCTATTCCGTTTGGAAAGCTAGTTTTAAATTTATCCACAGAAAATGTTTTAATTTTGGGGCCTCTGTTTTGGGAAATTGCCACAGAGATGCATATAATGCGATGCGTAATTTTATTCAAGGCTCTTAACGTTTTCCAACATGAGGCCTACTTTAACAAATGCTCAAGAAAAAGCTGGTTGAGAAGCAATTTTCAAAATGTGGATAAATATGAGACATACCAAATTAAGCGGGTTTGGCAAACTCAGCTGTCTGTTCGGCTCCAAAAATCAAGGTATAGTTATGATATTAGTGTGTATTTTCTTTTTGTTTTGTTTTTTCTCACTTTCTTAGGCAATAGTGCAGTTATCGCCCATATGAGACTATATTTTCTCTCGGCCAATCCCCCAGAGTTAGTATGAGTCTTGAATTCTTGGCTATAAACAAACAAACGGCGTCTGTTGCCAATGCCACAACTGCGTACACATTTAAAATTGTGCCTAGTTGCTATTTTCCAGGTTTGGCCGCAACTTAGGTGACGTTTTGCATTAAAAAAAACACAGTGAGCGTACGTGGCTCCACGGGTGCTATGTATAGTGATCCTTTATAATACTGTACGTGTAAGATGAGAGAATCGACAAGGCTGCATAGGGACTATAATATAAACAGCAGTTGCAGCGTAACCCGCTGAACAGCGGCTGAGTGTAGAAAGACCTTTCTCTTCGTCGGGCACACACGTGCACAGCCGCATGAAATGCCGTTCTGCATGAACGTAGCATAATTCCCGGTGGCAAAACACCATGTCGGTGCATCTAAATGTCACCGTCACTGGAAGAGCGGTAAGGCTTGGAGCGCGCCCCATGTACAATATCGGGAACCTGTGGGGCAGATGAATGTGACGAGTGGTGATGGCCGATTTCATATGTCACAGAAGCAACCACACGAAGGACTCGGTATGGACCTGCATAACGAGAAAGTAGTTTTTCCGACAAGCGAACTTCATGGGTTGGAGACAGAAACGAACGTAGCGGTGTCATTGATCATAGAAACGCAGTTGCTTTTCTTGAGAGATCAGATGACCAGTACGGGTGATATTGCGTGTGTGAGCGACCCGAGTGATAGCGTCCGTACTGCAGGAGACGAGAAGACGGTGCATAGAGGCAATGTTGGTTCTCGGCTAAGCAACGAAAAAATGAAGAGTGAGCGGCAGTGTCACGTCACGAGGAATTGTAGGAAATTGGCAGGTATGGAAAACAGGATCGAAGCTGGAGTGGTTGAAAGAAACATACTTAGCAAGCAAGTTTAGAGGGGCTCGGTGCAGACGCTGCGTGAGTACATGAGTGCGCGGAGGGTATGAGGTAGTGAGATTTGCCTAGTATTGCAAGACTGAAGAATGTCAGCCATAACCTTCGATAAAAAGGTGCGACCACAGTCTGTGCGCAGCTGGCATAGAGCTCCGTGTTGCCAAATCGTTTTGTAGGAGAAAGTCGGTGACATCTGTGGCGCACCTTGTTGGAAAAGCTCGCCTGATGGCATGACGCGCAATGTAGTCGGTGGCCATTGCTATCGCCCGGTTGCCAGAGGAAGACAACGGGAAAAAGCAAACTAGGTCTAAGCTAACGCGGAAGAATGGCTCTGACGGAATGTCAAGTGGACGAAGGCGTCCAGCAAGCAGCGTGGATGATGTTTTGTGGCGCAGACATTTCTCGTAAGCCGCAAGGTATCTTCTGAGTCAGCGTGCAAGCCCTGGCCAAAACAAGCGTCGGCGTATGAGCCCGTAAGCGCGTTTCACACCAAGGTGATCAGCAGTTGGGAGATCATGAAGATTGTGCCAACTGTCGAGTGAAAGTGTTTCGGAATGGCAAGCAGCTGGCCCGGTTAATCTGGCTCAAACTTTTGATGGTATAATACAGCATACTAAAAGACGAATGTGCGAAAAGGCTCATCGGAAGATAGTGTTTCGAGGCGCTCGACGATAGCACGTAAGGGCTCATCATGACATTTCTCACCATCGTTGTGGTTTGTTTGTGAAACGGAAACAACGCAAGTGTCGGTGTTGGTGGTGGTGTCATGAATGGTGTTCGGTTCATCGACCTGAAAGCGGGACAGAAAGTCTGCGCCCTGTCATAGACGTCCCGACTTGTACGTCACCGTGTGGGTATACACTCGCACTCGCATAGCCCAGCGTACAAGCCGGCCAGTAGGATCCTCCAGTAACGAACGTCAACATCGCGCATGGTGGTCATTTATTACAAAGAAGTTTCAGCCATATAAATAAGGGTGGGACATTGAGACTGCCCAAATGAGAGCAACATCTTCACGCTTTGTAATTAAATAGTTGCGCTTATCACTGACGTTGCGAGGAGGCGGCTAGCGTAGGCGATGATTCGGTCCTGTCCCCGTCGGCGTTGGCCTAGTGAGGCTGCAATCTTGTGACTGCTACCATCGGTTCAGACTTCAGTCGAAGCGGATAGGTCAAAGTGAGCCAATATCAGTTGAGTCATCTGGAGCATGATGTGGTGAGAAATAGCGGCAGCTTGAGCGGTACTCCACGTATAAGTCACGTATTTCTTCAGAATGTCAGTGAGGGGTCGAGCGATGGTTGCAAAATCTTTCACGAGCCTTCTAAAACAGAAAAAAATTTCTTCTAAACTCCGGACATCTTTGTCTCACTGAATGATGGAAAACTTATGCCTGCAATAGTTTTCTGCGCGTCCGGCTGCACAAATGCTGCGTCGACAAAGTGGCCCAACACTGTTATCTGCTGGCGTCCAAAGTGACACTTCGACGAGTTTGATTGAGGACCAGCAGTGCGGAAGATGTCGAGAATAAGTGACAAACACTGAAGGTGGGAATCATTTGTTGGCGAATGTACAAGGACATCGTACAGGTAACGCACGCATGTTGATCATTGCAAGCCGTACAGCAAATAGTTTATCATACGCTCGAACAAGGCTGGGGCGTTGCATAACGCAAACGGTATAACCTTGAACTAGTATAGGCCATTGGCCATCTCAAATACAGTCAGATTTTGGCCTTTTTCGTCGACAGTAATCTGCCTATAGCCGGAACGTAAGTCTAATGAAGAAAAGTATCGGGTACCGTGGAGACAATAGAGAGTTATAGTATACTGGGTTTACCGGGTTACTGGGTGTACCGTGATAGTGAAATCGAAGTGCGCATGCGCAGATACGCACGTCACCCGTACCGCTTCCCGCAAGCGCGCTATTTTTCAGATTTCATATTACCGTGATAGCTAGGTGTACGTAGTGTACGTAAACATGGCGGCGCTCTCAGACGCCCGCTTCGAAGTGATTTCGGCGTAGTTGTTGAAAAATTCCCCTTCTACGCCCCAAACCACTGTTCGAAGTGCCTTCACTTGCCTTCTGTTAGCTTCAATGACCGAGTATTACGGATAAGTTGGTGTAGTTGTTTTGAGATAGCTTCCCATTTCGAACGCACAAGGCCTAACTACAAGATTGATGTAAACAAATCGGCAACGTAGATGTTTTCGCGGTTAGTGCGTGGTTCACTTTTATTTACTTTTATTATCACAAAAATAAACTTCTAACAATGCTTTGCGCGATGGCATAGGCAAACATTCTCGTTCTCTTTTCATTTTCACTGTTTAACCTATTTACCATCTAATAGGTGGCGCCAACATCCCACCTGGGCACTTATATGCTATTCCGCTAAAATATAGGACGCTGCCCACAACGAACGGTCACTGCACAGTAACGCCATTCCCTTAAGCTACGCTATCACGCTAACGCTAAACTATAACTGTCTATTAGTGAGCGCCATCAATGTGGGGCGAAGAATACACGTTCTTTTAGGAGCGAAGCTCCTTATGGCGTGGCTTGGGCGTCCCTCGTATGTAACCACCAGTGGCACATACCCGAAATAGGTATAACACTTGACCTCCAAGGTGGTGCCAGTGAGAGATTTCTTCTGTGCGTTGTTTAACAATAAAAAATAGTGCTCAATGTACACGCCAATGGCTGCTAATGGGGAATGAGAGACATGAGCATTCGGCTTTTAGTCAACGCGCACGCTGCGATCCCCATTAGCAGCCATTGGCATGTACATTGAGCACTATCGGACAAGAAAGGGATGCTACATTATACTCGCTGGGTGTAACCTCCTTAGCTTTAGAAAGGTTTAGCGAGCGTTGAGCCGCAGTGCCATGAATACAATGAACTTGTATATACCATGAATGAACTCAAGGTGGTTAAAAATGAGAAGTAGATACGAAGCGCAAGCCATAAGAAAGTAAAAGCCGAATTCTCTTGTCTCTCATTTCTCATTAGCAGCCATTGGCATGTAAATTGAGCCCTATCTGACAGGAAAAGGTTGCTACGTTATACTCGCTGGGCGTAACCTCCTTGGTTTTCGAAAGGTTTAGCGAGCGTTTGGTCGCAGTGCCATGAATACAGTGAACTAGAATATACCATGAACTCGAGGTGGTTAAAGGTGGGAAGTGGACCCAAAGCGCAGGCCGTAAGAAAGTGTGCGTGTGCCACCTCTCGTTTAGTCCTTGGAATGTCCGCTGGATGGCGGTGCTTCTATATGGGGGATATATGATAAAAAGATGCGAGATGGTGGGACTTGGAGTGTTGAATAGATGAACGAACGGACACACAAACAGATGCATGGATGGACGCATGAACGGACGCAGGGGCGGATGCACGAAAGAACGCAGGGACGGGCACACAAACAGACGCATGAACGGTCACACAGACGGACGCATGAACGGACGAATGATTCGCCCCACTCTCCATCATTCACTCCGTGGATATGCTACCACTTTTCGGTATTCTATTAGAATGTGGTAATCAATGCAGGAGCGCCACTTGTAATCTTTCTTTCTAACAAGCATAACGGGGGACACCCGAAGGCTCCAAGATGGCTCCATAATCCTTTTGGCTAGCATACTGGTGACTTTTTGCTGAAGTACCGTACGATCAGTGGGAGGCACCCGGTATGGTCGACGGTAAATGGGAAGAGAAGCACCAGTGTTAGTGACGCTGTTTAACGAGCGAATCTTGGCCTAGTGGACTGCTGTCAATGTCCATAGTGTATCGGTATCAAACAAGAAGGTGTCAGAGCACGGCTGGTTGCTCAGGTTTGAGGTCCGGGGCGATTATGGAGTGTAATGCTCCATCGATGCACGTGCCATCCTGCGGAAGACGTGGGAGACCGGGACATACATCTGCCACAAAGCTGGTGACGTGGTCATCTGATAAAGGTCTAAGCATGACAAGTGTTACTGCTTCAGGTAACACTTGCTTTTTGAAACCGAAATAATAAAAGGTGAATATGTTCGGTTAGAGGCCGTGGGTACGATGGAGTGTAGCACAGTAGTGTCACAGACCAGGAGAACCTCAGGAATGGGCATCACGATATAGCACGGGGGAGGTTGTTGCCAATTCAACGATTGTGAAAGCTTTAGGTGGTATTAGAAAGAAGTCATTGGTGCAGAGGCTCTTCGGGAGTTTGGGACTAGAATTCGGAAGACGAGGAACTTCTAGGCAGAGAGTACCGGTGGTACAGTGGATCATCACGGAATGCGTCGATAGGAAGTTCATGCTGAAAGTTAGGTCATAAGGACAATTTTGAGCACCGTAAATAAAACGGCAAATCGGCAGCTGTCAATGCTGACACGAGCGGTACGCATTACATTGGTGGCCACAGTTTCACCACCGGCGACACGGAGGAGTTTATTTAGTCGTAGCAGATGTGAAGACTTCTGAGTAGGTGACACAGATGTGCCCTCTTATGGACATTCGAGCACCAGTATCGGCAGCCACATACACCTCAATCCACATACACCTCAGTAAGACCAGCCACATACACCTCAATCAACTTTGCATTAGCAGGGAGTGTCAACAGAGGACTTGCATCAGTCAAAATTTGTGCAGCACAACCTCCAGGAGCTGCATGAACTAGTGTCCGAGAGGATTCATAGTTGGTCGGCGATGGATAGCAGCGTGCTCGGGGCGACGGAGAGCGGGAGCTTTGCGGTGACGACGACCAAGCGGTAAAGCGGCTGTTAGGGGAAGCGGAGGAAGCGTACAGACGACTGGGCGAATAACAAGAGAAGTCGTCGAATGTGTGAGAAGAAGAAGATATTGGGCTATAGTTTGGGGATTTACAAGTGCGATGTCAGTACGAGTTACATCATCAACTCGGTTGAAGCGGAAACACATTGGTTGGTCGTCTGCAGTTTTCCATTCTGTCGGAATGCAGGACCTCGGAATAAAATATGAGTTATGCGCGGTGCATTCATTGCCATCGGCCTGGATTTCGGTCGGGAGACTCAGCAGGCTGGAAGAAAATCGAGCTTTGAAATTCCTTGCGTTGCGAAGGCTCTAATAACAAAGACGGCTGGAGGCATTTGGATGGTGTCATGGTCGAGTGGAAGTGGATGAAACGGCGCCGGACTGGACGCCTCAAGCTGCTGCCGAACTATACGAGTCACGTTGTCCTGCAGGGGGGGGGGCGGTCTTGAGATCTGTGCAGGGTGATGCGACAGCCGTGTTTCGTAGCCGCCAAAACTAAGGAAGAATAGGGCGGGCTTTGGCGATTTCGAAGTGGCTGCATTCCTTAATAATAAAATCAATGGTCGCGACGTTGGCGTACACGGTCAAGTTGAAGGCGTTGTCCGCGATGTCCTGGTTTATGTAGCGTACCTTGACATTTTGTCATTTGCTCGTCCGCTTTTAGGCACAGCGCGAGTGCGTCTTGTATGTGCGAGACATAGAACTCTTGGGTGTCGCACAAAACATGCGGGGTGCCGTACTGGGAAATGATTACGTTGGCAAACATCAAGGTAGGGTCCCATTGGTGGCTCTGGCTAACGCGCTCGTACATGCGGAGCCAGTAGCAGACCTGAAGGCCAGGTTTTGCGAATAACTTATCGGGATCTTGGGATTGGGACGGTGCGGCCACTGTCTAACTTCGTGGTGAGGACGAGGAACGTTCCACTTCCACCAAAATCTTGCGTTGGAGAGGAAAAGTCTATGGGGCTGTATAAAAAATTTAGTATAAACAGCAGTGTGGCGTAATTGGTTAAGCCATGACCGAGCGCAGACATTTTCGTTTTCTTCATCGGGCACACACGTATGTAACAGCATAGAATGTAAATGTGCATGCATGTAGCAATACAATGTGTCTTTTCAGAACGCATACCAGATTCGCACGCTTTCGAGCGCTCGTACACGCATCTGTTTCTCTGTGTATTTAACCCTCTCAGTTTTGATGTCCTCTAAAAAGAAAACAAAACCATCTTATTGCCAATAGTGACATACTTAACTTAGAAATGGAAAGCAAATTGGTGGAAGATAAAAAAGACACTTGCTGACGCTCAATAATTGATTATATCTTCTTTATTCCTAAATATTGTTACGGGAAAGATTTATTCACCGACAGCAGGTCTCGCTAACGGCTTAAAGAGCGCACAGTCATGCAGGCCAACGGGAGAAGCTCGAGAGACCAACTCACAACAACTACGTTGTCGTCTTCCTCCTTTCGGGTGCCATCTCACCTGTGCCGAACTGACAGTTCTATACACGTATCATCATCCCGACCGGTAAGGCACCGTCTCGGTGCCTGTTAAATGAGCGAGTCCGCGTTGTAGGGCTAGAGATGGGAAACGTGAACTATTTCCGTTCTGGTTGCAGCAGCCGATGAGTTTGTGGTAGCAGCCATCTCGTAGGTCACAAATGTGACCTGACGAAGGACTCTGTAGAGCCCAGCGTATCGCGATAGTAGTTTCTCGCAGAGGCCGACACGTCAAGATGGGAGCCACGGGTTCGCAAGAGATTTCGGAGAAAAGACGGCATACTAATGTCGACAGTCGTAAAGGGACTTTTGTGCTGTCTGCGATGACGAAAACCGAGCGCGGGCTACCACGCGTGCCGTGAGAACATGGGTGATCGCATCCTGAGCGTACGAAGTGGAGGATGGTTGGTCTGATTAAAGCAGTGTGTCGAAGGGCAGTAAGGCATGACGTCCGAAGAGTGGATAAAATGGGGAGTAGCCTGCTGTTTCATGACACGACGAGTTATAGTCGAAGTTGACGAATGGCAGAGCTATGTCCCAATCAATGTGGTTGGTAGATACGTACATGGAAAGCATGTCTGTCAATGTGTGGTTTAGGCGCTCTGTAAGGGCGTTAGTCTGAGGGTGGTAAGATGTGGGTAAGTAGTGACGGGTAGCACAAGATCGGAGTAGATCATCAACCACACGAAATAGAAAGTAGTGACCATGGTCTGTGAGCAGGTGAGACGGAGAGCCATGCTGCAGAATAATATCGTAGAGCAGGAAGTCGGCAACGTCTGTTGCGCAGCTGGGTAGTAGCACTCGAGTGATTGCATACCGAGTGGCATATTCTGTTTCCACTGCAATTCATTTATTTCCAGTTGTAAAACTAGGAATTGGACCTAGCAAGTCTCACCCCACTCGATAAAACGGCTCGGCTAGAACTTCAATAGGTTGAAGAAGACCGGCAGGGGGAGTCGTAGGCTTCTTTCGGTGCTGGCAGAGGTCGCAAGATGCGACGTAACGGCGAACGGAGCGATAGAAACCCTTCCAGAATACTTGCAGTCAAACGTGCTCGTAAGTTCTGGAGACTCATAGATTTCAAGAAGTGGGAGCGTCGTGGAATAGTCGCAGAACATCCTTTTGCAGGTGGTGCGGTACGACGAGTAAAAGTTCCGCACCGTCAGGGTGTAAGTTGTGGCGGTACAAAACGTTGTCTTGAAGGAGGAATCTGCTAAAGAAAGGGTCAGTATGACGCGATTGAAGACGGTCAATAATAGTCAGCAGTGATGGATCTCAGCGCTGTTCGTCAGCCACGTTCAGAAAGTCGGTGGTGGCTAAAACGCTGGCATCAGATTCCAAATCAGTGCAGTTAGGTGGATCAACAGAATTCCGGGGTAAGCAGTCTGTATCGCTGTGCAGCTTTCCAGGTTTGTATACAATCGAGATTATGTACTCCTGTAATCTAAGTGCCCACCGGCCGAGTCTTCCTTTAGGGTCCTTCAGCGTCGACAGCCAGCCAAGCGCTTGATGGTCCGTGATGACTGTGAACGGACGTCCGTATAAGTACGGACGGAATTTCGCAATGGCCCAAACGAGGGCTAAGCCTTCTCGCTCAGTGATAGAATAATTTTTTTCCGCTTGCGACAGAAGGCGACTAGCGTAGGCTATAACACGGTTGGTGCCATTCTGTATCTGAACGAGTATAGCACCAATGCCATGGCCGCTTGCAATGATGCGAAACTCTGTTCGAGCCGCTGGATGAAAATGAGCCAACACAGGTGGTGATATGAGGGCAGTAATCAACGACGCGGAGGAATGTTCTTGGCCCTTCCGCCAAGAAAAGGCCACGTTATTTTTGAGGAGATCCGTGAGGGGCCTAGCAATATCCGCGAAGTTGAAGATAAAGCGGCAGAAGTATGAGAATAGCCCAATTAAAAATGCGAACTTCTTGTGTGGAACGCGGAACCGGGAATTCTCGGACGGCACGAACTTTGTCATGGTCGGGTCGAACACCAGTGGCGCCAACAAGGTGGCCGAGTAGTTGAATCTGCCAGCGTTCAGATGAGCATTTCAGTTGGAGACCAGCACAACGAAAAACGTCAAGAATTGGCAAGATACGAGACAGGTGGCTTTCGAAGGAGGGAAAAAGAACGATTACATCGTCCAGATAGCAAAGGCAGGTTGACCAATTGAAACCGCAGAGAAGAGAGTCCATTATACGTTCAAAAGTAGCCGGGGCATTGCACAACCCAAAAGGCATGACCTTCGATTCGTAAAGACCGTCGAGTGTGATAAATGGTGTCTTCTCGCGGTCGTGGTCGTCGACCGAAATTTGCCAGTATCCGGATCAAAGGTCAAGTGACGAGAAATAGTTGGCGCCATGGAGGCAGCCGAGTGCATCATCAATTCGGGGTAGAGGACAAACGTCCTTCTTGGTGATCCGATTCAGGTGTCGATAGTCGACGCAAAAGCGACAGGTATTGTTCTTTTTAACTAAGACCACAGGAGATGCCCAAGGACTCGATGAAGGCTCAATGACGCCTTTGCCTAGCATATTCTCGACCTCCATCTGTATAACTTGGCGTTCAGCATGTGACACGGGATAAGGGCGTTTGTGGAATGGACTGGCGTCACCGGTGTCGATGCGGTGGGTTAAGGCACTTGTTCGGCCCAGGGGACGGTCGTCGACGTCAAAGATATCCAGGTAAGAAAATAGAACACCCCGGAGCGCTGCAAATTGGGAAGGTAACAGGTAGCTGGATATCATTTTGTCGAGGAATGCCTTATATTGCGAGGTGATGACAGGTTTCGCCACGGTCTTAGTGTCAGGGGTAAAAGAACAAATCGATCATTCATCAAGAGTGGAAAGATCGGCTAAAGTGACGCCTTGGGGAAGAACTTGGGTCGACGTAGAGAAATGCAGAACTGGAAGTGGCGCCGTGCTGTCAGCAACAACCACTATAGTATGAGATAGTGCGATGTGGTGCGTAAGGGTCAAATCCATCAGGGTAGCCACCAGATAGTCTCCATCAGCAACGGATGGAAAGGGTTACACAGGAATGTAAATAGCTGTCTGGGGTGGTAGCCGTAGAGACTCCACGGATCGTAGCTGAGTGCGACTTGGAGAAGGGGAATCGGTGCACAAAGGCAATTCGAGCCGTAAGATACCTGTCGAGCAATCGATGAGGTTGGAGTGGGAGGTTAAGAATTCAATGCCAATGATGACGTCGTGTGGGCGAGCATCAAAGACTGCGAAAATAACGGAAGTGTGGTAGCCGGCAACAGTAACGCGGGCAGTGCACATGCCAAGCACCGATGTTCGACTTCCGTTGGCCACTCGAACAGTAGAGAACATAGCAGGTGTGAGAACCTTTTTCAGGTGAGATCGAAGAGTTGCACTCAAAACAGATACTTGGGCATCAGTGTCAATTAGAGCAGTAATGGCGTGTCCATGAACGAACACTCGAAGTAAAGTGCGTCTTGCATTTATAGCCAGTTGAGGATTCTCGTTCCGAGTCGTCAACGCAGCACCACCTCCAGGAGCTGCACTCGTCAGTTTCCCGGGGAATGGCCAGAATAAGACGGAGAGCGGCGGCGTTGAGGGGAGCGTGACGGCCGACCCAGAGGTGACGGCGAGCGGCTAGACCAGGTTCTTTGGGCGACGTCAGCGTAGGACGGTTCGGAGCGTGGAGATAAATGGCGAGCTGAAGGGTGCTGAAGATGGTCATCCGGAAAAGCGGGTTGCGAATAGTGTTCATGGTCCTGACGGCGGTCGACATTCTGAAAGGTTGGCCTGAAATACCACCTGTGGCGGCATTGGCGGGAGATGTGCCCAACTCGACAGCAAGAAAAGCAGATGGGTCGATCATCGTGCGTGCGCCACTCCGATGGATTTCGGTAGCGTGGTAGAAACCGAGCAGTTGAAGCTGCCGCAGCGACAAGTGGAGCAGAGTGGTGGTCAGCGTTGTGGGCGGGAGAGCTCACGGGCTGCGGCATGATCCTGCTGGGCTGGGGAACCTGGACGCCCAGGTTAGGAAACTCCTGACGTATGATGGCTTGAATAAGCGAAAATGTTGCCCAGTTGTCTTGCACAGGGGGCTGATAGGAAGTGGGTGCGATGGCCTCCAGCTCCTGGCGAACAATCCTTGGGATGTTGGCAGGAGGCGCAAATGAACGGGGTGCCGCAGAATCCTTGAAAGATGATGTTGCAACGGTGCTTGGTAGTCTCGTGAACTGGTGGGTTATTCACCTGCTTTTAGCTTGTTCAAATCATCGGCATTCAGATATGATGATGTGGCATACTTTTCTTCTTCTTCTGGCACAACACACTTGGGACATAAGCTAGTAGTGGGTAGTCTGCTGAGGAGAAAAAAAGAAGTAGTTGGAACAATGGCGGAGATGCAATTAACCGCGCTGTGTTTTCGGAACCATGTTTTCTGAGTGCTATATTTATTGGTGACCCGGACTACGAACGCGACCTTCCATGGAGCAGCGTGAGCATCCCGCCAGCCTCAGCCCTGGTACCGCTGCCACTGCACCCGGCCATGTACCCTCTTTAGGTGTTGTTGGAGGTACTGCTACCAGGACGATACCACAACTGTGCCTTTCCAATTCCTCCTTATGGTTCATTCAAGTCGAGAACAAGGTCCGCATTCATCGCATCACGTCAGAAGTTCGCAAGCGTGAGCTCCTTGTTGAAGCGTTGCCGCCACAGGCAATTTCCGAAATATGCGACATCCTCGTGGGCCCGCTATGGGACACTCCATATACGACAGTCAAACAGGCTCTTCTTCACCGACTCGTTCCGCCTAAGCATTGGTGCATTCAGCAACTTATGTGCGATGAAGAGCTCGGAGACCGCCGTCCGACACAGTTTCTACGTAACCTGCAGCACCTGCTTGGAACCCAGCCGTACGGCTCGGAAACATCCATACTATGTGAGTTGTTTCCACAGCATCTTCCACCTACCATGCGAATGGCTCTTGTTACAGCTCAGGATAAGCCGCTGTCGGAGCTGGCAGAAATGGTCGATGACATGATGGATGTTGCTCCGTCAGTCATTAACGCTGCCCACACTTCTCTGATTTCAGAACCAGATTCCCTTTGAGAAACGGTAAAAGATCTCGCAGCTGAAGTCGCCAACTTGCGTCTACAATTGCTGAGCATTCGCAACTTAAATCACCAGCCTCGTATACATCGACCACCTCTAACGTTGGGTGCTCCGCAATGACCGCTCCACCAGCCGGAGCACTGCTTTTCACCGCAGAACACATGCTATTATCACCGGCGTTTTCGTGCCGCGGCTAGCAGATGTGTGTCACCTTGCTCATGGCACAAAGAAACGCTCCGGCCGATCGTCAATAACAGCGGCGGGCGATCAAGGCCAAGCATCAAGCCACCTCTTCCACATAACCGACAGAACCACAGGTCTGCGCTTGCTGGTAGACACTTGAGCAGAAGTCAGCATAATTCCGGCGTCCCAAACTGACCAGCGCCTTCGCGAGAAGTCAACTCCTTTACAAGCGATCAATTCTTCGGTCATCACAACTTACGGACAGAAGTCTTTGACCCTTGATCTCGGTCTCAAGAGAAAACTGCATTGGTTATTTTGGATAGCAGACGTAGGCTACGCAATCTTAGGCACCGATTTCTTAAGGCATTTTCGTCTGCTCGTGGATATGAACCGCTGTCGCCTGGTGGATAGCTATACCGGCCTATCGGTCAATAGTTTTCTCTCACGCGCTACGGCCCTAAACCCCACTTACGTGAAACCGCCCACGTCACCATATACAGCTCTGTTCAACGAGTTTCCAGAGATTACAACGCAGTCTCCCATGAATAAGACCACCAAGCACACTGTGACCCACTGCATTGTTACCACAGGCCCACTGGTTCACTGCCGCCTTCGCAGACTTGGCCCTGATAAACTTCGAATTGCTCGCAACGAGATTGAGCATATGTTATAGTTGCAAATTATTCGTCCGTCATCAAGCTCGTGGTCGTCGGCGCTACACATGGTTCCCAATAAGAACAATGACTGGCGGCCCTGTGGTGATTATTGAGCTCTCAATGCAGTCACCGTTCCAGATCAATACCCATTACCCAATATTCAGGACTGAGGACTGTACTGCCTTTTTAACCAGCAGAACTGTATACTTGAAGATTGATCTTGTGAAAGCTTATCAGCAGATCCCCGTTGAGCCTTCTGACATTCCCAAAACTGCAATAATTACCCCATTTCGGTTCCAAGAGTATTTACGAATGCCTTTCGGTTTGAGAAACGCAGCTCAGACATTTCAGCGTTTTATAGACGAAGTCACAAGAGGCTTGCCGTTTTGTTTCGACTATATCAACGATTTTCTCGTTGCCAACAAGGACGCTGAAACGCACAAGACACAACTACGTCAGCTTTTCCCTCGACTGCGTGATTACGACCTTGTCATCAATGTAGAAAAGTGTCAGGTTAGAGTCTCGGAGATAGCATTCCTCGGACATCAGATAACTAAAGATGGTGTCACTCCTCTACCTGACAAGGTTCAAGCTAGCCTCGAGTACCCGCCTCACACGTCCATACGCAGTCTACGACGTTTTCTCGGACTCGTCAATTTTTATCGCCGCTTCATCCCTACATGCTCTACACTGCTCTCGACGTCGCAAGCCGAGTCAGCCGCACTTCCCAGGAACACGGTCTCGGATCAAGCTTTTGCTGCTGTTAAGACCAAGCGCGTTCAGGCCGCCCTCCTGCACCACCCTTCACCAACAGCTCCTACTAGCCTCATGGCGGACGCTTCTTCAGAAGCAGTTGGGGCCGTTCTTCATCAATGGATCAATGGTGCATGGGCTCCGATTTCCTTCTTTTCAAGCAAGTTACGCGACACTGAGCCCCGATATAGTACTTTCGGACGGGAGCTCCTTGCGGTCTACCTTGCGGTGAAGCATTTCAGGTACTTCCCTGAAGGGCGACAATTTGCCATTCTTACCGACCATAAGCCCCTTGTTTCGGCTTTACATTACTGCAGTGCCACGCACACTCCTAGAGAACTTTGACACCTTTCTTTCATTGCCGAATTAACCACAGACATACGTTATGTAAAAGGCAGCTTTAACAGTGCACTGGACGCTCTCAGTCGTATTACCATCAATGCCATGACAGGCACCACCGACCTTTCATTGTCCTCGCTCGCGGAGGCACAGGCATTAGACAATGAGCTTCCATGACTCCGATCCTCTACTTCCCTCCGACTGAAACAAGTCAACTTTCCCGACAACGACGTTACGCTCTGGTGCGATGTTTCACACAAATGCACTCGTATCTATGTTCCTTCACAGCTTCGTCGTGCTATTTTTGACACCCTCCACTTCATCTGGCATCCAGACACAAGAGCTACGCAACATCTGGTCACTGGTTAATGTCTGGCCGCGCATACGCGCTAACATTCGTGACTGGGTTCGCACTTTCAGAGCATGTCAGCATATCAAGGTGCAACGGCACACCAAGCCTCCATGGGGAAAATTCCTTCTCCCTGATGCACGTTTCGACACCATTCATTTGAACATTGTCGGGCCATTACCTCCATGTCGGTGAAATACGTATTTGCTTACGTGTATTGACAGGTACACTAGGTGGCCTGAAGCAGCTCTATTGCCTGACATCATGGCAGCAACAGTTGCTCGTACCTTTCTTGCTACCTAGATCAGCCGTTTTGGTGTACCATCAACGGTGACTACTGATCGAGGCAGACAGTTTGAGTCAGCGCTTTTCACCTCTGTCACATCTCTACTGGGTTGTGCGCGCATTCGCCAACTGCGTATCATCTAGCATCAAATGGCTTAGTGGAGAGACTCCCCCGTCATCTAAAAGCAGCACTCGCCTCGCAGCCCCACGCCGAAGATTGGTATCACAACTCCCTGTCGTGCTTCTCAGCCAGCGTTCAACACTTCGGCCAGAACTTGCCTGCTCTGTAGCCGAAATGGTTTATGGCTGCACACTCCGTTTGCCTGGTGACCTCGTTAGCCCCGTTACTACGCAGAGTGTTTCGGATCCATCTTGTTTCATCCAGCGTCGGCGGATCTTCATGCAAAACTTTCGCCCATCACCAACTTCAGCTCACACTAAGAACGACGTTTTTCTTCCGGCAAACCTAGACATCTTCACACGTTTTTGTTCGTGTCGATGCGTCTCGCCGTGCTCTTCAGCTTCGCTATGACGATCCTTTCCCAGTCATCAAGCGTTCTGAACATCATTTTACAATGCTGCGTAATGGGCATGAAGCCACAGTCTGCATTGAAAGGATCAAGCCGGCACCCAATCTGACAAGCTCCGTCTGATCATTTTTTTTTCTTCAAGTGCCCACGGCCACTTGTCTGCAGGGGGGCCTATCTGTGGCACACTTTTCTTCTTCTTCTGGCATGACACACTAGGGACATAAGCTAGTAGTGGGTAGTCTGCCGAGGAGAAAAAAAGAAGTAGTTGAAACAATGGCGGAGATGCATTATTAAACCGTGCTGTGGTTTCGGAACCACGTTTTCAGAGTGTTATAAGGGAGTCGACCGTGGTACAGTTCTTACACATTAGTATGTTGAAAGCATCATCAGCAATGCCTTTCAACACGTTGCTAATCTTGTCCGCCTCCGACTTGTTTTTGTCAGTCTTCCGGCACAGTGCCAGAACGTCTTGGATGTACGTGACGTACGACTACGTCGATGAGTGAACACGCGGCGCTAGTTCCTGCCTGGCTGCCATCTGAAGAGCAACTGACCGACTGAACAAGTCGCGAAGCTTTTGCTTGCATGTGTCCCAGCTGGTTAATTCTTCTACATGCGTCTCATACCAGTCCCATGCCATACCCCGTAGGTAGAATAGAATATTTACCAACATAAGCGTCTCGTCCCAATTGTAGTGCTTGCTGACGCGCTCGAATGATGCGAGCCATTCTTCGACGTCCGTGCTGCCCGTCCCGGAAAACGTGCCTGGGTCAAGAAGATGGGGGGGGGGGGGATTACAGGTGATGGAGCGGGCGCGGATGGCGAGGCCTGAGTGCCGGTTATGGTTATCGCAGCTGGACAAAGCTGGCGTCCACTGTAGAGTTCCAGAGTCGGGTTATGTGAAGAGCCAGCACCTCCACCAAAAGATGTTACGGGGAAGATTTATTCACCGACAGCGGGTCTTGCTAACGGCTTAAAGAGCGCATAGTCATGCAGGCCAACGGGGGAAGCTTGACAGACCAACCCCCAATAACGACGTTCGCGTCTTCCTCCTTCCGGGTACCATTTCAGCTGTGCCGAAGCGACAGTTTTATATAAGTATCAATATTATATCAGTAGCTCTCAGATTTTGTTTCTAAGACGTCCATGCTTGAATTAGGAACGGAGTTTTCAATGGGTACATATTTCTGCAAATTGCTAACTCTGGTCTACTAAAACCCCAACATTCAGAAAATTATGTATTCTGAGTGCGCCATCAGTATACAAAAAACTGGCACCATGTATGGTGTGAGTAGGACACCCAGACTAGGTGGTTTTTAAAAAATTTGGGGGGGGGGTGGTAATATCATTTTTTAAATTTTACCTTGCAGCCAGTGCAATCGTTCTAAAACTAGCAGGTAGCAATTACGCATACTTACAGTGCCTAAAAGTCCCAAAGCAGGTTTTGGCTCTCTGGATACACTGCTTACCCGGGTGCGTCGCTCACCTCTCAGGTGCACCTCTAGACCAGGAAAGCTGCATCATGTGGTGCCCCGGACATATAGCGGAAACGGGTAACAATAGAGCGAACAGTGCAGCTTGAGCTATTATTCACTGAGCGACTGTCTCCTGTCCAGATGCCTGTCTGCTACTCCAGGCTCCCAACACTTCTCGAGACATCTTAGAACACCAGCGTCGACAACGCTGGCTGTACTCCCCGCCCCATTCTCAGCTGAGTGTAAAACAAGCGCATTAATAGCACCACGTGCAGACAAATACATATCAGAACCTGCGTTTAAAACATGCGATGCACTTAGCCGCTTACGCTGGTTCAAGCCCGCGTTGTGGAGGACTGCACACTTCTCCACATTACTAGGAAATGTGAGCTAAGGCAAGCCGAAGTTATTACACCTCTGGTAATAGAGAAAGAAATCACGACATACCAGTGAGAGACCTTGCTCACCAGCAAAGAAAAGCAGACCCAAGGGGCGCTACTGGACCAGGCGCGGCGGGCTGCTGAGGCCAGTGGAGCCCTGAAATCGGGGCCCCACTCTAGTGCTTCAAGAGCCTATTTCATTTTTTTTCTCTGTAATAAACATTTTAACTTTCCAGTCCTCTCACTGCACTTCAGCGGCCCACAACTGATATTGGATGCTTTCAAGATTCAACATGAGAAAAGATTGCCGACGTCTGCTTCACCGTGCCGAAATTGTTTCCGGGCATATCGGCAAGAGCAAGCTGATTTAGCTTCACTTCATCTCACGGCATCTGCTAGCGATCGCACACATTGTTGAAATAGTGCAAAAGGTGAACTCAAATTTATTAGGTACTATCTCGCTATTAGAGACATAATACAGATTAACTGGTATGTCTGGGCATGTGTCTTGACTTAAATACCAAAAAAGCGGGAGCTGTCACAAGGACCAGGATCAAAAGTATTAAGAATGTTTTGATTGAGGATTACTCTGGATTACTTGTGGATATGTGTGCATATGTATGGCGTGTTGCGTCGAGAATGCTTTTAAACTCCAATCACCTCATTTTATATTCACGCTCGTCTGGGCTCATTGACCTTCATTTTCATTACAATCCACAGTCATCCGGTACTGACGGACTTGCTCACTTTACACGTACAAGTTAGTATTCAGCCACTTTCTAACATTACGCTAATTTGTAATCACTCGTGTTCATTCAAATTTCAATGACCTTGATCAGTACATTTATAGTCACCTCTACTGAGGCTCAAGACTACTGACTCGCATTCATAGTCGGAAAATTCAAAAATAATAATACAAGGACATCTATACACAGTTATCAGTAATCACTCACATTATACTCGAGCGAAGTCAAACACATCGGTACTCACTCACGTTCATTATCACTTCCACTCGGGTTTTGCAATCTTGAGTGAGTTTGGTGCGAATAATGAATACAGTGATTGCGCATTTTGCTCTACCATGACCATCTGTCCACAGTAGTTCATATATTTGAGCCTCACGTACGTGAATAAACAGTTGGCAGCCCAGCCGCTTTCCTGTCTCCTTTTAGGGGCGAAGCTCCTTAGGCCGGGGGTTGTGCGTCCTCAATGTATGTATTAGGCAGCCACCTCTCGTTTAGTTCTTGGGATGCCGCTAGATACCGGTACTTGTGCATGATGAACATATGGTGAAGAGGTGCGATATGGCGGTCGTTTGATTGTTCACTAGATGGATTGCCGAACGGATAGATAGAAGAATAGACGGATAGATGGACGAATGGACAAATAGACAGGTAGAAAGGCAAACGGAGGAATGGGCAGACAGACGAACGAATGTACAGATGGACAGACAAACGCCGCCAGCGGAAGGATGGACGGACGATTCATTGTTTACCAATGAAACCCACTGACCTTCAACACACTATTCATCCTTCAATCCGTAGATATGATTTTTTTTCGTTTCCTGTGCTCGTTAGTTTAGTGGTTGGCTCTTGTATGGGCGAAGCTCCTTAGGCCATGGGTCGTTCTCTCTTCTGTATGTAGTATATAAACACCTCTAGTCTATTTGCTCAATAGATGGCGTTGCTTGTATGGGTCCTTGTACGGTCTGGCACGGTGAATGGACGTGTTTTGTGAGCGCTCCCAATTGATAGCGCAGATGAGTGGTTTTGCATGTTTTGAGCTTGCCGTTATAATTAATTAGGCAGCATTTAAAACCTTTGTAGCACTTATTACATTGTATTGCTTTTTCGGGGGTCAGTCACCAAGTATTTACTAGTTTGTGCGTAAGTGTGTGTTTGTTTTTTTGTGTTTTTTTTGTTGCCACACCGTGGGGGAGGTGCACGTACTTTGAACAAGAAAATTTGTAGTAGAGCTTAGACTTTCCCTTCTCGTAGGGCAGAGATCATGTTTTGTAATTATCGAGTGAGACAAGTCATAAGGACAATTGGTGACAGAAACACATGGTTAATAAGGCTGTAAAGTGTTCAGGATGCGGGGTGGGTTTGAAAATGAACCCAAGTGCAGAATCGAATGAAGAGGAGGCTGACGCGAGGTGTAGGCAATGCAAGGTCAAAGAAAAAATGAAGAAAATGATGGTTGCCCAGATTGAACTGCTGATGAGCGTCACTGAGTTCAAGACTCCATTGGCGACAGAGCATGGGAAAACGACGACAATGGGAGACAATCTTCAATCTTCAATCTTCAATCAAACTTTATTTCAGGAATGCATACATTACATGAATAAAATTCTACAGTACAGAGGAGGTCCCGAAGTTAGAAAACTGTCGGGGGGACTTCCGTTAGAGAATAAGTAAATTGCGATAACAATGCAGCAAGCAGTGAAAAACACTTTGTACGAATTAAACAAAGAATGGTTAAAATTTTATAATAACAAGGCAAGAAAAGTTCTGTGCAACAGCAAGTGGTATAGTGAGTAAAAGAAATACTAAAATTAGGAGTGAGGCACGACGGCAGAGTTTAGAAAACACGTTTTGTGATTAGGTACTCTTTAAACATTTTGCGAAACGAATAGAATGTGGGACATAACTTTATTTCAAGTGGTATGTTGTTCCATACGGATACACCTGTAAATTTAAGAGTTAGTTTTCCATAATTGCTACGCATTTTAGGGAGAAGGAAATTGTGACAGGCTGAAAACCTGGTGTTATTAGTATTGACAAGATGTTGTGTGGATAGCCCTGAAACACATAGACCATGATAAATGAGGCGGTACATCAATATAGCTAACTTTAGAGTGAACAAAAGATTAATTGGAAGCACGGAAAAATAAATAAAGAGTGGCGTAGAAGGCGATTGAAATGGAGCGAAGGCGATCAGACGTAGTGCCCGTTTCTGAAGATGTAGAAGGGGCTCCAGGTGACTGGCATATGTATTACCCCAGGATGAAATGCAATAGGAAAGATGGCTATGAATATATGCATAGTATAATGATAAAATAATGCGTGACTGAAAATAAGGGCGGGCTTTAATGAGAACATGAATGCCAAAAGAAGCTTTTTTAATATTGAGAGTACATGATAGTTATATTTCAAATGCTTGTCTAGTATTACGCCTAAGAACTTCACATGATCCGATACGGAAATAATATGGTTGTTAAGAGATACGGAAACTGGTGAGGGAAATGTGTTCTGTGCGGATGAAAACACCACAAATGTAGTTTTAGAGGGATTCATATAAAGATGATTGTTAACACACCATTGATAAATATTACAGAGATCGGAGTTTAAGCTACTTTCAAGTTCAGCAGTTGTTTTCTGGGATGAAAAAATAGTAGTGTCATCGGCGTAAAGAAGACAGTTAGTATGATTAAGGGAACTAGGTAGGTCGTTAATAAAAAGTAGGAATAGAAGAGGGCCTAAGATTGAACCTTGAGGGACGCCCATGGTAACTGGCTTAGAAGATGACGCAATGTTATTGACATAAACTACCTGTGAGCGATTTGTTAAGTAATTGCGAATGAACTGCAAAGCGGGACCCACAATTCCGAAAGATTCAAGTTTACACAGAAGGATCCGGTGGTTAATTGTGTCGAAAGCCTTCGTGAGATCAATAAAAACTGCCCCAGTAAGTAATCCATTGTCTATGGCTTGTTTAATTCGGTCAGTAAAGCTGAGCAAGGCGAGCTCTGTCGAGTAGTCAGGTCGAAAACCAAATTGGTGGGGAGAGAGTAGGTTAAATTTAAGCAGATAGCACATCAAACGCAAGTAAAAAAGCTTTTCAATTACTTTGCTAAAGAAAGGAAGTACACAAATCGGACGGTAATTATTAGTTGACAAACGATCGCCCTTTTTGAAAACAGGTGTTATCTTTCCTACCTTTAAAGCATCAGGAAATGCACCTGCTTTGAACAATTTGTTAATTATTTCAGCTAAAATAGGAGACAGTTCACGTGCCACGAGCTTTATCTTAGACGGGTGAATGGAATCTAAGCCTGGCCCTTTGGTTTTAAGAGATGACATGATTTGAAAGACCTCGTCTGCAGATGTAGGACGTAAATAAAAAGACTGATGTGAACGAGATAGAATGGGAAAATGAAGGTCAACTAGTGAATCGGGAAAATTTGATGCAAAAGTATCACTGAAAGCATTAGCGATATCGAGTGGCTCGGTAAGGGAACGTCCGTCAACCGTTATTTTTGATAAGCATGTGGTCTCGCTGCTGTTCAAGAATTTTTTTATTAGCTGCCAGCTTTTCCTGGTATCATTACCGTTCTTATCTATTTGTTTTTCATAATACTCGCGTTTGGCCCTCTTGAGCAGCATTGAAAGTAGATTTGAATATCTTTTTAAGCGCGTTTTTAGAGAGCTGTTTGAAGGCTGAGATTTTAATTTCCTTCGCATGTTTTCCTTTTTAGATATGGAATGCAAGAGACCAGGTGTTATCCATGGGTTTCTAGGCGTGCGAAACCAATGTATGACGGTACTTGTGGTTGTGCATTCTGCAATGAATGCGCTTATTTTTGCCGAAAATTCATTAAACGCTTCCTCGCCACATTCTTCTTGTGCTACAAAGTCCCAGTTAGCATTACGCACTATCTCAACAAATTCCGCTGAGTTGAATACTGTCTTGGTATTATGCTTATTTTTTATGGGAATACAGGCATCAAGACAGAAAAATACAGGATAGTGGTCGGTGAATAAATAGTCAATAACCCCGGACTTCGAATCAGCAAAGATATTTGACAGTACATGGTCGATTAATGTGTTAGACCCATTCATATCACATCTAGTCGGGGAGTGAATCAGAGATTGTAGGCCAAAACTAAGAAAACAGCGAACATATTCCAAACAAACTGGAGTGTTAGTATCAAGGATATTTATGTTTACGTCACCGCAAATAATAATGTTTTTGTTTTCCAGGGTTAGAGTAGCAAGGATTCTTTCAAGCTGCACGCAAAACTCGGAATTCGAGGATGAGGGAGAACGGTAGATGGATGCAATGACTGTATGACGATTGTTCAATGGCAGAGCAGAAGATTCTACTTCAAGCCAAACAGACTCACAATTAATGTCAAAAAACAGATCCTGACGGCGTTTGTATGGTATTGATGAAGTTATTAGGACTGCAGATCCGCCACCAGGATTTGTGACACGGTGACAATATTCGGATTCATAGCCTGGCAAAGCATACAGATGCCCTTCGTCTGCCGACAGCCACGTTTCTGATAGGCAAATTACGGAAAATGAGTGTTCGACAATGGAAAGGAAGGCTACAAGGTCGTCATAATGCCCTCGAAGGCTACGAGTGTTAAAATGCACGAGCGAGAATGCGGGTGTTTGCTCAAGAAGATGTTTTGCTTCAGCGCAAGAGAGCATATTAGAAGCCATAATGAAACCAAAAGTGTTCCTTAATCAGTCGGCAGGCCTACGATATGATTGTTAGGTCATCCGTGTCAGCGATGCGGTGCACTTTACTGTTGTCGGTTTTCCTAGCCTTGATAATACCGTTGTCTGTCCAGAGGTACTTCCAGTTTTTTTCTTTCTTTAGGGTCAGAGCCTGCGCGAACAGTCGTTTTTTTCTGGAGTGAGGTGGTCGTTGATAAAAATGGGCTCATCTTTTTGAGATTGAAATCCAATGTTGGAAGTGTTTAAACGTGCCTTCCGTGCTTTTTCACAGAATTCGGCCCTCTTGGCTCTTGTACAGAATCGAGCAATTATGTGTGGTATTCCTTTCTTGACGGGGACACGATGAACGATGTCAATGTCCGCTGCCGCGACAGGGCATTTTGCTTTGTTCCCGATTTCCTGCACGATCTGAAGGCAGTTCTCATGCTTTCGGACAGGCACACCTCTTATTTCAACGTTGTTAGAGGGTGAATACTGTTCAAGTTCGCTTAGGCGTTTAGCCAACTCCTTGTTTTTAACCTTCAGAGACTTGTTTTCTTTGATCAAAATTTCGTTTTCCTTTTTCGCGCCTTCACAGATCTCATTCAGTAACTTCATACTTTCGCGCATCTCGGCCATTTCAACTTGAAACACTTCGATTTCTTTCGCCAGCTCAGCGTTCGTTGGCATGTCTAAGGACTATCACAAACAACCTGAGGGCAGCAGTGCTTACAGCAAAAGAAGCTAGTCTAACAGAACGCTAGTTCAATTCACCAACCTGGGTAGGAAGAACGGGGTGAGTGGAGCGCACACAAGCCGCAAACACTGCTGCCACACTGAGGGACGATGCGCCGCAGTCTTCTGTTATGTAGGCTTTTTGTCCAGGAAAGGGCAGGGCAGCCGGCGATGATATGATTCGACGGTGATGCAGTGGGCCGGTCATGCGCCGTAGGCTTGCGTCCACTGGAAGCTGGTCGCACGTGCCTTGCCGATCTCAGGCTGAAATCCGCCAAGGAAGCACTAGCCAAGGTGAAAAAAGGGGTGGCAGAGAGGCAACCAGAACGGCGGAGAAAAAAGAGCAAGCAAGTTTGGAAAAAACGGGTTCAGCCGGTTCGATTGTCGCAAGGCTCAGCTTCAGCGAAGAATTGGGGGGGGGGGGGGCTGGGAGGTGACAAAGCAGCCGGCGTCATAGGTGCAAGTAGCTCGCAAGTGCAGGGTGCCCCAGCTGAAAAGTCGCAGCATGTAATAATCGCCGGGGACACGAATTTAAATCAACGTGCAGGTTCAATCAAAGAAAGAGTAAGAGGTGACAAGGAGGGTTGCAGTAGGGACGTTCACAAGACGCAAGCTGGAAGTGGTCATGAGGCAACCGAGCGCAAAACTCAAAACTATAGCTGATAGACGAAACCTCGCGATAACTTCAGGTGGTTTAAACGATGTCCTAAATCAAGATGCGGCAGGACTAGCGACCACACTGGCGAAAGACGTCGATGACAGGCGCACCACTTCTCCTCAGGTACAGGTAGTGATATGCACGATGCCGGAGGTACCGGTGCGTGATAGCAACCTGCAAAGAGCAGTTGTCAACGCAACGCAAACCAAGAGATATGGCAGATGAGTCGAGAGAAATGCTTTGAGGTGGTGGAAATAAACAGAGAGGTGCATAGGTGGGGTGGTTTTCAACCAAGAAAAATTCACTTCGATGGGCGGCTAAGTCATGAGGTGGGTTGGTGACTTGCAAGACGCGCAATAGCTTTTTGGGGAGCAAGCGGGCCCGTCGGGGTGCAGGATAGCTAGTAACGAGGAAAACAACCAGGCATACTCTTTGAGAGGATGTATGGACAGATACGAATCCAAAGTGGCACCAAGATCTAAGATAGGTAGAGTCCGGGGCAGAAATAGACGTAGCCACGAGGGCCGAGCCATTTCAGACTTCGGGTACATTAGCATGCAGGGTGGCAGGAGCAGGCTGAAGTGGGAAGAGATAGAAGAACAGCTAAAGGAGGAGAGGCGGATGGAATACGGTTTTGTAGAAACACATATTAGGGACACAGAATAACCTCTTAACAGTCCGGACTACACGTGGGAATATTGTAATAGAAGAGAAGGCAACACAAAGGGCGGTAGTATTGAAGCATTCATTCATAAAAGTACAGACTGGCAAAGGGTCAAGCACGTGCGCAAGGAACAATTATGGCTAAAAGGAAAAGTGGCAGGGTAAATTACACTCATTGGGTTGGTGTACTTGTGGACGGGAGCAAAGGCCAGATAGGAAAACCAGGCAATGGTAGTGTGTATATCAAAGGAAATTCAGGAATTAGGAGGAGAGTGCGGGATTATTATAGAAGGAGTTATGAATGCGCACATAGAAGATATAGATGGGTATACCGACCCAAGAGGCAAAATGATCTTGGATTGTGTGAAAGGCATGATTTGATCACTTGCAACACTACCAAGAAGTGTGAAGGGCAAATAAACTGGGAGTAGAAAGGCTTCAGTCTACGATAGATTACGCACTGATGTCCCTTAGGATGTATGATAGGCTCAAAGGAAATCACATAGGTAAATGTGGCACCAGAAGTCTGGATAGTGATCGCAAACGTATCAAGCTAAGTTTTGGAAGAACAGTGAAAGTGGGAAGGAGACAAGATGAGCAGCTACAGAAAAAAATTCATTAATAAAGCCAAATAGAAATAGATACTAAATAATTTGAGAAATTAATCACGAAGGTTGATAAAACAGTGCGGACATACACGAGTCTAATTAGACTGTTTGAGCTACAGCTTGCTAAGACACGTGACAAGTCACCGAGGAAAAGAAGACACACACACAAGAGTTGGTGGGATGAAGAAATTAAGAGAGCCATAGCAAAATGCCAGGAAGCCTCTAGGGAACACAGACATGCTAAGCAGTGTGGTGAACCGACAGATGTTGTTGGAAGAAAATGGAAAGTATTTCTAAGCTGTAGAAGGGATGCAGACATTCTGATAAATTAAAATATTAGAAGAAAGGGAGCTCAGTGGCTGGCAGAAGTACAAAAGAAGGATAGAAAGGCGGCTGCGAAGTTTTGGAACCATCGATACTCCCTAACAAATGAGACGAGCCTAGAGCAGAGGTTTATAACTACAGCTCAAGGTGCTATGCTAGAAGGGGACGACGCTATTGAATATAATGTCACAGGGTCGTGACAAGGCCGAAGAGAGGAGACTTTGCGTTGGAATTTAACTGTTTATTTGGACGAACCTGTGCCCGGTAAACAGAAAGTCCGATTACAGTAGCAGTTTTAGACTGATAGCGGCGAACGGACCGTTGGCCTTCGATGAACTACAGACAAACGGTGAAGCGCGTCGGCATTTATACTCATGCTATTGAATGTTCTAGCGTTATCGCTGGCGGTGGCGTAGGTTCCAGAATAATCTGTACAGTTCGCAGAGTAGGCGTGATCTTATCGAAATGATCTACTAAAGTCCGGAAACTTCTCGAAAACTGCAGGCGTGGTTTGCACTGAAAATTGTGTAGTGTTTTGGGGCGATAACAAAACTTGAGAAATAGAACGTGACATTGCCCCCCTCTTAAAAAGGCATCATCCCGATGCTTTAACTAAGATTAATGTACAATAATGCAAGAAAGTGCAATGAATAAATTACGATAGAGCAATAATACAAAAACATTGTTTCAGTTTGTTAAGGTGCATGAAACGGCTTGAGGCGCGCGACATGGAAGACTTCAGGTCGCGATCGGCGTCGTTGAGAGTTCGTGGTGCCATCGGGGACAACTTCGTAATCAAGTGGGCCGAGACGTCGAACCACCCTGTGTGGTCCGAAGTACCGTCGCAGAAGCTTTTCACTTAGTCCACGTCGGCGTATCGGCGTCTACACCCAAACACGTTCACCGGGCAGGTGTTCCACTAAGCGTCGTCGAAGATTGTAACGGCGGTTGTCGATCATCTGTTGATTCTTGATACGGAGACGCGCGAGTTGTCGGGCTTCTTCGGCGCGTTGAAGGTACTCACTCACATCGAGGTTTTCTTCGTCAAACGTTGGGTAGCATGGCATCGAGCGTGCTTGCCGGGCTCGTTCCGTAGACTAATTTGTATAGAGATATCTGCGCTGTCTCCTGCACCACTGTGTTGTATGCGAAGGTCACGTACGGAAGGATCGCGTCCCACGTCTTGTGTGCAACATCGACGTGCATTGCCAGCATGTCGGCGATCGTCTTGTTAAGCCGCTCGGTGAGGCCGTTGGTCTGTGGGTGGTACTCTGTCATCCGGTGGAGGTTTGTCTGGCTGTTTGCCAAGATCGCTTGAGTTAAGTGGACAGTAAATGCCGTTCCTCTGTCGGTGATAAGGACCTCCGGGGCGCTGTGACGTAGGACGATATTTTCGACGAAGATCTTAGCTAAATCGAATGCACGGCCGTTAGGAAGGGCTTTTGTCTTGGCGTAGCGGGTGAGGTTGTCGGTAGCTACCACGATCCACTTGTTTGCGAAAGCCGACGTCGGGAACGGCCCCAGTAGGTCCATATCAATCTGCTGGAAAGGTCGGCAAGGTGGTTTATTTGGCTGCAAAAGTACCGCGGACCTTGTCGGCGGTGTCTTGCGTCGCTGACAGTCCCGGCATCTTCTCACATAACGAGTGACGTCGGTGGTAAGACGTGGCCAGTAGTACCTTACTTGTATCCGCGCGAGCGTGCGAGAAACGCCGAGGTGCCCTGCCATCGGATCGTCCTGCAGGGTCTGCAGGAGTTCTGGCCGCAGAGCTGAAGGCACCACAAGGAGGTACTTAGCTCGAAGCGGTGAAAAGTTATTCTTTTGTAGAAGACCGTTTCGCAGGTAGAACGACGCAAGTGCGCGCATGACTACCTTCGGGACTTCGGCGGTGCTGCCTTCGAGGTATTCTATTAGGGCCTTAAGTTCCGGGTCGTCCCGCTGTCGTTCAGCGAAGTCGTCGGTAGTTATCGTTCCCAAGAAGTAGTCGTCATTGGGGTCGTCGGGTGGTGGTTGGTCGACAGGCGCACGAGAGAGACAGTCGGCGTCGGAGTGTTTCTTGCCGGACTTGTAAATGACGAAAATGTCACATTCTTGAAGTCTCAGGCTCCATCGTGCGAGGCGACCTGAAGGGTCTTTTAAGGTGGCTAGCCAACACAAGGCGTGCTGGTCGCTCACAACTTTGAAGGGCCTAGCGTAGAGGTAGGGGCGAAATTTCGACGTAGCCCAGATGATGGTGAGGCACACCTTTTCTGTTGTGAAATAATTGGCTTCTGTTTTGGATAGCGATCGGCTGGCGTAACTAATAACCCTTTCAAGTCCGTCAGCCCTCTGCACAAGAACGGCGCCAAGAAATACGTTGTTTGCGTCAGTGTGTATTTTTGTCTCAGCGAATTCGTCGAAATGGGCAAGTAACGGAGGCGTCTGGAGGCGATGTTTAGGCTCCTGGAAAGCGTGTTCCTGTGGCGTTTCCCACTTGAACTCCACGTCGGCCTTGGTAAGGTTAGTAAGAGGATTGGTGATGCGGAGGAAGTTTTTCACGAACCGCCTCTAATAGGCGCACAGGCCTAGATCTCGGCGCACCGCCTTCTTGGCAGTGGGTGGCGGGAAGTCGGCGATGGCGGCTGTTTTCTGTGGATCGGGACGAACTCCAGACTTGCTAATAACGTGCCCCAGAAACAAGAGCTGCTCGTACGCAAATCTGCACTTTTTTGGCTTCAGTGTGAGTCCGAACGTCTTGATGGCTTGAAGTACAGCTTCAGGGCGCCGAAGATGCTCGTCGAAACTCGAGGAAAACACGACGACGTCGTCCAAGTACACAAGGCAAGTCTGCCACTTCAGTCCTGCCAGAACTGTATCCATGACACGTTGAAAAGTTGCAGGCGCTTAGCGAAGACCGAAGGGCATCAGCTTAAACTCGAAGAGACCATCCGGTTTTATAAACACCGTCTTCTCTCGGTCACTTTCGTCGACTTCGATTTGCCAATAGCCAGTCTTGAGGTCCATTGACGAAAAGTACTTGGCGTTATGGAGCCGATCAAGTGCGTTGTCTATTCGTGGGAAAGGATACACGTCCTTTCCTGTGATTTTGTTCAGGCGGCGATAATCGACGCAGAAACGTAGGGTCGTATCCTTTTCCTTCACTAACTCCACGGAGGATGCACATGAACTCTTGAACGGCTGGATAATGTCATCCCGCAGCAATTCATCAACTTGTCTCTTCATGGCCTCACGTTCTCGCGTCAAAACCCTGTACAGACTCTGACGGCGTGGTCGGGCATTTTCTTCAGTTATAATGCGATGTTTCGTGATCGGGGTCTGCCGAATTTTTTATGACGACGAAAGGCAATCTTCGTATTGCAGGAGCAGGGCTTTGAGCTGTTCTTGCTTATGGTTCGGAAGTCTGAGATTGACATCGAAAGCTATGAAAAGGGCTTGGTTCCTTTGAGCAGGTTCCGCAGAATCGGTGAGGGCGGAAGCACTGGTGGCTTCGACAATTTCTTCGATGTATGCGACTGTTGTTCCTTTGTTCACATGTTTGTACTCATTGCTGAAACTCGTGAGCATAACCGTTGCTTTGCCTCCCCGCTGCTCTGCAATTCCTCTTGCGACGCAAATATTTTGGGTGACCAACAGATGCTGACTGCCTTCGACGACGCCTTCCAAGTCAGGTGATTTAGGAGTCAAGTCACCTTCGGTAAGTGAGGTTTCGCCGCCAGGGCTTTGCCTGGTTGACGTTGTGTTCGGAAAGCTCCGTCGCAGCGTCGTCATCGTCGGAGGATCTTCGATAGTTCGTCGTACAGCAACCACACCTCCATCGGTTGCTGCCCTTAGTTTCCCGGATACGGGCTAAGAGACCAGCCCCGCATTGGGCCAGAGTACTGCCGGTGGTGCGGTGACGTGCAGCGGCGGGGAGACGGCGAACGGAAAGGGCTTCGTGGAGTCCACTGAGTTCCTCTCAGGTAGTCGGCGATTTCATGAGGCCGTTCTCCTGGCTGTGTACGCGGTGCATTGACGGCGAAGCCACGCAGTCCCATCTGTCGGTACTGGCAACGGCGGTATGTGTGTCCGGCCTCACCGCAGTGGTAGCAGAGCGGGCGGTGGGCGCCGCAGTGGTGGCAGAGCGGCGCACTGTGCTGGGCCGCTGGCGAACGGTATGACGTCGATGGGGGTGGTGGCAGCGGTGGCGTCTGGCGACGGAAGTGCGATGGGCAGTGTTTTGGCGTGCGCGAGGAGGAGGGGCGTGGCAGCGGGCTGCAGCAGCATAGCTCATGGCATGCAGCTAAGGCTCTACAGGCTGATAAACGCCCAGCGACTGCTGGATCTCCTGGCGTGCGACGTCCGCGATGAATTCCACGTGAGGATGCACTGAAGGAAGTAATTTTCGCCGCTCTTCTTGCACGATCACTCGGATAGTCTCACGCAAGTCAGTGGTTGCAAGCGCTTGAATGCCGGCGTAGCTTGTAGACGAGAAGCTACGGTTATATTGCCGCGTGCGCATCTCGAGCGTCTTCTCTATCGTAGATGCTTCGGAAATGAATTCGGCGACCGTCTTTGCGGCTTTACTGATCAGCCCAGCGAATAGTCGGACTTTTCGTTTACCCAGCACCTCCACCAGATGTCACGGAGTCGTGACGTGGCCGAAGAGAGGAGACTTTGCGTTGAAATTTAACTGTTTATTTGGTCGAACCTGTGCCCGGGAAACGGAAAGTCCGATTACAGTAGCAGTCTTGCACTGATAGCGTTTAAGAGAATTTTATTTCCGTATATATCTTACACAGCTTATGTGCACACATAAAAATGGGGAATGGGGAACAATGCGTATGTACAATGCAAGCTGTTATATACAGCGAAAGAACTTATAGCATATGCAGTGACGTACAATGCAAAAATTGTACAACAAAGACAGGTCATTCATGACATCGAGATGATTAAACTTAAATGAACAGTAAAGCTATATGAACAAACAAGGTGAGGTCATTTACAGTGTAGCAGATGTTTTGCATTCACCTGTGAGGACAATTTGCTCTCGCGCTCAAGAAAAATATTGCACAAAAATACATGTTTCTAAAGAAGAAAAGAAAAATACACACTGTAATGTTACAGTGGTACAAGCTCAAGCCCACCTCCTCAATAAGGGAGGAAAGGCATGGACACTCTGTTGTTTTTCACGATAATAAATCGTGTAGACCACCGTCGGAGGAGAGCCTCCTCTTCCAGCATGACTAGTTCTGCATTAGGATGAATAAGCATTATGTTGCTTAGCCGATGTAGTAGGGGAAACATGGCTCTCCTGGGGCGTCCCCTCAGGCAGGCCAGTCCCCTTCGTTTCCATAAGACGAAGGATCCGATAGCCATTAAGAGTACGACAAAGTTATCCCTTTGGCTAGACTTCCACTGCATACTTGTTTGGAACATCCTGGTAACCATGCGCCAAAAGGTGCGCGCTACTATACATTCATAGAAGACATGGTTCAGTGTTTCGACGCGACCGCATTGCGGGCATGTGGCGGAGGGCGCCATGCCCCACGCCGCAAGGCAGTCGGCCGTTGGTAAAGCCCCCCACTCCCTGAGCCAGTTGAGGTCACGGACCTCTGAGGGGAGAGACGTGTTTGTAAGAGTCCATCGTCTTTTCGCCCGGCATTTCCGGCGTTGTTCTTCAGATAGGCTTTTAAATGCTATTATTTCGCTCATGTCGGTGGTGGACATTTCCATAAGTTCTTGAACAGGAAAATCGTTTCGCCATTGTTGCAAAGATTTTATACCATGTATGTAATACGGTGGTGGCTGCTCAGGAGCTGGTCCCGTTTCGTTTGCTGAACCAAAAAGTATTCTAGAGGTTCCTAGCAGATACACTACAAGTTGCCTGCCTCGATACGATGAGTTCTCTAAGAGTGCCCAGGTGTTTTTGAGAGCCAACATGCGGCACATTACATCAAGGTTGGGCATACTGAGCCCTCCCCACTTACTGGTAGGCGGACCAGGGCTTTGGCAACAGCTTCGGCGTGGCCATCTCAAAAAAAGGAGCCGCACGCAGTAGCCACTCTCAGCAAAACCCGTCGAGGTAGTCGTGCAATTCTGGCTACATAAAGCAGTGGCGCTGTTATGTTGGATTTAGATAAGCTCTTTCAGTAAAAGGTAGTTGAAACGTTCTGGCGACTTCAATGCGTCTGTTCACTTTGTGTTGGATTTCTTTTCATGTGGTGCGGGCTACCTCACCAGTCAAAAGAAAAGTTACACCTAAGAGTTTAACGCCTTGGACGATTTGGACGCCATCAGGAAACTCTTTAATGTGCATCCGAAAGCACAATGCCTTGCTTTTTCCGGGATTAAGAAGTGCTCCCGACAGGTAAATATACGTGCGGAATATTCGCAGAAAGGCTCTGTAGCTATCTATGTTCCGAATAAACAACGAGATGCCATTGGCGTAAGCCGCTACTTTCACTTCGCCCAAGCCTGGAAAAGGGAAACCACGTATCGAAGTACATTTCTGGATTTGTTTTAATAATAGATCTATGCATAATACAAAGAGAATTTCGGAGAGGGGACAGCCTTGTCGAATGCCCCTACTTACTGCAATAGGTTCTGATGTATAGCCATTCACTAATGACGTTTCTAAGTCTGTGTAGAGTAAATGGAGGGTGTCGGTTAAATGTGCTTGGAAGCCATTACACTCAAGCACACCGAAGATATAGTTCCATTCTACGTGATCAAAAGCTTTTTCCTGGTCCAAGGAAAATAAAACGCCAGATATTTGTGTTCTTATAGCGTACGTGAATAAATCGCGAGTCAGCGCAAGCGAGGTATAGATCGTACGACCTGGGACACAGCATGTTTGTATGTCGCTTACTATTTCCGGTAGAATGATTGTTATGCGGTTTGCAAGAATGGCTGTCAATATCTTATAATCCGAGTTAAGTAGGAAAATGGGCGCTTTACGCCCTCTGGTCGGACGGCTCTACCTCGCTTTTAAGCAAAAGTATAAGTCTGCTCTCACGAAACGTATTCGGTCTGATTCCGTCAGCAAGAAGCCCATTTAGCATTGTCAAAAGGTGGTCTTGTACTGTTTCAAGGAAGGTATTGTAGAAACTCAAAGGTATCCTGTCAGGGCCGGCGGCGGTGGTTGCGTTCATGTGCTGAAGCACAAAGCGTAATTCATCCAGCGTCACTGGGCTGCACAGACCATCGCGGAGCTCCTCCGGTACGCGGAAAATTCCCGTGCAAAACTCGTTCACTATAGTGGTGTAGTTTACGTCGCTCGCGTTCTCCGCCCTGAAAACATTCGAAAAATGTGTTTCAAAGACCCTCATTATGTCTTCTGCTCGTGTAGACTGTTCGCCGTTCGGCAACTGAACGAAAGGAACATGCATGCGTTCACCCAAGGAGCCGTTCGAACACTTCGAAGAACCGCTGGATCTGAAACCGGTCGTCCGTTGATAAAAGACTGCGCAGCCGTGTGCGAACTAAGACTTAGTGAGTGTCGACCTACGCATCCCTGAGCTTGAAATTGCGGATGAGTTGTCGCAATGCGCTAACTCCGCTATATTGTCTGCTTTGTCTGCGTCCGCGCGCATCTCTGTCGGTGTCCTCAACACAGTTGAAATCTCCAGCTAAGAAAGTCTGGTAACTGTCAAACATAAATGAGTCGAGTGAATTGAAAATATTGGCCGTGCCCCCACGTTGAGCTGGGGCATATATTACGAGCGCGCTTACCCGTCTGCCGTGAAGGTCAAAGTCTACTGCTAGGGGGCGGCCGTCAAGACCATTAACACAGTGTGCTCTTCGACGTAGTGCTGGTGTCAAAAAACAACTCCGACTCCGCACATCTTCGAATCAGTCAGCAAAAAAAAGCCTCGGCTCCACAATGTGAACAAAAGGATTGCACATCAAAGGGGGTTCTAAAATTATATTCCTGTAGGAAAAGGATATCGACATCACGTGACCTTGAAAAGTGCATGACTTCTCTCTGCTTATCTCGGCGTCTGAAACCCCTGACGTTTAAGGAGAGAAAATGCACCATAGCCATTTTGAAAATAGGGGGAGTGCACGCAAACTTAAGAGAAACCTCTTGCAGGGAGTGGGGCGAGCGCTCAACGAGTGAACAAAACTAAAGAGAGAAATGCTCTGACGTCGTCAGAGCATTAGCGAGCTTTTGGGGATTACTACTGTCCGTAGAGCCCTCGGAGTCCGTGGTCGGTGGGTGCGCTCGTTTGGTGGCTGAACGGTCTATTTCCATGCCACTGGCACCGACATTCGCACCGGCGGCCGCCCCTGTAATCTGGTAAATGGGGTTTGACAGGCTCAGTTTGCGGGTCTGAGCCGAGTATTCGCTGGCGCGGGCGCTCGTCGTTGTCAGTGGCATAATCACCGTTGTGGTCTTGTCTGGGCTGATGACCGAAGCGTCTGCATGTCCCGTTGTTCGGGTGCCGCGTCCCATCGAAGCTCTCGGCGCCTCGGAGCTACTGGTGGTGCCAACTGTGTCAGAGCTGTAGCTCTCGTGGTCTCTGCTAAGTACGGGCACTCGGGCTTCGGCTTTGAATGAGCTGTGTTCTTCATAGGCATCCGGCGAGAAGTCGCTGGTCTCAGACGGGGTGTGAAGGGTTGACGAGGCTTTCTCAGACAGTGGAGGCAGGTCTCCTGCGTCTTGTGGTTCAGCATGGGCGTCAGTGTCACTTGCGTCAGTGTCGCTCGCAGGCTCGAGCGCCGGATATTCATCTTGCAATCCGGACGTGAGGTCGGTGCACGCTTGTTCTTCGGTTGCCGCTGCTGCAGCTGCTGCGAAGGACTTCGGACGTACGCAGTCAGCTGTTGCATGGCTGCCCGAGCATTTGCGGCACGGTTCTGCGCATTCCTCTGTGGCATGTACAAACACGTTGCAGCGCGTGCAACGGGGCGTGGCCCAATCTTTGGCCATGTGGCCAGCATTCCTGCACATAGAGCACACTTTCTTGACGCCCCGGTAGTCCCACATGACATTGTAGCCTTGGACTGTCAGAAAGTTCGGTATTTAGCTTTTCATTTCCACTTGCGCCACACGGACACCTGTGCCAACCCCAGGGCGGCCCTTGAACACTGGCGCGTGGATATGTTGCACGTTGCCGTAGGCGGAGAAAGCAGTCGACAGGGCTGCGTCGCTTACTCACAGCGGTACCCGGAAGACTGTGACGTGGACTATTTCAGGGCCTACGCTGACTAGTGGAACTGATTCGCCGTTCAAGAGAATGGCGCTCCGGCTCTTCAGCTTGGTGGCTTGCTGGACGTTTGCGGCTGCGGTGCCAAACTTTGCACCTCCCATGTGCTGGAGGGACTTGATACCGGCTGGGCTGGTCACGGCTTCAAGGGCATCTATGATGTCGTCGATGATGCTCCCCTGTGTAGCGCTGAACTTAAAGCAATGAGCTTTCGGCGGTGGCGCTGCGAAAGCCATCCCACTTTTGTCCTGGCCCTGGCTCCCATGGCTTGCGCTGTGGTGCCCGGGCGTCGGCTCACGATGAAGGCCTAGACAGAGCCGGGGGGTTGTCCAGGGGTTTGCTTGATGCTCGATAAGATGAGGTCGACGACTGGCAGCGTGCCTGGTCGCGGGAATCCCGGCGCCAGTTAAGCGGTGAACGGAGCGTCGGCCGTCGATCAACTACAGATAAGTGGCGAAGCGCGTCCGCATTTATACTGTTGCCGTCGAATGTTCTAGCGTTATCGCTGGCGGTGGCGCAGGATCCAAAATAATCTGTACAGTTCACAGAGTGGGCGTGATCTCATCGAAATAATCTACTAAAGTCCGGAAGCTTCTCGAAAACAGCAAGCCCGGTTTGTGCTGAGAATCGTGTAGTGTTTTGGGGCGATAACAAAACTTGAGCAAAGGCAAGATAGGAAAACCAGGCAATGGTGGTGTGTATATCAAAGGATTTGACGATTGATTGATTGATATGTGGGGTTTAACGTCCCAAACCCAACATATGATTATGAGAGACGCCGTAGTGGAGGGCTCCGGAAATTTTGACCACCTGGGGTTCTTTAACGTGCACCCAAATCTGAGCACATGGGCCTACAACATGACCGCCTCCATCGGAAATGCAGCCGCCGCAGCCGGGATTCGAACCCGCGACCTGCGGGTCAGCAGCCGAGTACTTTGACCACTAGACCACCGCGGCGGGGCCATGTATATCAAAGGAAATTGAGTAATTAGGAGGAGAGTGCGGGATAATTATAGAAGTTATGTATGCGCACATAGAAGATATAGATGAGTATACCGACCCAACAGGCAAAATGATCTTGAATATGTTTGAAAGGCATAATTTGATCATTTGCAACACCACCAACAAGTGCGAAGGGCAAATAACATGGGAGGTAGGAAGGCCTAAGTCGACGATAAAATACGCACTGATGTCACATAGGATGTATGATAGGCTCAAAGGAATGCACATAGATAAATGTGGCTTCAGAAGTCTGGGTAGTGATCGCAAATGTATCAAGCTAAGTTTTAGAAGAACAGTGAAAGTGGAAAGGAGACAAGATGAGCAACTATAGAAAAGTTTTTATTAAGAAAGCCAAATAGAAATAGCTACTGAACAATATGAGAAATTAATCACTGAGGTTAAGAAAACTGTGTGGACATACACGAGTCCAATTAGACTGTTCGAACTAGAGCTTTCTAAGGCACGTGACAAGTCAACCAGGAAAAGAAGACACAAACACAAGAGTTGTTAGGATGAGGAAATTAAGAGAGCCATAGCAAAACGTCAGGAAGCCTCTAGAGAACACAGACATGCTAAGCAGCGTGTTGAACCGACAGATGATGTTGAAAGAAAATGAAAAATCTTTCTAAGCTGTAGAAGGTTTGCATACATTCTGATAAATGAAAAGATTAGAAGAAAGGGAGCTCAGTGGCTGGCAGAAGTACAAAAGAAGGATGGAAAGGCGGCTGCGAAGTTTTGGAACCATTGATACTCCCTAACAAATGAGACGAGCCTAGAGCAGAGGTTTATAACTACAGCTCAAGGTGCTATGCTAGAAGGAGACGAAGCTATTGAATATATATAAGAACAAGGGTCACAGAAAAATTTCAACAAAGAAGTGCTGTATTCACCACAATAGACAAGGATGAATCAAGTGGCGCAATGGCTCCATTTTCACAAGGAGAGTGGGAAAAGGCTGAGAAGAGGGTTCCTAATAATACATCAACAGGCCCAGATGGCATTCCGATTATTCTGGTAAAGACATTAGGTCCGAACTCTAAGCAAGCATTGAAAGAGACAGTGAGCAAAATAATAATCGATGGTGAAGTCTCCATTGGATGGAAGCTTAGCAGGATGACATGATCTATAAAAAAAGGGGACTAAGCTGACATAAACAACTGCCGTCTTTTAATAGTGACATCAGTGGTCTACAGGCTGGCGATGCAGATTATAAAGGAAAGATTGGAGGCATGGGCAGAGGATGAGGGGGTTATGGGGTAACTGCAGATTGGGTTTCGGAAACACAGGAGGTTAGAAGACAATGTATTCTCACTGATGCAGTGCATTGAAATAGCACAAAAGGAACACAGGCGCCAGTGGCTAGTATTTTTGGATATCAAGGGAGAGTACAATAGCGTGGTTCAGGAGGACTTATGGGGAATACTGGATACACTAGGGGTGGAAGTTGGAGTCACTAATCTTTGGAAGGATATCTATAAAGATAACAAGAAAGTTATAAAGTGGAAAAAACAGCTATCCAAGCCCACAGAGGTAAAACATGGGCTTAGGCAGGCGTGTTCTCTGTCATCATTATTACTCATGATTTACCTACAAGGATTAAAGGCCAAATTAGAGGGAAGTGAACTGGGCTGCAACCTTTCTTTCGTCAAACAAGGAAAACTCATTGCGCAGGCACTACCAGCATTGATGTACGCAGATGATATAGTGCGAGTGGCCGACAACAAGGAGATTTGCAGAGATTGATGGACATCTTCGGTAATGTGGGAGATAAATTAGATTTCAGATTCAGTAAGGAAAATGCAGCAGTCATGGTTTAGTGATAATGAAGGTAGTGAGCTTAGAATACAAGAGGTCACGCTAGAAATAACAGATAAATACAAATAGCTGGGCGTATGGATAAGCAATGAGACGAGTACCTAAGGAAACACGAAATATACGTGACGACTAAAGGTAACAGGAATGCAGTGGTGATGAAAAACAGGGCACTGGGGAATTGCAATAGGTATGATACTGTAACAGGAATATCGAAAGGGGTCATGGTTCCTGGTCTGACGTTCGGCAATGCGGTCTTGTGCATGAGATGAGAAGTTCAAGAGAGATTAGAAATTAAGCAACACGGAATAGGTAGGCTTGCCTTTGGAGCTCACGGGAATACACCAAATCAGGGAGTACAAGGTGATATGAGATGGACATCGTTTGAGGGCAAGGAAGCTAGCAGCGATATAAAATTTGAGAAGCGATGGAGAAAAATGGCGGAGGAGCGTTGGGCTAGGAAGGTGTTAAGCGACTTGTACATGAAGAATGTCGGTACAAAATGGAGAAAGCGAATTAGAAAATTGACTAGTAAATACTTAGAAAACAGCAGGGGACCAAACCAAAAAGAATTATAGGTTAAGAAGAAGGCGAAGGAATCTGAGACCGATATGCGGAGAATTGGCATGATTAAGATGTCCGCACTAGAGAGCTATTGAACTTTTAAGCAGGAAATCGCCAACGAAAGAATCTATGATAATACTCGGTTACTTCTCTACTGTTTGAGGCCAGGACGGGAGTATTGCGAACCAAGACATATTAGGCCAACACGAAGGGTATGCAGTGCGTGTGGAGAGGAAGAGGAAACTGCCAAACACTTGATAATATTCTGTAGAGGGCTTCACCCAATAGTTCAAGATGATGGCGCAGAGGTTTTTAAAGCACTGGAGACAAGGGACAGGGAGGGCAAAATAGACTTTCAGCGGGTAGAATTAACTAGAAGAAGGTAATCTGATTGGTGGCTAAAGTCAAGGCACGAGTGAAATTTAAACCCTTCGCTGCAAAGTACGTGTGCTGAATCTCATTTTTTAAAGGAACAACAATAAATCTGGTTTTTGGTTCTCTAAGTATTACGGCTTGGGGGCGTTAGACACCGCCTGATTTAAAGGGTACAGCCATATCAATCCACCCATCCATCCATCCTTGAGAAAATTGTAACTACATGGCGTCAGTGATTTTCACACCATATCTATGGAGTATACGATAATGAGAAGGGCGAAGGGTCCGTTCGTCTATACCTGTGTCCAACCGTCCGTGCGTCTCTACGTTTGCCTGTCCGTCCACCCAAGCATACGTTCGTCTTTCTGCCTCTGCATGCTTCTGTCCATCCCTCCGTGCGTATATTCATCTATGCGGTTGCCTGTGCTTCCGTCATCTGTCTGTACTTCTGTCTGGCTGTCTGTCTGTTCATGCATGAGTAAATTCATGCTTCCGTTCATCCATGCGTCCGTCCATCCGCCCATCCGTCCTTGCTTTCTTCTGTGAGTCCATCCGTCCATCCGTGTGTTCGTGCTTCTATCCTTTCGTGTGTGCGTCCGTGCTTCTGCCTTACGATCCGTCTGCCCATTCGTGTGTTTGTTCTTGCTTCCTTCCATGCGTCTGTCCATGCTTCCATCAGTCTGTCCGTACTCTCATCCACCCGTCCGTGCCTTTGACCATCCGGCTGTCTGTCCTTGCGTGCGTTCGTCCCTGTTTCCGTCCGTGGGTCCATCTGTCTTTCCGTGTGTCTGTCTGTCCATGCATGCGTTCGATTTTGCTTCCGTCCATACATCCATCCATGCGTCCATCAGTCCGTCCGTGCTTCCGTCCCACCCTCCGTTCACTCGTGCTTCTGTCCGTGCGTACAACCGGACATAGGAATGGATGAGGACACGGACAGAGGCACGGATGGACGCATGGGTGAAGGAAGCATGAACGGACTCATGGACCGACGCACGGATGGACAGACGCACTGCTGCAAGAACGAATGAACGAACGGAAGCACGGTTGGACGGATAAACTGACGCACGGTCAGACAGACAGAAGCACAGACTCACGCACGGAGGAAAGAACGCTTCGCCTTACTCATCAGCATTCACTATTTGGATAAGCTATGAAAATTTTTCCTGATGAAATGCACAACTAGCCTAAAAACGAACGTTTATATGACATACTCTATTAGGTCGTATACTTGGTTCCCAAACATTCAATTTAGTGCATCAGTAGTAACTGTGATTACAGCTTGGGATGTAGCGGATGGCTATCCAGAATTTCTCTAGACTACCATATACACATTTTTATTTGCCCAGTTCAGACTACTTTGCGTATGGCCATAGAAATTGGCAGATCCCACGTAGTTTCAGAATTGATGTTACACAAAAATACGAAGCATTTATGTGCATAATATAGGCACTTTGCGCGTCTGTGTCTCCGTCTATCTATCTATCTATCTATCTATCTATCTATCTATCTATCTATCTATCTATCTATCTATCTATCTATCTATCTATCTATCTATCTATCTATCTATCTATCTATCTATCTATCTATCTATCTATCTATCTACCTACCTATCTATCTATCTATCTATCTATCTATCTATCTATCTATCTATCTATCTATCTATCTATCTATCTATCTATGATTGTTATGTTGACACAATAGAAATGAAATTTCAGCTCGTGTTTTACACATAAACCGCAAGGTGTGCGCGGAAAGCGCCACACAGTCACAGCAGAAGCCCAAAGAGCGGTCTTTCAGAGCACTTTAAAACACTGTTTAAGTGACTGCTACAAGCACGCTGGCAAGATACTCACAACGCCATAAACCATAAGAATTTTCGTGTTTCAGGCAGGCATTAACTGTGCCATCTTCCGTTATTACTCGGAGAATAGTGGTACTCCATACACATTTGTAGAAGATAATGTGAAATTTTTAATCTGTCACCGACGATGAGAAATTATACCTCAAGCTTTTGTTATGTTACTGGGCTTTGAACGGTCCACTTGCAACTCCATTCGTAGTCTGTGATGGCTGGTTGGTACTTGGTGGTTGTTCCTTTGAATGAAACATTGGATTCAAATCCAACTGAGTCTTTTGTGTTTTTGCATTTACGAAGTTTTGTTTTCATATTTGTTGTGATAGCAATAATGGGTCCCCGCAGCGGACATATACGGCACACGTGCGCCTTGTGCTCTTATAACAGCTTTTGATTTAAAAACTGAACACAACACTTGAACTCGTTCAAGCTCTGATAGTTCATGTCTCTTTCTTCCTAATCCTGTGATATTGCTGTATCGTCAATTATGTCTGAAGTGTATAGCTGCAATTTTCTTAATAACCGAATATTGTAGCTTATTCTAATTGAAGGCGTTTCCTAACTGACATCTTGATTTCCAGTTCCATTTGGCAAACATCCATGCAGTGGTAAGACACCTCCAACTTGCCCCCCTGGTCAGCGCCCAGAGTGCCATATTCCGGGAGGCATATGCAAGTGCATTTGCAGTAAGTGTTTCCTGCATTCCTTAGTGATCTGAGCCTGAAAGGAGGTCAACCATAGTAGAAACTTTATAAAATATCAGGAGGAGTTGGCATATGTGGCTTAGTGTTATTGTAAATTATAGGTTCAAGCCTGTGAGGACCCATTAATTTATGTCATTAAAGTATCTGTTAAATTTCAAAGCACAAGAGTGATGTGACTTCTCACACAATTTTGGCAGATATGCGCGAAATGTGTTGGATGACATGAATGGACGACATGAACCGCTTACTATGGTCTACTTACTATGAACTACTTGATACGAGTGGAACGTGTCCTTATTGTAAGGTTAAATTCTTATATGAAACAAGGACCATACCTTAACAAAGTAAAGCTTTCGGCTAGTTTGTTTAGCATTATGAAGAACCAACAGTGCGAATTCTATACGGGAACACAACAAGACACGCAGACAAGCTCTGACTAGCAATTGAATTTTTGTTCCGTACGAAAAAAGAATATTTACAGAATAAACACGAAAATAACTTCAACAAACTTAAAAAATATGAACAAATGTAAAGCAAGACAATATGATCATCACGCTCTTCCAAAAAAAAGATTCTTTCGTTCTTAGGCAGACAGATACTATGCTCATGCGTCATGAACCCTCCTGCTCAATATGGGCGGCCTGAATGATTGCTCATGTGCGCTGCACCTAATTTCTGCAGATGATTGTGGTTTCCTCAAGCAGGGGGGTGCAAACGCCAGAGCGGCAATAAATGGCCAAAAAACTATCCCTAGCATTTTTCAAGCATTGTGCACATTATTGTTGTGATCACAAAGGCGGTCTTTCAGACACCTTCCTGTTTGGCGTACATATGGTCCTCTGCATTGATAAATGACATCGTTAGTGCATTATACCTGTTTTTTCCGATGCTTGATAGTGCACTGGCGTTTATTCTTTTCAGCTCAGGTGACACTCGAATGATATGAGAGTATAATAGGGGCCGAAAAAAAACACTTGAAAGCCACATTGTTCCCCTATTTTCTTGAAGCGATGTGATACGTTATGCATGTAAGATATGACTGAGAACTTTTTGCATTGATCAACTTCCACGTTTTGCCTGCTGATCAATTTCCCTGCAGTATTTTTTCTCGTAGAATGTTTCAGCTACTGAGGTAACCAGTTTTTTTGGATAACCTTGTGCTTCAAGCCACGTGAGTGCCTGAAACTGGTCACGTCAGTAGCGTAAAACTGCTGACGTCAGTAGCTGAAACAATCTACAGGAGAAAAAAGAACTGCCGGAGAAATGATCATCAGGCAGATCAAGAAGCTCATCGATTCAAGAAAGTGGCAATCGAAATTTACGCTTCCACATCTGCATGCTGAATATTTGGCGCGTAGTTTTTCTTTTCTTGTAGACTGTTTCAGCTACTGACATGAGCAGTTTTTTCAGGTAACCTGTTGCTTCGAGCCACGTCAGTAGATGAAACTGCCCACGTCAGTAGATGAAGCTGCCCACGTCAGTAGATGAAACTGCCCACGTTAGTAGATGAAACAATTTGATTAATTGATATGTAGGGTTTACCGTCCCAAAACCAGCATATTTTCAAGCTTAAACAATTTACTGGATAAACAAAAACTGCGAGGAAAATTATCAGCAGGCAAACGTGGAAGCTGATTGATGAAAGAAGGTGTCAGTTTTACCTTGCAAGCATTACAGATGACATCGTCTCAAGAAAATAGAGTGACACTGTTGTGTTTAGGTGGTTTTTTTGAAACTTCACAAACTGTCATATCTTTCGCGTGTCTCCGGTCCTGTTAAGCAAAATAAGCGATAGTGCGCTAGCAAGCATCGTAAAAAATACGTGGAATTCACTAACAATGTCATCTATCGTATTCTACTTTCATGCAGATGACATGTAGATCCAGGCCAAATAGGAAGGCGTCTGAATGACCACCTTGTTGATGATATGTAGGATTTAACGTCCTAAAACCACCATATGATTATGAGAGGCACTGTAGTGGAGGGCTCTAGAAATTTTGACCACCTATGGTTCTTTAACGGGCACCTAAACCTGAGCACATGGGCCTACAGCATTTCCACCTCCATCAGAAATGAACCCGCCGCAGCCGGAATTTGATCCCGCGACCTAGGGGAATGACCACCTTCGTGAGAACAATAATGTGAACAGTGCTAGAGAAGGTTTTTTGGCCTATTATTGACACTCTTATGGTGGTGACACTTCGTTCTCTCCTCCCTCCCCCGTTGGAAGAAACTACAATTATCGGCAGACATCTAGACCAGCACACACGCCAAATAATTGAAGATGCCCATATCGCGCGAGGAGGTTCCTTATCAATCATCACGGCATATGTCTGTTTATCAACAAAAGAATTATCTTTTTAACAAGTGCGTGTGTGATCAACTTTTCATGCGTTATGTTTTCTGATAATTTTCCATATTCTGTGTAATATCTTGTTTATTTTTTCTTTCATGTGAAATAGACATTAGGTTGCTAGTCAGCACTTGTCTGTGTCTCCCCTTGTGTCCATGTGTTTAATTCTCGCGGTTCATTTGGTGTAAGGGCTATAAGCTTTTAGTTGGCTTTCGTGCAATCTAAGTTTAACCAGTCAGTTTTCATAGAGGAGAATGAACATCTGACTAACATTTGAACAGCATTATGAGGTCTGATCACAAATTATTTCGATCCCGAAACATCATCATATTCACTGATCACTAAAAGTAGGACGAAATAAATTGACTACATTTCACGAATGATGAATAAGTCATGCGAAGTTGCTAATTTTTTCCAGCCGTGGAGGTCCAGTGGCTAAATTACTCGGCTGCCAGCCCGCAGGCCGCGAGATTCAATCTCGGCAGCGGTGGCTGCATTTAAGATGGAGGCAAAAATGGTTCGGGCCTGTGTGCTCACATTTAAGTGCACTTTAAAAAACACCAGGTTGCTGAAATTTTTGAAGTCCTCCAACACGGCATCTCTCATATTCATATGTTGGTTTGGGACGTAACCACTCTATGTCAATCAAGATGAAAACATTTAGAATACAGAAAACCAAGACAAAGCTGACAGGAAGATATATTGATCCTAGCCTGTTTGGTGGGCTTCAAGAAATGAGGAAGATTATGATAGTGCAGAAATGTATAACGCTTACGCATACTGAAAACAATGGGACTGGGTGTACTACCACAGAACTACGTCAGTGCTTATACCGGGTTCATTATTTGATGAAGTAGATGTGCCAGAACTGGAGAAGTTTTGCACTAGCAGCCAGTCTAGATTATATGTTGTCAGCTGTTACACTTCACAATTCACGCGAAATACCACAGAATATTTTTCTTTTAAACAGAATTCAGATACGAAGAATATTGTTAAAAATTATTACATTATTATATTAAAATATCATTTAAATTACAATTAAATAATGTACTAGTATTATTTATTAATAAGCATTTTCCAATGGTGCATGCAATGTAAAGTGGTGGCTGGATTCCTGCACCATTTCAAGAGAGCGGAAGCTTCTTTTGAACGCAATGAGTACATCGTGGTAATGCATTATAATTCAATCCTCATTTGGCAACTACTACCAAGCTGATTAGCACACTCAGCCATTTTCCCGTCATTTCCTCCAAGTTTATGGCATTCTCGCGCTATCTTGAAGAGTGACGAAAAGGATGCTCTGCAGCAGCTCGCGAAACAAGGCCAATAACATTCGATCTCTCGAAAAAGTGCAGGTCCAGTTGGCACCGCTGACACGCACTCGCATCGCCAGTTTTGGCAACCACCATCTTTCAGACCACTCCCGTACAACATCATGATTTTGTGGGATAACTCCGCAAGAGCCAGCAAAGCCTGCACGCTTATCAGATCCCTGCATGACCAACGAAACATCACAACCTTCGGTTACTACGCCTACGGGCTTCTGACCCGCAATATTACCATGAGCACAATGATCGTGCGTACGTGAGAAAATTACAACATATGCACGGAGTGAACGCTGATGAATGGGGAGAAGCATCCGTCCGTCTGTCCTTCATTCATTCATTCGTTCATCCATCCGTCCGTCCGTCCGTCCGTCTGTCTGTCTGTCTGTCTGTCTGTCTGTCTGTCTGTCTGTCTGTCTGTCTGTCTGTCTGTCTGTCTGTCTGTGAACATACTGTGCTGGCTACACCGGAGCGATGGACTATCCCTAGACCACAGGAAGCATCGCCCCTACAACTGTCTAATGTCGAAATTTCTGTCTCTTTCCACGAGCCATTTTCATTAGCATGTTTTACCTGAAAAAGAGGTCAACTGCACTTTTTAGGGCTTATGTGTTCAATCTATAGTCATAATAATCTTTTGATAAACAAAATAATATCACAATAATCTTTTATTTGTTTATTCCTCTCTTGTATGAACAAACATTGTGCCACTTCAATTGTGTTAATGCCTTTCCATTGATTGAGTTTACTTTTACAACTTCACGCAGCTGTTGAAGGTATTATGATTTATTGTCCATATGTGTGGTCTTAAGCCCTCTTGCAAGTACGTGACTGCGCTAACAACTTGCTGAGCAGTACCTTCTTACCATTACGCTGTCTCACCATGTGTGATCTTCATGTACTCTTCATATCCGACAAAGGAATATTGAACTGATCATTTGTTGCACATTCTGTCGCTCCATGTCTTGTTTCAGATGCTTTGTCCTGTCTCCTACCAAACTTAATTCAAGAACAGACAGGGTAGTTTGGGTCAGACATGTAAGGCAAACTTCAGCAGGCACCCGTTAAGTCATCCAGTGTGGAGTGTTCCTATAAAAAAAAAGAAATTTGGTGACACGTTCTTGTACTGTACTTTTAACTTCAGCTTTTAAATCACTCAGAACCTGCTTCTTGGTCGTTCTTGCCATGGTTTTTGTCGTATAGTTTGCATTAACCTGCATCATAAGGAGTTATTGTAGCACGCCAATAGCTCTGCACATAATGAACTCTCTAAAGTCATTCGCGGTAAACTGTGGGCCGTAAACTTATGCCCTCTTGCATGTACGTGACTAAGCTGACAACTTTCTGAACAGTACCTTCTTGCCATTACACCATATAACCATGTGCAACCTTTACGTACACTCGATTTTCCAACGAAGAAATATTCAGCTGATTAGTTGTTTTCATTCCATTCGCACGTTCTCACACTGTCATCGATGACATGACGAACACTTCAAACTCCTTATAGTACAAATCGACAAGAACGAGTATATTTACACAATTTTTACCTTTTAGTAGGCGTGAATCTCTTCCTAGACGTTTCAGAGAGTTTCCGGAGCTAGTCACTATGCTTAACGAGTGCTTTGGCAGACTTTACAATTTCAAACGGTATATTCTACTTCTTTTTCGATGAAAGGCCACCACACGTACGCCTGTGCAAGCATCTTCATGTGAGTCCATCAATGCTTCCCATTGAAAAAACATGTACTTGAAAGTTTCTGGCATGATCACTCGATTGCTCCGAGTAAAACGCTGCTGCTCAGAAGACTCTTCATTTCTATGTATGGAATATGCTTGAAGTTCATCCTGTTATTGCGGTGGTAGAAGCCCGTGTACAGGGAAATGTCAGTGCACGTTAAAGAACTCCAAAGAATCAAAATTTCTGCAACTCATCACAACGACGTGTCTCTCAATCATATCGTCGTTTGGGTATTCAAAACCTAATGTAATATGAATAATACTTGTAATAACATAATTGGTAATATTATTATCATAATAATATTAGTTGTCACTGGAAAGAAACCTGCTGCGTGTCCGCGAAAAGCGCAACTCTTTATTAATTGAATACTTTTTGGAATACGTATTTCTTGATTGATTCATATGTGGGGTTTAACATCTCAAAACCACCATATGATTATGAGAGACCCCTTAGTGGAGAGCTCCGGAAATTTCAACCACCTGTGGTTTATTAACGTGCACCCAATTCTGAGCACACGGGCCTACAACATTCCCGCCTCTATCGGAAATGCAGCCGTCGCAGCCGGCATTCGATCCCCCGACCTGCGGGTCAGCAGCTGAGTACCTTAGCCACTAGACCACCGCGGTGGGGCGAAGACGTATTTGTTGGTGATCGCGTTCGCCCAACGATTATATTTACCTTTCCCGATCCAAGAAAATCTAAATATACTGGGATTATTCGACATTCGGGCATGAGGTGCGTGAGAGAATAGTTTGCCACACAATGGAATAGGTTGCGTACATAAAAATATTGAAAGAACTACACCTGGCATAGTCTTCCCTGCCAATAAATAAATAAATAAATAAGTAAATACTCATCTCGAACAAAAAAAGAAGAAAAGAAATCGTGCACACGACGCCTTTAATTCAATTTGTTGAACATTATCCCTTGAAAAATCACTTTTACCCACTCGTGCTTCGTCAAAACGCCTAGATTGAAATGAAACGAAATACTGTGACATGAAACTCTCATATCCTATCATATTCTTAGGCATGGCGTTCCCTTCGCGTTTGTCAAGAGCTCAATAGCACTTTGCTGTGTCGAAAAGTTGATGCAAGGAGCAAGTTTTCCGCAATAATATTTTAAGTAAAGCTTTATTGCGAAATTTTCCGCATGTTATAACAGAGCGATTTTGCGGTGCTACAAACACTTGTAGGGGTATTACAGATTTTTGTTAAGATCACCCACCAACAATTGTATGCATGTATTGAGTGACATACAGTCTGGCATGAAAATAAAATTTTAAACTGCGTAATGAATTGGTATAACCACTAAATAGTTTTTTAGAGGAAGGACATCTTTATTTTGTGATCTGTTGCCTAGCTGGCTTGCATTTTCGAATCGGCAAAATCATCAGTTCTCTTACAAAAGCACAAGGTCAATTTGGAGAAAGTGGCATTTTTTTTTGTGGAGCACTACCAGTTCTAAGATTTGCAAATAATGTTTAAATTGATGATCAAGTTTTCCTCTCGTTGTTCATAAACAAATTCTATGCAACAAAGTGGCACTTCCTTTGTAGTGTGTTTCCTACGAAAAAGGTGTGCCATCTATAAGCTACCCATACCCTGACTAGTCACGGTTACCTCATTTGAGGCCATTGAATTAAGAAAGCACAGCTAATTCTGCAGCAAATATATTTGCCTTCAAAATAAGTTTGTCGCATGGAGAGAACTATATTACCTAATCTCCGCAAGATAACGCTTCATGTCCCGCGTCTGTAACAAGGTGAGCTTAAAATTTCTATTTCAAAAAAACAAAACATATCGGCCTGTTTGTCAAAGCCCGGAGCAATCGCGATTTTTTGAGGTTCTCCTGGTTTATTTTTTACCCAGTATCTTTAACATCTTCATTAAAGGGTGTTCAATGAATTGATAATCATTAGTTGAGCACAGAGTGTATTGAAAATTTTGGAAAGCAGTCGTTTAAACTGAGTGCGCCTGATTGAGTCGCACCAAACTATTATTGACAGGAAAGCACCTGACTGAAAAATAAATGCTGAAACTCCTTGCAACAAATTGATATAGACTTTTTAGATTACAATGGTCCAGACTTTATTGGCCACGATGTTTACATCGGCTGCTACGAAAAGGGCAATATCGAGGGCAAAGGTGTGTCTTTTAAATTGCACCATTTTCATTACGCCCAAGAAGAAAAGTTTTATATACAGAGAGAGAGATGGACAGGTTTATTTACAGAGAGGTAAAGAGGTTAGCTGGAGCGATAGCCTGCTATAGCCTGTTTCTCTACAGTGAGGGAAAATAGGAAGAAAAGGAGTAATTATAGACAATGGTAAGATAGCGGGGTGAGTGTATATGTAGGAAGACGTGTGGCGTTTGGTTTTTCACATATTTTATTTATCTCTGCTCTGGCATGGACGTGCACAGACGCTGTCGCTCTTGATGGCGTCTTTTTCTCTCGTGCTGGCTTGAACAGGGGAAGCAGCTGCAGCGCAACTTCTTCGTCTTCTCCGAGACGCCAACGGCTTGCCGTAGGGTCCCGCCTCTAACGAGGTAGCCCATGCGTGAAGGAGCGAACCGTATGAGCAGGTTGTAGGTTCTGCTATTGCGAAGCGCGTTTGTATGCTTTTCCCAGATGGCTTGTAGTCTTCGAGGACGGCGTCAGTGTCGAAGAAAGCCAGCTTTATGCGGTCATTGGAGACACTGTCTTTGCGTCGTTCTCGTTATCAGAAGTACCCATATGAAATATTTCTGCTCGGACTATGCGGTTTATATTATCGTTACAGCATTAAAGTACTGTCAGCAAACGTGATAAATATATCTATTTGACATTTACCACAGCGACATGTTTCTAAATACGCACTTTAGAAGAGGGTTCGGCGGTGTAACTAGCACAAAGAGCATCAAAATTCATACTATAATACGTGCACAAATTTGTAAAGAACTCTTGAGCTGCGCCTCCAAAGAATAAAGTTAAAGCTTTATGACACGTCCAAACATGACAATCATGGCATGCCTGCTATGTAAAACACGATTACATGCTATGCTCATAGTGCGCTGACAGCCGTTTTGCTAGCTTCACCTGCATAAAATTTGGTATAACGTGACTTGAATAGAGAATTAACCCAAATGCCAGGCGCAAACATAATAATTATGACATGGGAGTCAAGTACGGTATATTTTGCAACCTACCACTGCTGATGCTGGTATCGCTAACGTTAGTGATGCTGTAGTTACGCAGCTATATAGAACACACTTGCATCTGATTTGGATACGTGAATGCACCTAACATATCTATATATGTTTACTGTCTACTACGTCCGCCTGCCTCGTAACGTTGGGATGATTTTGAAGTAACATGTCACTATTCCTTATTCGTGCTTCACATATTATCGATACCCACTGTGTGTGGGATCTGCTCATTTTTGTAATAACCCTTGTTCATAATATTAGGAAGCTGCTTATGTGACTATGTTTAGTAGCAACTCTTTCATAAATTTTCTCGATTCCCTACTAAAATTGTTACGGCAAAAAAGTAGTTTAAGAAAATTAAAAAGACCATGCGGTGCAGGTGTTGACAATTCCTAGTGTCACTAGAGAAGAAGAAAAAGTTGCTTTCAGGCCATATTCAACACCATCGTTATCATCATCATCATCATCATCATCAAAATAGTATATAGTCTCTCTATGCTATATAAATTGGAGCTGAAATACGAGAAAATACTGAAGTTCTGCACCAGAGATAGACCACCTGTGACGCAGCAGAATAGCAGTTAGAACCACCACTATAAGGCTCATTTTGTCCACTACCGAATTTCCGCAAGCCAAGAATCCGAATATCTTTCTCCAGCTGATGTGACCACCATGAGAGAGTGTCACCTAACCTCGCATTCCAGCGCTGTATGTAACAGAAAGCTTGCTCGCGTAGGCTGCCACTCCTACGCGAGCGGTTTCCAGTGCAATTGTTCCCCCCGTGCAAACCACAGCACCGCAGAGAACAGGTACCGGTGAGTGATGGTCTTCAGATAAAGAGATAGATAGAGGGGTCGTTGAAGTGGCGAAAAGAAAGAAAGCCTCTGCTTAAGGCATCGTTTTTTCGTGCCGCGATGGCACGCTTTGTGGCGCCTCCTTATCCAGTGTGGCCCGCCGGCACAGGTGTAGTAGCTTCATTTGGTTTCACCCCCGAAACGTTGTTCCTGTTTTCCTAACTTCGTGGCGCCCTCTGGTGTCTTGAGAGGAACTACTCGCAGGATATCGAAGTGGAACCACCACCTAAAGAAGGGCCGGCCACTCTTCCAGCTGTCACTGTCACTGCTCTGCGGGCCGCGCAGGCCTTGTGGTTTTTACATATAAAATACCTAAAAAATATTTCTAAAGGTCTACTGAGAACAAAGTGACGAACCACCACACCTATTGTGACTAAAATTGGGGCTTATGCGCAACCGTGCCATTGTTATACTTGAGTGTATTTAATTTTTTCTTGTTATATTTTCTGTTTGTCTGAATCTCTTCATTTCTCCTCTTCACAATTTTTTCGTAATCTATTGCACTGGCAGATTGATGTCAATAGAAATGTTGTCTTCAGTTACGGGCTTTTTTTCTTTATCAATTTACAGCTAAATCCTATCTGCGCCCACCTGGCCTTTCAAATCCGTTCGGAGTGGGTCTTCAAAACGATATACACGAAGAATTTCTACTATAAACAAAAAGAGAAATTGAAATAAAATGTACTTTTTTAGCGTCACTTTGTCTTTCTTCTCTTTGTGCCTCTTTTTTATTTCTCAGTTACAGTGCTTGTGGTGGACACTGTTTCTTTGTTTGATTGGTCTCCTTCGATATTGTTTAACTAGTGTAAAGTATGACGGTGAATAGAAATATTGAAAGTTTATTTTTCCCCTCTAGTAACTGGTGAGGATTTATCAAACTTCTCGTTATCAGAAGTATCCATATAAAATATTTCTGCTCAGACTATGCAGTTTAGATTATTGTTACAGCGTTACAGAATGTAAGAAAACGTGATAAAGGTATCTATTTGACATTCACAACCGCGACATGTTCCTTTATACGAGTTTTCGAAGAAAGTTTGGCCGTGTAACTAGCACAAAGAGCATCAAAATTCATACTATATTACGTGCACAAATTTGTAAAGAACTCTTGAGCTGTGCTCCAAAGAATAAAGTTAAAGCTTTATGACACGTCCAAACATGACAATCATGGCATGCCTGCTATGTAAAACACGATTACATGCTATGCTCATAGTGCACTCACAGCCTTTTTGCTAGCTTTACCTACATGAAATTTGGTATAACGTGACTTGAATGGAGAATGAACCCAAATGCCAGGCGCAAACATAATAATTAGGACATGGGAGTCATGTATGGTATATTTTACAACCTACCACTGCGGATGCTGGTATCGCTAACGATAGTGATGCTGTAGTTACGCAGCTATATAGAACATACTTGCATCTGATTTGAATATGTGAATGCACCTGACATATATATTTATGCTTACTGTCTACTACGTCCGCCTGCCTCGTAACGTTGGGATGATTTTGAAGTAGCATGTCACTATTCCTCATTCGTGCTTCACATATCATCGATACCCACTGTGTGCGGGATCTGCTCTATTTTGTAATAACACTTGTTCACAATATTAGGAAGCTGCTTATGTGGCAATGTTTAGTAGCAACTCTTTCATAAAATTTCTCGATTCCCTACTAAAGCTGTTACGGCAATAAAATAGTTTAAGCAAATAAACAAGACCATGCGGTGCAGGTGTTGACAATGCCTAGTGCCGCTAAAGAAGAACACAAAGTTTCTTTCAGGCCATATTCAGCACCATCATTATCCTCATCATCATCATCGAAAATAGTATATAGTCCCTCTTTACTAGATAAATTGGTGCCGAAACACAAAAAAACACTGACGTCTTGCACCAGAGATAGACCACCTGTGACGCAGCAGAGTATGGCAGTTTGAACCGCCACTATAAGGCTCATTCTTTCCACTACAAAAGTTCTCCAAGCCGAAAGTGCAAAAATCTTTCTCCAGCCGATTTTTAGAAAGACACGACACTTTAGGATCTCAATGAAACGATAGCTGAGCCGGTAACTGATGATACCGACTGTGAAGAGGAATTAACAGTGGTTTTGAAGTATTACGACAAGATCCGACGAGATTAGGAGGTTCCGATACAGTCTATGACTTTGAAACCTGCTTTTGTATACTAAACTTATGTCACGTTGTTGTATTTGCACCGAAAAATCAGAAATATCAAAAAATCTAAAAAAAACACTATGAGCCATGTTCGCTACATTCTCGACTCAGCTTGAAGGCCCGCAATCAGCATTGCGCCTGTTTTCGCTAAACTTGAGCCCAATAGGTCTCTACTCATAGTAGCTACAGACACTTCTACGAGTTGCTCTACCGAAATACAGGTCCCCGTTTTTTATGTAGAACTTCGCTGTCGGCAGGACTTCTGAAACCTTTCTGAGGCCACGATCCACACACAAAAAAACAAAAACAAAAAACAACACACAGCATATCCACGAACTGAATGGTGATGAATGGGACGATGCGTCCGGCTGTCCATTCGTGCATCTGTCCATGGGTCGATCTATCCGTCCATGCGTCTGTCTGTCGGTCTGTCTGTCTGTCTGTCTGTCTGTCTGTCTGTCTGTCTGTCTGTCCGTCCGTCCGTCCGTCCGTCCGTCCGTCCGTCCGTCCGTCTGTCTGTCTGTCTGTCTGTCTGTCTGTCTGTCTGTCTGTCTGTCTGTCTGTCTGTCTGTCTGTCTGTATATCCGTCCGTCTCGTTAACACCCAAAGTATCAACATAACGCATCTTTTCATCATATATTATTATGCTTGTATGTCCGTTAGTCCGTTCGTGCATGCGTCCATCCGTAAAACCGTGGGTCAATCTGTCGGTTTATGCGTCTGTCCGTCTGTATGTCCATCCGTCAAGTGAACACTTCAAGTACCACCATCTCACATTTTCTCATCATATATCGAATGAATAGATGGATGAATGGATGTATCCGGCTGTACCCTTTAGATTGGGTAGTGGATCACACCACCTCTAGAAATACCAGCCACATGGGCCTGTGTTCTTTTTCCGCTATTCTAATTCACTGCATCAATAAAAACAGATTGTCCTTCAACATGCTTCGTTTACAGAACCCATCTTGTAGTTCTCCCAGACCCCCTTATTCTCCACCCATGTATGTAGTCTTTCCTTTACTATCTGCATCAGCAGCCTTTAAGCTACTGATTTCACTGTTATATGGCGGTAGTTGTTTATATCGGCTTTGTCCCCCTTCATAAATCATGCTTATCCTGCTTAGTTTACACGCATTGGAGGCTTCACCATCCATTATTGCCTTGCTCGCTGCCTCTCCTAATGTTTGCTTACAGTTTCCTCCTAGTTTTTTTCTTAGCATGAGTGGGATGCCATCAGGGCCTGTTGATGTGCTATTAGGAACCCTTTTTCTGTCCTTTCCCACTCTTGTTGTCCCACTGAAGCCACTGCGCTAATTGGTACATTTTTATTTGATACGGTGCAATGAGCGCTTTCTTCGTGTTTAAATGTTTTGTGATTTTAGTTTAAAATTTATTATAATCACTTTCTTAATCCCCTTTTAGTCTAACCCCTTGTACTGCAGTTTTAAACTTCTGCTCTATGCTTGTCTTATTACTCAAAGAACTTAGGTGGTTCGAAAACTTTGCAACTGCCTTTCTCTCCTATTTGTTTACTTTTGCCATCGACTGGGCCCCCTTTCTTCTAATCTTGTCACTGATCAGATCGAACGCTTCTCCTCTGCAGCTCAAAATGTTATCCAATTTCCTTTTAACATCTTCTTCCGATTCACCCATTTGTTTAGCATACCTGTGTTCCCTAGAGTCTTCCTCACGTATTACTATGGCTTTTTTATCTTCCTTATCCCACCAGCTCTTGGGTTTGTGTCTCCTTTTTCCTGTTGATTTGACTCGTACCTTACCAAGCTCTAACTCAAACAATCGAGTTAGATTTGTGTACTTTCACTCTGTTTTATAACCTTGGCGATTATTTTTTCAATCTCTTTAGTTGCCCTTTCTATAAGCCTTTCTGCATATATATTACCGTATGGTTGCCCATAATGTCCCTTTCCATTTTTCATTGTCTTTAAAAACGGAGCTTCATACGTTTGTAATCACTACCTAAGCTTCCGGACCCATATTCATTCATGGTCATCACCCTTAGCCGATTATACATCCTATATGGGACATCATTGCATAGTCTATCGTCGACTCCAGCCTTCCCACCTCCCATGTTATCTGCCCTTCGTATTTCTTTGTGGCGTTGCAAATGATCAAATTGTGCCTTTCACAAATATCCATTAGCATTCTGCCTGTTAGGTGAGAACATCTATCCATATCTTTTGTGTGCACTTTGATATCTCCTGATGTAATCACCTCGCACTCGTTTCCTAGTTCGTCAATGTCATGTTCTATGCACTGCACCATTTCTTGGTTTTCCTCTTTGGCTTCAGCCCCTTTCTACAAGTATACAAAACCCAGTAGCGTCACCTGCCACGTCACTTTCCCTTTTAGCCATAAATGTTCACTGCACTCCTGCTTGACCCTTTGCCAGTTTGTACTTTTATGAATGATCGCCACAATACCACCTGCCTTTCTGCTACCTTCTCTTCTATTACAATATTCCCAGGCGTAGTCCGGACATTTAGGTTGTTGTTCCTTGTCCCTAAGATGTGTTTCTACAAACCCATATGTCATCACCTTCTCCTCTCTTAGCTGTTTTCTTATCTCTCCCACTTCAGCCTATTTCTGCCACCCTGCATGGTAATATTGCCGCGTGCATAGCTGCATTTGGCGGCGAGACAGCGAGATAGCGACGACAACGAAGAGCGCGGATTTTCTCGAGAGGCGCAGCGCAGGCGAGTAAAGCAGACGACAATCTTAGCGGCCTTCTTTGAGAGCGTCTCTACAAGTTCCACTGTCTGTGCTTTTAAAAAAAACCCCTGTTTTTACAACCCGCGACACTTGTGGAGGTGCTGGGTATGGGCGTGGGTCGACGAACAGCATCTGCATAGCTGTATCCGTTTGGCTGGTAGGATACTTCTGGAGCCAATGGACGACGTACAGCGTCTGCATAGGTACACGAGTATGGACGGTGCGGTGGAGCGGAATATTGTTGAGGAGAGGCAAACGCTTGTCGAAGTTCATGGCGAATGACTTCAGCGGCGGAGGCTACCGTGGACTTCTGCTGCGGGGGTGCCTGTGACTGCATTGTGTATTTTGCGTTCTCCTTCGCGATCTCCTCACGCACGATCTGTCTAATCAGGTGGCGTAGAGAAAACTCATCGTTTGCGGTAAGTGCGGCGGCGCCTGCAGCTGCGCCGGTGGCCGGGCAATCAGACTGTTGGTACCATTGCTGCAGCGCACGCTCTATTGCGGTGGCCTCCTTGGTGAACTCGTTCATTGTTGCTGGCGGATTGCACCCAAGACCAACAAATAGCTGCTCTTTGACGCCCCTCATGAGATGGCTTAGCTTTTGAGCCTCAGGCATGTTGGGGTCAGCGCGGTGGCACAGACGCACCATATCCTCAGCAAACATGGCGACGCTTTCATGCAGCTGTTGGGTGCGTCCATCAAAAAGGCGTTGTGCATTTTCGCGTCGGTCCGCCTTACCAAAGGTGTCAAGAAACCGACGACAAAACTCCTCCCATGTGAATGTTGCCTCCCGGTTTATAAACCACGTCTTCGCGCCGTCTTCAAGGGCGAAGTATACGTGGAAGAGCTTTACATCGAGACTCCAGTAGTTCGATTTAGCTACCCGTTGAAACTGTTCTAGCCAGTCTTGCGCATCTTCGTTCGGCCGGCCATGAAATGGTTCAGGAATGCGCATATTCTGGATCATCACCTGTGCAGGACTCCTTGCCATTTCTTGAGTAGGGGTGCCTGTCGGAAGTGTTGCCTCATCTAAAAGGCCAATTCTGGTTCAAGAACGTGAAGGCTGCGACTTGAGCGGTGGACAGGCGTCTCCACGCGTGGCTGTCTCGTAGGGCTGGAATCGGGGCTTCTCACAGGGGTGCTGACCATGAGGTGGTAGTAACCAGCTCCTCCACCAGTGTCGCGGGTTATAAATTACAGGGTTATAAATTACTTAACAAGACAATCGCTGAATTCCTTTGCATGTACGTCGACGTGGAACACAAGAATTGGGACCGAATATTGCCGTACCTCACATTCGCGTATAATACGGCGCGCCAAGAAACAACAAAAATGACGCCTTTCGCACTAATTCATGGCAGACAATGCTTGACGCCATGCTTGACGACAATGCTTGGCGCCATACGACAATGCTTGACGCCATGTTGTCTTACGATTGCAATAATTCAGAGACAGACGCCGCAGACTTCACTGAGCGCGCCGAGGAAGCAAGGCAGCTTGCCCGCGTCAAAATAATGAACCACCAGCAACTTGACGCTCAACGGTACAACCTTCGCCGTCGGTTCATCATTTATCAACCAGGAGAGAGTCTGGGTTTGGTTTCCTGTACGATGACGAGGCCTCTCAGAGAAACTCCTATGCCGATACTTTGGACCCCACAAAGTTTTGCGCCGTCTTAGCGACGGGAAGTACGAAGTCGTGCCCGACGCCTCCTCCTGTTCGAAACGTCGCCAGCATCTGCCTGAGACAGTGCACGTGGTCCGCATGAAACTTTACCACTCTCAGTGATGTAAACACCCGCAGGCCGCATCTCTACCTGTTGAGCATCGGCACGACGCTCACTCTGGCGGGAGGGTAATGCCGCGTGCATGGCTGAATTTAGCAGCGAGATAGCGAGATAGCGACGACAGCGAAGAACGCGGATTTGCTCGAGAGGCGCAGCGCAGGCGAGTGAAGAAGACGACAATCTTAGCGGCCTTCTGTGAGAGCGTCTCTACAAGTTCCATTGGCCGTGTTTTTAAATAAACCTCCGATAACTTCTAACCCGCGACAAGATAATAGAGAGTTTTAGTACTGCGGAATGGTGATACGTACGCATCACGCAAGCGCCTTGCGTTACGTGGCGTCGTTTGCCACAAATCGGCGTTTAGTACGCCGTACTACCCGCTTAGGTAACGAGCGTGAAGCGTGTTGCGTCATCTGGTAGATCGAAATAGAAGCACGTGTTGTTGACAGCCAATGTGAGCCAATCCAAGTGTTATAGCCAGATTATGGCCATATTTTCAGCCACAGAGCCGGTCGGTGCTTGCCTTCGATGCCGCCATTTTGCAAAACGAAGTCTCGCGCTGTCGTGAACTTGTTCGAGAGCGGTGCGATCACCTCAGACGTACGCACGCACGCATCTCATGCGTGCGTACGTAGCAGCTTTGTACGTAACGCGATACGTGCGCGTTGCGGTCTGCGCATGCGCACTACGCAAAACGTGGCGTCCTTACGTACGCAACGCCGCCACGTACGCAGCGTACGCAGTACTAAAACTCTCTATTCTACGCCTGATTTGGCTCGTCCCTCGTGGCTTCTTCGATTTCTGCCCAGACCCTACATGTCTGAGATATTGGTACCACTTTGGGATCGTATCTGCCTATACCGCCTGTCAAAAAGTCCCCCAGGTTGTTTTACTCATTACTAGCTATCTTGGAGCCCGAAGGGCCCGCGTGCCACCTCGCCTCCCCCCCCCCTCCAAAATCTTGATTATATACAAGCACCTCCATTTAGCGAACATTCGAAGAAGAATCTTTTATTCAAATATTGATTATATACCAGTACTGCCATCTAGCGGTATTTCCAAGAACTAAACTCCCCTCTGGCACATATCCGAGAGAGGTGGTTACTACTGAAGAGGATCAGGTGATGCCTTAAGGAGCTTCGCCCCTGATAATCGCCAGCTGTCGGTACTTAGGAAGTTTACTTGTCTCAAGGAAGTACGCAACCGAACCAGCGAAACGTGCAATCGAAGATTTTTACCTTGAGACAGCAAACTACGAGGGACTAGTCAAGGGGCTCCGAGATACGTTTGGCCGTCATACGGCTCTCGTAGTCAACCACATCGACAGCTTGCTTTTCTTCACTACCGTGGACCGTTCTTCCGAACTATGGCACCTGCGCGAACTTTAAGAAGAAGTACGCTTTCGATCTTGCTGTTTGGATAGCCTACGACTTCACGCATAATAGAACGCGGTTATACTTCAGCGCGTGCACATGCAATCGCCACACGAATCGATCACCATTTTGTGCAGGGAATGCATCAGGGAGGCCCAGCTGAACTGTGCGGCTTCTCCAACGGTCGAGATAAGGTGCGTGGCGTCATGAAGTTTTGTCACATACAGGTCGATAGTAGCGAGAAATCTAGCCTCAGGGCGACCGGTGTCATCGTCACTTTCAGCAGCCCGTACTATCAGCGTTAGTGCTGGCCGATTATTTGCAACGAACAGGCATGCCTGCAGCATACCCTTTAGCCACCGTGACCACACCCTAACACTACCAGACCACTAGGAGAGACGAAGATATTCGGCGGCGACTAGTCGACAGGAACAGTTGCTTCAGGTGTGCCAGAGAGGGTCACGTTGCACAACAGTGCTGCAATGCAGCGTGACTGCAGTGCGAGCACTGCGGGAAGCGTCACCGCATTCTGCTTTGTGAAATACAAAAAATGAAAAACCACGCGGATGCCCACAGCAGTGACACAACAAAAACCAGCAGTGGGCCAAAGATCGCCAGTGCTACTGAAAGCCGTTATACGCCATTATTTCTAGCGGTTATCATACAAACGGCCGCAGTATGAACCTTGGGAAGGGACACTTCCGTGTTGCTTCGTATACTCCTTGACACTGGCGTCCAAAGGACATCTATATGAAGCGAGTTGTCAACAACACTATATTGATCATCGATTGGCACCAAATACCCTTTTCTGCTGATAGTTCACAGTGCCTAACGTTTCTAAGCTTACAAATACCAAACCGTGCAATTAGAGCGGCAGAGTCGTTTCGATGCCATGAAACCACGTTGTATGCTTAGGGTGTGCCACAATTCTACTTAGTAAACAGCCAGCTATCGATTAAAGTCTCGTGATGTAGTTGCACAAGCGCCAGATGCCTGTAACCATTGAACGGTGACCAGGAGATCGTCCGACAAACATCATTGTCATCAATGAATTGGACTTTTGGCTAGTAGTGGTGGAGGAAAACAAATGCCCAACTGAGATTTATGTGCCGTTCATACGATCTTTGTTTGGATAGCGCAAGGCATCTACCAAGTACACGCCGCTGACGACTTGATGCATCGATACTACAATTTACCGGCTGCATTCCTGTCGTGTGAGTGCCATAGCAAAACCACATCATGCATGACTGACCTGAGCAAAATGGGGCGACTCGATGGGGGTAGGTATCAGCGACTTTCTGGAAGCCACCAGCGCCCCGTAACAAGAATGATTGAGTATGTTAGAAAGTACGTGCACGAGAATGATACTCGACAAGTGGTTCCACTTATGATAAACTACGAGGTACGTTGCCAGCACAAACGAAAATGTCGCGGAATACCAACTGCACCGCCAACTTCAGTGCATCGAAGAACAGTTCCAGGTGTTAGACGATTATGACTAAACCATACGGGAATAATTCGCAGCAGGTCACGTCTAACATATTGTCACCTCTTCAGAGCCAGGAGCTGCCACTTACTACTCTCTGCAGCATATCGTAGTCCATCGAGAGGCTGTCACTTAAGGTCATCCATCAAGCCTAAAATTTTGAAGCCCGCTTTTTTTTAACTGCTGCTTTGGAGTATCTCTTACGACGTGCAAAAGATTGGAGTGCTAATCGCTACAAGTATACTCAATGCCTTCTAAGTATACGACGTTGTTACAGGAGCTTTCATCAAAGAAATCTATATCGAAAGCTTCTATGCTGCATTCGGTATTTAAATAATTCTGGTATGCAGTGGTGAAAGGGTTGGATTGAGCAGTTTCAATAATAAATTGTTACCTATAGCATTCCATTAACTCTCCTTCTACACGTTGTTTACAAATATGACTCAAAAGACATCTTCACTTTGACGCAGTGGCTAAGGTACTCGGCTGCTTACCGCTGGTCGCGGGATCGAATCCCGGCTGCGGCGGCTGCATATCCGATGGAGGCGGAAGTGTGGTAGGCCCGTGTGCTCAGATTTGGGTACACGTTAAAGAACCCCAACTGGTCGAAATTTCCGGAGCCCTCCACTACGACGTCTCTCATAATCATATAGTGGTTTTGGGACATTAAACCCCACAAATCAATCAAATCAATCAACTTTCAATGACGCATGCTGAAAATATGAGCACCTTCAGAGAAGCAAGCGGGCTACCTACCACACCACTTAGCCCCCTAAACCATCGACAATTTCATTATTATATATTATTATTATTATAATATTATTATTTAAATTTATAATAATTTCTTGAATAATACTATTAATAGGTAATATATTATTGCAGGCCTCAAACGGACTGTTTTTAAGCACGCAGCCTTACTCGTCGTCCAACAATACCAGCGTGTGTTAAAATATTTGCAGCAACACTGAACCACAGATATTAAAACATGACACTACAAAGCAATACAGTAAAAGCTCGGCGTTGAAATTGAACAAACCAGGTCCTTGCTTAACACTACAACCACGGGGATACAAAAGTCGGGCGTGGCAACGCAGTCGCTGCAAGCCTACTACGCATAGCAATAAATCATTCGCCTCGAGATCACAAATCCTAAATCTTGTAGTCTCCGAAGCCATACCGGTCTCAAATTAATTGTTTTGGTTTTCGAGAAGATGGCAGCACCCTTCAGGTGGGCTTGCTTGCCGCAGTGCTGTTTTGAACACGGCGCGCTCTCTGTCTTACAGCATTGAATTTACAATCTTGATTGCAGACGAGAGGTACTACTTAATCCGCTGCATTCTCCGTCTAGCCGTGGTAAGCGGGCGCGATGGTTTTGAAGAATAGTTTCCGCATTTTTTTGTTCTTGTTCCCCTTTTGCACCGCTGCAGATGGCGGGACTTTCCAACAAATGTCGACTGTTTCTCTGTTCCTTCGGAACCGGAGACGCCCGTCCTAAGTGTGCGTAAAAAACGCATATTTTTCTTCCGTCCACTGACGCAGTGTCTGTCCTCAGGAAAAGTCAACTTACTGCGTTTGTTGAAGTGCAGACAGATCGTTGCCAATAGCTCTTCACAGTTACCCCCACCATCTTTCTGAAACAAAAATTAAGTAGGTTACACAGTTGAAAACTTTAAAGAAGCAAAACCCGTGCTTTTGGTTACGCAGGCCTCATTCTGACATCGATGGTCACATAAATAAGCAAGGCAAAAAAGACCATATGAAACCAAGGAGAAAGAAATTATCCTACGAAACTTGGGAATATATGAACTCCAAAAACTTGATGGAAAGCGACTTTGTCGTAATTATGTATAGAGAAAAACGTTTCGAAGTAGTTCGAAAGATATGTACAAATGCACGCACAAATCTACGTTTAATATTGACACGAGCATGTAATGGGTTTCGGGCTGTTGCGTGGCTAGTGTCATCAATACTTGTGCGTATCGAAGGATTTTGTCGGCAGAAAGACGACGACGAACTCGCGCTGTTCGATCGAAGCTGTTCTGGTGTTTCATACACTGTTACTTGCACTGATGTTTTTACCGTGACAAACTGGTGGAGGTGCTGGGTAAGATTACCATTCTCAAATTTTAACTCAAGCCGCTTCAAGCTTCTGCCGTCATTTCAACAATTCCGAATAAAAACCTGGCACTTCGCCTCAGCCGCCACTTGCTAGGACTACTTCCTGAGTTCGGTCCCTTGAGCTCAGCAATAATAACCACCACAATGGTAAGTCAGGCGCAATAGAGCAACGTAGACCAACTCGCATCCACTCCAAGCGTCGTCTACACAGCACGCACTCCGAAGCCTTATCATGGTAATGTATTTGAAGACGTAGATGACTGGCTATACCACTTTGATCGGGTCGCAGCCGCCAAAGAATGGAACGACACCATGAAGCTTCGCTACGTCTATTTTTCACTTGAAGAATATTCTCGCATCTGGTATGAGAACCATGCGCCGGGGAGCAGCAAGTGGCGAGAATTTCAGCGACAGCTATGTCAGGCATTCAGATATCCCGAAAGAAAAGGCTGAGCATGCTCTGCAGAGCAGGGTTCAGCAGCCAAATAAAAACGTGGCTTTGTTTGTCGAAAACATGTCAATATTGTTTAAGTGCGCTGACCCAGGAATTTATGAAAGAACAAAGTTTGACTCCTCCTGCGGGGTGGCAAGGAGCAACTTTTTGCTGGACTTATACGCAAGGCCCCAACCACTGTCGATGAGTTCTTTGCGGAAGCTATTACCATAGAACGGGCACTTCAGCAACGCTCTCTATAGTACGACCGCCAAGCTTGTGTTGCCATGGTGTCATCTTTCACTTGTGGACAGGACTTATCAGGACTCCACGAGCTTGTGCGGAGCGTGGTCCACAAAGAGCTCGAAAAAGTCCGTCCCACTTCTGCTCAACCAAGTGCAACGATTCTGGGAGACATTATTCGCGATGAACTCGAGGATGTTACCCAACCATTGCTCCGAATGCGTGTAGAAGCTCCTGCTCTGTCTTACGCCAAAGCATTGATGAGTCCTCAACCTTCTACCGGACGCCGGCCACCCTCTACTTTCTCACCATCGCCCCGTCAATTCGCACCTGCAAATAACTACGAGAGCACTGTCCTGTATGACGTTCCGCGTGAAGTCAGCCGTAAATCTGACGTATGGTGCACCTCTGACAACAGGCCTCTTTGCTACGCCTGCGGCGAAGCGGGCCATCTATACCGCCAGTTTGCGCATCGCAGGATGGGCCTTCAGGGGTTTCACCCTAACGCGCGTCGACCAACCAACGGGGAGCGTGGTCGTGAGACTCAGCAATACCTAGCAGCACAGCAGCCGTTTCCTCCTGCACAAAGCCACCGACCACGCTCACCTTTTCCTCGTGTCCCGGCTCACCTAGTCGTCACGCCACGTTCTTTGGTGTACGCAACAGGTCCCCAAGTCCTGGCCCACGCCAGGAAAACTGAGGCCAGCGGCCTCAGGGGGTAGGGCCGTAGTTGAGCGATCTGATAAACATCCTCCGCCATGACACGTTGACGACGTCGATATTTCTGTCACAAAATCTTCAGAACGTGACGCAGCAATTTCTGCCAATATTTCTATAAGCATCGACCATCACTCGACCACCGCACTCGTAGATATTGGCGCCGATTACTCCGTTATGAGTGGTGACTTCGCGGCTGCTCTCCGAAAAGTGGTGACGCCATGGAATGTTCCGCACCTCCGTACAGCGGGTAGTCATCTAGAGATGCCGGTTGGCAGGTGCACTACCCGAGTACATATTGGCGCTTCCACCTTCATCGGGACTTTCGTCGTACTGCGGCAATGCTCCAGGCAGGTCATCTTAGGATTAGACTTCCTTGAAAAATATGGGGCTATTACAAATCTCTGAGAATTGCCGGTCACGTTTTCACGTTCGTTACATTTTCACGTAACGAACATTCTGAGGATTGTAAATCACGCATGATGGTGTTGCATGTATCCGACGATTCAGTCACAGTACCGCCCCGTTTCAGTGTTCTGGTTAACTAACGTGCTGAGTGACACGAACCGAACGGTTCTCGGAGTTGTGGAAGGCAATGTGTCCGTGCTCTTGTCTCGTCAAGTATGCGTCGCCCGTGGTCTCATAGAATCGACACAAGTGCCTGCGAAAATTCTACTAATCAATTTCAGTCATGAATACCAGCACTTCATGAGGCAGTGTGTTATTGCTTCCTTCGATGAAATTGGAGGCTCGAAAGCCAGCTTCTTACTCGCGCAACCCTCTTCCGGTCCTCGTGACGACAAACAGTCCCCGGTTAAGCTAGATTTGAACTGCCCACTGTCGACTTCACAGCAAGAAAGTTTTCGCTCCCTCCTGCTTTCCTTCAAAGATTGCTTTGCCACGACGTCCTAAATCAAACAGTCACCCGCCGCCAAACACAAAATTATAACAGAGCCCAGTGAAAGGCCTATTCGACGACATGCTTCTCGAGTTTCCCGCAGAGAACAAGACACCATCCACGACCAAGTACATCAAATGCTTGCTGACGACATCATTCAACCGACTACAAGCCCATGGGCATCACCGGTTGTGTTGGTGAAAAAGAAAGACGGCACATTGCGTTGCTGTGTTGATTATCGCAAACTGAACACCGTGACAAAGAAAGACGTTTATCCGCTTCCTCGCATTGACGGCTCACTCGACCGCCTTAGAAACACTCGATATTTTTCATCCATGGATTTACGCAGTGGTTATTGGCAAATTGAGGTCGATGAGCGTGACCGGGAAAAGACCGTCTTCATTATTCCTGACGAGCTCTTTCAATTCAAAGTGCTTCCTTTTGGACTCTTCTCTGCTCCCATGACTTTTCAGCGAATGATGGACACAGTTTTGTGCGGTCTTAAGCGGCAATCGTGTCTTGTCTATTTAGATGACGTCGTTCTTTTTTCATCGACTTTCGAGCAGCACCTTGAGCGTCTTTGTGCAGTACAAGAGGCGCTACGAACCGCTGGCATGTCGCTCAAGCCCGAAAAATGCCACTTCGGCCACGAGGTGCTCAAGTTTTTTGGCCACGTGGTTAACAGTGGCGGAATTCGCCCAGACACCGAGAAAACACTGGTTGTCGCTGCCTTCTCAACTTCAACGAACAAACACGATGTACGCTGTTTTCTGGGCCTTTGTGCGTACTATTGTCGCTTCGTTCCGAACTTTTCGAAAATAGCAGAACCCTTAAAACAACTCACGAGAGACAACGTTGCTTTTATGTGGGCCCCAGAAATACACGAAACTTTTTGCGAGCTACGACGACACCTCAACACTCCTCCAATCTTAGGTCCTTTCGACGAAAACGCCGACACTAAAGTGCATACAGATGCAAATAAAGTTGGCCTCAGAGCCGTCCTTGCGCAATGGCAAGAAGGTATTGAGCGAGTGATCGTCTGCGCTAGTCGTACGGTACCATCGGCTGAAACGAACTATTCCACCACAGAAAACGAATACCTATCTATCGTGTGGGCCATAGCCAAGTTCCGACCGTATTTGTACGGGAGACTGTTCAAAGTAGTCACCGACGACCATTCCTTGTGCTGGCTTGAAGGCCTCAAAGACCCCTCAGGCCAGCTAACTTGATAGAGTCTCTGCTTAGAAGAATTTAACGTTACGGTGGTTTACAAATCAGGACGCAAGTACACCGATGCTGACTGCCTATCACTTGCCCTAGTCTAGTCGATTCCTCCTGACCAAACTGACGACGAGAGTTTCCTCATGGCCGTCACAGCCTCAGACTCGGCTCAAAAACAGCGTGATGACACTGAAATTCGCCTGATCATCGGCTATCTCGAGGACAAGCTTGAACAGCTACCACGAACATTCAGGCGCACAGTTTCATCATTTTTCTTCGTGACAACGTCTTGTACAAGCGGAGCTTTGATCCCAACGCTCGAACCACCCTACTCACCGTACAATCTGTGATGCGAGACGACATCCTTAAGGCGGGCCATGACGAACCATCTTCCGGGCATTCAGGGTTCACGCGTACTCTGGCACGTATCCGCCACACGTACTACTAGCCCAAACTGTCCCGTACCGTGAAGCCCTACGTCAAAACCTGGCGAGACTGTCAGCGTCGCAAAACTCCGCCCATGAAACCGGCTGGTCTTTTATACCCTGTGGAGGCACCACAAGAACTATTTTAACAGGTTGGCATGAACTTGCTAGGTCTATTTTCGAAGTCTTCAGCGGGTAATCACTGGATAATATTTGCGACTGACTATTTAACCCGTTACTGTGAAACACGAGCACTCCAGCGTGGTACGGCAAGCGATGTTGCGCATTTCTTCATTTATGCTGTCGTCCTCTGCCATAGTGCACCAGCCGTGGTTCTAACAGACAGAGGCACGGCCTTCAGTGCACAACTACTGGAAGAAGAGATGACACTCAGCGGCCCTGTACATCGCCGAACGACAGCTTACCATCCACAAGCTAACGGATTAACACAACGGCTCAATAAGACCATCGTACACATGATTTTCATGTATGTCGACGTAGACCATAGGAACTGGCACAGTGTGCTCCCTTTCGTCACTTTCGCATATAACACCACCGTGCAAGAAACTACAGGATTTGCAAATTTCTGCCTGCTTTACGGCCGCCAAGTTACTACTATTTTAGACACCATTCTCTTACCTGACGCATTTACGACCACCACCGAAAATGCTGACCAGTATGCCCAGCGCGCCGAAGAAGCTCGAGAACTAGCTCGCTTGCGCTTTCGCTCTCAGCAACAACACGATGCTCATAGGTACAACCTTCGGCACAGAGAAGTCACCTACCACCATGGAGAAGAAGTATGGCTCTGGAGTCCCTTACGCCTACGCGGCCGCTCTGAGAAGCTTTTGCGTCGTTATTTCGGCCCTTACCGGGTTCTTCAGCGCCTCAGCGATGTAAACTACGAATTTATTGCAGAGGCCAGCTTGCAGTCCTCCCGTCGTGGTGCCCAGCCAGACATCATTCATGTGGCGAGGATTAAGACCTATTTGTTTATTTCAGAAGTACTGCCAGCCTGACACATGAGGCCTTAGGCAGGGGTGGGTGATACAAAAAAGAAAACAAATGTGCCTGCGATAATTACTCACGGTGAAGACTTGTTCTTGCCTTCATACTTTTGAAAGCATCGAGTCCATGCTTTTCGAGAGGGGGAGTAATGACACGAGCATGTAGTGAGTGTCTGGCTGTGGCGCGGCTAGTGTCATCTATACTTGTGCGTGTCGAAGAATTTGGTCGGCAGAAAGACGACGACGAACTTGCGCGGCTCGATCGAAACTGTTCCGCTGTTTGCTACACTGCTACTTGCACTGATTTTATCACTATGACAATATGTTTTATATACCTGCATATACGTTGAAATTAGGGCAATATACAGTTGCTTGTTGAGGCCAACGACAGTTCCGATAGTAGCAATACCAGAGGCGGTAAGCTGACATGGAGCGCTAGTGCTTGTTAGGACGGTTGCCCTGGAACCTGGTACATTAACGGATGGAACCTAACTACATTTACCATTAAGTCAACGTGGTGGCTGTATCATGGCAGCACATATGTAATGTTCATAAAATTAGATAACCAGTACTGCAACCACAATTCATCTTCAGCAAGGTCCACACTCGGCGTTGTTCTGGGTTAGAATACTCGATGCCCCTCAGAATGCTTCTTGGTGGCACACGAAAATGCTTTTCTTTATTCTTCACGTTGACCGTGCTTGTGCCAGTTGTTTTTCTTAACGCTCATATCTGTGCTTGTTCTCGCTGTTCCTAGGTAAATATACACTGTTGATCACCCGTGTCACATACCCACATTCACTAGATATGAGCCACAAGTGTGGCGGGGAGTACGCGACAGGATTTTGATAATGTTGATATCATCACTAGCGAAAATTATCTTGAAATCATCTTAATCTCCCCTTCTAAATTTCTCCAAACGTAGAGCACCTTAACCTAGGCAGCTAGATAGGCAAATAGATTAGATACGTAGAGACACACTCAATGCGCTTGCAGTACGCAAAAAAAGTGCTTCTCATTTAGAACACGCTCATGCGGAGTTCATCGTATCTGGTTTCTGGCTACGTTCAGGAGTGTCGCGCCCGAGGAGAGCGCCGAAGCTCTGTTTAAAAGCCGTTTTCAGCTCACACAGAACATTGTGGCACTTTTTTACAGATGAATTGACGACGGTAAGAAATTAAATTTTATATTAACTAAGGGCGGCAAATCTATCTTTTCAATCCCATCCCACGTCATTCCACAAAACAGTCATTTTATAAATTACGGCAACTCCAGAGAACAAAGAAGTTTTTGTGGCCCTAAAAGTGAGAGGGCTCTCCTGTATTCGAATTGTTAAACTTCTATTAATTTATTAGAGTGAAACATTCGTGATACCAGGTTATAACAGTGTAAAGCAACATAACCGCTTATGCATTGGATCCTGCATTAGCCGTCGTCTCATTGATTTACAATTGGCAAGTTGATACGAGCTTCTCAGTAGAGAGATAAAGATAAAGGAAAGGCAGGGAGGTTAACGAGATGCACATCCGGTTTGCTACCCTGCACTGGGGAAGGTATGAAGGGGAGAAAAGAGGTTGCAGAGAGATAAGAAGGTACACACAATCCCGAGCACACTCGGGGGAGCACACACAGTCTACAGGCGGTCGCTCAGGTTTGTTGACTTTAAGTAAAGTAGGAGTGCTTCAGTCGCTTTTTGCGCAAATGAGGCAGATGCCCAAGGTCCTAGAATGTTCTGCACATAAAATGATCTGGGGTCAAGTTGATTCAAAACAATCCGGAGCTGGTATCGCTGTGTGTCCTAGCAAGCGCAGCTGCACAGGACGTGTTCAATGGTCTCTTCAGCTCCGCAGTAGTCGCATGTAGAGGTGTCTGCTCAGTAGCCACCTGAAGAAGGAATGGCCTCGGCGTGTTTCAGTTTGCGTCTTTTGTTTTGTAATAACACCTTTTGTTAAAGATAATAAGCTCATTATCTTTCACTGCATGTTTTATTGCAATTTCTCAGTATATTTATTCTATTTCATTCTGAAACTCTTAAAATAATATTCACATATCTTATAACCATGACCTTAGATGCCCATTTGTACTGTTTATTTCCCATGCTGAAAATTTATCAATCTTCAGATACCCAATCAAGCTGAATAGAGCACCATTAATTCCTTTAAAATATCGAGAATGTCCTCGATAATCAAACATTTATTGAATACTCGAGCAAGTGTCAAGTGCAGCATTCCGAAGTTCGCCACCTCACTTCTCGTCCAACTATAACTACGAGTGTAATTCAGTGTGCACGAAGAATAAACCGCAGTGAATCTTAACAAGGGACTTCGAATCACACTGGCAAAGTCTTAGTTTAGAAATTGAACTTTCAATCCGGTTCCTTCACCAGCATCACTTAGGACCACGCGAATACAAAATTTTACAATGATGACGCAGATACTGCAAATCTGCTACGGATAACTGTAAACCATGCATTTTGAGATCAACAGTATGGGTGCAAGTAGAACTCGAGGCCATACCAACTCGGAAGAGCCGCTCTGGTGTTCAAGAAGATGGCAGCAGTCCTCAGGCAGGCTTGTTTGTCTCAGGGTTAATTTTAACACTGCAAGCTTTTTCCTCTACCAGTGATAAATCGGTAATTCTGAAGGTAGATGATAGGCATGGTCAAACTTCATGGGTCACAAAAATTGGAACTAAAAGTGCCAAAAACCTATTGCCACAGGCATCGGCGGCTGCGACGACTCAAGTGCGACTCGGTGACAAGGCCGGGAAGAATTAACAAAGCCAAAAGCCTGATAAATTATTTTTTAAGTACTGCCAATTTTATAAGTGCCAAAACTAACTCTATATTTACTTTATGGCTTATCTGACACCCGACTAAACTGTTGATTGCCTCAATTTTCGCACGAGTGCCAGAAAGTGTCGCTTACTGACTCTTTAGAAGCAATAAAACATATAGTGCACTCTGATATCATGCGCTAAGATTGTGAATATGTGTGAATTACATGCTTTGTAACTAGGCTATGATATTTATTATGTGTTTTAATATGGGCAAAATATGATGTGTATTTCGGCAGCGATGCTCTCTTTTTTTATTTTTCCCTAACTTCTCTGTAAATTATATGCTTAGCCATTATATATTTTTTGTATGTGCCCTGAAATGATTTGTTCCAGTAGTGAAGGTTCTTTTCTTATGTTTTTCTTATGCACATTTCAGTTTTATATAAGTCAATTCCACTTCTGTAATAGCCCGCAAAGGGCTGACAGTATCAATAAATGAAAAAGAAATGAAATGAAGGGGGGGCGTATCCACACAATCTGCTATCAGAGCTTGCATTTAGTTCAAAATGAGGCTTGGTCTACGAGGCACCGCCCACTTTTGCGTGATAGTTTTGTGCGTAGCTTCCGTAGTTATATAAGGGTTCATAGGCGGGCTAGTTGGTTTATGTTTAATGAATTAATAAGAGCCCGAACTAACGGGACACATAAGTGGAGACAAACGAACGGAGAGTGACACTTGGTTTATTCAACGAAGATAATGCATGCGAGAGAGAAAAAAGAGTAAAGAAAAATGCAACGGAGAAAGTTCCACTGTGATCAAGTGTTGTCCAAAAACGTGATTTGGCAATCTATATGTTATCTACGCGGTGAGCTGACACAACTACCATTATTGTTTATGAAGCAAATAACAGCATACCCCCAGCGTAAATGGTGATGAGTGGATTTAAGCGTACGTAAGTCCGTCAGTGCTTCAATTCGTCCATTCTTTCTTGCTTCCGCCCGTCCGTGCATTCTTCTTTTTTTCTGCCTGCCTGCCTGCCTGCCCGCCCGCCCGCCCGCCTGTTTGCCTGCCTGCCTGCCTGCCTGCCTGCCTGCCAGCCTGCCTGCCTGCCTGCCTGCCTGCCTGTCTGTCTGTCTGTCTGTCTGCCTGCCTGCCTGCCTGCCTGCCTGCCTGCCTGCCTGCCTGCCTGTCTGTCTGTCTGTCTTTCTGTCTGTCTGTCTGTCCCTCCATCTACTGAACACCCCAAGTATCGCTATCTCACATATTTTCATTATATATCATCATTTACAAGAACCGCCATCCAGCGGACCTTCTAAGGAATAAACAAGAGCTGGCTACTACTGAAAACACGGGAGGCACAACCCATGTGTAAGGAGCTTCACCCCTAAAAGGCTACTGCAATCTCCCTAGTTTTTGTGTCGTGTCACGATGGGTGTATAATATAGACGTGCGTGAAAATTCTGGTACGCAGCCACATTTTGTGCAATGAGCGGACAAATGTAGACCCGGGGCGACTTCAGCGCATTTTAGTGTTCTCGCAGGTGAAAGTTCATGCAATGATCAGTCTGCCCGACATATAATCTGCCAAAAGACAGTGGGATACAATAAATAACGTGTGACTGACAACTCTTGAAACAAATGGCAAGCTTATTCCCATAAGCACATCAGTCAGAGGATATAGGGGGTATGAGCCCTCTCACTGAGAAACGTTGGAAAAGCTGAGCCCCCCCCCCTTCCCTACGTTCGACAGTGGTCACTCTTGGCTGCACGTTGGGGAAACAAACATGTAAGACGAAGTTTTCTGCCACAACAGTAATCCTCAGTTATGTCCTTATGAGAGAATAAAAAGTTACGAGGTGATGTTGAAACATAGCGAAATTTTGCTGACATTTCCGCTGTAATAATACCTTTTGTAGGCTCTTAGCGGTGCGGGTCGCCTATGCGATGCTTTAGCGTCTTGTGTTGTAGTAATGCAGAGCAGGCAAGCTCTGAACAGGGGCCCTATATTATTACGTCAATTTTTCATGCTTTTTTCTGTTTTGACTTGTTGAGAAAGTTACGGATGAGAACGAGCGATATTTTCATTAACCGGTCAAAGCTTCCGGTAAAAACGTTTCTTCGGAAAGAATATGTCATTACCGTTGATATACAAGTGTGACAAATCCTTTTTCATGTTTCATTTTTTTCTGTATTAAAACATCGTCAGTTGTTTTGGCTTTCGTCGATGATAAACTTGATCAGCCTTGCTTATGGTAACTTGGAGCCTTAGCGGCAGCTTATCAAGTGACCACAAATACAGCAATGAACTTGATTTCAGTAGAAACCTCAGCTTTTAAGCTCGCCCCACAAGTTGGCCCACCGAACCAGGGATAACGTGAAATACCGTGGTTTTCAGCACTATGAAAACTTAGTTAAGAGTCGGGCTTGTTGCTTTCCACTGGACTTGAAGTGTTCTTTACGGCTCAAATTAGATCTTGAACAGCAAAGAAGCACACTTGTGCAGTGCTGCTTAATTCTCTGCATTTCTCTTTCTCTCAACAAGTATGAGCTCACAGAGATGTATCGCGCACATACTACTAAACACTGTTATGCTCCAAGTAGAAATGTTTTATTAAACTCATAATTTATCTCGCAACTGCTATATGTAGTCATTGCTTATGTGACTGGCAGCTAGCCTACTTGAAATCAGAAGGAGACGCGCTCCAGTTTTGTGACGTCATGTAACAAGAAGGTGATTTTGTGGTCTCACGGAAACTTTTAAATACCAAAGAACCAACCGCAAGCAATATGCCCTATCTAAAATAGTTCATTCTCTTATTTTTTACATGGTCGTGCATAGGTGGTTATTACGCGATGGGTTATTTTTGCGTAACTTGTTACCTCGCATAACAAGCTGGTGCTACGTGCAAAACAAACACTGTTTACTTCAATCACGTACAGCTAACGACAATTTTGAAAGGAAGCAACGTGAGATAGTTTTACTTCATAATCACGCACGTTTTAATTTTTCAAAGGAAATTTTTGCTTACACCGTTTGTATTAGCCTACTTATGCAGGTGCCTGGGGGTCCGTTAGCAAATTTTAGTACATATACAATGAGCGTAAATCATGTACTACACCCCTAACGCCCCAAATTAAACATGTTCAAAGAGAAAGGCTGAGAAGTTCATAATATGTTATTAACAGTATTATAATCACAGCACTATCACTAATAAATGCTCCAGATACAATGGTCAGATTAGTTACAAATAAAACAAAATATAATACACACGTGCCTAAATACATGCAAAAAAGTGTAATACTTATATGAAAAAAATACAGCAGCCACTATTCCTTGAAAAAAAAAAAACATGGTTGATCCCTCCCTAAGAGGAATCAGAATGTAACACGAAAGTCAAACGCACCTTCACAAACGTAATTAAGCGTTTACTCTACATTGATAAAGCAGGGTTCGCCGAATGTATGTTTTGGTGTTTAGCAGCTATAGCGCCGTATAAAGTGGTTGTATGCTCGTCGACACTGAAACATCTCTAACCAGACGACTAACATCTATGACAAGCTTATTAGGCCTTTCAGACACCACCTATGAAGAACTGTATGTAAATGTGTCGAACCACTAGCACTCAAGGCACTCAACATATTATTGCAACAAGAATAATGAGATAATCCTTGAATTTATGAGTGTTATAGTAACTCCTTCTGACAAAGTTGTAAATAAATATCTCTTTACCCTGAAGTCAAAGATGTCACTTTTGGCATAAATAGAATAAAATCTCAGGCTCGGACTATAGTGCAAATTCATATTCAGTGATGATCATGTTCAGGAAAGAAAAATACTTTTCGCATTGCTCGTCGAACGTGGTAGTGCTTTCATAAAAGTGGCCATTTGTACCACTAAATGGCAATATGAGGTTAAATAAACACGAATATATCATAATGGAGGTTAAATTATTCAAAAGTACGATATATTTCTACTGAAAAAAAAAGCAAGTCATGCGAAATTTATACGGATCCCGTATATTTTCTTCATGCAATATATGAATTTTGTACGGATGTATACGGATGCATATGGAAATTGTAAGGAAGTGCGCAAAGCAGCATATGGCACAGAAGGATATGCGTATACGTTATACGAACGGACCATACGGAGATTAGGAAACTATGATACGAATCATGCTGATCATGCAGATCATACGAAAGTAGTTACTAAATGTCCCATATCATCGTATGGATCATTTGTATGACGTACGGAAATAACAAACTTTGCATCTGCTGTGTAGAAATACCAATGTGCCATAAAAAAGCATGGTGTTCTACAAAAAGAAACACATAGATGGAACGAACAGAACCCGTGAGTGGGCGTCTTTTGCAAAAAACATTTCTACGGCGAAAGTAAGAATTTTAGTACACAAGCTTGTCTATGAAATATACGCAATATTTATTCATTTCTTTCTGGATGCCACAATCTAATAAACAAACGATGTACAGAGATGCAGGAATAATATTACTATATAAAAGTATTAAAATATGGCACATCCAACGCACTGCAGTGTATGATGTAATTCGAACCAGCCAGCTGCATACATACAACACCTAGTTTGTCTTCGAGGCAAATAGATTAACTCATTCGTGTTATGGCATCTTGTCTGCTATACCAATAGCATATGTGTGTTATGTATGCATGCATGTACAATAAAGCTGGTGTACACTCTGCTAATTATTCTTATAATATGGTATGTAGAATGCATGACCCGTCAGTTACGTTCATCAGGCACTCATGCCAAGCCATATCATCAAAACAGGTTGAAGTGCACCAAGACAGTCACGTTATTTATGCTAGATTAGACATGCATATAGTGACTACCACGTTAGCACCTGTCATTTACGTTCCTCATAAATTGATGCTACATAATATCAAATATGTTACATGTCAAGCTAGCGAAACTGTCATGAGTGCAGCATGAGCTAAGCATGTTATTCACGTTACTCATGTTATGCATGTCTTCATTTTCATGCAGCCACCTGTCTTCTATGTTCACGTCACGCAATAGCGAATTCGGTATATGTGAAGCTAGCAAAACGGCTGCGAGCGCACAATAATTATTGTCGTATATGGCATGCATATCATGAATTTTGTGTTAACACCTGTCCTTAGATTGGTCATGCAGAAATGTCATGTGAAGCCAATTTTGGTATATTTTCATTTTAGTGAATGGCCGCGAGCTCTCTGAGATGAAGTCGTGTTAACCATTCTGCACATTATATGTATGTCCCGATTTGCAAAGTTACGAGCTGCCGCATATGTAATTCATACTCATGTCGTACAAAGCCAATTGTGCGATATATCACGGTAAGACAATGACCGCAAAAGCACCAAGACCATGGCATGTTAGTCACGCTATTCAGGACATGCATATCATGATTTTAATGTTATGACCAAAGATTTATAATAGTCGTGCAGTCATGATATATCATACCAAATTCGGTATATAACCCAGCAACGACGAAATATTTATAATAGTTGTACACTCATGTTATGCCATAGCAATTTTGGTATATATCCCACTAACGAAGTGGCCAGGAGAGCAGAAAGTCATAGGCGGCTAGCAAAGCACTCTATGTTGTTGAAGTTGACAAACGCTTCGTGTCTAAGAAAACAAATAGAATCACCAGCATAAAAATATACCTCAAGAACGAAGTAATCATTTGCATTTAAAGTTGCTTGTAAGTTGCTTGCGTATGGTGTTCATAATCACGTCTGCAGACACCACTTCACACTCGCCCATACTTATTCACAGCTGGTCACACCGATATACATCGTGTTTTACCAGACATGAATTTGATTACTTCTCATATTGCAACAAGTTTCGGAGTCCTTGAAGTCGGCTTGTTATATTGCCACGACATAGTGACTGCATTCAAATAACGCGCCCATCACCACGCGCACAGAGACATACATGGGCGCCGTCTAGTGTTGCGCAGAGACGATGATGATAGCACGAGAACCCAGCTGGCCCCTGCTGATGTGTGCCACGCGCTTGGGACTCTTCTTGAAGAAGTAGAAGAGGAAGACATCTTGCCGTTCTGCTGTAACGTGCTACGACCATAGTCCCTTTGAGTTGTGGGCACAGGTTCGCCCTTTAATAAATACGTTTTGTTATACCCCGAGTCCTTCAACATCGTTACATTTCTGGTGGACGTGCTGGGTAATGAATCAAAGCCCTACGAACGCAAGACAGCGTAGCCCCGACCACCAGCCAGTTGATACTGCGGAGCCGACACCTGTGCATCAGAGGACCAGTCGCCGTCTTCGAGGTGATTCACCAGAATTCAGCCCACTCCATTTTGCGCCAAGGGGAACTCAGTCAATGGACGCTGCCACCATGACAAGTCATGAAACACCAGCCCAAGTGGTGATAAATCAGCCTCACCAGCCACCAGTATTTCATGGCGACTCGTATGAAGACGTAGAAGATTGGCTGAACCTCTTTGAGAGAGTGGCACGTTTGAACGGTTGGGACGAGAGAGAGAAGCTCCGCCGCGTATACTTTGCTTTGGAGGACTTCGTAAAGACGTGGTATGAAAACCATGAAACCTCCTTTACGACCTGGGATGAATTTCGGCGACAAGCTCTGGCGACGTATGCCAGCGCGGATCGCAAAGAAAAGGCACAGGCTGCGCTCGAATCCAGGAACCAACTCACAAACGAAAGTGTCGCAATGTATATCGAGGACATGATCCACCTGTTCAAGCGCGCAGATACCCATATGACCGAAGACAAGAAGCTACGCCACCTCATGCGTGGGGTGAAGCAAGAGCTATTCGCTGTTCTCGTCCGCAACCCACCACGAACAGTTGCGGAGTTTCATACGGAAGCGACAGCCATAGAGAAAACGCTAGAACAGCGGGCTCGACAGTACAATCGAGACATAAACTATGCACCTGCCAATGTCTTCTCTGGACGCCAGCGAAGTGACATGGACGCTCTGCGAGAACTCATCAGGTCGGTGATCAGGGAAGAGCTCAGCAAGTCGCAAGCGCCTCACACTACAGCAACACTGTCTGTAGTCGACGTAGTACGAGATGAACTGAGCCAGATGATACGTGAGCCGGAGTGTGCGCCACAGCCGATCCAACGCATCCCAACGTACTCTGAAGTACTCAGACAACCCGCGGCACACACCAATGCAGCAGTTACGATGGCCTCTCCTTGCCCACAAACGGTACGCAGCGCACCTCGTCCACTGGAACCGACGGCTACCTACCTGCCACGAGCCCGTGGTGTAGCTCGCTACGTGGATCAAAGGCCCCGGAAAAGTGACATCTGGCGTGACCATGAGCGCAGGCCTTTGTGTTTCCATTGTGGGGAAGCAGGTCACCTGTATAGGTTCTGCCCTTACCGACAGGCAGGATTAAGGGGCTTTCCGTTGTACGCACCATGCCCTCGAAACGGTGAACGGCCAACCGAAATCGAAGAGTACTTGTCCGCGCGCCAGAGCCCACTCACTCCACGCCAACATCAGCCAAGATCGCCGTCGCCCAGGCGTTACCGATCACCCAGCCCACGTGCTTCTTCCGCACGGTCTGGGCACCGTTCTACAAGCCCACACCAGGAAAACTGAAGCAAGCGACCTGTGGAGGTGAGGCCGCTGATAACGACAGTTGCGAAGATCCTCCATTGCGGTTTCAAGGTGACGATGCTATGTTTACAGAGGATAAGCGCAGCAGTGCGAAGATTACTTCAGATTTGCGGTTGAAAATAGACGGATACGAGCTGAATGCTTTAGTTGACACCGGCGCTGATTATTCGGTAATGAGTCACAAATTGGCAAAGAAACTGAAAAAGGTTGTAACAAAATGGAGTGGGGCACAGATACGCACGGCAGGTGGCCACACTATTACACCGCTCGGCAGATGCACCTCAAGGCTCGAAATAAGAGGCTTTACTTACGTTGCTGACTTCATCGTGCTGCCGGACTGTTCAAGGGAGCTTATACTAGGAATGGATTTTCTGCAAGCCAATGGAGCCATAATTAATCTGCGCAGATCCAGTGTAACGTTTTCGACAGAACAAGCTATGTCGGTGGATGAATCGGAAAAGCGACGTCTTACTGCTCTGCGCGTTGTTGATGATGACGTCACAGTGCCACCTCGCTGTAGTGTAATGGTGCTTGTTGAAAATAAGGCATTTTGTGACCACGAAGGAATAGCGGATGGAAACGTAGAGCTATTCTTAAACAAAGGAATTTGCGTGGCAAGGGGTGTTGTTCACTTAACGAATGGCCGCTCAGTTGTCCTCCTTACGAATTTTGGGAATGAATGTCAGCACATCGCGCAAGGTATGGCTATCGCCTATTTCCACGAGTTCTGCATGGCGACTGAACTATGCAGTTTAGCGACAACGCCAACCACTCCACAAGAGACCTGCAACGTCCACGCATCAGTTAACGTCAACCATAGGCTCCCAGAATATCAAAAGAAACGATTGTTTGCCCTTATAAAAGAGTTTTCGGACTGCTTTTCAACGTCCTCTAAGGTGCGACGAACGGCTATTGCAAAACACAGGATTATAACAGAAGAAGCCACGAGACCGATTTACCAACACCCATATCGAGTATCGCAAAAGGAAAGAGACGTCATCAAGAAACAAGTGGAGGAGATGCTTTCAGATGACGTGATCCAGCCTTCCAGCAGTCCATGGGCGTCTCCCGTAGTGCTTGTTAAAAAGAAAGATAACAGCCTTCGATTATGCGTCGACTATCGGAAACTGAACAGCGTAACGAAACGGGATGTATACCCTCTGCCACGTATCGATGATACACTCGATCGACTACGGAGTGCGAAATACTTCTCCTCCCTTGATCTCAAGAGCGGATATTGGCAAATTGAGGTGGATGAGCGCGACCGTGAAAAGACGGCATTCATAACCCCAGACGGACTCTACGAATTTAAAGCGCTTCCATTCGGCCTGTGCACAGCGCCAACTACGTTTCAGAGAATGATGGACGCTGTCCTCGCGGGACTGAAATGGCAGTCCTGCTTGGTGTACTTGGATGACGTTGTCGTATTTTCCGCTACATTCGACCAACATCTAGAGCGACTCCGCACAGTATTAGAAGCCATTCGTTTAGCAGACTTGACTATCAAGCCAGAAAAATGCCACTTCGCTTTTGAAGAGCTTCGATTCCTCGGACACGTCGTCAGCTCCGACGGCGTTCGGCCAGATCCCGAAAAGACAGCTGCCATCGCGAAGTTCCCGACACCGAAAGACAAGAAGTCAGTACGTCGCTTCCTGGGTTTATGCGCGTACTATCGGCGATTTGTGGAAAATTTTTCGAACATTGCTGAACCACTTACTAATCTGACAAAAGACGAGGTGCCCTTTAGGTGGGAAAGTGAACAACAGGAAGCATTTGATGAGTTAAGAACACGCCTGCAAGCCTCTCCAACCCTCGCCCACTTCGATGATACTGCCGAAACTGAAGTTCACACCGATGCGAGTAACGTCGGCCTCGGAGCCATTCTAGTCCAGCGGCAAAACGGCCAAGAAAAAGTGCTAGCGTATGCCAGCCGCAAGCTTTCGAAAGCTGAGACAAATTACTCTGCAACCGAAAAAGAGTGTCTCGCGGTCATTTGGGCCATAAGTAAATTTCGGCCGTACCTCTACGGTAGACCATTCCGAGCAGTAAGTGACCACCATTGCCTGTGTTGGCTGGCGAATCTTAAGGATCCCTCTGGCCGACTAGCAAGATGGAGCCTTAGGCTACAAGAGTACGATGTTACTGTGGTATACAAATCTGGGAAAAAGCACAGCGATGCCGACTGCCTGTCACGCGCACCAGTGGAGACGAGTGAGCCGGAGGAAGAAGACTTCCCGTTTCTAGGCGTCGTCCAGGCATCAGAAATCGCTGAACAACAAAATGACCCCGATTTGCTGCCGCTTATACAGCGTCTCCAAGGACTCAACGTTAAAGTCCCGCGCACTTTATCCAGAGGGCTCCCTTCGTTCTGTCTTCGGGAAGGGGTCCTTTACAAGAGGAACTTCAAGCCTCATGGTGACAAGTTTTTGCTCGTTGTACCTGCACCTTTACGAAACGAGATTCTGCACGCATGTCACGATGAGCCAACATCTGGGCACATGGGTGTCAGCCGTACATTTGCCAGCATTCACCTAAAATACTACTGGCCAAAACTGTTATCATCAGTTCAGCGCTATGTGAAAACTTGCCGTGAGTGTCAAAGACGCAAAACTCCATCCGTGAAACCTGCAGGCCTCCTCCAGCCAATAGAACCACCGCATGCCCCATTCCAACAAGTTGGTATGGATCTCCTAGGCCCGTTTCCGACATCGACTGCACACAAGAAGTGGATAGTCGTAGCCACAGACTATCTCACTCGCTATGCTGAGACTGACTCGCTGTACACTGCAACATCTCTTGAAGTTGCCAAGTTCTTCATCAACAACATAGTCCTCAGACATGGTGCACCCAGCGTGGTAATTACAGATCGTGGCCCAGCTTTTACTGCAGACCTAATGAAATGTCTGATGCGAATGACCCACACAGACCAGAGAAGAACTACAGCATACCATCCTCAAACAAATGGCCTAACGGAGCGCTTGAACAGAACTCTGACTGATATGCTTTCAATGTATATCGACGTCGAACATAAACTGTGGGATGAAATATTGCCCTACATCACGTTCGCATATAATACAGCCGTTCAAGAAACAACGCGAGTGACACCATTTGAACTTGTATTCGGCCGAAGAGTCACCACTCCACTGGATGCCATGTTACCACTGAATGATGAAAGCAGCAATCCACCTGGCCTAGACGACTTTCTGCAAAGAGCCGAGGAAGCACGACAGATGGCGAGATACAGAATACGCCGCCAACAACGTATCGACTCCTATCGGTACAATCAGCGTCGCACCGAAGCGCATTTTCAACCAGGTGACAAAGTATGGATATGGACCCCAGTGCGTTGCCGCGGACTTTCTGAAAAACTTTTTAGCCACTACTTCGGGCCTTACGAAGTACTCCATCGTGTAAGCGATGTAACTTACCAAGTCAGATCCGCTATACACGGGAGCTCAAAACGCCGCAACCTTACAGAGGTTGTACATGTAGTCCGGATGAAGCCGTACTATGAGAGATCACCGGAAGACCAGTGACGCCTACGCCTACCACGAATCTATTCATTGCCTGACGCATCGGAACGATGCGTGTGAGGAGGGGGATTATGCCACGACATAGTGACTGCATTCAAATAACGCGCCCATCACCACGCGCACAGAGACATACATGGGCGCCGTCTAGTGTTGCGCAGAGACGATGATGATAGCACGAGAACCCAGCTGGCCCCTGCTGATGTGTGCCACGCGCTTGGGACTCTTCTTGAAGAAGTAGAAGAGGAAGACATCTTGCCGTTCTGCTGTAACGTGCTACGACCATAGTCCCTTTGAGTTGTGGGCACAGGTTCGCCCTTTAATAAATACGTTTTGTTATACCCCGAGTCCTTCAACATCGTTACAATATTATAACACAAAATCTGTGCTGCAAGCCATTTACGCTTGCTCAAGAAGGGGGCTATGTTGGAAAATAGTTAGAAAATTATTCAACTATACGACCTTATGCAGAGGGCAGGTCACTCAATTATAATGCAATGGATTCCTAGACGCCGAATTTGCAGGCAACGAGCTTGCTGATGCTGAAGCAAGAGCTCCTGTCTGTATAACGCCTCCATTCACGTGAAAGTTTCGAAATCACTAAGTGACGTGAGCTTTCTATTGAGATCGCTCAAGCGAGAGTGCATAGGCAGGCCCCCAAGGTGGCTAGGGGGGCAGCAAGAAAGGGCAACAAAGGCTATCCTACACACAGTCATAATAGGGGAGGGGGAGCTCTGATAAACCATCATTCCCTCCTGAAGGGGAACCCTGTACACAGGCCTACGCAAGAGTGCACAACGACTGACTGGTCTGAGCCGGACTATCAATACAATGTATCGGCGGGCACTCACTCTTCGCCTCCCTGTGATAACCAATGCCAGTTTACTACACTGAGTTGGTTTAAGATTTGTGTTTTCAGCTGTGCGGACAGCCCAAACTGAGAGCGTTTTCAAGTAAATGCAACAAGAGTTCCTCTATTGCATGACTGCCCACTTTAAGTGTCACGACAAAATATGCTTGACGCGATGTTACTTTGAGCTGGTGTGGTAACCCAATATGAGACCAGTGTTTTGTCACCGACGTGCAATCAGACAAAAAACATGACTTTTCGGTCCCAATCATCATTATATCATCACTACTTTAGAATATCACTTGCAAACACTGAATTCAGCCTAAAGAATCAAAATGAATATATATCTCAGGGATCACAATTTAAGGTAGCAAGTGTATGGGGTTTATAAACTAGTAGTGACACCTTTGAGTTGAATATATATAACGGCATATAAAACTAGAAAGACATGGACAGAATAAAGAGTGTTGCGTTTAATGCTATTGAACTCATACGTGACCCATAACCCTTATGCATCATTATACAGAAGCTCCATGTTCAAGATCCCAAACTGCATGTCAAGCTGCTTGGTCATTAGTTTTCAAGTTATCGAGCGAACAAGTTATCGAGTAGCCAATTTTAAGTACAGACGGATGAAGCAAATTTGTTAGTGCGGTCTATTTTCCTATAGCGAGGTGGTAGTATTGATTCACATGATTAATGCCTCTTTCAACTACACAGCTACAGAAATTGAAACGGAAAAAAAGAGGAAAAAGGTGATAAAAAACAAGGACGTTATTCAGGTTGAAGTGATTTGCTACCCTACAGTATAAGGAGGGGGTTGAGAAAAAAAGAGTTCCACCCTTACTCATAAATATACAGAAGCTCTTTGTCGAAGATGCCAAACTTCACGTCAAGCTGCTCGGTCATTAGTGTTTACGTTACCGGGCAAGCAAGTTATAAAGCAGCCAATTGTAAGTACAGACGGATGAAGGAAACCTGTATCTGTGCTCTACTTTACTATTGGCATTTCGTAGTAATGGTCCCCAATTAATACCTCTTTGAAGTACATAGCTATATGCATTGAAACAAAAAAAAGAGAGGAGAAAGGTCATAAGAAACCAGGGAGGTTAACCAGGTTGAACTGATTTCCTATATTACAGTATAGGCGGAGGGTCAGAAAAAGAATTCCACGAGAAGGCGCGACTGCTCTGTGGGCAAAAACGCTAATGTATCATTATACAGAAGTTTCGTGTTGAATAATCTAAACCTCATGTCAAGCTGCTTTATCAATAGTTTGCAAGTTACCGGGCAACCAAGTTATCAAGGAGCCAATTTTATGCGTGGAGGCATAAAGCAAACTTGATTCTGTGCTCTATTTTCCTATAGACAGCCGGTAGTATTGATCCACAATTTGTACCTCTTTCAAATACACAGCTAGATAAATTGAAACGGAAGCAAATCAGAGGAAAATGTGATAAAAAATAAGGGACGTTAGCCAGGTTGAACATGTTTGTTATCCTACAGTAAAGGGGGACTAGTGAAAAAAGAGTTCCATCTGAAAGCACGAACGTTCTGTGAACAATAACCTTTTTGCATCACTATACATAAACTCCGTGTTGAAGATCCACACCTCATGTCAAGCTGCTTGGTCATTAGTTTTCAAGTTACCGAGCAAGCAAGTTATCAAGTAGCCAATTGTAAGTACAGACATATCAAGCAAACATTTTTGTTCTGTGCTCTACTTACCTATAGACAGTCGGTAATGTTAATCCACATGAATTATACTTCTTTTAACTACACAGCTACATAAAATGAAATGGAAGAAAGAAAGAGGAAAAACTGATGAATAATAAGGTAGGTTAACCAGGTTGAATTTTTTGCTATACTAAAGTAATGGGGAGGGGGGTCAAAAAAAAGAATTCGACGTGAAGGCATGACCATTCTGTGACCAAAACCTATTATGCATCATTATACAGAAGCTCTGTGTTGAAGATCCCAAACCTCATGTCAAGCTGCTTGGTTATGAGTTTTTGAGTTACCGGGCAAGCAAGTTATCAAGTATCAAAGTTGCAAAGTTCAAGTGCGGACGTATGAAGCAAACTTGTTTCCGTGCTCTACTGACAAACAGTAGCATTGTTCCAAATGTATAATGCCTCTTTCAACTACACTGCTACATAAACTGAAACGGAAGAAAAATAGAAAAAAAGGTAACAAAAATCATGGAGGTTAACGAGGTCGAACGTATTTGCTATCCTACAGAGTTGGGAGGGGGGGTTAGAAAGAGAATTTCACGTCAAGGCTCAATCGTTCTGTGACCAATAACCCTGATGCATTATTTTACAAAAGCTCCGTATTCAAGATCTCAAAGGCCATGTCAAGCTGCTTGGTCATTAGTTTTCACGTTACAGAGTAAGCAAGTTATCAAGTAGCCAATTTTAAAAACAGACGGAGGAAGCAAGTTTGTATCTGTGCTCTACTTTTCTATACACAGTCGATAGTATCAATCCACAAGATTAATACCTCTCTCAACTATGCAGCTGCATGAATTTAAACGAGAGAAAAGGAGAGGAAAAGGTGATGAAAATGAGGGAGGTGAATCAGGTTGAACTGATTTGCTGTCTCAAAGTGTAAAGAGAGAGGCGGTCAAAAACATTCCACGTGAAGGCACGACCGTTCTGCAATGATGCAAAACAGTGCTCATCAGTGATGCACAGATTGCCGTGTGTAGAGCAAAGTTGTTTTTGAAAATAAAATAGGATTTTTTCGGGCCACAGCGCAGTTCATGATTGCAATGACATTCTGTACCATGACATTTAAGGGCTTGTTTTGATGGGAAGTTTTAAGATGCAAGAGATGCCTTAAAATTTAGATCATGACTGCATGAACACAAGTGCGACACATTTGTTAATGCGCAATTAGGTGATAACGGCTGAGCTACACCTTCAAGAGTAGAGCACAATAGCATAAGCAGGCCCTGTGTGTATCAACTTATTAATTTCTAGCCGATTTCGGTTTTCAGTGAATGCCTCAACCATGCTGTAAGGAAACGAACGTCTGTGTGCGTAGCATTGCATTTTTCAAACTCTCTTATAAGGACTACTGAAAGCGCAGTTATATGGTGCTGCCTATGCCATAGCTCATCTTTTTGCGAAGGCTGAATTTTCAAACAATGAACATTGTGTTCTTTCTATTACTTGACTTAGTGCTCCTAACATTTTTTTGCACAGCCCAATCACTCATTGCAGTAGCTACTTTTGTATTATATGAACTGAATAGTGTTAAAAAGAAAAAAAAAGTAACCGTTGTGCTTGCAAACAAAGTGTCACAAACGTATTCAACTGTTTTTCTGGTTTTTGTAGTTTCAGCAGCCAACACATTAAAAGGTAGTGAAGGAAAAAAAATTGTTAATTTCAAGTCGCGATCACATACCATGACCTATAGAGTGGGATAATGCCGCGTCAGCTTGAAGGCCACTCGCATATCACTGGTAAGTGGCGCCTATTAAAGTGAATAAACGTACCATACAGCTATACTCGAGCGTGAGCGAGGTGCGATATGCAATCGTACTATTGTTTTACAGATACATTTTGAGATCGTATCTACGCCGCACACTTTTCTCGCATCTTTTGGTATTCGATGAAACACGTCTGAAAACAGGAATTTCCATGCTTACACATAAACTTCAGAAACGGAAGCTTGTTTTTCGAGGCTCTCTTGCAACTTACTCGGCTATCACGCGTAATTATAGTGACACGCAGTTAACCCTGTTATTTAACTTTGTTCCATTCAGTAGCTATTACGCTCGCTCACGAAGGCAGTATGAGGAACGACACTAATGCACATGTTGGTACCAGCGTTGCCAAGCGTACCGGTGAAATCGGCTGATCACGCTGGCTTCCCTTTGCTTCAACGCGTTGAAATAGCTTGTCTTAAAAGATAACATACTTGCACTACGTAGAAGCATTACTGCTTTATATACATCATTTGATTAATTAAGAACGCAGGTACGTACTGTAGGTGGCAAGTATCTTAAGTAAAGCCGCTTTACTATGTCCGTGGTGGAATCAGTGCAAGGATGTCGTCTGCTAGAACAAAAAAAAATTGTGAAATGTGTTTTGGCTTGTAATATTTTATTTGTTCTTCAAATTAAGCCAATATTTTTCTTTTGAAATGATTTCGCCAAGTACAATGCACTCTTAATTTGACACGAAGATTTTTTTTGCAACCAACAATTCAAGCCAAATACATTAACAGCCAGAGCCATTTGTTACTTGTCTTAGGTTAAAATGCGTGTAGCGCGTAGTTGTTACGACCTGTAGAATATTCAAGGTAAAAAAAGCATTAACTTTGCGCAAGGAAGCTCAATTCCTTGTTTGTAACATGTGCTAAGATTGCGCGCAATTCCCGTGTTTCTTGGAGTGCCGATGTAGTTCGAGTCGTTCAAGGAACCAAAAAAAGTGCTTTTGGCTCCAGTACTCCGATGATGGCTAACGGCCATGGTGACATACTTCATTGGAGTGTACAAAGGCTAAGGTAAGTGGGACAGGTTCTTGTGTAAAGTGTGCAACTCGGCGCAAGGCTTGTGTTACCGCGCTCGAGACGAGGCGTCGTAAAGGGGCAGCCTTACGCTCTCTTTCAATCGACGGACATTTTACGCGTTACCAATTCGCTCTGACTTCGGTGATCATTGCGGAGTCATGGCTCATAGACACGGCCTTACAAAATTGAATTCCCGAAAACTGAGAGTATGCGAAAACTGAGTTATGTAGATTGTAGTAAAGAGGACGCTAGCGGCGCTTGCTTGGTTTTTGATAAAACAAATCCTGAAGTGCCATTTGTGGCTGGGCAGCATTTTGCTCGCGTTCAGTGAGGTTATAATTTTAGCTTGACTCAATCAACCTAGCGAACAGCCTATGTGGTTGGTGTGTTTAAAAAAGGGGTAACGATTTAAAGTACAAGTTACTCTACTATGGGAGAGCCTAAAGCCATTTTGTGGGCCTCAATGTTTACTGTTTATAAGAAACCTATATTCACGGTGAAGTGGTCAGGGGTTATTGTGCACTCTGCTATGTCTTGAGCAAGTTACACGTAACCGTGTGTTTGCCCTATGTTGGAAAAGATTTTCAAGCATTCGTGTATATACATGCACGTCGTCTTCGCTTGCCAGTATTGTTGTACCAGCCAGCATACACGTTGGACGTCTGACTGTTAACCTGCATGCACCATGTGTGATTTCATATAAAGCTAGAGCTTCACATTTCATACAATAATGTGCTGCCAGCACGTAATAGAATGCGTTACGCTGCTCTGTGACAGCTGTGTGATTAACACAGTGCTCTGTTGTTGCTAATGCAAGGATAGGTGTGATGCAGTAGTATTTGTAGTCTGACTAGATGATCAGGCATGTGAGTATTTTAGCACAAACAAGACAAGCACATAAGGTAGATATGTAATGTCAGGAACAGCATGCATTTTCGCATTATCCTTCTGTTCTCGTCTTGGTTGCACAAGAACACATGTGTTAGCGTATTTATAGCAACATGCTATTCTTGCCCGATTTATGCTACAGTACAGTCGTCAGCGATACAAGTCGAAACACTTAAATTAGCTTTTAAAGATCATAGCAACTAAAGCATAGTGATAACAGCTTGGAGTGAAAATAAGAGACCTAATAAAATGTTCGATGAGCACAGACTGCTATCTGAAAAATATATTGCACGAAACCTTGCCTAAATAACATTATTTACATACCATGTAAACAGGAGGGTCTGGTAAAATCAACAGCATTGTTAATTATGGCAATCATTTTTTCGAACCATATCCTCATTTAGTCTAGGTGTGCGGCTAATGTTATGCCTTAGTCAAGCTTTTGCGCAACATATTTTTCCGTTCACAGTCCATGCTCGTCCCAAATTGTGCTTTCGTTTGTCGTTTGTTCTTACGTTGTGCTGTTTATTACTATGCAAACAAAAAAAAAAACTCTCCAGCCACTTTTAGGTCATAGTTCTTAGTGTTAAAATTAAAACGAAAATACTGGCCCGACGTTTCGGGAAAGATTCGGTTTTTCCCTCGTGGATGAATGCGTGGCCTGCTCTGAAGCTAGCGACATTTTCTAGTGGTTTCCCTCTCTCCACTGCCGCTCTTGCAGCCATTTTTGTTGCTTCTTTTTAATCCATACCTGCTGGTCCACTTCAGACTATTTCAACTTTATGCAGTTGGCAGGCGTTGTATTGTTCATAACACTAAATACTCAAACAAAAAGGATATCTCTTGTTCAGTATTATAGAATTATATCGATACATTAAAAGCAATCACACATTAAACTTGTACTTGGTGTTAGCTCTCATATTGCTCCCAACTGTACTATTGGCAATGTACTTCAGAATCATTTCTTTTCGATATAGTTGATATTGGTTACCGCATGGTATTTTGCCACTAGTAAGCAACACACACACGAGAGACGAGAAGGTGACATGACCACCCATGTCGTCGTGTTAGTGTCTTGCTTGTGTGTCTGTTTTTTTACTTGTGGCAGAAAGTCATACGTGTACTATCTGTTTCGAATGAAACCCGAACAGCAACAAGCATTTGCTATGGCATAGTGAGCAACGCCAAGTCATCACCTTTGACAGGTGCACGCATCCAGTAGCATTGCGCATTTTCACGCCTCTCCTCGATTGATTTATGGATGGTATGCTCACTACCATTGTCAATGTTTGCCGTTTTTCGTGTTTCATTTGATGTTAACAGTACAGATAAAAATAGATAGTGTGTGTTTAAACACGTTTTTAAGCATGGCAAACCGGGATATGGCATTCATGCCTAACAAAAGGCTCTTGCATACGCTTACTCTCCACCTGTTTGAGTGGGCTCGAAATACATTACGTTTCCTCACCACACTTGCAGTAACACATCACATTAAAGCTGACATTCGCTATTTTTTTAGTTTTATTTTTAATGTAAGGGTGCCTGAAATCAGCCTGCATGAACGTTGGTGGTCAAAAGGCCATATTGTTGTCATAGCCAGTCAAGGAGGCAATCCTGAAAGTGTGTGCGGCAGAAGCTATTGCTTCCATTACGACGGTGCACTGCATGGTCGAGTTACTGTGTTATATCCCGTGTCCATTAGCAAGCACTTATAGCTACTCTACTGTACAGATGCTGGCGTCTTTTATCCGCATCTTTTCGCAATTGTAACTTTGCCTAACTTTGCATGCAACTATAACTTTGCCTTACTTTGCATGCAACTATTACAACCCACAACCAGAAGAGCAACCACAAATCTTTCCCTCAATTGGCTGGCGTATTAGCCACCTACTGTGCCACCACTGTTGTTGCAAGCTCTCTATAAAATGAGTCGGCATTCGTATGTAATTCATTGAATCGTAAACATTGGGTAAACTATGCTCATCTCTCCAATTGGTTGCAGCAGTGTGGAGGCTCCAGAGCTGCTTTGCCAGTAGGAAGGATGGAAAGCCCTGAATATTCATTCATGTTTGCCTCATCAGCTGCTTGGTCTTTTCATGACATCTCTGAAGTAATGTTGGGGGAGTAAAGCAAGCTGGTTGCAATAGAGAGAAAACGAAAACTTGGCAGCAACGCTTGAAGCACGTGCTTTCCACCTCGAACCAATTACATCATCCGGCACTCTTTAGCTTGTAATTCTTAAAGTTCAATATCTATTTGCTTCATATTTGTATCCTTAAGCTTCAGCAATAACGTATTTGCAACTATTCTTTATTTTTCTTTCTATAATTCTAAATTCTTGAAAACGAGGCCTAGTAAGCGTGGCTAAACCAACAAAATATCCCAATAATGACAAAAAAGTCTGATGTTTTGTTTTCAGCGTAATGCAGCTCATGGCTATAACTGACTTCACCCTTCATTTTTGGTTTTGTTGATAGTGGTCCAGTTGCAAGCATGGCTTTGGATTAAAGGGGGCAGTGATGGCTGCATAGGCATTGCCATGCTGCTTCGTAACGTTCTTCCGTGGTGGTTACATATGCAATGAAGGCACGCGATGGGCCTTCGAAACAGGATTAACAAGTCGCATATCATCATGACATAGCATGTGTTAAGCAAATGCAAATGTCTCAAGCTTGCCCCTTTAAACGGCCTCGAAACCACCCAGAGGTCAAAATTAAGTTGCGGTGTTGCACTGCGGTTGTGTGCATATGTAACAATCAAAATTTTTGATGCGTTTGATGATACAAGAGGCTTCACTGGTGTTGCTCTTTCTGTCTACACTGTGTTTATTGGCTTGTCTCACCTCCTAGCCAAGTGCGCCTCCTTACCGTGTGAGAAGGTAGCGCTATGAGCTGACGAACATGTTTTGTGGGTGATGAGCAGGTGAAAATATGGCCATCATGGTGATCAGAGAAAAGCTAGACACTTCCGAGTCCTGGACCGGAGAAGTGATTGTTTCTAGGAAGGTGTAGGGCGCCTGCTGCTTGTAGTGCTGTCGCTTTTGGCATTATTAATCGTGATGACATTCTGAATTCAATGCATGTGTTTACTTGAATTGGTAAAGAAATAATAAAAGGTGGTTTAGGAACCCTTCAGTTGAATAAATGCAGAATCTTGCTTTGCTGGCCAAAAACATAGTTTGCTTATAACTCGTACCTTCTACCCTGCTGCAACAAGTTTGTGGGAAGGAGTATACTTATTACCAATAAGAAAAAAGCAAATAACTTAGTTTGATTGGTCCAATTCCAGCAATCCCAAGTCTATGAAAAGTATACTGAACTGCTAATACGACTATAACTAAACCATTCGCAAATAATCTATTGTAATGAAGGGCGACAGATTCATTGTGAACATGTCGCTTTCATGACAAGAGGACCAGGCTGAGGTGTTGCTGTTTTCACGTTTGATGTTCATCTGGTGATGATCTAGTGGTTACATCATTACAAGCCGTGTATATAAGTCCATTCAGGTGCTTTGCTTGCTTGTTACAATAAAAAGAGTTTTTAAGAGAAACTGTGGTCACTTTGATCTTTATTGCTGACAAAAGATTAGGATAGTTGTAACGCAGGGACTTCTATATGCCTATTTCTTTTAGTCGAATGGTTTGCTTACCCTGCGCTGTAAATTGATTTTGGATAAAATTAAAATGCCCTTAGAACTTTGATGACTGTACAGCTAATGTATTTTGAAAACATGTCATGGCAGATGTGAATGCAGAGGGTAATGTGCTTGAATAACTCAAAACAAATAATATACATAATAATACAGACTGTGTGCACCTACACGTCTCCAAAAGCATAGTGAAAGTACGTGGGAATGTTTTTATTTCATTCGAACAAAACATGCGGCCTATTTGCTATGTGGGAACGAACACGTTCCGCCTTTTGCAACTTGTCTCATCACTTGGTGGCCAGAAGAAGCATCAGTAGCTTTTTCTGCCTTTCTCCTCCCCGTCCATGTCAACATAAGCCGTTGCAATAAAGAGGTTGTCCAAAGCATCCTGCTAATGTTGCTTCTTCTTGTATTTGAAGTTGTCGTAGATGAGCTGTTTTTACGTACAATTACATAGTGAGCTAGCACCGTCAAAGTCTAGTGCAGCCTCAGAAAAAAAAACTGAAATAGAGGTTGCAAATTCAGAGTCATAACTTTAAAAAAGGATACCTTGATGTGTCTCTGAAAAATAGCAGTGCTTTCTTCTGCTGTGTGAATTCGAATATCACGTTTTAATATTCTAAAGACCTTATCTACGACCTTGTGCAGGTTGACTTCAAGCAGAAAGCCAAAAGCTGCAGTGGTCCCCAGTAGAGACGAAAGACCCCCAAGCTCTGTGAGGAGATAAAAACCCGTGGCAAGAGTGCATTGCCGGTGCACTTTGCTGCTGTTTCATCAAGGAGAATGAAGGGGACCATCCCCAGAGGGACGTCACGCTCTGCAGTGTGAGTGCTTAAATGGTTTACCATTGCCGGGTCATAAGTGCTGAAATAATGGGTGAGATTCAACTGGGGTTGCAAGAACAATTACGGTGGTAAGTTGAAGTTTGCCTATCTTGGTAGTGTCGAGTTTTTTCACCGGTGGTGTTAGCGGCCCCATGTGGTGCTGCTGTTAAGAAGTTACAAAACTGTTGTGGCTACCGCGACAATTACTGTAGCTTTGTCACCTCGGTAATTGTGCAGATGTGTCAGGGCAAATTTTCTGTACGACTGTCTTCTAGCAATTTGCAGTATACTTGAGTTCTGTTCATACATGAGAGTGTAAACGAGCCGATGGGAGATGAAATGGTGCAGTTTTACTCCCAAGAAGCCCTACATGTAGACTTGGGGTTGTTATCATAAGTGTTTTTGTTTGGCCAGTATTACTATTTTAGAGAAGTATAGTGAATAATTGGGTGCCCGTTGCCATATTTATGGATGCTACATAATCCATTGATCACGTCTAGTGGACCAGGCCCAGTGGACCAGGCCCAGTGGCATACTGGCTCGTTTAAAAGATAGCCAAAAACTGTTATAAATATATGGTCTCAATATAGATAGATGACATTATGTGCAAAAAAACCACATAAACATTTTCACTGAATAAACCAACGCAGTGTAGACCACCTATAGTGTAAGTTGTTGGAGGCACAAATATCTGCGCTATAAGCGGTATCACACTGTGAACAAAATGACGTCTTCGAAAGGCTGTAAGTCTCCAAAACATGACCGACAGGCAGCCGTGAATTGAGAAACTACTTTGTAGTGCAGCATTTTATTCAATGCTCATGCTTGAAAAAATTGCGACGTGACCTTGCGCTCATGCCCAAGCAGCATGACAACTTTTTTGAGCAGGTGTATTTTCATATCTTTTGAACAAATCTAATGCCACTATGGCATTCTGGTGGCAACTAGCCCACTAAATGAAATGCTCGCCTGGCTCAAAACCTTTGGTTATGCACTGTTTCGATATTGGATAAATTTGTCACTCTAACAGCATCAAAACGACATTAGTGTCGGGAAATTGATGACCATAGCCATGTAGCACTCTAATTATAACAAGTGGATGCATTGCACAATCTCGCACCACATAGGCGCCTTAGCAAAAGAAAAGTCGTGTGTGAGCTACGCACTGCACGAGGCAACACAAAGATTGAGCAAGTGAGAGCACTGACGATGATTAAAGCTCGTTGGCACACCTCTTCACGCAGCCACGGTATCGTGTAGCCATGGTCTCTCTTGTTTTGAGGTACAGTCGAAACCCACTGCTACATTCTGCTTAAAAATTTTGAAGCAGTACAAATTACAGATGACTGGCCTTGTTGAACCTGATTTTTTGGTTGTAGTTATAATGATAGTAGCTTTTGTAAAGTGATTTGCAACTCTATTTTTCTTTCGAAGATATCCTTTCACATTAAAATGCTCAGAAGTCTGAATCCATTTTTCTATAAAAAAGCCCGACCATTATGTAGCACTTTGCAAAGAGTCTTAAGTTTTACTGCAATTTTTTCATTATGAATTCGGCCATTATTTCGAATATTACTAGGGTGATTCTATGTAAGATCGAACAAAGCATGGCTGGTCAACCTCTTAAATTTCCTTTAAAGTTTTATCTATTTTCCTAATCAGTGGAAAGAAGAGATCCGCAGTTGGTCTTGCTGTAAACATTTTTTTCTTGGCACAGTATATCATAATGATGGAAAGATGAAGTGCCACGCTTTCATGTTTTGCTGCTTTTTCGAACTTACCAATAAATTACCCAAAATATATTGAAGCTACATGCCTCAAGTTAGCTTGAATAAATATATCCTCGACGCTTACGTTGAAATATATTTATATTGTCTGCGTAATGTAGATTTCTTCATAAAAATTCTAAAACTTGACCTCAAGGCGTTTTTCTGCTTAGTTAGCATGCTTTATTTCAGAAAGCAGCTATGGCAGAGCAGAAAAAAATCTGCATCATTTTCTCAACATGCGTATTTACAAAACTGCCTAAGGTTATAAGATTACCACTTTTCACTAAAAATATCTTATCACGCAAACTTGAAGAAAAGAGCATGCAAGTGAACCTTTTTACGACAATACCCATCTATGATAATTTTTATACTTTCTCCACTTATTCTATCGCACATCAGCTTTCACAATCAATAAAAACATGTTGCGTTATAAGGCTTTGCTTGCAGTTACGGCCCCTCAAAAATGCCCTTGCACAAGGATAGGCAGCAGTTGATCGGGCTTCCTGTCCGCTACGTATGAAACGCAGAACTGTACTTCCGTTTCTTAAACAGAAAGCAGCAGTGAAAATGCTCTATACTGCACTGAGACCACAAATATTGAAATAATTTGGTCACGGGAGCGGCCATGAGCGCGGGATCACCGAGCAAGTAAGTGCACACAGTTCATGCCCCGGTGTAAGAAGGGCCCGTCAAATATGGCCTTTGCGCAAGGCTGAGCACGATTTCTGCGTATGAAGATTGTGTGAAATTTTTGATCGTCTACGGCTTTTCAGTTTGGCATAATATTGTATTGAGTAATTATGTCTCGCCGCTGCAAAATAGCAGTGATAAACACGGTAGGTAATGATCAGAAGTTAGTATTTTACGCGTGGGGTTCATTGAGGCACTGCGGCATCAAGCTTTGTCGCCACCATCATCATCATGAGCCTGACTACGCCTGCATTTCATACCTAGCGGGCAGAAAGTCCGATCTACTGTTGCCTATCCTTGCGCAAGAAACATTTTTCACAGGCCGTAACTGCAAGCGAAAACATACAGTGCAACATGTTCTGATTGATTGTGTAAGGTGATGTTCAGTAGAATAAGCGGAGAAAGTAGGGAAGAATTAAAAATGAGTTTTTTACTTATCTCGTCAGAAGTTTTCCTTGAATTCTCTATTATTAATGTTAGCCCCATTATATCTTTTAATGAAAAGTGCTCTTAATAAAGGCTTTGGCAGTTTTATGAACAAGCGTTTTGAAAACGTTGTGCGAAATTTTCACCTTTCTGCATAGCCACTCTTGAAATAAAGGCCTGCAAAATAGGCAAAAAAAAACGTTTTTATGTGAATTGTGAGAATTTTCATTAAAAATACGCACTAAGCTGACAATTGAAATGTAGTTTACCGCAAGCACCAGTATGCCTATATGAAGACAAATAAGTTTGAGGCTCGTAGATTTAGTACATTTTGTGCAATTCAACGCCGAACTCAAAAAAGCAGTAGAGCAGGTAAGCGTAGCACTCAACCTCTCCTTCATTATTGATTTACTGCGCCTAGAAAAAACTTTACAGCAAAACCAGTTGCGGATGTCTTCTTTCTACTGATCAGCCAACATTATATAAAATTTTGAAAGAGTTTTAAGGGGTCAACCAGCCATGTTTGTTCAACATTACGTGGATCACCCACTAATTAATATAGAGTTTGCACATAGTATGTGCCAGAGCTTTAACACTTTTGCACTTACATTGAAACCTCGTAAACATGAGGTCACTGGGGCCGTGAGAAAATTTGAATTAAGTGGGCTTTCAAATGAACAGCACAAACGAAATCGGGACGTGAAGAGCTTGAACTTATTCAAACTAGTCAGGGGTAGTCGTTTGCTGTGCCGGCTAATGTGTGGCTCCAAGGGTTATGTTTTCAGCAATACCTGGTCACAATTTCACCGCGAGAATGGAGAAATTTCGGGCCTAACCCCTGTCAACCAAAAAAAAAAAAAACGTGATCAACTAGATTGCGCGCCTGCGTAAAACAAGACATCTTCACTGCAACACAGTAATTACACGCAAAAAGCATGTCACCTGCGTCTCGCTGCGCCGATGCGCCATGATGCGAGCTTTTGCCCAATATTTTTGGTAATATAAAAATATAATGGACAGTGTGATGAAATTCGCGATGTGTTTTCGCCGGGAAAAATTATTCTAGAAGCTTTAGGCCCGAGTTTTCGAAGTAGGCATTGCAGGCGAGAACTCATCAGCAGTGCAAGTGCGCAGTTTTCTGGAGCAACCGGCACTCAGACGTTCGCATACATTGCTCATTTTTTCGACTGACGTTTATTCATTTGTTGAAATTCTCTTAAAAAATGAATAAATTGTGACGCACTCACATTGCGAGAAACACGCAACGTCATTCTCGCACGTCACTAAAGTATTGCAGTGAAGCACTTCTTTTCCAAAAGTGCATATTTCAGTTGTTTATGACACCATTATTTTATTTTTCGTGCTGAAAGTAGTGAAGCAGGGGTGCTTCATCTACCAATAATTAGTATTACTAAATTTAATTGCCGATGGGCCCTTAAGGGCAGTTGTTTTAGTGCAATTGTGGCGAAATAGGGATCAAGAATAAATTGGCCATCAGCACCCAAAGTTTTCGAATCAACCTGACTTGGGCTAAAATTAACCCCTCTCACTTATAATGTAGAATATGGAAGCACAGAAATACTTTGAATGAAGGTGCATTCCAGAATCACCGAGTTCGAAGTAACGAGATTTTACTGTAGCGCGTTTACCTAACTTTTGTTAATAAGTGACTTCTTTCTTTCTGCTCTCGATCAAAGCATTCACTTTAGCCTATTTCAGGTCCTGTCGAACTTCAATTAGAAAAGTTGCAAAAGAAGTTCTTCAACGGCCGAGCGATGACAGGAGCATGAGCTGGTATCTAGAGGGCAAGCTGGATGTCATTAAAAGTGGTGGAAGAAGGAGAAGACAATTTTCGTGTGGTGGTGCATGGCGGGACTTGGCTTTGCCATCTCTCACACTACACTGTTTATACTTATTACACATGTGTAAATGTGTGCTCGAACAATTTTGCGCTAGCTCTCTTACTGCAGCCATTTTACACCTGTGAAATCAATATTGTTTGTTCTACTTGATGTATGGAAAATAACTGTACGATGTCAGAGCTCTCCCTGAAGAATATATGTGTTATTTGCCCCACATAAACGCTACAATATCCTAAGGACTTGATGTGCAAGCTGTATATATCGAAGTCATATTGTGTGGTTTGCACCTTACCACAGTTTTCAGGTTGCGGGATTGAACACCGGCTGTAGCGGCCACAGTTTCGTTGGAGGTAAAACAATCTAGCGCGTATCTGCATGCTAATCTGCTAATTTCGTCGAAACATGATAGTCTTGCATGTGAGAGAGTGAACAAAACATTTATTTGATGTTCTGCGCAAGAAAATAGGTGAATTGTATTCTGGAAACGCTGCGTTAGAGTGCCTCGAGCGTGCAGCGGAGGTGAACGAGCGCATCAAGTGACGTCACATGTGAGACACGAGCGCTATCTGGCTGTTTTCTTCTCTGAGACGGGTGAGCGCGCCTGCCTCAGAGGTGATATGGTGTAGAATTCAAGGCGACGGGTAGAAGCTACCACCGTCTTGTCTTAGCAAAGCGTTGGAGACGTTCGCCTTTTCGTGCAAGCGTTGTGTGGTGAGCGCAGCGTGATAAGCACTACGGTCCTTAAAATTACCTATGTATGCCTTTTCTATTGAAAGATGCACATGCAGGTTATATACGTGTTGTTATGGTGCCCAAGACATGCGCAATAACTGCTTTTTAATTGACGATTGCACAAGTATCAACGCTAAATTTTAAGCAACATTGGTGGGTGCTGCGGAGGGGGTCGACCGTTTCAAATAGCCGGTGGCGTTAAGAGTGGACAAACAGACAAATGTGCAGACAAACAGACTAAAATTTTTGCGTCGAAGGTCCCAAGAGAGGCTATCAGTTTCAAAATGCTTGAAGCCTCAGTACTTAAACTTAGGAGCACGTGAAAGAACCTCAGGTGGTCGGAATTTCCAAAATCTTCCAATATGGCATTTCCCACAATCATATCTTGGTTTTGGGACAATAACCCTCAACAGTTATTTGACCACCATTCCACACAATGAGCCGTATCATATTGCATCCGTAATATCAAGTTTCCATTTATATGGATGCCGTATACCTGTAGGTTTTTATGCGGCAGCGTTGTATACAAATTGCGCGGATGCCGCATCATGTGGATCCATTCCATGCGAATTCTTATTACAGTAATTGCGTATGTACGAATTTGTACCCTCCGTACATCCATTTTTTTACGAGGGATCTTGCTCTTCGCTAGCCTCTACTTGAAGTAAATATAAAAAAAAGAGTGATGTACACAATTGTGTACATAGCGTCTCAAAGGGTTAAACAAGCTATTGTGGTATCTGTAGATGTTGAAATCCAGAGCACAATCAGAGAAAGAGCCGTGATAGCAAGATGATCATCGCATATAAGACCCGAAAATCGGGCTAAAGACACGCCAGTTTTCAGCCTGCAGAAGTGTGACAGAAATTCGTATCCAAGAATGCGCGTCGTGTCACCTCTGTGCATGCCAATTCGTGTCAAAGTGTGGGCGCGTTGACTACGTATATATATATATATATATATATATATATATATATATATATATATATATATATATATATATATATATATATATATATATATATATATATATATAAGTAGGCTGTCCGTGAGCAGTCACAACATGGTTTTTTTCGACGTTTCAGCCGCAGTCTGGCCTTCATCAGGATCGAGGGTACAGTTTGTGGGTGCTCAGCTTTATACAATCTTAATCGAGAGGGGGAGAGAGAGAAAGAAATGAAAGAAAAAAAGAAAACAAAAGAAGAGAAAAGGACAAATAGGAAAAATAAGATTATCAGGTGGACTTTCCCGGGCGTCCACTTTCACTCTTCCTTCACCTTCCCCATTCCTCTCTCTCCCTTTTCTTCTTATCACCTTTACGATGTCTGCGATCTGTGTATCATTCCTTCCCCTAACGCATTGTTCCCGAACAGACGGCGCCTCTTGGCACTAGCAGGTCGGTGTGGGTGAAAATAGCTTTTTGAAAACGTTTAAGCCTTTAACTACTCAGCGCCTTGTCGACATCTCGTCGTTGAAAGAGGGGCGCCGGGTATTGCCGCAGAGGGTGGCAAGCGGGTGCAATGTCAATTCTTGCCCGCTTCTGAATTACGCGTGCAGTAGGGGCCTCCCGATTTTGCACGGGGTTGCTGTTGGCCATGTCGTGCTTGGCACAATTGATTGGATAGTAAGGTAAAAACAGAAACAGCCGACAGCTGTACTTAGGAAGAGTAGTTACGCTTGGAAACATTTTGAGTTGTCCAGTGCCCTTCACAGCTGCAGTGCCGTGAACTCAGTTAAGATTGTCATTATTGCCGTTATTATTTTCTAATGCTTTAATTGCTGCAAGTGTACCCGGTTTTCATTTCTTGCTCTATCGAGGGTGTTAAATCAGTGGATAAGGTATGACTCTCATTGTTCATGTTATCGGTTTGATTACAAGCCCGTCTCTAAGAGTGTTACAGATAGTGTGTCAAATGCATATTCGGGAAGATTAAGACGTTAGGATAGAGGCAGACTTGGGGCTGATTTCGCATGGGCTCTGTGATTATTGAAGCGAATCCTATTTGGTGTTTCTGTTTGTCTGATGTACTACACACTACACACGTTGAATTCGAGTAGATATACCACATTAGAGGAATCACACGTTAGGTTTCCTCGTATGTTAATCGAAAACTTGGATTGTGTGCTGGTTGCTTTGTGTGTTTCTCGCATCGCTTTACATACAAAACATCGTGACATTAAACGAGGTCGGCATGAATTATTAGGAATGAGTTATTGATTTGAAAGTGGACAAGTGTGTCTTTGAGGTTGCGTGGTCGTCGGTATACGAAGCCAGGAGCGGATGGGAATGCGCATTTCAGACGTTCGCTTTGTTCCAGAATATTGTAATGTCGTTTAAAGATTTTGTTTACATTGGGGAAGCCCCAATGTAAACACAAAAGTGTTCAAAAAAGTGTAGTTACGATGATGCTTAAAACGTTTATGATGATTGTGACTCTGTCTGGCAAACAAACTCTCGGTGACACTTCGCAGCCTGTTTCTCTTTCTGCTTTTACTTGCCGTAACAGCATAGCCTCATTGGGTATCGTGTGACTTTGCTGGAGGACGCAGGTTCGACTTCCGGTCACGGCGGCCGTATTTGAATGGGAAGGGGGGGATGCAAAGAACAACCATATGGTGGTAGCAGCACGTTTAACTCCACCGATTGTATATGATCGGGCTTTCACGCATGGACTGTTAGTGGTATCACGTTTCCCATAATGTTGAAAAAATAAATAAGGTGCTTTTAATGCACCTCGTTGCATTCATGAGTGCTATTGATGCCGTGCGAAACCTAAAATGCGTATGCCTACTAAGGATGTCGACACCGAGAAAATCCATTATTGTGTACAGTCTAAGGCAATGAATAAAGGAAGAGTGTTTAGAGAAGCAGTGCTCCTTGTATTCTTGACAAATTGGTAGTATGAAACAACACGAGACGCACACTGAAGTGTGCGGAGCATCGTGCGAGTGCCTTGCGATAAAAACAAAAGAGGCACCAATAAAAAAAAATAAACGTCACTCCTACATTGCTTGCATCAATCTTAGGTAAGAGTAATTGCTCCCGACTGGCCGCGGCTGGCTAGGCTCGGCGTGCGCATGTGCGCGGGAAAGACCTCCGTTGTTAAGGAGAAATTTGAACACTGAATGGAAACCATTCCTCTTTTGGTCCTTGCCGAAAGAGCGCGCGATAGCTAAAGTGGCCGAAAGGGAGAAATCGCTGCGCTGAAGAAGAAACGGAGCCTGTTTCTCCATTCTCGCTCCCCATTATTCTAAAGTGTGGTGCCCGTTCTGAAATCTTTCTTTACACTTGTTCAAAATGAGAATTTGCTCTGATTTGTGTGAGGCAAACTTTCATAACTTTTTGTCAGTGCATGCTTTGAACTGAAATTTTGTACAATATTTCACCACCTATTTAACTGTGCAGTGAAATTGCAGTGCAGCAAGATAAATGATTAATGCTTGTTCTGAAAACGCAGTTATTTTACTTCGGGCTCCTCCAGCTAAAATATTTTGGGTGGCCTACTACCTTAATAATTTTTCGTCGCATGCCTGTGTTAATCGGAATGAAAGGCTGAAGAAACAGTGCATCGAGAATTGTTATCAGGTTCGCACATACAATTTTTGTTTAGAGAGCAGATGCTCATCAGTATACGTTCGGCACTCAAACAAATTTTTGTACAGTTTCGGTGGAGCCAGAGTTATCGAAGCATAGATTATCCGCTTGACTGAAGTGGCACCGCAAGCTGCCTGAATAAGCACTGTTCCGTCGGAAACTATCGTAGAGAGTTCCTAGGTGCCGAGGATTCTGGATGGGAGTCTAGTTCTTAGATATTGGTGGCTAGAGTAGACGAAAGCATTAATGATGCGCGAAAGGTTTCAGAGTCTCTTCTTTTCTGAAGAAGCAAGTCTTTAAGCCAGCTTGGAAGCACCAGATTGAGTGAATTAGGTCAGCCTATAATATTGGTTTTGAAGTCATTTACTGGCCGCATGATGTGCTTTTTCCTTGGCCACAATACCGCCCTGAGCCGGCATCCATTGAAATGTGATAAAGAGACTTCTCGTAATAGCGGAAATGGTGTCAACGGGCGTTCGGGCGTTTCCTCTCAGATGTGTTTATCTGAGTATTTTAGGGAATATTAAGTTTGCAAAATGCACTATTAACAGCCCCTCATGGCGTGCTCATTTCCGCCAATGAATATGCTCGGTGGTAGGACGTACCGTGTGAAGCCGCGCTTACTTTGAGAATGACTCAGGACAATTCGAAAGTGTTTTCCACTCGCCTGTAGTCCACGGACGCCACGAAACAGGGTCGCATATTCTTTTCTTTAAAGTGAGTATGGTATGGTAAATGGTCTATGTCAGTTTTAGCGTACTATCTTAAATAGATCTGCAGTTATTGCAATAAAATTTTACGTGCTCGCAAATAATGCAACAAGGTATTAGGTCACAGCCTTTTTATGACTGTGTTGCTTATTCGTCTTATGGCCAACTACAATTTTTTAAAGAAGGTTCATTTATTCTATGTACCTCTTCTTCGCAACTACCATATAGAACGCAACCATTTTCAGCCGTGCTGTAGAGACTCATTAGTTACATCACCCGAACTTGAAATATTGCAGTTTCATTAAGTTTGTAAAACAATAAATATTACTACTTGCACAACGCCACAAAGGGGGCGGATTGTGTAAATTTTTACAGCTTCACTTTATAAAAATCAACAATTTCTTTCGTTCAGATTGTTTTTAACTTGTTGTGCCTTAAACATTTAAACTTTCATCACAATCGATTCAGTTTTTTTCAGAAAAAGTACATTAGGATAAAAAACTATACAGAAAACGCAACTTCAGAAAAACTAAGTACTACGTTCTCATACTCTTCACGACCGAGGGTGCGCGGCACACTTTTGCGTAGACTTTAAATCACTTGGACCGGCCGCTCAACGTCGGGCTTCCACAGGTTTGTTCACCACAGTTCGGTGAATTTTTCGCTGTCAAAGTTCCCAGTTATATTTTTGGGAGGATTACCTTACCATACCCTCTAAAGTTTCTTTTGATAAGAGAATTCTTCAAAGCAAAACATTCGTGTATTATATTTATATACATACTGTTTCTTAGATCAAGAATGGTTTTAAACCGAAACCACTCACGTTTAAAATTCTCGCTCATCGGAATTCACTGACGTTCATTCTCATTTCCACTCACAGTGGTCGGGTACTCACTCACTTCCAATCAACTTCATCAGAAGATTTTTTTTCTTGTGTTTCATGTGCGTGTTGATGTATCACTTTATATTTCCAGAGAAAGTGCGCTGTATTGTTAATGACAATTGCGCTTTTCTCATTTTACTTTTATTTTATTACTTTTCATTTGCACTGTTTATTCACAATCGCAATTACTGTATACTTTATACGATTGCATCACACTAAGTTTTTTATTGTTGATTCTAGAGTGCAGCACAGTTTGTCGCATACTCTCGTAAGTCTACATTGAGGAAGCTGGAGCTAGTCAAGCTGCTTGTCAGCTTTTTGTCCCACCCCCTCTCATTGTCTTGATGAAAAATGAAGAATCTCTTTTAAATGAGTTGATCTCATACAGTGCTTACGACGTTCATAGTTAATCAAGTCTATATATATATATATATATATCAATGACATGCCTAGAAGGGCACACCGAGGGATTTCTGCAACAAGCGACATAGCGCACAACAAGAAATGCCACGGTATGTAGAAACATAGGTGGACATGGTATTATAGAAAATTCAGAACAATAAACAGTAACCATAATTTTTTTACAACACACGAAATAAATTCTTTGTAATCAACGTTTAACTCTGCAAATAGATCCATAATATATCGTCCGGAATAATGTACATTATCTTTTTCGATTGACACGTGTATGGTCTTGGGGTAGCCACACTCGCTGTGTCTTCTGAAATTTTTTAGATCATTCTCCCAAAGCGTGAAGGGAAAGGGGACCAACGCGCCAAAAACGTGATGAGTCCTCTTGCCTGAACTTTTTTTACAGCACACGTGTCTTGCAGAGAGCTGCCTCCTGATATTTGGAATAAACCAGCCAGGCAAACATTTATAGCCAGGCAGGTTGGAACTTCAAATAGCACTCAATATCTTAGGGAAAGGTGTAGTTAGCGCCTGGTTTACATGGCGTCATTAGAGCGAACATCGTTCAGTCTCGTCGTCCTGCAACTCCTGATGTCTTCGCTCGTTAAACACGCAAAAACAAATGTCGTTGTCAGGAATCGCAGTTTCGGTGTATGCATCATGCTTCGATCGTTTTCACGAGTCTTTTTGTCACACTAGTTGATTAGGCAGTGCAGAACTATAGCTTGGAACCGTTTCTTCGAGTATTGTAGCCTTTTCGCGTGTTGCCCCGCCACGGTGGTTTGGTGGCTAAGGTACTCGGCTGCTGATCCGAAGGTCGCGGGTTCGAATTCCGGTTGTGGCGACCGCATTTTATATGGAGGCGGAAATGTTGTAGGTCCCTGTGCTCAGATTACGGTGGACGTTAAAGAACCCGAGGTAGTCAAAATTTCTGGAGCCCTTCACTACAGCGTCTCTAATAATCATATGGTGGTTTTGGGACGTTAAACCCCATATATCAATCAATCAATTATTCAATCAATCAATCTTTTCACATGTTGTCGTGTGTGAACTAGGGTAAGCGTGACTTTTCAAAAAATAATCATCAAGCGTTACTATACAGCATTTTAGCGCGGCCATGAACTCTCATATACAAGGGCTCTGACACAGAACACGAACTAGCCCCCAAAACGTGTAGGCAGCGTATTACAAGGGCATCACTTGGCATTGCTAGGAAGCGACGCACTCAGCAAAATTGGGCACTGACACTTCATGCGAGGAACGAGAACTTCAGCGAGGATATAGGTCAACTCGCAATGTTCCTCCTTGAACACTTGAGCTCGTTTCTTCTCTGGCAGAAAGGTTCGCGGGTGTATACATTTCCTCCGCTTTCCTTCAGGTGTCGGTGAGGTCGTGCTTGCCCACTATCTTACCCTGCGCGCGAAACGTGTCACGTTTGTGATTGCGCCTTTACAGAAAACTGGTAGATTCTGTTTGCGTTGTGATGCCATACCACTAACGTGAATGAACACAAAGGTGTTTATTCCAGCATTGAAGGTCGAGCAACTCGTAACGAAATGCCCGAAACAAACAACTGACAGGCACGAATGGTGCGCAGTACCACGTACGTTAGCTCGTGATGCATGCAGGCGCTGGTAGTTCTCGTTGGAGTTCAAGCGTTCTGAGGAATTGACTATGGTGCACTACGCCCTGAACAAGACCGGAGATCAATCCCTCATCGCTAGTGAAGCAATGACTCGAAATTTTGCGTGGTATGAGGCTGCTCCTGTTCGCGCCGTCGTGAGCTCTGCAAACGTGAATGTGCGCACCATAATTAAAGGAGTGTATACTTGGCATATCTATGCTGCGTAGTGAAGCATTTTGGACAGTTCTGAACCTGCTGACGTGAAAAAAATTGGCGGTGACACGGCTTCAGACAACAACATACACCTGTCGCAACCATATACCGTTTTGGTGAGCAGAGTGACGAAATCTAAGAAGAAAAAAACGAGAAAATTATGCATTCTTGCTCGTATATAGGTTTTCTTGTGCCTATACGCAGCAAAGACGCTATTTCTGTGTGGGTAGGTATAGTCTGTTCTCCTGTTCTCCGGTGCATTTCGATTGAGACCAACTAAACATTCATTATCAATGATTACCTTGTCCTTGTAGATTGCATGATAAAACCTCTACAATTGAAGCACTTCGATAAACCGCTACTATTGGAGTACTTCATTGCTATTAAAAGTAACACTGAAACTGTAGTGTCAACAAAGGCTGCGAGAAAATTGGTCCAAAAAAAAAAAAACAAGTGCGAAATCGTGTAGCAAACGTGCAACATAACTTACAAAAATTACTTACTGCGTATCGCAAGCATTCTTGGATACAGGCAGTAAAGTAGAAAATGTTGACTGAAAGCTATCACTGCATCAGCGCGGCTTAACAAATATAGCGTAGCGCAAAAATAATTCACATCGGCATGCAGTCACAAACATCAATACTATGAACTTGTTCACTCAGCAAAGAAAGCAAAGTCGAAAAGTAATTATGAATCTACAAAAACATGCTGCGTATACCTCTCATTCTTCATTGTAGGTGAAGCCGTCCTTGACTTGTGAAACGCAACTTGCCATGATGAGGACTAATCCATCATGCTTAACAGAGATCAACAAGTAACAACGTCTCGAATCAGGCTGGTTATCACAATAATGCGTTTTGGAGGACTAGTTCATTGAATGGTGTGACGAGAGGCCATGGCTCCAAACGGTCAGTGTACCTGTCGTTTACTCTATTTTACTGCGATTACTCTACTAAGAATGCCAACATCATTATAAAAAAAAGGAGACCTCAAGGACCTAAAAATTACAGGTCTATCAGTTTACTATTCATTCAGGACGCCACCTTTCGAAAAGGATGGGCCTACGGCTGCGTACGAGACAGAAGTGCTGGACTTTGAAGCACCCATAAAGAACTCAGGACATGTGTATTGATCATAAAGTTCTAGGAAGTATGTCTGAATTTGTGCAATTGTCGCGTGCTTCGTAACCTCTAAGAAAGACACGTAGCAATCTTTCGTCTGCCACTGCCACGGTGGCAGGCACACTGCGGTAGCCATCGAATGGTGTTCAAGTGGCACACCGGTTACCTTCGCTAGGCCCCTAACACGGAGCGAGTAGGGCTGTCTTATAGAAGGCCGTTTTTCAAACATAGCAGAACTTGACATGTCATATTGTCGAATGTGAAGGGGGTTCATCGTTTGGGTTCACTTTAAGATACTGTTTAAAAGATATGTAACACCTCTGTAGGTGGAACGACCACTCGTTCGGTCCCACGTACAGGCTTTCCACGGGGCAAGTGCGAAAAGCACCTATGGAGAGACGGATGCCTAGATGATGAACAGGGTCAACATTTTAAGAGCAGTAGGTGTCGCAGGCTGATATGCTATTGCCCCATAATCCAGGTGGCTACGTATGAGGCTTTTGTACAAATTCCTCAAACGTTTTGTCACTTCCCCACGTAGTGCGTGACAACACTTTTAGAACATTCATTGCTTTAATGCACTTGTTTTTTGAATACTTCATGTGTGGTAGGAAGGTTAGCTTGGCGTCTAAAATTAGGCCTAAGAATTTTCGTTCAGTATTAACAGAAAGACATTGCCCATGCAGTGAACAGCGGGTTCAGAATAAATGCCTTTCTTAGTAGAGAACAAGACACACATGCTTTTCTGTGCATTCAGACGGAACCCGTTTTCTTCTGACCAATTGGATACTTTGTTCACACCAAGCTGAACCTGGCGCTAACATATGGCCAGAATGCAAGTTTTGAAACCCAGCTGGATGTCGTCGACATATGTGCAATAAAACATAATGTGAGGAATAGACAAGCGCAGATGATTAATTTCATAAATAAAAAGTCCGCAACTAAGTACACTACCTTGCTGCACTCCTGCTTCTTGAACAATTGTTTTGAAAAAAAAAAAGCTGCCGACTCGGACACGGAATGTCTGGTCTGAAAAGTAAATTCCGTAAATGGTAAACATTCCGCCACGCACGGCAAGGTGGGACATGTCTCCTTATATTTTAAAGTCCCATGTTGTATCGTAAGCCTTTTCGATATCAGAGAACATAGAGAGTAAATATTGTTTGTGGTAGAAAGCGTGTTTGATCTGTGCCTCGATACGAACAAGGTGGTCAGTGGTTGATCTACCCTATCGAAACTCGCACTTAAATGAGTCGAGCAAATTGTTTGTTTCAAGAAATTGCAAAAGTCGGCAGTTTATTATTTTTCCGACAAGTTTTCACAAGCAGCTTGTAGGCGCAATAGGCCTGTAAACCGTAATGGAAGAAGGGCCCTTGCCCTGTTTCAAAATGGGAATAATAATAGCCTCGTTCCAGGAAGGACGGCTAAAGCCAGAAAACTTGATAGCATTGTACAAAGTGAAGCTTGTGCGTTTAACTTCAGAAGTTTTAAATGCGAAGCATTTCTCAGTGAACTTCGGCGACTTGAGGCTATCTATCTATCTATCTATCTATCTATCTATCTATCTATCTATCTATCTATCTATCTATCTATCTATCTATCTATCTATCTATCTATCTATCTATCTAGCAGCCTATGACTTTTAGCTCTTCTAGCCGTTTTGATAATGGTATCGATAACAAACATGGTATTGCATAACATTACTGCATGAAGAACATATCTGACTAGTTATAACATGGAAATCATGACATGTGTGTAATGAATGTCATGATTTACATTTCATGGCCCTGCAGCTTTTGCAGTGGTTTCGTACACATGTCATGTTTCGGAACTGGTATAGTATGGCATGATTGCATGGCGAACACAAGCCACAGACCATAACATGAAAATCATGACATGCGTGTCATGTAACAACATAACTAAATGCCAGGCTCACGATGCGCTGGCAGCCGTTTCGCTAGCTTCACTCATACCAAATTTTGTACTATGGGACGTGAATAGATTACGCAGGTATGATACTGGTGCAAACATGATAAACATGACATGCGTGTCATATGACAACATGACTACATGCTACGCTCGTGATGCGCTCGTGACCGTCTCGCTCGCTTCACATGTACCAAACTCGGTATTACGCGACGCGAACTAATGACACAGGTAAATGACACATCAAAACATGATAATCACGACATGCGTGTCATGTAACAACATGACCAAAGGGCCCCACTGATGATGCGCTCACGGCAATTTCGCTAGCTTCACATATGCCAAATTAGATATTACAAGACGCCAATGAATGACGAAGGTATGTGACTGATGCAAACATGATAATCATGAGAGGCTTGTCATGTGAGAACATGACTGCATGCCAAAGCCAAGGCACCAATACATTTCAACGTGACGCGGTGCGCGTGCTCCCCGGCGTTCATTTTGTCGCGTCACACTGGTGTTGCTCCACCAAGCGCCAGTCCTGCCATATACTCGCAGGCGGGCGCCACGCTGCGATGCTTTCACGCTTGCGCATTTCAGCACGTCCGGCATCCTTCCATCACGAAAAGAGAGAGACGCAGTGCTGTCTGGGTAGCGCATCAGCGTGAAATGCAGCATCTCGCTTTTCGCGCCGGTTGCGGTCGGGGCGCGCCGACGGACGCTGGTCGCGCTTGGCGTCAGACTGCAGAGTACTCGCGTTTTGCTAACGTAGCGTCGCTGTGGCCAGCATGCGCGCGCATCAACGCTACATTGGAGTGTATTGGGCCGTCCATAATGCGCTCATGGCTGTTTTGCTAGATCCACATGTACCAAACTTGGTGTTACGTGCCGTCAATGGATGACAAACTATATGACTGGTGCAAACATGATATTCCTGACACGCGTGTCATGTAAGAACATGACAACATACCGCGCTTATAGCGTACTCGCGGCCGTTTCGCTAGCTCTACATATACTAAATTTGGTATCACGTGACGTGATTAGATGACGAAGGTAAACGACACATCCAAACTAGATGATCATGGCACAGAAGACACGTACGGCATCATTTACCTCCACCTAGTAAAGTTGTGCTGACTTCAAAGTGACATATCAACGTTTATCATCCGTGCATTGCATATCATCAATTTCCACTGTACGTGGTATCTGGCGATTTTTTCAGCATTTCGTTACTGCAGGAGTTTAGTGACATTTAGAGCTCAGCTAAGCTGGAAGTTTGGTTGTATGTGCCGTATTTTGTACATTTGTGTTCTAGTTTCTGCGTTTCTATTCTTGTTTTCTTATTTTTGAAAAGCATCGGTGTAGTGTGACAAGCTAGACACCTGTTCGAAGAGTGCTCCTAGAAATTTCACCTGATCTTCCAAGCTGTCACCTTGTGGGAGTGAGGGTACTCGTCTTTTCGCTATTCCAGCAACCATATTCCAGGCTTTAGCCTCCAGTGTATTTGAATTGATCCCTGATAACGCTTCAGTCAGCTTTTTCTTCTGGCCTGCCGACACGTTCTCCTGCCTTGAGACTCAAGTTTCTTGAAGCTGTCAAGATTTTCGGCTGTCGGTGAGTTCCGAAGCAACCTCCGTGCCCTGCTCTGCTCCTTTTATGCATTCCGACATTCAGTGTTCTACCATGGAGCACGTCGCTTGCCACGCATTCCAGATATTTGCAGTATGCACTTGGCTGCTGCGTCAGTAAGAAAAGCTGTGTAGTACTGCATAGCTTCATCTTAGTTTAACAAACATATGTCAGTCCAATATATACGAGTAGTGTTGTGAAATTGTTCCCAGTCTGCTTTGTTTCTCAGCCATTTGGGAGCATGTGAAGGACATTCGTATGGTTACACGACATCGCCAATGAGAGAGCATCAGGAGGACTACGAAGACGATGAATGTGATCGCGCTCATGTTGTTGTTGCTGTTGTTCCTCCAACTTGACTGTAGCTGCCTCTGACTCTCCCTGTATATTTTGTAAATATATTTGTTTCATTCATTCTCTCACCTCTGTGGCACATGGTGGTGGTGCCGGGCACAACACAATATAAAGAAGCTTCGCAGGTCGACGTTTCAATTTTTCCACTATGACAAACCATAGACGCGCTTACGCCAAGGCGACTACAAAACTGTTGACCTTCCACATCTGAAAGATCCTGGCACGTTCTATGGCATTAATGATGTCGACATTGAAGAATGGTTGCTGTTGTACGAACGTACAAGTTTAGAATTACCGCTGAAATCAAACTCCTATGTTGGGCAACATCCTGTTTTACTCGAAAGGAACAGCAAAAGTGTGGTTGGAGAACCACGTAGAAAAAATCGTAAGCTGGAATGTGGGCAAGAAAAAGCTGCGTGCCCTTTTCGGCAAGTGTGTGGGTAGAAAGGCTGCGGCCAATGAGGAGTTGCCATCTAATGCACAAACTTCAACAGAGTCCTACGTGACATGCCTACAGGACGTGCTCGCCCTTTGACAAAGAGCAGACAATGACATAAAACAAATCTAGAAAGTAGAACACATATTTAAAGGCATTGCAGATGAGGTGTTCAACCTTCTCATATGCAAGGACTGCAGCATGGTCGATGCCATCATCAAGGAGTGGTAGCGTTTTGAGGCTGCACAAAGTCGAGTATCACCCACCGTTTCACTCATCTACCAAACACAGCAGCAACCTAGCCGTGCGAAGGCGGGCCTGCACTACAGACGCTGTTAGCTGCAGAGCACGTCACCAAGATCATCAGACGTGAACTTAAAGCTCGGTCTCTTGCATCCATGCGGTCCCACGCCTTTGACTCTAGCCCTGAGATTGTGCCGCTGGTACATGCCATTGTGCGACAAGAGCTTTCCCATGCTGGACTGGCCTGCTAGTGCATTACAGCTCCCTCTCAGCCGATCGACTGTCGTCGACTCCTGTTTCGTATGCCAAAAGCCAAAACCTTCCGCTGCGCCCTCGCAATCCAGCCGAGTCGAGGACTGCTGACAATTGTCCGATTTTTTTAAACAGCCGCCGTATTCGACGCGTGGCCCACCATTGTAACACACGATGGTATTGGCATCGGGCATCCTATGGGTACACCCATCACCCAGAGAGGGATCATGAACGCTTTCAACGTTACCAGGAATCACCTCAGGCCACTAGTGAAGACGCTTTTTCTATGCCGCCATATCGCCATCGTTCTTCATCTCCGCATGCTCACCAGCCCCTTCCATCGCTCTCCGGTCGCCCGTCGTCTTTCTCGCCCCTATTTTGCCAACCAACGTCGCCGACTGACACCTGCCGCGGGAAAACTAGATGATGCACCTCCCGGAGGTGATGCTGCATCGGCCAGTTGTTGCCTGCCAAATTCTCTGACCATCTGGCCTACTCGATGCAATTTTAATAACGTTGAAGTAGACGACACACTTGTTATTGCACTTTTGGCCGCAGGGGTGGCTCACATATCAGTGATGAATTCAAAACTTCGTTGCTACTTTAGCAAAGTTTAGCAATCCACAGTAACACCCATCCAGGTCGCCGACGTTGGCACGTTTCGCATGCTTGGAAAGTGCTCTGTGTTTGTAAACGTTGCCGATGTTTCCATGTACTTATCCTTGGCATGGATTTTTTATCCGTCCACTCTGCCCTTATTAATTGTTGAACTGACATGCTTCAACTTGATTTACCGTGTTATTATGACAACCAGACACCATCTCAACCACCTCTGTGTTCCGTAGATCGCATTTGCCTAGCACCTCGAGAAACTTACGTGAACCTGAGGTCTGTACCTCCTGCTCCCGACGGTAACTTCTTGCTGACACCCATTTTCTGGCATCGTGCTGGACAAAAATGTTGCCAGGCCTCACACACTTTTGACAGTCACGGGAAATACAGCATATATTTCGATCCTAAACTTCAGCTGGCGCGCTCAAGTTATCCCATATATTATGACTTTGGCAAAAGTGTCTTTTATTGAAGCTGCCATTTCGGCATTTCTTGCCCAATCTTTTTCGTCCTCTGCTCCATTCTCCTACTTGCAGAGCACAGCGGATGCCAGCATCGACAGGATGGTCGCCCCTGACTTCTTCGGTAATTATTGATCACCATGCCTTGTGCTGGCTGCCGTCCCTTGATGATCCAACTAGACGACTTGGCCATTGCGCCTCGAAACTCCAAGAATAGAGCTTAGACGTGGCATACAAATCTGGCCTAATGCACCAGGATGTAAACTGTCTAATCCGTCACTCCGTGGACCCATCCGGCCTTTAGCACATGATCCTGACCCTTGTGTCTTCGCCATGTCTGCTTTCACCGACATACGCAAAGAACAGCTCACCGATGTGCAATTGCGGTCTATTATGCTGAGTACAGGTTTCCCCACGTAGACCCATCACTACACTTGTTCGTTCTAGGCAATGACGTTCTTTACCGATGCAACACCAGCGCCGAGGAACCAAACCTACTACTCGTAGTTCCAGTAACACTCCGTTCCGCTGTTTTTGAACAGCGTCACGAGGCGCCAACCACTCGACATCTCGGGGCCACGCGGACGTACGATCGCGTGTGGCGTAGATTTTTCTGGCCAGGGCTTTACCGTTCTGTGCGCCGATACATTCCTGCTGATGAGTCCTGCCAGCACTCCAAACATTCCACCTTGCCATCAGCTCGTCGGCTCCAATCAATCGACATACCCACTGTCTCCTTCAAGCGCACTGGTTTCAATCTCGTTGGACCATTTTCTACTTCTCTCACTGGAAACAAGCGGAGAGCCATAGCCACCGACTACGCCACAACATACGCTATCACACGAGTGCTAGCGGCAAGCTGTGCCACTGACGTCATGGACTTCTTGCTTCATGACTTAATTCTTCACCATGGCACTCCTCGACAGCTGCTGACCCATCATGGTAGCTGATTTCTTTCAGAAGTAGTAAGTTGCATCCTTTGCTCGTGTTCGACGCGTCACAAGCTCACAACGGCCTACAACCCGCAAACAAATGGTCTTACCGAGCGAGTAAAGCGAACCTTGACAACAATACTTTCACTTTCCATGTACATTTCCAAAGATCACCTTGATTGGGATAGTACTTTGCCTTATGTGACATTCACATACAATTTGTCACGCCACGACAACGCTGACTTCTCCCCCTTCTATTTATTGTTCGCCGGCCATCCAGCTTTACCCATCGAGACTTCTCCCATCAACTACGCTCTTCATAGAAGTGGAAAACAAAGAACAAAGTAAAAAGTGGCAAAATCAGACACCTTGTGAAAATCGGACAACATGAAGTCCGTGTAACTGCTCACCGATCTCTCAACACAACGCGAGGAGTAATATCCGACAGTTAACTGCTCAAGTGCACCAACGCAGAACTCGAGGAAACTTTGGTGGATAAAGGTGTACTGCCGCAAGAGCTATCGTCATTCGTGGAGATAAGATGAAAACCCGACCAAGAAATGTAATAAAAACCTTCCGAAGCATGACCCTTCCTTCGAAACGGGCCCCATGCAGCGTATTCGCGCTCCTGCCCAGAGGGGCAAAAAGACATACTTACACTAAAAACGAAAGAAAACATATCGTATTCATAAGCGTGCAAGTGAGTGGTTCTTGCCCGAAAGGGCACCTAGGCTGAAGTGGTGCAAAAGGGGCAGACACCACAGGCGGTCTCTGTAGGCACACAGGTCGAACTCCAGGACCCAGTGACTGCAATCCTTCCCCCAAACAAGAGCAATAAAAAAGGCACCAAGTGCCTTTTTTCAGGCAGGCCCTAAAGCCTCGACCAGTGTTGGTGCCAGCCAATCTAACTTCGAGGCAAAAGACCTCTCAACGATGGTGCCGAGTAGCCAGTCTCCCTTGAGGTGGCCAGCATCCTTGCCGGGCACCAACAGTGTTGAGCATCCTGGTGGTGCAGATTCCATGGATGGGTGTCCATGGGACACTGAAAGCCTGCCAGACCTTGCTCCAGCCGGCAGTGAGATCAGGCAGCTCATCATCCCTCCCTGTCAAGGAGGGAAAGGAGCCGAAACTCATTTTCGGCCCTACGAAAAAAAGAACTGTTCAAGCACACGAATAGCGGGGCTTTTGTAGCTTATGCACAACTAACTCAAAGTAATAAATTTTATACACATCGTTTCACGCAACGGCATACATCAATCATTGGAACTGCACAGGCATGACATGTAACTTAAGCGACGATAAGAACATATTTACAAGCTTCTTTCCTGCACCGTTATGTTTGCGGAAAACGAATCTGGCACCAAAGTACACCAAAACACTGAAAGGTTACACTGTTATACGTGGCGACAGCTCGCAAGGAAACCGCCCGACGGACGGCTCGCCATCGTTCCCTAAAGTAGTATAGCGGTAAGAGAAGTTATAGTTGAAAGCTTCAATGTACCGGCTGCAGTCACCATTTTGTCACACAAAACTATCACAATATGTTTCATATACATTCTACCTAACACATTTTATTGTAAAAGATCTAGAAATAATTGCGGAAAGGCTGCCTTAACTATTTCTAATGGCAGGAGATTTCACTGTGCACAAGATAATATGGGGTAGTGTAAAGACAGACAGTAGAGGGCAGGTAGTTGAAAATTTTATTCTAACTAACAATGTGTCTTTTGAACAATGAATCAACAACATACTGCCCTGCAGGCACAGCAACCGTGAGTTGCTTGGATTTGGCACTGTGCTCTACCTCACTTTTTTCTGATTTCACAAGGAAAGCAATAAAAAAAAACCCTTACGCTAGTCACCATGTACCGACGGTTGTAAAACTAACATCACCACTTTCGACCATATGCTCTCGACTACCGCGTTAGAAACTTCACCAAGCTAACTGGCCTTCGTTAAAAAATAAAGCTATTCTATAAGGCGAGTTATATGAACACCTAACAATGCATGAAACAAATGAAAGTAGTGAACTTGCATACTGTCTGCGGCAGGACCAGCTAGTCCCCAGTCTTCAGGACTAGTGGGAAGAAAGCTAAAGCCATGGCCATTCTGTGATTGTGCAAAAGCAAAAAAAAAACTACAAAATAAAGCATGGTGCAACTTCCGTATATACCTCACATGTGACAACCTCCTCGAGCTCAAACAAGCTAAAGCAAAACCACGATACATTCATAGAGATGCAGAAAAATCCTACTGGCAGAAGTGAATATCTACAATCAATAGCACAACCACATCCAACAAAATGTGAAAACAGGTTAGAAAATTCAGCGGCGTCTACTCCTCAAACGCAATACCCGTGCGTACAAACCCAGGCACACAGACATCTCCAGAGAAGCAGGCGGACATTTCTGTGAATATTTTTACACTATATCCAGTTCCGCTGATTACACGCCATCTTTCCTGTCATACAAACACAACCGAAAACAAAGTACTAGTAACCGGTGGCCTAGATGAGAAGTGCAACGCTCCTTTGATACTCGAAGAGTTAAATACTGTGCTTACAGCGGCAAAAAAGACAGCAAGAAAAAAAGACGGACAGAAATCATTATGCAATGCTCAAGTCCCTGTCGCAAGCTGTTACGCAAGATATATAAAGTTCTTTAACGTGACTTTGAAAACTGGCGAAATGCACAGAAAATGGAAAATGACAACCAGAGTGCCATTTTTGAAAACTAGAAAACTACCGACTTCGCCGGGTAGCTATAGACCTGTAGCACTTACGACATGCATGGCGAGATCATACGAAAGCATAATAAACATAATACTAACATACACCTTTGAAATATGCAACCTACTAGATGATCATCAGTGTGGGTATAAGAAAGGCCATCCAACGATCGACCATCTTCTTCGTCTCTAACACCCAATACGTGAGTCCTTGTTACATAGGCAACACTGTCTAGCATTGTTTTAAATGCGAAGCATTTCTTGGTGAACTTCGGCTACTTTGAACGTATCTATCTATCTATCTATCTATCTATCTATCTATCTATCTATCTATCTATCTATCTATCTATCTATCTATCTATCTATCTATCTATCTATCTATCTCTATCTATCTATCTATCTATCTATCTATCTATCTATCCACCTATCTATCTATCCGTCCATCCGTCCGTCCGTTCGTCCGTCCGTCCGTCCATCCATCCATCCATCCGTCCGTCCATACGTCCATCCATACGTCCATCCGTCCGTCCGTCCGTCCGTCCGTCCGTCCGTCCGTCCGTCCGTCTAGCCGCCTACGACATTCAGCTATCCTAGCCGTTTGGCTGATGGTGTCCATACCAAACTTGGTATGGCATAACATCACTGTATAATGAGCACATTTCACTGGTCATAACAAGAAAATCTTGACATGTATGTCATGAATGTCATGGTTTACATTTCGTAGACCTGCTGCTCTTTTGGTGGTTTTGTTCGCATGAAACGTTGCAAAATTGGTACGGTATGGCATGATTGCATGGCGAACACAAGCGACAGACACTGAAATAAAAATCATGACATTTTCGTCATGTAACGACATTGTGATGACGTTTATTGAACCGGAGAAGTCGCAACGATGTCGCAACAAAAAATGGCCGTACGACAAGTCTGGCAAAAGCGGCCCAGGTTCTCGTGCAATCAGAGCACGGGGTTTTTCCTTCTCTTTGGGAGGCGCATACACGTTAGTGCGTATGCTCCACTATAATACCCCCCGGGGTGAAGAGTAGCCATCCTGGCGACTCAGGCAGTAGGCACAAGGAGGGGGTCGTAGTAGGGCTTAAGACGGTCGACGTGTACGGTCTCGCGTTCTCGACGGCGCAAATCTGGCGATTGTGTTAGGGGCTCAATGATGCAATTCACCGGCGAGGTTGCGTCAATGACACGGTATGGAACATGGTACCGGGCCAGAAGTTTAGAAGACAGGCCAGGAACGTGCGGGGGCACCCAAAGCCACACGAGGGAGCCAGTACGAAACGTAGGCGCTATGTGATGAGCGTCATTATGTCGAGTTTTTTGTAGAACTTAAGCCTCACTTGTCATAGACCGAGCCAACTGACGGCAGTCTTCAGCGTATCTGGTGACTTCCGAAAGCGGGGAGCACTCCGATGCATCAGGGCGGTACGGGAGTATGGTGTCGAGTAGGTGAGATGGTTCGCGGCCGTACAACAGAAAGAACGGGGAAAAACCGGTAGTCGCTTGCGTCGCGGTGTTGTAAGCGAAGGTAACAAAAGGTAAGACAGCGTCCCAGTTAGTGCGGTCGGAGGAGGTGTACATCCTCAGCATGTCGACAAGTGTGCGGTTGAACCGTTCAGTGAGACCATTCGTCTGTGGATGGTATGCGGTAGATTTCCGGTGGATGACGTTGCATTCAGCGAGAATAGCTTGGATGACCTCCAACAGGAACACTCGACCTTTATCACTGAGTAATTCCCGTGGAGCCCCATGGCGGAGAATGAAGCTGCGCAGAATGAAGAGTGCAACTTCGTGGGCGGTCGCTGCCGGGAGAGCTGCAGTCTCAGCGTAGCGTGTCAGATGATCGACGCCGACAATAATCGACCAATTTCCAGAGCGACTATATGATTGATTGATTGATATGTGGGGTTTAACGTCCCAAAACCACGATATGATTATGAGAGACGCCGTAGTGGAGGGCTCCGGAAATTTCGACCACCTGGGGTTCTTTAACGTGCACCCAAATCTGGGCACACGGGCCTACAACATTTCCGCCTCCATCGGAAATGCAGCCGCCACAGCCGGGATTTGAACCCACGACCTGCGGGTCAGCAGCCGAGTACCTTAGCCACTAGACCACCATGGCGGGGCAGAGCGACTATATGGGAGGGGGGGGGGGCATAGAGATCGATACCCACGCGGTCGAATGAGTGAGCCGGGCATGGGAGCGGTTGTAACATGCCAGTAAGGTGCCGCGGAGGTGTTTTGTTCTGTTGGCAAGTGGTGCAAGACTGAACGTATTTCTGCACAAAGCGATAGATTCCTTGCCAGTAATATCATCGGCGCAGCCTTTCGTAGGTTTTCAGGACACCTGCGTGAGCACTTTGGTGGTCTGCATGGAAATTCATGCAGATGTCACAGCGCATATGAGTTGGGACAGCAAGGAGCCTCTTCCGATCACCAGGCATTTAGTTGCGGCGGTACAGAATGCTGTCTCGCACGGAAAAGTGGGCTGCTTGTCGGCGTAGCGCTCTCGTAGAAGGGACAGCAGACGGATCGGTAAGGTAGTCGAGTAACAATGCAAGGTATGGATCTTTACGCTGCTCCGAAGGCATGTCAGTGGTGTCTATTGGTGACAAGGTGTTAAAAAGTGGTGACAGAGAAGCCACATTTGGGGTTAATGGCAATCGCGAAAGTGCATTGGCATCCGTATGCTTGCGGCCGGAATGATATACTACACGAATGTCGTATTCTTGCAATCGAAGTGCCCAATGTCCCAGGCGTCCGGATGGGTCTTTCAATGTGGACAGCCAACATAGAGGGTGGTCTGTGACCACGTCGAAGGGGCAGTCGTAAAGGTACGGGCGAAACTTCGTCAAGGCCCAGATTATGGCCAAACACTTCTTCTCTGTCACGGAGTAATTCAATTCAGCCTTCTTGAGAGCGCGATTTGCATAGGCGAATACGTATTCGGCTTGGGTGCCTTTCCGTTGTGCCAAAACTGCACCAACACCGATGCCACTTGCATCGGTGTGAATTTCTGTGGCAGCAGCGGGGTCGTAGTGGCGAAGAATGGGTGGTGAGGTCAGCAGGCAGCGCAGCTGGCGAAATGCGTCATCACATGCAGGTGACCATGCAGATATACCTTTCCTGTTGGAAAGCAGACTCGTGAGAGGTGCGATGATGGACGCGAAGTTGCGCACGAAGTGGTGAAAGTAGGAGCAGAGACCGACGAAACTTCTTAGGGCTTGCAGTGATGTGGGCAACAGGAAGTCAGCGACAGCCCGAAGCTTATCGGGATCCGGAAGAACACCGTCTCTTGTGATGACTTGTCCCAAGATGGTTAGCTTTCGTGCTGCGAAGTGGCACTTCTTGGAGTTAAGGTGTAGGCCCGCAGAAGTTAGACACGTCAGAATCTCGTGGAGGCGAACAAGATGTGTCGGGAAATCAGACAAAAAGACTACGATGTCATCCAGGTAACACAAGCAAGTTTTCCACTTATGGGCACGCAAGATGGTATCGATCATGCGCTCAAATGTGGCAGGTGTGTTGCAGAGCCCAAATGGCAAAACTTTGAACTTATATAGGCCATCTGGCGTTACAAAGGCTGTTTTAGGGCGATCACATTCAGCCATTGGCACCTGCCAATACCCAGAACGCAGATCCAAGGATGTAAAGTACTCAGCGCCTTGTAAACAGTCAAGAGCATCGTCTATTCGTGGTAGCGGGTAGACATATTTTTTCGTAATCTTGTTTAGGCGGTGATAGTCCACGCAAAATCGAATGGTGCCATCTTTTTTCTTTACCAGAACCACAGGTCATGACCAAGCGCTTTGAGAAGGCTGTATCACTCCACGTTTAAGCATGTCGTCTACTTGTTCCGTAATGACGCGGCGCTCTACAGCGGAAACACGGTAAGGACGCTGTCACAGAGGCGAATGTGAGCCGGTGTCAATAGTATGAGTGATAGTCGTGGTGCGGCCCAAAGCAGGTTCTTGAAAGTCGACCGAAGAGCGAAACTTGTTAAGGAGAGCAACAAGTTGGCGGCGATGCGAGAGGGGAAGGTCTGCGTCAATAGCATTGTCGAAGGCTGACAAACATGATGCCTCAGACGCATGAGTTATTGCGGCAAAGTGACATGGCGTTTCGTCGGGAAGAATAATATCATCGATATGGTCGACAGGTTGCACGTATCCCAACGTTTCACCACGAAGTAAGCCAATGGGGTAGTTGCAGTTGTTGGTAACCAGCATTACGGTTAAACCAGGCGCAATTGTAAGAACGGCAAAAGGGAGAACAATGCCCTTGCGTTCAGTAAAAACAGGAGATGGCGTAAACACCACCGTGGCGTCAGGTTGCGCCACACATGAAAGGCTTATAGGGACCGAAGCTTCCGGTGGCAAGGTGATGCCGTCGTCAGCGATGAGTTTGCAGAGCCGAGGAGACCGGTCGGGTGGTGGAAATTCATATGTTGGCACAAGGGACACTTAGGCACGGGAACAATCGAGGATAGCTTCATGATGTGATAAGGAATCCCAACCGAGAATAAGGTCATAAGAGCAAGATGGCAGAACAAAAAACTGTATGACGTACAAAATGTCTTGGATGACGACGCGCGCCGTACACAGAGCCGAGGGATGAATGCGTTGCGCGCTAGCCGTGGACAGCACCATGCCAGAGAAAGATGTAGTCACTTTCTTCAGTTTCCGACAAAATTTGGCATCCATCACAGAAACGGCGGCCCCAGTATCGGTTAACGCTAATGTGGTGACTCCCTTAACATCGATATCAACAACATTTTGTGGCGAAAACGGAGGCCTTGGGAATTGCGCAGAAGTTGCAGTTCTGGCCTCCGGAACTGCACTTGATTAGTTTCCCTCCTCAGGAGGTGGTCGACGACGCATAGGCGATGGCGATCGGCGACTAGGGGATGGGAAACGAGCAGTCGATGGGCGGCGATCCGAGTCTGAGTGGCTCTGTTCATATGCAGATGCGGTAGCCTGCTGCGGCGCGTAGGTAGGAGTTCCGAAATATGCGTTTGCAGGTGTGGGGTGACGGCAGCAGAAGCGTGCAATGTGGCCAGCGATGCCACAAGCGAAGCAGATAGGACAATTGTCTTGGGTGCGCCACTCATTAGATCGACGGAAAAAGCGAGGTGAGGGCCTGTAAACTGGAGGCGAGCCCGGAGGAGGTAGAGCTGATAAGGCGACTGGATGTGGTGGGGGCCGCGTGACCACAGCTGCGTAGCTGAGAGGTGAAGGTGGTGCAGGTGGTGCAGGTGGTGCGTAGCCGACAGCTGAGAGATTAGTTGCTACCGAAGTGCATGGGTAAGGGGCCTGCACTGTAGGGAGGACATCACAAATTGCAGTACGTATGGCCTGCTGCAGTGTCGAAGGCAGGCTTGCGGTGGGCGCGTCGCTATGCGGCAGCAGGGAGAGCTGTCAGGCGACTTCCTCCCTGATGAAGTCTTTGATGTGGTTGGACAGACTTTCTTGGCGAACGTTGGCATTTGTGAGTGCGACGGCCGAGATTGAATCCAGCGGTGGGACACTCTGTCGGAAGATGGAACGCTGACGGCGCAATTCAGCAAAGCTCTGGCAGAGGCTTACGAAGATAGCCACCGTGTTCGGGCTTTTCGCTAGCAACATCTAGAATGCGCCATTCTCGATGCCCTTGAGAATCTGTTGAATTTTCTCTTCTTCGGGCATAGATGGATTCACACGCCTGCAGAGGTCGAGCACGTCCTCTATATAACTAGTAAACGTCTCGCCAGGCTTCTGGGCTCGATGGCGCAGGCGCTGGTCAGCGCGGAGCTTGCGGACCTCTGGTCGGCCGAACGCTTCAGTCACGAGCGTCTTAAAGGAGGACCAGTTGGCGATGGCGGTTTCGCGGTTCGTAAACCAAAGTTTAGCTAGGTCTGCCAAGTAAAAGATAACGTAGGCGAGCTTAGACTCGTTGTCCCACTTGTTGCTGGTGCTTACGCGTTCGTACAAGGAGAGCCAGTCTTCGACGTCTTGCTCACCACTGCCGCTGAAGATTGGTGGGTCCCGTTGGCGAGTAGCGCCGGGGCAGGTAGACGGGACAGCCGGTGGTGCTGGCTGTGCTGGGATAAGCTGGTTCCGAATGCGTCAATCATGTTTTGCAGTGGTCTTCCGGGCAACTTCCGAGAGCGGAGCTCCAGGTCTGCTTGGGCATCTCCGCAGCCTCCACCAAATATGATGACGTTTATTGTACCGGAGAAGTCGCAACGATGTCGCAACGAAAAATTGCCGTGCTACAAGTCCGGCAAAAGCGGCTCAGGTTCTCGTGCAATCAGGGCACGGGGTTTTTCCTTTTTTTTGGAAGGCGCATACACGTTAGTGCGTATGCTCCACTACAACATGACTACATACCATGCTCATGATGCGCTTGCGGTCATTTCGCTAACGTCGCATATACCAAATTTGGTGTTACGGTACGTGATTGGATGGCGAAGATATGCGACTGGTGCAAACATGATAATCTTGAGATGCGTGTCATGTAACAACATGACTACATGACATGCTGATGATGTGCTGGTGGCCGTTTCGCTAGCTTCACATGTACCGAATTCGGTATTACGTGACGCGAACGGACGACATAGGCAAAGACACATCCAAACATAATATTCACAACATGCGTGTAATGTAACATTATGAATTAGTTCCTTACTGATGTGTCGCTCACGGCCGTTTCGCTAGCTTCGCTTAACAGAAATTTGGTATTACCCGACGCCAATGAATGACGAAGGTGTGTGACTGTTGCAAACATGATAATCATGAGATGCGTGTCATAAGAGAACATGACTAATTGCTACAGTCACGCGCCAATACATTTGGACGTGACGCGGTCCGCATGCTTGGCGGCGTACATTTCATCGCGTCACGCTGGCGTTGCTACGCCAAGCACCGGTCGTGCCAAATACTCGCAGGTGCGTGCCGCGCTGCGTTACATTGACGCATGTGCGCCTCAGTGCGTCAGTTGTCCCTCCGTCATAATATGAGGCGAATGTAGTGCTGTCTGGGTAAAGTATCGGCGTGAAACGGAGCACGTTGTATTTCGCGCCGGTTTCAGCACGTTGTATTTCGCACCAGTGTCTGACGCCAGACACTGGTCGCGTCTGGCGTCAGATTAGAGAGAGCTCGCGTTTTGCTTACGCAGCGTCGCTGTGCCCAGCGTGCTCACGCGTCAGTGCCACATAGGAGTATAATGGGCCCTTCAAGATGCGCTCGCGGCCGGTTTGCTAGCTCCACAAGTACCCAATTTGGTGTTACGTGACGCATTGTATGACAACATATATCCTGACACGCGTGTTATGTAAGAACATGACTATTTACCACGCTCATAGCCTGCTCGCACCCGTTTCGCTAGGCTCACATATACTAAATTTGGTATCACGTGGTGTGAATAGATGGCGAAGGTATTCGACACAACAAAACATGAAACCCATGACAAGGAAGTCATGTATGGCATCCTTTACTTCCACGTCGTGACGTTGTGCTGAATTTAAAATGACATACGCACATTTCTTATTCGTGCTTCGCATACCATCGATTCCCGCTGTATATATGATATGCTATTTCTTTCTTTTTTTCTTCAAATTGCTGTCCTTTCATTGCAGTTATTTCAGCGTTCCAAGCTGTCAGGCACATTCTTGCGATTCTTTTGTTCAGTATACCTTGAGAATGATAGCTGTATCACGTCATTCGCATACCACGCATAAGCAGACTTTTGTTCAGGCTTGTGTAAATGTTGTAGGTCCGTGTACTTAGATTTGGATGCACGTTAAAGAACCCCAGGTGGTCGAAATTTCCGGATCCTTCTACTACGGCGACTCTCGTAGTCATATAGTGGTTTGGGTTCGTTAAACCCCACATATCAATCAATCAATCATCTTCAGGCTTGTCGTCTAGACGGCTGAGAATATTATTCACTTAGCTGGTACCAATCTGATGATGATTGATTGATACGGTGGCTCTAACGCCCCAAGACCACCGTGTGATAACAAGAGACGCCGTAGTAGAGGGTTTAGAAAATTTCGACCACCTGAGGTTCTTTACGTGCACTCAAATCTGAGCATACAGACCTACAACATTTGTATAACCATTGAAAATGCAGCCGCCGTAGCCGGTATTCAATCCCGCAACCCACGGGTCAGCAACCGAGTACCTTAGCCACTAGACCACCGTGGCGTGGCTGGCTAGTACCGATTTACCCGTGTTACTTTATACATTATTTTGGTATTTGCTAGCTCACAAACATTGATTTCACCCCTCTTCGCTGTTTCAATATTTCTAACAAGAATTTGACGCCCTTAAGAGAACCCGCACAAGGAATGTAATACTAACCTTCGCAAGCACGACTCTTCCTGCAGCAATTAAGGTAGCCTACCTATACCTACGGGTGAGGCCCTACATACCTAATCCTCGCCGGTGCTTCCATTGCCAGAGGTTCCGGTACGGGTCTTATTCATGTCGTGGTAATACAGGCTGCATGAAATGCGGCCAGAATGAACATGAAGGTGGCGAGTGGACCAACGCTTTAAACTGTGTGAACTGCGAGCGGCCCCATGCAGCGTATTTACGCTTCTGCCCAGAGTGAAAAAAAAAGATATATTTACTCTGAAAACAAAAGAAAACATATCGTATGCAGAAGCGCGCAGGCGAGTTGTTCTTCCCCAAAAGGGCGCCTACACTGAAGCGGTGCAAAGGGGGAAGGCACCGCTGACGGTCTCTGTAGGCACACAGGTCAAGTGCAGGACCTAGTGGCCCCAGTTTGTACCCCAGACTTGAGCGAAAAAAGCAGCTAGAGCCTTTTTTTAGGGAGGCCATAAAGCCCCGATGAGTTTTGGTGCCAGCCGAACTAACGTCCATGCAAAACAGGTCCCAATGATAGTGCCGATTAGCCAGCTTTTCTCAAGGTGGCCACCATCCTCGGGGGCACCAAGAGTGTTGAGCACCCTCGTGGTGCAGATTCCATCGACGAGGAGCACTAAACTAGCTGAAAGCACTAAATTTTATACCCATCATTTCACGCATTGGCATACATCCCCCATTGGAACTGCCGAGGCATGACACGAAACTTACGACGTTAAGGACCCATTTAAAGTTTCTCACCTGTTGCGTTATATTTGCGGGAAACAAATCTGGGCAAAAAATACCAGATTACTAAAAAGCTTATACTGTTACACGTCACGACAGCTCGCAAGGCAACCGGCCGTCGGGCGGCGTCGCCATCGTTCACCAAAGTGGAATAGCAGTAAGAGAAGTTATAGTTGAAAGCTTCAGCGAAACAGCTCTAGACACCATTATATAACAGAAAACTATCACTATTTCCTCCACGTACTTTCCACCTTATACACACTTTACTGTAAAAAATCTAGAAATGATTACGAAACAGCTACCTGAAGCATTTCTACTGGCAGGAGATTTCACTCCGCACAACTTACTATGGGGAAGTGTAAAGACAGACAGTACAGGGCAGGTAGTTGAAAATTTTATTCTAACTATGTGTGCCTGTTAAACATTGGATCATCAACATACTGCTCTCCAGGCACAGGAACCATGAGCTGCTTGAATTTGGCACTGTGCTCTAGCTTACGGTTTGCTGATTTTACACGCGAAACAATGAACAACCCTTAAGGTAGTGGCCATCTACCGTCGATTTTAAAACTAACATTACCACTTTCGACTATATGCTCTCGACCCCCCCGTTGGAAGCTTCACCAAGCTAACTCGCCTTTGTTTAAACAGTAAGCTAATCTACAGGATGAATTCTTTGAACACGTAACAATAAATGAAATAAACGACAAACTCACCGCTTGCACACTGTCTGTGGCAAAGCAAGCTATATCCCTGTCTACAGAAAAAAACTACAAAATAAAGCATGCTGCGATTTTCGTAGGTACCCCACATGTGACAACCTCCTCGCATTCAAACAAGCTAAAGCAAAAGCACGATACATCCATAGAGATGCAGAAAAAACGTCCTGGAAGAAGTAAATATCTACAATCAATAGCACAACCGCATCCAAGAAATTGTGGAACTTGGTTAAAAATTTCAGAGGCGACTACTTCTCACACACAATACCGATACTGACAAACCCCGGCGCACAAATATCTCTAGAAGAGCAGGCGAACATTTTAGGCGCACACTTTTACACTATATCCAGTTCCACTAATTACGCGTCATCTTTCCTGGCATTCAAACAGACAACCGAGAAACAAAAACTACCAGTGACGGGTGGCCTAGATGAACAGCACAGCGCTCCTTTGACACTCGAAGAGTGGAAACACTGTTCTTTCGACGGGAAAAAAGAGAGCAGTTGGGCCAGACAGAATTCATTACGCATTCTCACGCACCTTTCGCAAGCTGCCGCCCAAGCATTATTAAAGTTCTTTAATGTGATTTAAAGCACAGGCAAAATGCCCACAAAGTAGAAAATGGCAACCATAGTGTCATTTCTAAAAACTGAAAAACCATCCCATTCGCCGGGGTAGCTAAAGGCCCATAGCACTTTACAAGATGCTCTACGAAATCATACGAAAGCAATATAAACATAACACTAACATAAACCCTTGAAATAGACATTCTACTCGATGACCATCAGTGTTGGTATAGGAAAGACCATTCAACGATTGATAATTTTGTTCGTCTCGAACACACAAACAGGAGACTTTCTTACATAGGCAGCACTGCCTAGCAGTGTTTTTAATGCGAAGCCTTTCGTAGCGAACTTCGGTGACATTTAGCCTATCTAACTATCTATCTATCTATCTATCTATCTATCTATCTATCTATCTATCTATCTATCTATCTATCTATCTATCTATCTATCTATCTATCTATCTATCTATCTATCTATCTATCTATCTATCTATCTATCTATCTATCTGTCTGTCTGTCTGTCTGTCTGTCTGTCTGTCTGTCTGTCTGTCTGTCTGTCTGTCTGTCTGTCTGTCTGTCTATCTATCTATCTATCTATCTATCTATCTATCTATCTATCTATCTATCTATCTATCTATCTATCTATCTATCTATCGATCTATCTATTTATCTATCTATCTATCTATTTATCTATCTATCTATCTATCTATCTATCTATCTTACCGCCTGCAACAATTAGCTCTGCCTGATGTTTCGAAAATGGTATCGATACCAAACTTGGTATGGCGTAACATCACTCTATGACGAGCATATTTGACTTGTCACAACATGAAAATATAGCATGTATGTCATGAATGTCATGCATTTCATTTCGTAGTCCTGCTGATCTTGTTGGGGTGGTTTTGTTCATATGGCACGTTGCAAAACTGGTACAGAATGATATTGTTACGGGGGTGAGAGAATGAATGAAATAAATATATTTACAAAATATACAGCGAGAGTGAGAGGCAGCTGCAGCCAAGATGGAAGAACAGCAGCAACAACAACACGAGCACGGTCGCTTTCATCTTCTTCGTCATCTATGATGCTCTTTCGTTGCCGATGTCGTGTAACATATAACCCCCCGCTGCTGGCAGTGCCGTCTCGGCGCCTAAAGGAGAGTAGGATCATATGCGGATATGTATGGTTTGAGGCGGGTCACGTGGACGACGTCAGTAGCGGGTGCGGACGACAATGACTGACTGTCCAACGGAGCAATCTCGTATGTGACATCGGTAAGCCGGCGTAAAATCTTGTAAGGCCCCGAGTATCAAGACAGGAGCTTCGAAGAGAGGCCAACGTGGCAGCATGGTGTCCAGAGAAGGACCAATGAACCTGGAGAGTAGGAAACTACTCTGTGATGGCTATCGTAGCGGGCCTTCTGAGAGAGCCGCGAGCCAAGAAGACGTTGCCGTGCGATTTGGCGGGCCACTTGAGCCCGAGCAGTGGCATCCCGGGCGTACTCTGAAACCGTTTGCGTAGTTGATGGGAGAAGAGTCTCGAAGGGCAACGCTGGATGGCGGCCGAACAATAAACAGAAGGGGGAGAAGCCAGCGGTGTCGTGGCGTGACGAATTGTACGCGAATGTCACATAAGGCAAAGTACTATCCCAATCAAGCTGATCTTTGGAAACGTACATGGAGAGCATTGTTGTCAATGTTCGATTTAGGCGCTCGGTAAGACCATTTGTTTGTGGGTGATAGGCCGTAGTAAGCTTGTGACACGTCGAACACGAGCGAAGGATGTCACTTACTACACTTGAAAGAAATGAGCGACCACGATCAGTGAGCAGCTGTCGAGGAGCGCCATGGTGAAAAATTACGTCATGAAGCAAGAAGTCCGCGACGTCAGTGGCACAGCTTGTCGGTAGCGCTCGAGTGATAGCGTATCTTGTGGCGTAATCAGTGGCTACGGCTATCCACTTGTTTCCAGTAAGAGAAGTAGGAAATGGTCCAACGAGATCAAAACCGATGCGGTAGAAGGGAACGGTGGGTATGTCTATTGGTTGGAGAGGACCAGCTGGTGGCAAGGTGGAATGTTTGGAGCACTGGCAGGACTCACATGCAGCAACGTATCGGCGCACAGAACGGTAAAGGCCTGGCCAGAAAAATCTACGCCGCGCGCGATCGCACGTACGCGTGACCCCGAGATGTCCCGCCGTTGCGGCGTCGTGAAGCCGTTCAAGTACAGCGGAACGGAGTGTTGCAGGAACTACGAGTAATAGCTCTGGTCCTTCGGCGCTGGTGTTGCGCCGGTAAAGAATGCCATCGCGTAGAACGAACAAGTGTAGCGACGGGTCTACGTGGGGCAAGCGTAGACTCTGCAAGATAGACCGCAAGTGGACATCGCGGAGCTGTTCCTTGCGTATGTCTGTGAAAGCCGACATGGTGAAGACACAAGGGTCAGAATCATGTGCTGAAAGGTCAGGTGGGTCTACGGGGTGACGGGATAGACAGTCGGCATCCTGGTGCATTAGGCCAGATTTGTATGCCACGTCGAAGCTGTATTCTTGTAGTTTCAAGGCCCAACGGCCAAGTCGTCCTGTTGGATCATTAAGGGACGACAGCCAGCACAAGGGACGGTGATCTGTAATTACCGAAAAGGTGCGGCCAAACAAGTATGGTCGAAATTTTCCGATTGCCCAGACTAGTGCGAGGCACTCACGCTCTGTAATGGAAAACTTGCATGGACGCTTTAAAACTTACCGTGAGTAACTTCAGGCCACTAGTGAAGACGTTCCTTCTATGCCGCCATATCGTCGTCGCTCTCCATATCCGCATGCTCACCAGTCCGGTTCACCGCTCTCCTGTCGCCCATCGTCTCGCTCGCCCCAATTTCGCCGACCAACGTCGCCGACTGACCACCTGCCGCAGGAAAACTAGATGATGCAGCTCCCGGAGGTGATGCTGCATCGACCACTTGCCCGCCAAATCCTCTGACCATGCTGCCGACTCGACGCAATCTTATTGACGTTGAAGTAGATGACACACCCATTGTTGCACTGGTGGACACAGGGGCTCACATATCAGTGATGAATTTAGAACTTCGTTGCCGCCTTAGGAAAGTTTTAACGCCGCCCACAGTGCCACTCATCCAGGTCGCCAACGGCGGCACGTTTCTCGTGCTTGGAATGTGCTCCGCGCGTGTAAGTGTGGCTGATCGCTCCACGACAGTGCTATTCGCTGTGCTCGAGAAATGTTCCCATGAACTTATTTCGGCATGGACTTTTTATCTGCCCACTCTGCCCTTATTGATTGTAGAACCGCCATGCTTCAACTTGATTTACCGTGTTACCATGACGACCCAATACCACCTCAACCCCGACTGTGTTCTGGAGATCACGTTCGCCTAGCACCTCAAGCAGTTACTTACGTGAACCTGAGATTTGTCCCTCCTGTTCCCGATGGTGACTACATGTTGACACCTATTGCTGACGTTCTGCTGGCCAAAACTGTTGCCGTGCCTCACACACTTTTGACAGTCACGGGAAATACAGCATCTCTTCCGATCCTAAACTTCAGCTGGTGCGCTGAAGTTATTCCAGATGGTATAAATTTGGCAAAAGTTTTTTGTATAGATGCTGCCATTTAGGTGTTCGTCGCCGAATCTTCTTGGTCCTCTGCTCCGTTTTCATCCTCGAAGAGCGCAGCGGATGACACGATCGACACGATGATCGCTCCGGACCTTCTTCCAGCACAGACAGCTGACATCCGGCACTTGCTGAAATCCTACCGCGACATCTTTGATTTTGATGACCGCCTTTGCGTCAGACATCCTTTGTAACTCATAAGATTAACACTGGAGACGCCAGCCCCATGCGACGACGCCCTTATCGCGTGTCTATTGCGGAGCGACAAGTTACCCAGCACCTCCACCAAATGTTACGGGGGTGAGAGAATGAAATAAATAAACATATTTACAAAATATACAGGGAGAGTCAGAGGCAGCTGCAGCCAAGATGGAAGAACAGCAGCAACAACAACACGAGGAGGGTCGCTTTCATCGTCTTCGTCATTTATGATGCTCTTTCGTTGCCGATGTCGTGTAACAATATGATTGCATGGAAAATGCAAGCGACAGAGCCTGAAATGAAAATCATGAAATGCATGTCATGTAACAATATGACTACATGTCATGCCCATGATGCGCTCATGGCCGTTTCGCAAACGTCACATATGCCGATTTTGGTTTTAAGGTACGAGAATGGATGACTGGGGCAAACATGATAATCATGGGATGCGTGGGATGTAACAACATGACTACATGCCGTGCTCGCGATGTGCTGGAGGCCGTTTTGCTAGCTTCACATGAACACAATTCTTTATTACGTGACGCTAATGGACGACATCGGTAAATGATACATCCAAACATGACAATGACGACATGCGTGTCATGTAACAACAGGACTAAATGCCACACTAATGTTGCGCTAGTGGCCGTATCGCTAGCGAATAAATGACGAAGGTGTGTGACTGGTGCCAACATAATAATCATGAGAGGCGTGTCATGTGAGAACATGACTACATGATACAGCCATGGCACCAATACATTTTGACGTGACGGGGTGTGCGTGCTTGCCGGCATTCATTTCGTCCCGTCACGCCGGCATCGCCACGCCAAGTGTCGGTCCCGGCATATATTTCCAGGGGCACACCGCGCTGCTTTGCTTTGACGCATGCGCGTTTCAGCGCGTCCGGCGTCACTCCGGCATGAAAAGAGGGAGACGCAGTGCTGTCTGGGTAACGCATCGGCGCGAAATGCGGCATGTCGCATTTCGCGCCGGTTTTCGTCGGGCAGGGCCGATGGACGCTTGTCGCACCTAGCGTCAAATTATAGGAAGCTCGAGTTTTGGTTACGTAGCATCGCGGTGCCCAGCGTGCGCGCGCGTCAACGCTTCTCTGGAGTATATTTGGCTCTACATGTTGCGGTCGCAGCCATTTTTCTAGCTCCACTTATACCACATTTGCTGTTACGTGACGTTGATGGATGACAAAATATATGACTGGTGCAAACATGATACTCCTGACACGCGTGTTACGTAACACCATGGTAATATACCACGCTCATAGCCTGCTTGCGGCCGTTTTGCTAGCTTCACGCAACTAAATTTGATATCACGTAACGTGAGTAGATGACGAGGTAAATGACACATCCAAACATGATAACCATGAAACGGAAGTCATGTACGGCATAATTTACTTCCACCTCATCACGTTGAGCTGAATTTGAAATGTCATATCAACATTTATCATTAATGCTTTGCATAACATTGGTTGCCGCTGTACGTGGGATCTGCTATTTTTTTCTTTCTTTGGATTCCTGTACTTTCGCTGCAGTTATTTCACTGTTCCAAGCTGTCAGGCACTTTCTTGCGATTTTTTGTTCTGTCTGCCTTCAGAATGATGGCTGTATCACATCATTTGCATACCACGGATGTGCAGACTTTTCTTCAGACTTGTCGTCTAGGCGGCTGAGACAGTGATTCACATGGCTGGTACCGATTTGATCATGATTGATTGATATGTGGGGCTTAACGCTCCAAGACCATGATATGATTATGAGAGACGCCGTAGTGAAGAGCTCCGGATATTTTGACTACATGGGGTTCTTTAACGTGCACCCGATTCTGACAACACGGGCCTACAGCATTTCTACCTCCATCGAAAATGCAGCTGCCGCAGTAGGTATTCAATACCGCAACTTGCTGGTCAGCAGCCGAGTACCTTAGCCACTAGACCACCGTGGTGGGGCTGGCTGGTAACATTAACCCGTGTTATTTTGAACAGTATTTTCGTACTTGCAAGCTCACAAACTTTGATTTCTCCCCTTTTTGCTGTTTCAGTGCTTCTTACAAAATTTGGCGCTGTCATTGCTGGCAAGTCGGATCTGTTAATAGCTGCATTTAAAGCGTTTCTGAAAATATCATCAGAGACCCCTCAAACGACAGACGATAAAGTATCAATTTCTAAAACTCTATTCTCGGCACAATTGGCAGAGCTTATTCGCAACAACGTCTGCTCACCCGAAGCTTCCAACTTTTTGTGATCTTCGATACCACTTTTTCCGAGAGCCACATTTTTTTTATTCAGTGTCACAAATTAGCAGCAGATATCTTCACAGGGACACGTTTGGCTCTGTTTACATCGCCGGGCATTTTTTTTGCCCTTCTAGGAAAGTCAAGCTCAGCTTTTTGTTGGGCAAATGTGCACCATATAGTCTTTTCTTTAAGTCGTGCAGTGGAAGTTGGCATTCTGATGAGGCTCTTCAGATACATTAGTCAAAGTTTTCTCAATTTTCACCGTAGAATTCTAGCTCTACAGTGATATAGCCTAATAAATCTGATGGTAAATATCCGTGAAATCCCGCCCGCCTCGTAGATTGAAGATAAAAACAATATTACTTCAAACTTGCCGATTTACGGTGGTGTAGACGAGAACACTCAGTCAGTTTCTCACAAGGCTTCTTTATATGCTGTGTGCGGTGCTCTTTGAAATTCTCAAACTCACTTTAGGTTTTCGTCAATCACTATCTGTCTCCTTCAGGCTCTTCAGTATTCACTTATTTATTTAGCTGCTTACAGATGCTGCAATACTGAAAGGGAGGTTCAGCAAGGCTAAAATACATTGTCATGCAAAAAAATCTGGCCCTCAACACAAAAAAGCGAAGAAAACCCTGTTTATAAAATATACATTATAAATATATCAGTTATGAGAAAAAAATACCATTCTTTGTGCATTTCGCAAAGAAATACCACGCTCACATGAAATATCGACAACACAAAAATTGAAAAAAAAAACATAACAGAACAAGGTCATATTGTATATTGGATAGGAGTGGATAGATATTTGCACCAAATGAGGACAGTGAAGGTTGAACAAGTGGAATGTTATTCAGGTATTTATAATGAATCATAGTTTCAGAAAGAAATAATATTTGAAAGAAATGGTTTTGTGCGGAATGATATTATTACGTGATGCCTTTGTCTTGCTGCTTACCCAAAAGAAAAAGTATTTATGTGAGAAATGTAAAGATTTAATGTTTATTTATTAGCTGAAATAAGAAGTTTAATCTAGATACTCGATAATACATTTATATATATATATATATATATATATTGTGGTAAAGCCTTTGAACAGTGGGTCGTCCTCTTAAGCGCCTTCTAGTGGGTCGCCCTTTTCATAAGAAGAAGAGCAGCTCGCGCAGAGAGTCAATCCCCGCATTGACTGTCGGAGAAGAAGAAGAAGCAAGCGGTACGCTTGCTTGCGCCCGCACGCTTGCTTGCTCTGGGGGTTTGGCTGAAATCTGAGTAGCCTCTACTGAATTTCTTCTTGGATAGGCGTATCTAAAGCCTTAGCATTGATTAGCTAGTACCCTTCTGGCTAGTCAATCCAGACAGATGCCGCTTTCTTCGCCTGGACCAGGGACTTATCTCTGGTCTGCTTCTCTTTCACCGCAGGAGCTACCAGTGGACCAGTTCCTACGCAATGGCGTCGCTTCCGTTCCTGTGGCCCTAGTCCCAAGCAACGACGGAGTCATTAAGATGAAAAACCCTAAAGTGATCCAGTCGGAACTCAAAGCAGCGACAACTCACTATCACACCATCACAGAGGTCCGGCAGTTTGGCAAGGGAGGCATTGTCTGCTTTTCTCCTGACCAGCTCTGTGTCAAAGACTTACTTAAATGCTCGATGTTCGCTACCAATCCGGTGAGCGCCTTCATTCCTCCTCACCTAGCATGCGTCAGAGGTATTGTCCGAGGCGTAGACATCAACATGACTCCAGCTGAGGTCCTAGAGATGTTCTCTGAGGCAGGTGCTATTGCAGTTTATAGATGCTCACGAGTTGTAGAACAGACAAAGATCCCTACTGAGTCTGTAATTGTCACATTTGCCGGGTCGATTCGCCCCACTGAAATCAAGGCGTGGCCTTTAATATTCAGAGTCGAACAACTGTCACCTCGTCCCCTCCAGTGTCAGAAATGTTGGCGCTATGGACACACTTTAAAAGGATGTAGGTCAGCTCCCAGATGCCGAAAATGTGGTGAGGCACATACTGCAAATGAATGCAATTGTACTGAAGAAAAGTGTTGTCTTTGTCATGAGCAGCACTGCGCAGATAACGCTAATTGCTCAGCCAAAGCGCGGGAGACTCAAATTATGGAAATTGTAGATCGCAGACGCTGTTCACGAAAAGACGCCATCGCTGAAATTCAGGCAAGAACCCAGGGATATGCTGGTGTTGCAGCCCGACATAATGCAACTTTAGAAGCTTCTCTTTCAGTGTCCATTGCAGACATGATTGAAAAAGCGATGGAGAAAGCTATAGATCGCCTGGCCACCACCCTTTGTGACTCCTTATCTCATATTGTAGCCACTCAGTTGACGCAAATATATGGGACACCAAGAGATATGAAGGATACTTCCCAAGACAACGTAACTCTCCCACCAAGTGAAGCAGACGCAGAGTCATCTCCTTCAGGGGTACAGGCTGCAGGGCCCTCTTGTACAGACAACCAGAGGATAGGTGAAGACATACTAGAGGATGATCAGGATTATGATGATATGGACATGGACATCAAATCCCTAAAGCGCACTCGATCCCCTGTCTCCAAAAATACTGGCTCTTCAAAACATTCAAAAAACAAAAAATACCAGAAGGAGAACCTATCGAAGAGCGATTTTCTTAAAGACAGCATTTTAGATAAGGTAGTTGCCGAAACAATTCTGTCAAAATGATAGGTTCTATCAAAATTCTTCATTGGAACTGCCGATCTATTCATTCAGCTAGTACAGATTTATTGTATTTATCTTGTAAATTCAATCCAGACATTATTGCACTGCAAGAAACGTGGCTGTCAGCACATAATTCGTTTTACCTACATAATTTCCGGTCTTTTCGCCTGGATCGCCCATCCAAAGGTGGAGGTTTAGCGTTCTTTGTCAATAATAAAATTAGTTCAAAGATCAAAACTTCGTACAAAAGTATATCCCCCGAATGTGAAATTTTCGCTTTAGACATCACCTTGCCTGGATGCTCTCCCTTCTCTCTGGTAAATCTTTACTTTCCTCTGGGTGTACAAGACACGCGATGTTTAGACATGGCTGTTAGTTCGTGGTGCACAGAAAAAATTATGGTTGGAGATTTTAATTCTCACCACACTAGTTGGGGTTTTAGGACTGATCAATGTGGACAACGCTTGTGGGACTGGTCTATAGACCATAATTTATCATGCCTCAACGCTAGAACTCCCACATTTATCCGAGACCGATCCCGCTCTGCCTTAGATTTGAGTTTTATAAGCTCGGGTATTTCTAGCGTATCTTGGACTACTCTAGACTGCGCCACCAACAGTGACCACTTACCAGTACTGTTTGAAATTTCTTGCCCCATTATTCCATCTTACTCCCAAGCTCGAACCTTTATCAATTATTCCAAATTTAAAAATGACCTAGAAGTTGCTTTGACTACCCCCACTGAAGACAACGATGAAAATAAAGCCATGAAATTAAGTGCGGTAATTAAAAGAACGTTCAAAAAAGCAGAATTTTCTATTGAGTCTGATACGAGAAAGCCTTGTAGTCAGTGGTGGAATTCTGAGTGCTCTCGTGATCATAGACGACGACAAGCGGCTTGGAAGCAGCTAATTCATAATCAGTCCCCCAAAAATTGGGCAGATTACAAGTTTATTGCTGCTACATTTAAGCGCACCGTGGCTAAAGCTAAAGAAGACTATGACAAAAAACATTTCGACTTTCTTTCCAAACCTAGAAATAAGAAAGCGTTATTCCGATATATGAGATCGCGCAAAATTCTGCCGTCTCTAGCTAACTCTGATTATGACAGGTTATCGACGGAAGAAATGACTAATTCGTTAGAGGCAATCGGAAGAGGTTTAGCTAACAGATTTTCGTCGACTTTGACAATCAACTGGCAAAAGTCCTCTATAAAGACTGACTACGAAAAAGTGACATTGTCCGAAATGTCAAGCGTAATTAGAAACTTACCCTCTTCGGCTCCTGGTCCTGACGGTATAACAGTTCCTATGATTAAAATTTTATTCCAGATATCACCCGGCGACGTCCTCAACCTTATAAACTATTCCTTAAGCAATGCCTGGATACCACATGACTGGAAAATAGCTAGAGTGATTCCCATATTAAAAAAACAAGGGTCAGGTTTTAACATTGACAACATCAGACCAATCTCTCTAACATCTCACCTGATCAAAATTATAGAGAGAGTTCTCAATAATAGAATAAAAGTTTGGATGGCTGACAAGCTAATATTGAAACCATTTCAAATAGGTTTTCGTAGCGAATGCTCAATTTGGTGTGCTCATGCCGACTTAGAGAGCCGAATACAGCTTGCCCGAAAAAGACGACAATACGCGGTACTAGTAACACTAGACATAGCTAAAGCTTATGATAGCGTTGAGCACCCAATTTTATTGAATTCTTTACACGAATGTGACTTTCCGCGATATATTGTTGATTGGGTAGCAGAGTTTCTAAAATCGAGAGAATTTTATTGTGCAAAGGATGGATGTCACTCATCTAAATTCAAACAGCAACGTGGAGTACCTCAAGGGGCGGTCCTATCTCCGCTGTTATTCAATGTGTTGATGAGCTCAATTCCCATTGAACGAGATATCACTGTCTACATTTATGCAGACGACATTGCATTTTTCGTTGCAGACAGTGACATTTATTCTTTGCATCAAAAATTGCAAAAGTACATGTATTCTCTTGAAATTTGGCTGCATTCAATTTCATTGTCTCTAAACATCAGTAAAAGTGCGCTCCTGGTGTTCCCTATAGCAGATTCTATTCAAATTTCAGTACTTTATAATCAGGAACCGATTCCACAAGTAGAGTCTATCAAATATTTGGGCATTATTTATAACGAGAAACTTAACTGGAGCCCTCACATAGACTATAACGTGGCAAAGGCACAACGAGCTTCAGGCTTATTGCGAAGGTTGAGCAACAGAAAATATGGGTTACGTAGACACACCTTATTAATGATATATAAAATGTACATGCGCCCAATACTCGAATTTGGGTGTATATTATTTTCGGGTGGCCCTACGTACAAAATTAAACCGTTAGTTCTATTAGAGCGAGAAGCGTTACGGTTGTGTTTGCGACTCCCCAGGTATGTCGCTATTAATGTACTATATCAGGAAGCTCGCATACCAACTATTCTTTGCCGATTCCGTATCTTAACAGTACAAACATACTTGAAATTTTACGGCTTATCAGCGAGACGGTCTGCATATGCCTTTATTAGTGACCCCGACGCCTTCTTCCTCGCTCACTGGCCACGCTTTCGTACTCCCCAGATTATTTTTGTACAAAAGAAACTTGAAAGCATAAAGGTGGATATCAGATCGGTAATTGGAACCAAAGCATTAAATCACAATATTACGATAGAATGTGATGAAATTTTTCCCCCACTATCTAAGTTTCAATCTTCGAGTTACTTAAATGACAGGTTAGAAGACTACATAGCTCATGCGGAAATAAAGAACATAATAGCCACAGACGCTTCTGTGAATAAAGAAAAGGCAGCAGTAGGAATCGTCTCAGATTACCTCGGTTGGTCATTCTCGGTAAGACTACCAGACTTCACTCCGGTTTTCGAAGCTGAGCTCCTGGCTATTATTTTAGCGCTACGAAAACTTCCTTCAAACGAAGAGAGTGCAATGATAATTACTGATTCTCTTTCGCTGTGTACTACTCTCACAGCTTCAGAACAATCAAGAGCTCTAGCGACATTACAAACATTAGTTCCACCTCATGTGAAGTTCCTGAAGTTAGTCTGGGTCCCGGGACACTGTGGCATACGGTTGAATGAAATAGCCGATTCACTATCTCGAGCCACACTTGATGGCCCTGTGATCTCGGTACTACCAGAATCGGAACACATAGTGTCGATCAGATATAGAAAATGGGCTATTTATACGGATATTATGGAAAATATTACTAAATATTCGGACTATCAGCACCTAACATACCCCTGGAAACCTCAGTGGAGTCAATCTAAAAAGTTAGAAGTTATTTTAACCAAATTTCGATGTCGTGTCCCTCCATTAAACTTTTACTTGCACAGAGCTGGTCTGGCGATATCCCCCCTGTGTCCATTCTGTGAAGAAACGGAAACAATAGAGCATTACTTTATAACATGTAAAAACTATTCATTAATTAGGAAAAGACTTTTAATTGTTCCGTTTCAAGCAGTAGGTTTAAATTTAACTGCAGATAATGTTCTAAGTTTCGGTGCCTTTAGCTTGGGACATTGCCACAGGAGCGTATTCGATGCTGTATGCAATTTCATTCGAGAATCAAAGCGCATGTCATAATAATGCCTGCTTAAATATATTTCTGAAGACACTTGTCTAATTTTGAATGAAATTTGCATATTCATTTGATTGTGACCGGGTGAGATAAGCTCGATTGTCTGGTCTACTCAAAATTTCTGTCTTCCACTGTAGTATTACCTCACCTTTTCTCTTCTTGATTCAATCTTCAATTATTTGTTTAGTTTAATATTCCTTTTTAGTTAATTATTATTTTCTATTACATCATTAGTTTTTTCATTAAGGATAAACCTTTTAATATATCTCATATAGGATACTTCTAGATTTCATGGCCAATCCCCCATAGTGGGTATGTGCCAGTGCGAAGGGGCAACAACAACAACAACAGCTTGCTTGCTCTGGGGGTTTGGCTGAAATCTGAGTAGCCTCTACTGAATTTCTTCTTGGATAGGCGTATCTAAAGCCTTAGCATTGATTAGCTAGTACCCTTCTGGCTAGTCAATCCAGACAGATGCCGCTTTCTTCGCCTGGACCAGGGACTTATCTCTGGTCTGCTTCTCTTTCACCGCAGGAGCTACCAGTGGACCAGTTCCTACGCAATGGCGTCGCTTCCGTTCCTGTGGCCCTAGTCCCAAGCAACGACGGAGTCATTAAGATGAAAAACCCTAAAGTGATCCAGTCGGAACTCAAAGCAGCGACAACTCACTATCACACCATCACAGAGGTCCGGCAGTTTGGCAAGGGAGGCATTGTCTGCTTTTCTCCTGACCAGCTCTGTGTCAAAGACTTACTTAAATGCTCGATGTTCGCTACCAATCCGGTGAGCGCCTTCATTCCTCCTCACCTAGCATGCGTCAGAGGTATTGTCCGAGGCGTAGACATCAACATGACTCCAGCTGAGGTCCTAGAGATGTTCTCTTAGGCAGGTGCTATTGCAGTTTATAGATGCTCACGAGTTGTAGAACAGACAAAGATCCCTACTGAGTCTGTAATTGTCACATTTGCCGGGTCGATTCGCCCCACTGAAATCAAGGCGTGGCCTTTAATATTCAGAGTCGAACAACTGTCACCTCGTCCCCTCCAGTGTCAGAAATGTTGGCGCTATGGACACACTTTAAAAGGATGTAGGTCAGCTCCCAGATGCCGAAAATGTGGTGAGGCACATACTGCAAATGAATGCAATTGTACTGAAGAAAAGTGTTGTCTTTGTCATGAGCAGCACTGCGCAGATAACGCTAATTGCTCAGCCAAAGCGCGGGAGACTCAAATTATGGAAATTGTTGATCGCAGACGCTGTTCACGAAAAGACGCCATCGCTGAAATTCAGGCAAGAACCCAGGGATATGCTGGTGTTGCAGCCCGACATAATGCAACTTTAGAAGCTTCTCTTTCAGTGTCCATTGCAGACATGATTGAAAAAGCGATGGAGAAAGCTATAGATCGCCTGGCCACCACCCTTTGTGACTCCTTATCTCATATTGTAGCCACTCAGTTGCCGCAAATATATGGGACACCAAGAGATATGAAGGATACTTCCCAAGACAACGTAACTCTCCCACCAAGTGAAGCAGACGCAGAGTCATCTCCTTCAGGGGTACAGGCTGCAGGGCCCTCTTGTACAGACAACCAGAGGATAGGTGAAGACATACTAGAGGATGGTCAGGATTATGATGATATGGACATGGACATCAAATCACTAAAGCGCACTCGATCCCCTGTCTCCAAAAATACTGGCTCTTCAAAACATTCAAAAAACAAAAAATACCAGAAGGAGAACCTATCGAAGAGCGATTTTCTTAAAGACAGCATTTTAGATAAGGTAGTTGCCGAAACAATTCTGTCAAAATGATAGGTTCTATCAAAATTCTTCATTGGAACTGCCGATCTATTCATTCAGCTAGTACAGATTTATTGTATTTATCTTGTAAATTCAATCCAGACATTATTGCACTGCAAGAAACGTGGCTGTCAGCACATAATTCGTTTTACCTACCTAATTTCCGGTCTTTTCGCCTGGATCGCCCATCCAAAGGTGGAGGTTTAGCGTTCTTTGTCAATAATAAAATTAGTTCAAAGATCAAAACTTCGTACAAAAGTATATCCCCCGAATGTGAAATTTTCGCTTTAGACATCACCTTGCCTGGATGCTCTCCCTTCTCTCTGGTAAATCTTTACTTTCCTCTGGGTGTACAAGACACGCGATGTTTAGACATGGCTGTTAATTCGTGGTGCACAAAAAAAAATTTTGGTTGGAGATTTTAATTCTCACCACACTAGTTGGGGTTTTAGGACTGATCAATGTGGACAACGCTTGTGGGACTGGTCTATAGACCATAATTTATCATGCCTCAACGCTAGAACTCCCACATTTATCCGAGACCGATCCCGCTCTGCCTTAGATTTGAGTTTTATAAGCTCGGGTATTTCTAGCGTATCTTGGACTACTCTAGACTGCGCCACCAACAGTGACCACTTACCAGTACTGTTTGAAATTTCTTGCCCCATTATTCCATCTTACTCCCAAGCTCGAACCTTTATCAATTATTCCAAATTTAAAAATGACCTAGAAGTTGCTTTGACTACCACCACTGAAGACAACGATGAAAATAAAGCCATGAAATTAAGTGCGGTAATTAAAAGAACGTTCAAAAAAGCAGAATTTTCTATTGAGTCTGATACGAGAAAGCCTTGTAGTCAGTGGTGGAATTCTGAGTGCTCTCGTGATCATAGACGACGACAAGCGGCTTGGAAGCAGCTAATTCATAATCAGTCCCCCAAAAATTGGGCAGATTACAAGTTTATTGCTGCTACATTTAAGCGCACCGTGGCTAAAGCTAAAGAAGACTATGACAAAAAACATTTCGACTTTCTTTCCAAACCTAGAAATAAGAAAGCGTTATTCCGATATATGAGATCGCGCAAAATTCTGCCGTCTCTAGCTAACTCTGATTATGACAGGTTATCGACGGAAGAAATGACTAATTCGTTAGAGGCAATCGGAAGAGGTTTAGCTAACAGATTTTCGTCGACTTTGACAATCAACTGGCAAAAGTCCTCTATAAAGACTGACTACGAAAAAGTGACATTGTCCGAAATGTCAAGCGTAATTAGAAACTTACCCTCTTCGGCTCCTGGTCCTGACGGTATAACAGTTCCTATGATTAAAATTTTATTCCAGATATCACCCGGCGACGTCCTCAACCTTATAAACTATTCCTTAAGCAATGCCTGGATACCACATGACTGGAAAATAGCTAGAGTGATTCCCATATTAAAAAAACAAGGGTCAGGTTTTAACATTGACAACATCAGACCAATCTCTCTAACATCTCACCTGATCAAAATTATAGAGAGAGTTCTCAATAATAGATTAAAAGTTTGGATGGCTGACAAGCTAATATTGAAACCATTTCAAATAGGTTTTCGTAGCGAATGCTCAATTTGGTGTGCTCATGCCGACTTAGAGAGCCGAATACAGCTTGCCCGAAAAAGACGACAATACGCGGTACTAGTAACACTAGACATAGCTAAAGCTTATGATAGCGTTGAGCACTCAATTTTATTGAATTCTTTACACGAATGTGACTTTCCGCGATATATTGTTGATTGGGTAGCAGAGTTTCTAAAATCGAGAGAATTTTATTGTGCAAAGGATGGATGTCACTCATCTAAATTCAAACAGCAACGTGGAGTACCTCAAGGGGCGGTCCTATCTCCGCTGTTATTCAATGTGTTGATGAGCTCAATTCCCATTGAACGAGATATCACTGTCTACATTTATGCAGACGACATTGCATTTTTCGTTGCAGACAGTGACATTTATTCTTTGCATCAAAAATTGCAAAAGTACATGTATTCTCTTGAAATTTGGCTGCATTCAATTTCATTGTCTCTAAACATCAGTAAAAGTGCGCTCCTGGTGTTCCCTATAGCAGATTCTATTCAAATTTCAGTACTTTATAATCAGGAACCGATTCCACAAGTAGAGTCTATCAAATATTTGGGCATTATTTATAACGAGAAACTTAACTGGAGCCCTCACATAGACTATATCGTGGCAAAGGCACAACGAGCTTCAGGTTTATTGCGAAGGTTGAGCAACAGAAAATATGGGTTACGTAGACACACCTTATTAATGATATATAAAATGTACATGCGCCCAATACTCGAATTTGGGTGTATATTATTTTCGGGTGGCCCTACGTACAAAATTAAACCGTTAGTTCTATTAGAGCGAGAAGCGTTACGGTTGTGTTTGCGACTCCCCAGGTATGTCGCTATTAATGTACTATATCAGGAAGCTCGCATACCAACTATTCTTTGCCGATTCCGTATCTTAACAGTACAAACATACTTGAAATTTTATGGCTTATCAGCGAGACGGTCTGCATATGCCTTTATTAGTGACCCCGACGCCTTCTTCCTCGCTCACTGGCCACGCTTTCGTACTCCCCAGATTATTTTTGTACAAAAGAAACTTGAAAGCATAAAGGTGGATATCAGATCGGTAATTGGAACCAAAGCATTAAATCACAATATTACGATAGAATGTGATGAAATTTTTCCCCCACTATCTAAGTTTCAATCTTCGAGTTACTTAAATGACAGGTTAGAAGACTACATAGCTCATGCGGAAATAAAGAACATAATAGCCACAGACGCTTCTGTGAATAAAGAAAAGGCAGCAGTAGGAATCGTCTCTGATTACCTCGGTTGGTCATTCTCGGTAAGACTACCAGACTTCACTCCGGTTTTCGAAGCTGAGCTCCTGGCTATTATTTTAGCGCTACGAAAACTTCCTTCAAACGAAGAGAGTGCAATGATAATTACTGATTCTCTTTCGCTGTGTACTACTCTCACAGCTTCAGAACAATCAAGAGCTCTAGCGACATTACAAACATTAGTTCCACCTCATGTGAAGTTCCTGAAGTTAGTCTGGGTCCCGGGACACTGTGGCATACGGTTGAATGAAATAGCCGATTCACTATCTCGAGCCACACTTGATGGCCCTGTGATCTCGGTACTACCAGAATCGGAACACATAGTGTCGATCAGATATAGAAAATGGGCTATTTATACGGATATTATGGAAAATATTACTAAACATACGGACTATCAGCACCTAACATACCCCTGGAAACCTCAGTGGAGTCAATCTAAAAAGTTAGCAGTTATTTTAACCAAATTTCGATGCCGTGTCCCTCCATTAAACTTTTACTTGCACAGAGCTGGTCTGGCGATATCCCCCCTGTGTCCATTCTGTGAAGAAACGGAAACAATAGAGCATTACTTTATAACATGTAAAAACTATTCATTAATTAGGAAAAGACTTTTAATTGTTCCTTTTCAAGCAGTAGGTTTAAATTTAACTGCAGATAATGTTCTAAGTTTCGGTGCCTTTAGCTTGGGACATTGCCACAGGAGCGTATTCGATGCTGTATGCAATTTCATTCGAGAATCAAAGCGCATGTCATAATAATGCCTGCTTAAATATATTTCTGACGACACTTGTCTAATTTTGAATGAAATTTGCATATTCATTTGATTGTGACCGGGTGAGATAAGCTCGATTGTCTGGTCTACTCAAAATTTCTGTCTTCCACTGTAGTATTACCTCACCTTTTCTCTTCTTGATTCAATCTTTAATTATTTGTTTAGTTTAATATTCCTTTTTAGTTAATGATTATTTTCTATTACATCATTAGTTTTTTGATTAAGGATAAACCTTTTAATATATATCATTTAGGATACTTCTAGATTTCATGGCCAATCCCCCATAGTGGGTATGTGCCAGTGCGAAGGGGCAACAACAACAACAACGACTGTCGCTGTCGTAAATCATCGCTGAGTGTCCGCCAATAAACCGCTTAACAATTTGGTGGAGAGTGCTGAGAGTGCTGTGCCCTTCAAATACCTTCGGTCCGCATTCGATGCCCTTGGAGCTTCGATCCCGTACCGTGCCTCCAACCATGTACCAAGACACCGCCCAGCAAACGCTTCCTCCTACGGCGACGCCATGTCCCGGTGTCCCCCGCATCCGCGACCCTCCTGTCTTCACCGGAGTGGATGGCACCGACGTTGAGGATTGGCTGGCCACGTACAAACGTGTGAGCGTCCCCAACCATTGGGACGAGGCAGGTAAACTCGGCAACCTGTTTTTCTATCTCGCGGGTGTGGCCGGCATGTGGTACAACAACCACGCATCTAATTTCCCGACATGGTCCGCTTTTAAAACCGCTGTCGTCGACGTGTTCGGCCGCCCGGCCGTTCGTAAGCTGCAAGCTGAACAGCGTTTACGTGAACGAGCCCAGCAGACCGGCGAGACCTTCACAAGTTATATCCAGGACATCCTTGACTTGTGCAAGAAAGTCGACCTGAACATGTCAGAGGCTGACAAAATCACGCATGTTCTAAAAGGCATCGCCGACGATGCCTTCACCATACTCCTGGCAAAGAACCCCCGCACTGTGGCAGAAGTCATCATGTTATGCCAAAGTTACGACGAGCTGCGGCGGCAGCGCTTGATGACCCGTCGCCCGCCACCACGTGATGCTGATCTCTCGGCCTTGTCAGCAGTTCCTGACCACGCAACCTTGCTCGCCGAAATCAAGTCGTTCGTGCGTGAGGAAGTTGCCCGCCAGGTCTCTCTACTGGCTTTTGCTTCCCCACAACATGCTCAACAGCCATCAAGTACACTTCTACCTCCGCTCCGCCGAGCCATTCAGCAGGCAATCGCGGAGGTTGTCCCTGAATACCACCAGCCGCCTCCTGCATCTGTGCCACTCAGCTACGCCCAAGTTGTTGCAAGGCCGCCCCCACCGATTTCTGCAACTGTTCCCCTAAATTACACCGAAACCGTCGCGAGACCCCAGGCCTTTGGAGAAACGGTCTCGCCTACATACGCCGGCGTCACCCACGTGCCCCGAGTGCCGCCTACCATGCTCTCATATCAGCAGCCGGCTCGCCAATCGCGTTCTGCGACATGGATGCGACCCGCAAACCAATGGCGCACTGCTCACAATCGCCCCATCTGCTTTGCTTGTGGTTGCGTCGGTCATGTAGCACGCTATTGCAATCGTGTGCAGCAACCGCAGGTCGCCTCCAACTTTCCCAGCCAGTCAAGCCGCTCTTATGACCAACCGCCGCCTATGTCACCGTCGTCCCGCCCCGTTCCGTCTACCCGCTGTTCACCATCTCCACGACGTCGCTCACTGTCGCCAATGCGGCCACGTCCACTCGAGGGCGACCAGGAAAACTAGTCGTCGCAGTCCACGAGGCAAGGGCTGCGACGCTGTCGAACTGCGGAAGCCCTCAGGAAAGCCCGTCGAACGTGATAGACGTGCTTGTGGATGGCGTTCGTGCGTATGCCCTTGTAGATACTGGAGCCGCCGTATCCGTGATGGACGAAAAACGTAGCCGATTACTGCGCAAAGTGACCACGCCGCTTTGTGGGCTCTCCCTCCGTACAGCCAGCGCCCAAAGTATTCACCCTACGGCGATGTGCACAGCCCGCTTTATGATTCAGGACGTGATGTATGCGGTCGAATTCATTATAATTTCTTCATGCTCTCACGACGTCATCCTAGGATAGGATTTTCTCTCCCGCCACGACGCCGTCATTCATTGCGCACCAGCAGAAATAGAACTCACGCCATTCTCTTCTTTGACGCCGGCCGGCAGTCCATCCGCTGCAAGCAAGTTACTCGTCAGAGACGACACTCAAGTGCCTGCAAACTCTTCCGTTGCGGTGTCAATCTACTGCGCAAGCCTTTCTGACACTGCTGCACTCCTCTCGCCATCTCATCGTGTCTTCATAAAAAAAGCTTGCTGGTTCCTTTCGCGACCGTGCAACTCACTCACGGCAGCACCACTATTTTTGTTGTGAACTCATCTCCGTCGGCGTTACGTTGGTGCGAGGGGAATGTCTCGGCAGCGTGGAACCCATCGAAGACGCGCAAGTTATGGATCAACCCGATGACATGCACTGCTCAAGTTCCTGTACGCTTGGTGCTGTTTCGACATCTGCTTTATCATCCGATGATATATTCGGTCCCTGCATACCCGACGACCTTACGCAGGGCCAGCGTTCCCAGCTTTTGGGCCTGTTGGAAGAATTCCGCTCTTCTTTCGATGTCGCTCAACCTTCTCTCGGCCGCACATCCACCGTTACGCATCGCATCGACAGAGGCGCACAGCCACCGCTGCGGCAACGTCCATATCGCGTATCTCCCGCAGAACGCCGTGTAATCAACGAGCAAGTCGACGACATGCTTCGCCGCAATGTTATTCGCCCCTCTAGCTGCCCCTGGGCATCTCCTGTCGTTCTCGTCACGAAGAAGGACGGTTCTGTGTGGTTCTGTGTGGACTACCGACGCCTCAACAAGATCACTCGTAAGGACGTGTATCCACTACCGCGGGTAGATGACGCGATTGACAGCCTGCAAGGAGCAGAATTCTTTTCATCCCTCGATTTGCGCTCAGGGTACTGGCAAGTACCTGTGGCTGAGGACGCTCGACCGAAGACCGCTTTTGTCACTCCCGACGGCTTGTACGAGTTCAACGTTATGCCGTTTGGGCTGTGCAATGCGCCCGCCACCTTTGAGCGCATGATGGATACAGTTCTGCGTGACCTAAAATGGCACACGTGCCTGTGATACCTCGATGACGTCGTCGTTTTCGCTCCTGACTTTTCGACGCATCTTCAACGCCTTCGGCATGTTTTAACGCGTCTGAGCAACGCCAGTCTGCAACTGAACCTAAAGAAGTGCCAATTTGCAGCTCGGCAGCTGACAATACTCGGCTACGTCGGGTCCAAGGACGGAATTCTCCCTGATCCAGCCAAGCTTCGGGCCGTGACTGAGTTCACAAGCCGACATCCGTCAAGGAACTGCGCAGTTTCGTAGGACTGTGTTCCTACTTTCGGCGTTTCATTCGAAACTTCGCGACTATCATATCGCCGCTGACGAAGCTTCTCGGAAGTAACGGGCCTCTCCATTCGTGGTCATCACAGTGCGACGACGCTTTCAGAACACTTCGTCGTTTGTTGACGTCGCCTCCCATACTCCGCCACTATGACCCTACGGCCCCTACAGAGGTACACACGGATGCCAGTGGTGTCGGCCTCGGCGCTGTCCTTGCGCAGCGCAAACCAGGGTTCCCGGAATATGTCGTGGCGTACGCGAGCCGTACGCTTACTAAAGCCGAGACTAATTACACAGTCACCGAGAAGGAATGTTTGGCAATCGTCTGGGCCCTTGCAAAGTTCCGACTTTATTTGTATGGTCGCCCATTTGATGTCGTCACCGACCACCACGCACTATGCTGGTTGTCGTCATTGAAAGATCCCTCAGGCCGTCTCGCCCGGTGGGCACTTCGCCTGCAAGACTATGACATCCGCGTGCTACACCGCAATGGAAGGCAACATGCTGACGCCGACGCCCTGTCGCGCTCTCCCTTGCCTGACGACAATGCCAACAACTCAGTGTATCACCTTGCCATTTCTTCGATTAGCATTCATGCCATTGCTACTGAACAGCGCAAAGATCAATGGATTGCCTCACTGATAGAGTTGCTGACTGATCCATCCTCTCCATCCACTCGCGCGTTGTGTCGTCAAGCCCACCATTTCGCCGTTCGCGACGACCTCCTCCACCGACGCAATTACAACGGTGACGGCCGCCAGTGGCTACTAGTCATACCTCGCAGTCTGCGCTCTGACATATGCGAATTCTTTCATTCTGATCCGCAATGTGCGCACTCCGGGGTATCGAAGACTTACCACCGCATTCGCCAACGGTACTTTTGGCGCGGCCTGTACCGCTACGTGCAGAAATTCGTTCGCTCGTGCATAGAATGTCAGCGCCGCAAAACTTCAACGCAACTGTCACCGGTAGGTCTCAACCTCTACCTTGCCCTGCCAGGCCGTTTGGGCGCGTTGGCATTGATTTGTATGGGCCACTTCCACTAACGTCAGCTGGTAACCGCTGGGCCATTGTTGCTGTGGACCACCTCACGCGATACGCCGAAACTGCCGCTCTACCCGCGGCTACAGCGAGCGATGTGGCCTCCTTCCTGCTCCAACGATTCATGCTGCGACATGGTCCACCTCAGGAACTGCTCAGTGATCGAGGCCGCGTCTTCCTGTCTGAAGTCGTCGAAGCCATTCTCAAAGAGTGCAACGTTGTTCACCGCAAAACTGCTGCTTACCACCCGCAGACGAATGGCCTCACGGAACGCTTCAACCGTACGCTCGGCGACATGCTTTCCAAGTACGTCGCCGCCGATCACACAAATTGGGATGACATTCTACCCTTCGTCACCTACGCATATAACACCGCCCCTCAAAGCACTACTGGCTTTTCACTTTTCTTTTTATTATATGGAAGGCACCCGTCGCACACCATCGACACTATACTTCCGTACAAGCCAGATCCGTCCGAGTGGGCGCCTATTTCTGCTACAGCCAAGCTTGCTGAAGAGTGTCGAGAGCTTGCAAGGACATTTACAGCGCATGATCAAGAGCGGCAAAAAGTCATTCGCGCTGACGCCAGCACTACTGCGCCCACGTTCCTCCCTGGAGCGCTCGTCTGGCTCTCGATCCCTACTACTGCAACTGGCCTATCTTCAAAACTATTGCCCAAATACGAAGGCCCCTACCGTGTCGTCAAATGCACTTCCCCAGTCAACCACTTGATTGAACCCATCGAACCATCTTCGGACATGCGTCGTCGAGGACGCGACATTGTTAACGTGGAGCGCCTCAAGGCCTACCATGACCCGCTCATTGTAACCAGCTGTTAGGTCGCCAGGCGGCTCCCTTTTCGTACCCGGGGTAGTTGTGGTAAAGCCTTTGAACAGTGGGTCGTCCTCTTCAGCGCCTTCTAGTGGGTCGCCCTTTTCATAAGAAGAAGAGCAGCTCGCGCAGAGAGTCGATCCCCGCATTGACTGTCGCTGTCGTAAATCATCGCTGAGTGTCCGCCAATAAACCGCTTAACAATATACCGGGTGTTCAAAATTAAGCTTTATGATTTTTTTAAAATTAGGCGCTCGAAGGCACGTGAGAACCACTTGTGCAAATAAGTTAAGCGGCCAGGGGGACAGAAAGTTAGATGATAATTATCGCTGTCAGCAGCCCAATTAACTAAAATTTATTAATTAACTTTTTACTGGCTGCGGTAAGTTGGCATGTTTATATTGAAAAAATGTAGGCAGTGGTGTTTGTACACAGTTTCAGTTGGAAGATTTTTTCTAGCACGCCTGTGTTCCGAGATATCCGGCTCCAAAGTTTAATTGTCTTTCGCACGATTACGCATGCAAGAGGGTGAGGGTCCGCGCAAAGCTCCTCCCTAAAGTGACGCATCTGTTGCGTGTGGTGTTTAGTGTGTGAAGAGGGTGGAAGCGTAGGCATAGGTGATAGCAATTACCCTTGCCCTCTTCGGCCGGCGAAATCAAAATGTGACAGCGCGGTGCGCCATGAGCCTTACGCATGATCCTGATGAACGCGATAACAGGAGACCATTTTTCGCGACGTTTTTTCGTGACTTTAGATCACACTGAGACATCTTCTTGTGAACGCGTTAGCAGGACCGTCCTGCACTAGGGTGCCTCCGGTTAGAGCACAGCGTCTCTGCATTGAAGGTCTACCAAGGAAATCCACGTGGAGTCCTTTCGAGCTAATATGGCTGCTTCTGGCGTGAGGTATTCTACCAAAGTAAAAGTAGACGTGGTGCTTGCAATGGCTGAAATGAATGGCAACGCTTCGTTAGCAATGGAGCTTTACGCGTCTCGCCACCCACACCGTCCCCTTCCAACAAGGCCCACTTTCACAAACCTGTTTCGACGCTTCTGCACAACAGGCTCTGTCCACCTTCCGAGACGGACCAGGAAGGCAATCGTCGATGAAGACTTTGAAATCGACGTTGTCGCGTGCGTAACCTCGATGCCAGAGCTCAGCATCCGACAGATTGCCGATCAGTGCGGTCGCAGCATCGGAACAGTCACAAATGTTTTAAGAAAGCACAAGTTCCATCCATATCACGTTTACCTTCATCAGGACCTAAATGAGGCGGACTTTGAAAGGCGAGTTGACTTCTGCAATTGGGGCCTCATCAAAACTGATCAAGAAAATGACTTTTTGCACAGAATAATTTGGACTGATTAAGCTCGGTTTTGCCGAAATGGAAGTGTTAATCTTCACAACGCCCATTATTGGGCACAAGAAAACCCACACTGGCTGAGGCAGCACAAGCATCAAGTTCGCTGGAGTGTGAATGTGTGGTGCGGCATACTCGGGGACAGGATCATCGGACCTCACTTTTTTGAGGACAACTTGAACGGAAAGATGTACACAGAAGAAATATTAGGTGTTGTCATTGATGATCTTGTCTGCAGTCTTTCCCTGAATGACCTGCGCCAAGTATGGTTTCAGCACGATGGAGCACCACCACATTTTTCTACCAGGGCGAAGAACTGGTTGGACAGACGTTTTCCACAACAGTGGATTGGGCGCGCAGGAGCGATGTTTTGGCCACCAAGATCACCTGACCTTTCTCCGCTCGACTTTTTCCTTTGGGGCTACGTTAAAGATCGAGTTTACGTAACAGAGCCCAGCGATGTTAATGACATGAAGGACAGGATAACATCTGCCTGTGCGAGTATTCCTGCAGAAGTACTGCGCCGAGTCATCGAGTCGACGCGACAGCGGTTCATGCTTTGCGTTGCTGCCGAAGGCAGGCATTTTGAACACTTTTTGGGGCATTGACGTCTTGAGAGGTGAAGAGTTTCGATGAGATTTGTGCATGACCGAAATATGCTTATGTAGCAGCAGGAAATATGCGTTAGCAAGGATAAAACTGTTTCAGTTATTATTGGTGGAGTTGTTGCTCTTGTTTCAATAAAAGTTACAGTACTCGGACATCAGCAGTCACGCTATTCGCGTAGCCCAGGCAACGACCACGCATGCTTCTCTAGTGATTATTACGCACGCGCACTGGCATCCAGATTCTCCGCTCGCACCATTATCTCGGCATGGTATCTGCCACTATCGTTAGAGGCTCTGCAGTTGCGTGTTACGACACTGGTTGCAAGCGTTCTTCGATTTTTGATTTCGCCGGCCGAAGAGGGCAAGGGTAATTGCTATCACCTATGCCTACGCTTCCACCCTCTTCACACACTAAACACCACACGCAACAGATGCGTCACTTTAGGGAGGAGCTTTGCGCGGACCCTCACCCTCTTGCATGCGTAATCGTGCGAAAGACAATTAAACTTTGGAGCCGGATATCTCGGAACACAGGCGTGCTAGAAAAAATCTTCCAACTGAAACTGTGTACAAACACCACTGCCTACATTTTTTCAATATAAACATGCCAACTTACCGCAGCCAGTAAAAAGTTAATTATTAAATTTTAGTTAATTGGGCTGCTGACAGCGATAATTATCATCTAACTTTCTGTCCCCCTGGCCGCTTAACTTATTTGCACAAGTGGTTCTCACGTGCCTTCGAGCGCCTAATTTTAAAAAAATCATAAAGCTTAATTTTGAACACCCGGTATATATATATATATATATATATATATATATATATATATATATATATATATATATATATATATATATATATAAGGAAAACAAGTGTATACTTATACTTAAGGGCTCGTTTTTCGTGTTTTACACAATCATAATGAGATCTAACAGACAGTAATGCCAAGGAAAGTATAGGGGAAGTTAATAGGCCAATTGTAATGCAAACGAGAAGAAAGAGAAGCGGGTGAACAGATAACTTGCTGTGGCCAGGATCGTGGCCACAGCAAGTTTGTAGTCCCTTTTTGCAAGTTTGTAGTTCAGTTTGTAGTCCCTTCTATGTCTTGCTGTAGCTGAGGCAGGGTACGTTTAGCTTTTTTTATAAAAGCAGCTCGGCTTGATTCGTAAACGGGACATTGCCAAAGGATATGCTCCGTCGTTGCTGGCTCGTGGCAGTAGTCAAAGTTGGGGTCGGAGTACTTAGTCGGGTGTATCTTGTGAAGGACCGAGATTGTCGTTAAACTTCGTGTTTGCAATCTTCTGAGTGTGACCTCGTAGATGCGGGTGGATCCTGGGGGTGGGGCATCGTGTTTCGTAGCTTCTTCTAACTTGGACCTTAATTGCCGCCGGCGTTGAACTTTCGCTCGGTAATTGCCTTCATGAGTCTCATCTTGCGTCAATGTTGCGGCCTGCTTCGAGCTCGCATCCCCGAGCCGTTCCTTGCTATGATGCTGCAAGGCTCGTTGATGAAGTAGCTCGTGTACAGGTATGTTTGTGTGTCCAGGAATCCAATGAACTCGTACTTGGACTGATCGTTCTTGAAGTTGGGTGGCATAGTGCAGGATGTGCCTGGCGTACGCTGGTAGCTTTCTTCCAGTTTGGAGTGTTTGAAGCACTTGCTGCGAATCCGTGAAGATGTGAATAACTTTTGGTGATGATCCTGTTTGATTGTAATGAGCTAGAGCTTCCAAAATAGTGTACCCTTCGGCTGCTTCGGGCAGTAAGCAGGGTTGAGTTATAAAGAATTAGGATTCTTCCCCTGTTGTAAGGTTGAAAAATGCCCCTGTGTTGGAGCCTTCTAGAGTGCATGAGGCGTCTGTGTAGAATATATCTTCTTCGTTAGGTATACTTTCAAGGTGTTCAATATGCCGCAGAGCGTAGTATGCCCTTCGCTGATTGTCCGAGGCTTGGCTCATATGTTTTGGAAGCGGCCGATTGCCTGCCACGGTAATATCTACCCATGACGGAATGGTGGGTATAATTTGAGGGAGGTCTTATTTTCTTAGACTTAGATGGTTCCTGATGGCTCTTCCAGGACGGTTTAACTTGAGGCGCTCATTTTGAGCTTGCAGTGCAGGCTCTACATAGTCACGTAATGGAAGAAGTAGACCTGTTCCGTACAGGTCTTTGTCTTTGGTGTATTTCGGTAGCCCTGTGGTGATGCGAATGCATGTCGGAGGTTTGTTTGGTTTTGGCAGTGGTATAACATTTGAATGTTTCCACTCTTTAGGGAGATTGCCATTTTCCCAAGCTTGATTGATGATTGAAAGAAGAGGTGTTAGTTGGTTCTCAGTCAGTTGCTGTAATTGTTTGTAGGTAATCATATTAGGGCCCGAAGCTGTTTTACAATTTGACTCCTTTAGTGCTATTATAAGTTCTTGAATTGTGAAGGAAGTATCCATTATGTCGTTGCTTTGTTTTTTCTCTGGCCAATTTGGATTCTCCGGATGCCTTGTCAGTAGTGCAAAAAATGTGTTGGCGCACGTATTAGCGGTGGCTGGCGCTGATGAATGGGAAGCCAAACAGAGTTTTGCAGCGGCTGTTTGAGTTTTGCCCCGGCCTTCCAATGATCTGACAATGTTCCATACCCTTTGTTTAATGATCCTACCATGTAGCTGGTTGCAGCAATCCTGCCACTGTAGCCTACGTAGCTTGCATGCGTATTTTGATATTTGTCTCGTAGAAAACTAAAGCTTCAGGCGATTGCATGCAGATTTTTCAGTCCTGTATGCATATAAAGCAGCTATGCGTGCTTCCCACATGTTTAAGAGGTGCCTATCGGGCGCAGGCTTTTGGGGAATCTTTTTGTAGGTTTTGCTTGCCTTCCTTGACGCTTCTCGTATATGTTTTGTAAATTCGCCAAGGGTGACTCTTTTAGGGCATTCATCCTTATAAGACCGATACTTGTCCCAGTCAATGAAGGAACACTCCATTGACATAGTAAAAATTTTGCCGCAGGCAATCAAAATTGGTAAGTGGTCGCTTCCAATATTGTCGGGCCATAAGTCCCAGTGCGTACCTTTTGGTAGGTGCCTAACCCACGTGAGGTCTGGCAATGTATTATTCTGATTCGCGCCACCAACCCTTGTGTATTGGCCTGGCGTGTTGAGGAGGGTAAAGCCGGCGTCTTCCAAAGCTTTTTTGAGTTGCTTCTCTTTGGGAGAATCTTGTGAATATTCCAAAAGACGCATGGTGTGTTAAAGTCTCCCAGAATTAAGGTTGGACCTTTAGGGTCTATTTTACTGAGGGGTAGCTCAACATTACTTGATTTGGCAGGGTTGTAGCAGTTTAATATTTCGTATGTCTTGCCCTCTATTTCGGTACGTGTCTGAATGCACGAGAATGAAACTGAAAAAAGGAGGTCGTGGGCCGCCGGAAGGTTTTTCTTTGTATACGTAACACATCGACCAGATGAAACGCCAGCATAGCCTGGAATGGGGCAATATTTACCCGGTTCCTGCACGCAAATGATATCGGGAGTTTTTTAGAGAGCGTTTATGATGTAAAAGAAGTCATCAACTTTATTGGAAAGGCTTCTCGCATTCTACTGAACTATCAGAGGCATGATTCTGAATCTATGGTTTCTTCTTGATCTGCACTTGCATTAGGCCTGGCGCGTTTGTTACTATTAGCCGACGTTTTTGGTTTGAGTGTCTCAATAATGCGTTGCATGTGCTGTAGCTGTGCAGCGAATTGCTCGAAGCGACGCTCGTATTGCTCATGCTCGGACGAGAGTTGCCCTTGACTCAAGGTTAGAGTGTCTCTGGCAACGTTTTGTTCTTTCACTTGGACAATCACAGTTTTAAGTTCATCAATAGTTTTCTGTTGGTCACTGATAATTTGCAGATACTCCTTCTGGGTGTTTCGTAGTTCCGCTAGTTCTCGCAGAACGCTTGGATGCGTCTGTGGTGCAGGCGAGGCATTCGGTGGAGACTGCGTGTGATGCACCTTAGCTGCATATGTGGTGGGGGACGCTAGCTGCGTGTCGGAGGTTGTGTTGCCAACTGCGGGCGCGTCTGCGGTGTGATTGTTGGCTGATCAGTCGCAAAAGATGGAAAGTTTTGTTCCTGTGACTGCTGCGTCTTCTGGGTCTTTTTGCCTGACGCGCAGCGGTTTGGTGAGGAATAGGGTGCCGCTGGCTTGGGTGGTTTGTTCACTCGCTTGCGAAGAGCAGCAGTAGCTGCTGCTACCTTGGGACAGTCAGGCGAGCGTGAGTCATGGGGTCCATTGCAGTATATGCATTTCAGAGTACAGATAAAATCCTCCGCATGTTTCGTATGGCACTTTGTGCAAACTCCTGGGTCCCTTTTAGGAGCCCTGCAAACGTCAGCTCTGTGTCCTATGCCTAAGCAGTTCAAGCATGACGTTATCTTGGGTCTGTATTTGTGCACAGGGAAACGTACTGATTTGATAGCCACGTATTCTGGCAGGTTTGAACCGTTGAACCTGATTAGTGCTGTGTTAGACGACCCGAGAGGCCGTGCTGACACGATTTCATGAGTTGAACTTGGCAGGCCTTGCATTAACTGCTCTTCAGCTAATCCCTTAATTCTGTGAATGACGCCTCTTATGCGCCCTTCACGGAGCGCAACATATGTAATAAACTGCACGATTTTATCGTGAATGATCAGGTGGTCCAGGCTCAGCAATAGATGTGCAGCTTGCTCTGTGTAGAAATCAACTACTGCTAGGTTAGACTTGGTGAGGAGTCTGTAGTGAGTGTCCGACCCCTTTATTTGAGGAAGACTTAGACGGAGTCTATACGCAAACTGGCACGGCGGAATCTGGGTGATGTTAAATGCTTTAGGCCTCAACATTACGGTCTCAAATAGTGTCTGTGGCTGAGGAGAGGTTGGTGGCTTGGGTCGCGGGAGTTTTTGGTTCTGTACTACCGTCCAGCTTTTCTGGTCGTCCATAGCTGTATGCTCGGAAAGATGCGGGCTTACTTGGTTTCCTGTGGGGGTGGGGTCGTTTGTTGGTGTGTCGCTCGGAAGCCCTGACCGGGATAATTCTTGGGTGGTGGGGTCCACTGGATGGCTGTTAGAAGCATCTTCCAGTTGGCTGAGGGGTTGGAATCTCGACGGTGCGATCATCTCCTCTCTCCCTTAGGTGGGCTCCCCTACAAGGGGAGCCGCCTCGGTGATGAGCGGAAACAGAGAACCGCTGACAGACGCTAGAAGCGTTCGTTGCAGCAGTGCACCGCGACAACATTCCAGCTCGCCGGTCGAGAAGTGTCTCCACTGGCGGATTAGAGGATGGCACGTTCTGTAGTTGCCGGAGCCACCACGCGAGGCCGCGACTTTCTTAGGCATACGCGTGTGATCGCACTCAAAAGCCCTGCATTCGAAGAAGAAAAGAAAGGGAAAAGTGCTCAAGATCACAAATGTTTTTGCTCTGGCGAGTTTGTCATCCATGAATTCATATCCTATTAGCGTGGTACATATAAGACAGTTAGATAACAGAACAAAACGATGTGGTAAGATGTATCTTGAAAAACAAAGAAAAAATTCATGATAGTAAACGAAGTCAACATGAAGTTTCCTTCAGTGCTAAGTGCTCATTAACACATCCGCCTGCAGGGGCCACAATTCAAGCAGGCGTTTGGTGTGTGGCATCACCACGGAGCCAACGGGGTAGCTTTGTCTCAATGATATGTGGGGTTTAACGTCCCAAAACCACCATATAATAATGAGAGACGCCGTAGTGGAGGGCTCCGGAAATTTCGGCCACCTGGGGTTCTTTAACGTGCACCCAAATCTGAGCGCACGGGCCTACAACATTTCCACCTACATCGGAAATGCAGCCACCGCAGCAGGGATTCAAACCCACGACCTGCGGGTCAGCAGCCGAGTACCTTAGCCACTAGACCACCGTGGCGGGGCGGGGAGTTTTGACTGCCTCCCATGCCTAGCCGTACGTGGCATTGCCGCGGTATGGGAAAAGGGTATCTTGTGGTTGGAGCCGACGCTGGGTGACTTGAACCTTAAGGTCCCCCGGCTGAGGCAACACACCCCTTTGGCCCTGGCTTCACGTAGGCGGCACCTGGGCTTACCCTCCCAGGGGAAATCAGCAGTTGCCATTACCTACCTCCCTTTCTCTTCGTCTTTATCTTTCACTTTTTAGTTGTCTTGTCACCTTCTCTTTCCTGTTCACTTCCAAATTGCATGGCGGCTAGGGCTAACACTGGGAGCCGACCTTCTTTGGTCAGGAACTTGGGGTTCTACAGCAATGTATTGGTAACGTCTGTAAACGTTCCACTTGTTTGTCTCCAAGATGGGTGGCCAGCAGAGCTACCAAATGATCATTCTTATCTAATAAAAAAAGTACTTTCCCCTCCTTTTCACAATGATCGATCCCGTTAAAGTGGTCGCACTGAAGCAATTAGAAAATTACTGACTAACGAGAGCGATTACGCGAAATTTTTTGCCCGAACATCTTTTACCGAGTATACGATTCGAAACATATCACCCTTTCCGATTGCAAAAGCAATTAAGGGATCTATTGAAAGCAAGTACAGTGCAAAAAAAAATTAAATTCTAGACATGTCCTCATAGAATTGGAAAACAAAGAACAAAGTGGCAAAATCAGACACCTTGTAAAAAACGCACAATATGAAGTCCGTGTAACAACTCACCAATCTCGCATTAACACGCCAGGAGTAATATCCGACAATGAACTGCCCAAGTGCGCCAACGCAGAAAGTGAGAAACCTTTAGCGGATCAAGGTGTACTTGCCGCACGAGCAGTCATCATCCGTAGACATCAGAAGGAAACCCGTACAAGTAATGTAATACTAACCTTCGCAAGAACGACTATTCCTGGAGCAGATAAGATAACGTACCTATACCTACGGGTGCTTTTTCATCATGCCACTATCATTCACCTAGCTTCCATCCTGTTACCGTCATCCACCTGGCTCACTGAACCTTCCACCAAACACGTTTTGCCTCCCCATTATGAGCCGCCATTCTCCACCGTCACCACCACTGGCTCGCCACCCCCACCACCATCTGCCATCATTTTTTTCCGTCTTGCCATCATCAGCCAGTATGCTCACTACAGTTTCCACCATATCCAATATTATTTCCACCATATTCACCAAGGATTCCCGCATCCACTAATTCAGGATTTTCAATGAGGATGTACTCGCACGCGTGCGCCGCACTGCGTTGCTTTGACGCATGCGCGTTTGAGCGCACACGGCATCTCTCCGTCACAAAGAGAGGCAGACGCGGTGGTCTGTAAGCAACGTCGTCGGCGCGAAATGCAGCATGCCGCATTTCGCGCCAGTTGCCACCAGGCCACGCCGACGGACGCTGCTCGCGCCGCTCACGCCTGGCGTCACACTCTACAGTGCTCGCGTTTTGCTAGCGTGGCGTCGCTGCGCCCACCCTGCGCGTGCGTCGACGTTGCGTCGGAGTATCATGAGCCCTTCATGAAGCGCTCGCCGCCATATCGCTAGCTCCACACGTACCAAATCTGGTATCACGGGAAGTGAACAGACGGTGAAGGTAAAGGACACGTCCAAACCTGATAATCATAAAATGCGTTTCATGTAAAACATGCCTACATGGTACGCTCATAGTGTGCTCGTGGCCGTTTCACTAGTTCCACATATACCAAATTTGGTATTACGTGACTTGAATGAACGGTGAACGTAAATGACACGTCGGAATATGATAATCATAATATGAATTTCATGCAAAACATGACTACATGCTACGCTCATAGCACGCTCGCGGCCGTTTCGCTAGCTTTATATGTATCAAGGTTGGTGTCAGGTGATGTTAATAGATGAAAAAAAAATAAAATATCCGAACATGATAACCATGACATGGAAGTCATGTACGGCATATTGCATGCGTAGTCATGTCAAGCAAAGTAAGATGAGTGAAGCTTAGTTTATTACTAATCAAAACTGAGTTATTGTGGCAACTCGGTAATTAGCTACCTAGCCTTAGTATGACATGAGATGCAGATTACATGAGATGCAGCTTATTCAATGGCTTGTTCAGAAACATAAGATACTTGCTGCAGCGATTGCGAAGTAATTATTCTCAATGAAACCCGGTCAATACCTAGTCAATACTCGTGAATAACAATTAGATCACGTGAACATTCTATACATCGGCATGCGAATGAACGATTGTCTAGTCAAGCTTGGACCAGACTGTGCCGACTAGCTTTGCTCTGCCTCAGCCTTGCACGACTCTGCGATGATTGGAGAAACTTTTTACCGTGCCGAAAGGTTCAGCCCATGGCAGATCGTGAAGGAGTTTTATACATTTATTGACTTGACCGTTGATTGGTAGCATTTCGCGATGTCAAGATGCATGTTACATAGTTTGTAGCGTTTGTTAACTTGTCGTTGCCTTGTTTTTTGAGCTTTTCGCTGCTACTTTCCCAGGCTACGCAGAAAGCGCCAATGGTTCTCATAAAAAACCTAGGTGGTTCTGCGTGCAAAACGACAATATGAACGTGATAGTTGCCGCAGTGGAGGACCTGATATTTGGACGATGCGGGGTTAACGAGCATTTAAATCTGTGCCACACTGTTTTGTTCAGAGAATTGGCCACATTGTTTTAGAGCGAAAGCGGTTGTGAGATCACAACTCGCGTCACGCGCAGTTGTCTGCCACCACCTCCACCGGTGTCCGTAACCACATCGCGCAAATTTAAAAAACAAACCTATCCCCATTGATACAGTGGGGCTCGAGCCCGGGTCCGCTGGGTGCCAGTCCAGTATTTTACCACTGAGCCGAACCCTTGCTTGGCCTTTGTGGTTTGCCACAAAGGCCAAGCACCGGTTCAAAGGGCCAAGCACATAAGGCTTGACAAACTCGCCTTAGGCAAGTTTGTCAAGCCTTAGGCACGCTTGATGTCGGCAAAACAATCAGAATAATACGAATTATAAAGCGTTTTAAAACAGTGAAAGAACAACCAGTCATCGAACAATGAAAATAGCGTAACGAGCGGATTGTCCAATACTCCAACGCATTACAAAAGCTTGTTCTTGTTCCCTTAATAATTGTGGCGCATACCTATTTCAGCCATAATTCCTCATCGTCGTCAGCCACTTCATGAACAATATGCGCAAAATTCCTTGCAAGTGTTCAGCCGATACCATGCTTCTCAGAAGAACTTAGTGTGAGTGAAAAAAAATAGCATAGCTAATGCCAGACTACTACGCAAAGTTTTTTTTTTAAATCAATGCATAGTGGGTATCAAGCAAGTGTGCTTGCAGCAGTCATCCAATGAGTGTTTAAAAAAATTGCCCGCAGCTTCCCTCGGGTGAACACTGAGGAGGATGCGGAGCATATAATTGGTTAACGGGGTGTTAAAGTGCGACTTACTTGGGTCGATGGCTAAATTGGTTAACGTGGTTGTGAAATGGGGTGTTAAATTGCGACTTACTTGGGTCGATGGCTAAATTGGTTAACGTGGTTGTAGGAGGGGGTGTTTAATGAGTGAACACGTACACACGTATGCGAAAGGACGGCGCTGGTCGAAGGGACGTCGATCATTGTGTTTGTGGATTCGTTGGAATTCATTTCACCGCGACCTTGGACGTCGACGCGCCGTACAAACCAACCGACGAGCGGCAACTGAGCGAGCGAGCGCCGACCTTGAGTATATATACAGCGTGACAGCGCATGCACTGTCAGCTGTTGAATGTTCTCGAAGGAGAAGCGCGCGCGCGGCACAGATGGCGACGGCGCGACGGCGCATGCGCTGTCAGCTATCGAATGTTCTCGAAGGAGAAGCGCGCGCGGCACAGATGGTGGGCGACGGCGCGACGGCGCATGCGTGCGCGTCAGCTGTCGAATGTTCGACAAGCGGTGCGGACGGCGCGGACGGCGCGGACGGCGCACTACAAGGCGCGAGTATAAGATGCTTCCGCATCTAAAAGGCTAGAAAATGCCACTGTTCCTGTGACTGTGCTGCGTCTTCCGCGCAGGCCGCAGGCCTGGCGGAAGGCGCAGAATCACGGTGATGATTTTTTTTAGTCCACATGCTGCACATTGTGCATCGCAGAATCACAATGACGATGGAGGAATGTATGTGAAAGGTTAAATGCGTTAGCGATGCGTAACTCACAGTGACTGTTCTCGAATCAAAGGCGGTCACAGACGTCGCAGCCGTAAATGTGCCCTGAAGAAACTCCCACCGAAAGCGTGCGCTTGCCCAGGCTAACGCTATTCCGCAGTTATAACATTGATGCTGTTGGGCACGGCGTTCTTGCAAGCGTTTGACTCCGAGATAACACTCGGTGGCGGGGTGGGCAGGGTGCACCCGCCCCCGGCGCTTGTATTCCTGTTTCCGATCAGCGCGGCTTGTAAGGCTGCCGGATCGTCTGTACGCTGTTGTTGCTGGCTCTCGGCCTCCCGGTCCTGGTTTTCGTCGTCACTGCACCACCGGATCGTAAATCTGAGCTCTCACACGTGTTCACTGTCGACGTTCTTGTAGAATTGTCGGTGACTTACCCATGTGGAACCTTTGAGTAGAAACAGATCCGGGCGTACTCTCCGTCATGGCTGCGGCGATACGAACGAGGGCTCTCATAACGCAGCCAATGGCGCGCGTGCACAAGTACGACGCTGAGAACGACGTGACTGGATTGAACAGTCAATGGAGGCCTATCCTGGCACTGATTCAGAATGACTATTTTTTTCTCCTGGCCATACAGCTTTCGTAGTAGGACCACTTTGTATCAGTGTCACGAGCAGTCTCTATTGGTTCTACAATTAGTTACATTCTTTTCAGCCTTGTACCAAAGCACGGTAGAATACAACCTGTGCACAATAGCAGCATTCGTGAACTTGTCTGCGTCTACAGACACAGTCAGACATGACAATCCTCAGAAATATAAATAATGACGTAGGTGCTTTCTGCATTCGTAATTACTTTTTCGTAGGGGGAAGACATAATATTACACATCAAGCCAACAAGGGTGCAAGTAATTGAGGTAACTAAATTAGCCATCTAATTAGTTCATGCTGGCGATAATGTCATGAGAGAACAATATTTATGCTTTCAAACTTTATTAGTGTTTGGTAATTGAGAAAAGCTGTCTGTGACGATTACTGTGAACGAACGTCTGAACTGAAACTTCTTGAAAATCAGCTGAAGTAGCAAAGCACAACAGTCATCATCATTATCCTCATCATCACCATCATTACCATCAGCATAACCATGCCCACTTCAGGACAAAGGCCTCCCCCATGTTCCAACAGTCAAATCGGTCCTGTGCTTGCTGCTGCCACATCACACCCGCGAACTTCCTAAACTCCTCTACCCGCCTAACTATCGTCTCCCCGTAACCCGCTTGCCTTCTTTTGAAATTCAGAGTTACCCTTTATGACCATCGGTTATCCTGCATGCGCGCAACGTGCCTGACCCATGTCCATTTCTTCTTCTTGATTTGGACAATGATATCTTGAAGAGGCTGTGCGAGTGTTGCTAGCTATCAATCAGGCTTCTGACAACTCCCCGATTCTAAACGTTTTTTAAGGTTTTTGTAGACTTACCTACATGTGAAAGTGCGTTAGACATTATGAACGCTTCTGGCACCGACTAAGAAAACGACAATTCATCTTTGTAAAGCCGTGGCTTCATCAGACTCTAAACGGTCGGGCTCGTCTTTCTCAGACCGCTGACAGGTAAGCCGTACTTGGCTTCTGTGGCTCGAATTACCCATCACTGCAACAATACGCGCTGCCTGGCGCTATCTGATGCCACGCTACTGCCGCTCAACACAGATACGAACGCCTCTGCCCAAGTCACTGCTGCATTGAAAGCCCCCAGTAAGCGTCTACCTTCACAAACTGCACCAGACTTCCACAGTGAGCATGATTTGATCCGGAATGCACAGCGTGCTTGTACGACACCCTCCCTCCGTTCGGACACTCAGACGCTGACTCCTTACCAAGCCTGTATCAAAGCGCAGATTTGCATCGACCTTTCGGGTGTGCCATCCAAATGCGTTCAAGGTGTTCTGGATTCACGTCTCCAAACGAAGGGAATCGAGGATTCAACACCCTTCGACAAACACGGTATCAGTGTGGTTACCGTCACTAGATGCGGTTAGTCGCTTGTAGCAGCGTAGGCAGGTTGATCCTTCAGGCATCAACATTATTCCTGTCCAGGCCTATTTAGCCTCGGGCGTTGACCTCCGGTAGTATGTGGTTACTGGCGTCGACCCTAGAGCAAACTAAGACACTCTGCGCAGAGAGCTCTTTTTGCCCTCAACAAACCATTATTGCTGCACGCCTAATGGGGACGAGCGTTAGTTGTCACTGTTCAGGGTCCCTTGGCAACCCAGGAGAAGATATACTACCGCGTCAGCGTACTTCATCCTCGCCTCCTGGCATATTTTGCTATGAATGCTGTAGAAAATACCAATGAAAGCATCCAGCACTAACACAAAACCGGAAGCAGTCATGGATGCAGCAGCCAGCTCCAATTTTTGCGGTGAACATTGTAATTAAGGTGAACATTTCATAACATCACCTCCATGCCCGAAAAAAGGAAACACCACTCGAGAGCTTCGACATAAGCGCCAACAATTATGCCAGTGAGGCGGCGCCAGTGGCGTGCATCTGAATAGTCGTTTAGAGATCTCGACGGACTTAGAACTAGACGACTCAGACATCACCAAAACTATTCCATTCACTGGAAGGAAAAGTTTCAGTGCTGCGGACAAAGAGCCGCGCAAAGAGCCCCTCCCTACAAACTCTCAATCATTACTTCGTAAACAGATACACCAGATGACCTAGTATGAGTGGATATAAGGTTGGCCCGACTCTGAGACAGGTTATCTTTCGCCTGGTCGAGAATGTTTAGGAAAATGAATGGCGTTGTTGAGCTAACGACCGCAAGAAACCAATGTCTGGCCTACGCTACAGCCCTGTACTTTGTCCGTGAACCTGGCACATACACAGTAAAAATTTTTACACCCAGAAGGGTGTAAATGAGCTTGTCCCGTGGACGACACCCTAACGGTGTTAATTCAGCACCTTCCAAAAAGGGTGCTTTTTCATGCACCCTTAGAATAGGGTGTACATGTAAAAAAACTGTAGGGTGTTACAAAAACACCCTTAAGGAAGGGTGCCTTCGATGTCCATCACTTTTTAGCACCCTCTGAGAAGGGTGCGAGAAGGGTGCACAAGGGTGTTGAGTGCCCATGGCAGGGGTGCCAGTATTCTTTTAGACTGCACTAATAGATATCAGCATGCACTGATTACACACTACTTGAAGAAAGTGGTCCTGATTATCAATGGTGCGCCACCTGTCGAGCTCCATTCATTGCGTCTTGGCAAAAATTTAACGCGTACTATCGTGTATGAACTTGTGCTGGATCTATATATACTTCACAGTATATGCATAATGTGCGTTACAGAAAATGAAGCCTTGCTGCCCTTGCATATTGCGGTTATTTATTAGGCAAATAAAACACAAACTTTTCTTCTGCCACACAACTTTTTCACCAGATATACGTTCACGTATACGTACACTACACATGCAACACCTCAAATGTTTATTATATTTATTCAGTTTCACTTCATTGACAATTCTTTGCAACATACAATTACACAGGTTTCAGTTTAGTATACTGCTTCAAGTACATAGAGACTACAAATGAAATATACGCTAATATATCCCTATAATTCTTTCAAGTATCTACAATCCCAGTGGTTTCAGGTTTAATACTCCTTCATGTACACAATCGGTTAATAGGAATGAAATACAGGCAAATATATACTTATGATTCTTTCAAATATATACAATCACCATGATTTCACTATATACGCCTTCATGTACACAACCTATCCCGAGAAGTTATGCACACAAAAATGTATACCTATACCCAGGCAGCACAGAAGGTTGGCCCAATATTGGGGATAGATCGGCATTGCCTGGCCCATGAACGGCCCAGTTTTCACAACGTACCGCCAAGATTGGCTATGCCAGCCAAATAGAACGGCGACGTTGGACCAGCGTTGACAACGTACCCCCAATATTGGTTCTGCCAGCCGAATAGAACGGCTATGTTGGACCAGCATTAACAACATTCCGCCAATGATGGCTGTGCCAGTCTATTAGATTGGTTATATTGGGCCAGCTTTCAGAACTTTCCGCCCATATAGGCTGTGCCGGCCTATTAGAACGGACACATCGGGCCAGGTTGTACAAGTAGCAGCCAATATGGGCGGAGCCATCCAATAAGACCGGCATTATTGGCCCGCCGTTTGAACGTTATTGCCGGCGTGAGCTGAAAAGTCAACATCACGATGTCATAATATTAGAATATGAGCCAATTTCTGCGTGTGCTGCTTTTTCGCGCTGTTCTGGCCCCAATTCACGCGCCGATTTTTCAAGTTAGAGAGAGAGTAATATATGTGCCGGGCACAATATTAGAACTATCTTTTCGTCATTAAACCATGCCCCGCCGCGGTGGTCTAGTGGCTGAGGTACTCGGCTGCTGACCCGCAGGCCGCGGGTTCAAATCCCGGCTGCGGCGGCTGCATTTCCGATGGAGGCGGAAATGTTGTAGGCCCGTGTGCTCAGATTTGGGTGCACGTTAAAGAACCCCAGGTGGTCGAAATTTCCGGAGCCCTCCACTACGGCGTCTCTCATAATCATATGGTGGTTTTGGGACGTTAAACCCCACATATCAATCAATCAATCATTAAACCATGCACAGCTCGTTGAAATGCATAATCGTTGGTTGAAGTTGTGCAAGGTAGACTTTTTAAGTGAGAAAAAATTACCGATCAAGTTTCTCTGTCAGACGTGACGTCCGATGCGGTGCTATCCGTACGTATGACGAAGCTGCTGCGGATACCGCTGTCTTACGCGTGCATGTAGACGTCGAATATCTGACGCAAATCTTATCGTATCATGTGTCGGGCTAGCTATCTACGCGACCTATTCGAATCTGTTTTGCGTTCACAGCACAGTACGGTTAACGGCACTTGCTGCTGCTTGACGTGTGGGAAGAGCGGGGGTCGTCAGTTGCGTTATGGTGACTGAATCATACAACATATGCAGTTGCCGTGATCTAACACACAGACGCGCGTGCGCACGCACGCACGCGCTATATTCATGCAACGACCACACGAATTCCCAACAACATCGCAGCGAACGGTTGGTAAGGTGTTGCGGAGTGTGTGGGCGTCGTAGGGCACCCTGTCGGTGCCCAGCTCGTTGCGAACGCGAATTTCGGCGTGGAACGCATCTTTTTTATGTACTTTTTTTACGGGTGCCCAAAACGGTAGGCTGCGCGATACGAGAAGTACGACACACAAAAAAAGAAGAAACGTGAATGCATAGGGCAAATCGTTAATAACAACAACAAAAAAAAAAAACACGCACGCTCACGCCACTGCAGTGGCGTGAGCGTGCGTGTTTTTTTGTTATTAACGAAGCACATGTGCTTCCATAAAACATGACAGCCAAGAATGATGAAGTATTCATTTACATACAAATTACTATGAGTTGCTGAAACTCACGCAAAAGAACATAATTTTCTTCCTTGGATATTGATCGAGTGCCTTGGAATTATGCTATGTGAATTTGACACATCAACAGTGCATTATGATTCCCACCATAAGGGGCCACAATCTTGGCAAGTAATAGAAGTACTCTTCCCACCTGATGTGCACCTAACGTAAAAAGGCCTTGTTTCTCAAGTTAGCAATATATATATATATATATATATATATATATATATATATATATATATATATATATATATATAACCACTGGAAAATATACCAGGTGTAACCAGAAAAAGGTGCATCTGCAGTTTTAAAGTTTAAAAGAAGCAATGACATGCCAACCATCCAAAATAGAACGCCCGAGAAAGGAGCATCAATCAGTATTACAGCAGCTAAAAGCCTGCTAACAGCTGAAGGTAGTCATGCTGCTCTTCCATTCAATTATAGTGTACACTGAGAAAAGATACTGAAGATACACCATCAGCAAATGACAAAAGCAATACAGACAGAGCTTTCTCTTATAATACAAAAAGTCTTTAGCTGAGGAGGCAAATAAGTCATTGGCACACAATAAGTGCACAATAAAAAAAGCTGTCGCACGAGGCTGTCAGCGCTTAGACAACACAGGCAAAAATACAGTAGACTGAAGAAGGGAAAACCCATAGCAAAAGTTACCATACTCCTGAGTTCTTGCTTTGCGTGCAAATGAAGCTAGCGTGAAGTTGAACACTAGATTAAAGCACCACAATCAAAATCTGGAAGTCAATGCTTTAGGAATAATACAAAGTACTGAAGAAGCATGCAAAGAGCATTCCTGTGAAGGCAAATATAAAAAATGACTGAAAGCTCTTTGGCCCTGAACAAGACAACACCACAACCAATCGAAGAGCCGTTCGGACACACCAGCAGTTCTGGCCAACACTAAAAAGTCACAAAAACATACCTTTAATGCCTTTTTTACAAGAGAACTTCAAAAGAAATGTGCATACACCAATGCCAGAAGTATCGATAGAAGCTATTACTCATATTCAGCTCTTCATTGAAACACTGACAGAAGATACTTGTACCTGGATGCTTAATTACTTTGGTACAACTCAAGAACGTCGACGCCAAGTGGCAAAAAAATTATGATGGAAGACTACAATGTGATCAAATGCACACGTCAACCACCAACCAAGGTCCTATGCTAGAGTGAATATCGCAAAAAGTCTTGAACGCCTAATGTCACTGGCTCATACTCAGCGTTCTCAATCAAAATCTTGACCTCCCACACAGCATATTATTTAAACAACCTGCCACCTCTCACCATGTCATGAAACAAGCTCGAGTATACACAAACCCTCCTCACTGTTAGGTAGTTAGATAGCTCCACTAGTGCTTCACTCTCGGAACACATAGACCAGGGCCGTAACTAGACGGGTAGTGAGGAAGTTCTGAGCCCCTGAAGTATTTTCATGCTCTGACTTTTCGTCAACAATAGCTTAATCTGGGCAAGTTGGTTCATCGTGGTTGTGTTCTAGTAACAGTGAGAGAAGTTCAAGAAGAGACAAAAAGGACAGGAAAGAGCGCTGACTGCTAACTAAATTTTATTGAAGGTACTACGCCCACTTTTTTACAGAGTACAAGAACAGTGCTCATGCACAACGACACATGTGAGACCATGATAATATAATCTTAACTGAGAAAAGAATACTCTCTCTCCGAATGGATGAGTGAAGGTATACTGATGCACTGATCCATGGCCTTCCTGACAAGAAAATGCTTTCACAGTCTCTCTTTCATTTCTTGTTCTTGCTTTTTTCAAAAACAGTGTTTTATGAAACATAGAACTGCACTTACATTCTTTACAGTGTATGGCCATGCGACTACCATAGCCATTCTTAACATTTTAAGCATGCTGTCTTGCTCAAACATTGGGGCATTGCCCAGTTTGTCTTATGTTTACGTTTCCACGTGTCAATAGTATCTCATACACAACATTATATTGGCATTCAGTATACCTATTCTCGTGACGAATGGTGAAATAATGGCTATTCCTGTTGCTTCTTAGTACACACACTTTTGAAAACTTGCAAGGGATGGCAAATAACAAGATTGTGAAACACCTTATGTACGTACGGTATAGCATGCAAAGATCTTTGGTCATTCTGTTTTTATTTTGGTCCTGTTTTGTTTAACTTAACTTTCTGCAGGAGGGTTTAGCACACGGGTGTGATGGTGCTGTTGGGATATCCAGCATCCTTTAGTCTTTTAATCTGGTTTTTAAGGCTTACCTCATCCTTGTGCTCACATGACTTCTGAAGGGTGGCCTCAATGCACGTGGTGGCAATTCCTCTGTGTAAATTGTGTAAATGTGTAATTATGTGTTATGATGTACTAAAAAAGATGTCCCAAGAATCAGAATAAGTGACAGTAGTCAAAGTTTTTGTCACTGCCTTTATACAAATACCAGTTTATTTGTTGCCTCCTGCAGTATTTTAGGGCCTCTTATATAGATAGGATGTTTTCTCACTTTTATTACATTTTTGTATTGATGATGCTAATGCTCAGGAGGTAGAATGTCGTTATGTTCTTTCTGATAACTTCTAGCTTCTGAGCAAAGATAATGTTTCAGAAAAATGAAAAAAGACTAGCATAATATTAAGACATGGGAAGAAAGCAGAGTTTATCAAAAATGAATGCATTAGTTGGGAATGAGAAAAAAAGATGGATGACAGGTCAGTAATGTCAATTAATTTATATTAGGACACGTGAAATGTAGCAGAGGGTGGCAGGTGATTAGTTCCAATGAGATCGAGAAATTATCAGCCATAATATGAAATTGGCTCATACAGGACAGGGAACATTGATTGGACTTCCACCCTGCAGTGGACATAATATAGGCTTAACGCTAACAATGAGCAAAGCCTGTGAAATTAATGCTCCATGAAATGAGCAGTACTGCACAGATTGCTGTGCTAGACTTCCCATTTTGCATGTTTTTACCAGCTTATCCTGCTCGCTGTTCAGACACAAAGCTTCACCAGAAAAACAATGTTATACTTGGTGAGGATGATGCCAGTGAATCCAGTGTTTTATCTACACCTTTCCTTGCTTAAGTCCTCCTCCAAACTATACGATTTTTCTTGGAAATGTTCTGCTTACAGCACACCAACAGATCTAGTGAAACAACTTTATTGGGGTCCTGCAGGACGCACCCTAGTATGCAATCACCATTTCACTTCACGTTACAACATACTGGTGGTAAAAATATTCTCTGGCAGGGTACAGAAGTGCATGCACTGAGCTAGCTTTTGCAGCGCGGTCTATTCCAGAAAGCTGAACCTATGTTTGGTACAGAATTTTGTAACCACACGATGCTTGCACAGATTAAATGTGGCCACACATAGCAACTTCTGAGCTTTTTTATGAAATGATCTCGCAGTATCTGAAAACATTTGTTTTTTTGTTTACTTCATAGTTCCCAGTGAAATATTTCTCTTGTTCCTCTCATTGAATAATGGCATTTGGTGTGACTAAGGTGTTCCTAATGCCTCACTATGAGATCAGAAAAACGATTCTCCTTGAAATTGCTTCACAAGCATTTCCTAAGATATTGAATGACACTGCTTGCACATGTACAAACATTTGCTAGTTTTATTGAGGATTGATGATAAAGGGAATCAGTTGGTGCATCCAAGCCGGACAGAGATTGACTGGCCCTGAAAAGGGCCGTTTAGTTATATATCTTGCAGCTTGTTCCAGGTAGACAGGGCTTCATTCTGTAGAAATGGCAACTCATCACACTGGTTCCCCAGCATGAAGAACATAACTTGATGCTAACACTGACTCAGATGTTCTGAAATGTCATAGAGGGTACATGAAGGCTGGGTACATGAAGGTTGTAGTTATACTAACTGTACAGTCAGCATGCTTGTGTGATATGTGCATAGCTGCATCAAAGCCACGTGTGAGAATTGCGTGAACAGCTGAAAATCTCAATGGCAGCATAGCTTAAGAAGTCTGTCATCCCTTTTTTGCCAGTTTCCAATATCATCCTTCCCTTTTCATGCATCTTCTTTCAATATATCTGGGGTTTTAATTCCCAAAACCACGATATATTAATGAGAAGCAAATTTTGAACATCTGGTGTTCTTTAACATCTTCACTTGTTTGCAGCGCAACACCAGAAACACAGGACAGGGAAGGAGCAAAAGAGAAAGAAAAGACGGCGCCGACTCTGAAAAAGATGGCACTGACATCATGACACGCACATGTCCTGATGTAAGCTGCCCAAAGAGTGGCCTCCCGTGAGAATAGTGAAGAATTGGGAAAAGGATCTACCAGTAAGCGCTTTGTGTGCAATTCACAAACAGTGAAAAAGATCCACCAGGGGTGAACCACAGGTACATGGTGCACTCTGGTTGAGAGAGAGCAGAGTAAAACAGATGTGCCAGACAGGAGATTATAAATGGTTTTGTCTGGAGCTGGTGCCAGACCGAGCTCTGATTAAGCGTAAGGGAGTATTGAGCGCCAGGCCAATCTGATCCCATTCCTGTGATGGGGTGCAATGTGATGACAGGTGCGAATTCCATTTTCTTTTTTTTCCATGGGTTTAGGGAAATAATTTTTTAGGGATCAGATGAAAATACCTCCGACATACATAATAACATGCTTATTCCTGGGCGTAGTCATGCCTAGCCACCAGATTGGGAGAAAAAGGAATGTTTCCCGAAATATGCGATAAAGTGCTTGGTGCTACGCCTTGACGGAAGTATTGATAAGTGCTTTGGAAATCGGTACGCCATTTCTGTAATCGTTAAATATGCAACTGCATGTGCCACTGCTAGGGATAGCGTGACACTTCCAGCCATTTCGGGGTAAGCCGTTTCAATCTACATGAAGATGTTAATGAGCCCGTTCTCCATCACAGCAGTAGCTGTGGTCATTCCTTCAACTAGGCCTACTGCAGCGCCAACTAAACGTCTGCATGAATTTAGCGCTAGTACCGTACATAATAATCAGCACGTGCCTTGGGTTCACTTCGATGGTGTTGTGAATTCATCTTGCGTGACAATGGTTTAAGTTGCATACGTGCCTTAATCATTATTGCAATAGGAGACCATGATTTATCGTCACGCATGGTGTTGCTTAGCTCAGTCCTCAGTGTTCAAAGCAGGTTCCGCCTTGTGAGTGCATGAGAGAGGCACAAGAGTTGATTTCTGCTCTGTGTTTCTATAATTCCCTAGCCTGTATTATACAGGAAGCGGATAGTGCTGGTGAGCGTCAGCTGCCTCGGTGCGCTCTCAACCGCCTGCCTGGTAAGACTGATAGCTCATTCTATCAGCGCCTTGTCGTACTCCCTCCTCACACTGCAACATGTCCTCCACTTGGAGGACATGATGACGGAACAAGATGATACGAAGCCCAAAACCGCAATGTTTGCAAGCCACAACCCGAGCAAACAATTCAACGGTGAGACCAGAAAATCTACCTGACTAGGCCTGGAGCAACAAGCCAGAGAGCATATTCTTGGCTGGATAGATGGATGGATGTGGCCGTACCCTTTAGATCGGGCGGCGGCTAACGTCACCTAGCCGTAATGCTTAGTGAGCTAACCACTAGAAGTTGGACGGGTACTTTGAAGTGAAGGGTTTAATTTTCAATCGTGCCTTGACTTTAGCCACCAATCAGATAACCTCCTTCTAGTTAAGTCTACCCGCTTAAAGTCTATTTTGCCCTCCCTGTCCCTAAACACCAGTGCTTTGAAAAACTCTGCGCCATCATCTTGAACTATAAGGTGAAGCCCTTTACAGAGCATTGTCAAGTGTTCGGCAGTTTTTTCTTTCTTTTCGCATGCACTGCATATTGTGTCTACCTCTTCATATTTGGCCCGATATGTCTTGGTTCGCAATACTCCCGTCCTGGCCTCAAACAGTAGAGAACTACCCTGAGTATTATCACAGATTCTTTCTTTGGCAATTTCCTGCTTAAAAGTTCGATAGATCTCTAGTGCGAACTTCTTAATCATGCCAATTCTCCACATGTCAGTCTCCGTTTCCTGCAGTTCCTTTTTAACCGATAGTTCTTTCTGGTTTGGCCACCTGCTGTTTTCTGAGTATTTACCAGTCAATTTCCTGGTTCGCTTCCTCCATTTTGTATTGACATTCTTCATGTACAAGTAGCTGAAAACCTTCATAGCCCAATGCTCCTCCCCCATTTCTCTCAATCGCTTCTCAAATTTTATCTTGCTGCTAGCTTCGCTGCCATCAAATGATGTCCATCCCATATCACCTTGTACTCCCTGGTTTGGTGTATTCCCGTGAGCTCCTAAAGCAAGCCTACATATTTCACGTTGCCTAATTTCTAATCTTGCTTGAACTTCTGACCTCATGCACAAGACCGCGTTGCAGAACGTCAGCCCAGGAACCATGACCCCTTTCCATATTCCTCTCACAACATTATACCTATTGTAATTCCACAGTGCCCTATTTTTCATCACTGCTGCATTCCTGTTATCTTTAGTCGTCACGCATATTTCGTGTTCCCTCAGGTACTCGGTCCCATTGCTTATCCATACGCCCAGTTATTTGTATTTATCTGTTATCTCTAGCGTGACTTCCTGTATTCTAAGCTCACTACCTTTGTTATCATTAAAAATCATGACTACTGATTTTTCCTAACTGAATCTAAAATCTAACCTATCTCTCTCATTACCGCAGATGTCCATCAACCTCTGCAAATCTTCCTTGTTGTCGGCCATTAGCACTATATCATCTGCGTAGATTAATGCTGGTAGTGCCTGATCAATGAGTTTTCCTTGTTTGACTAAAGATAGGTTGAAGCCAAGTCCCCTTGCCTCTAATTTGGCCTCTAATCTTTGTAGGTACATTATGAATAAGAAGGGTGACAGTGGGCACGCCTGCCTAAGTCCACGTTTCACCACTGTGGGCTTGGATACTTGTTTTTCCCACTTTTTAACTACCTCGTTAGTTTTATAGATTTCCTTTAAACGATTAGTGACTCCATCTTTTACACCCAGTGTGTCTAGTATTCCCCACAAGTCCTCTTGAACCACGCTATTGTACGCTCCCTTGAATTTCTGCAGGCCGGTAGGAAGCTTCACAGCGCAGCGCCTGATCTTGTGAAACGGCGCAGCCATGCAGGCAGGGCATTCAATTCCCTCCCTATTTTTTGTATACTACTGTCCTTGTGTACATCGTAGAACACATAACAGTAATGATAGCAAACAGATCATTGATTTGGGTAGGCTTGGTGTTTTTATTTAAAATGGAACAACGAGGAAGCTGCTGAAGCTCGTGCCTGTATACAGCTGCTTTATATGGAGATGAAAATTTAACGAAAAAAAAATGTAATGATAAACAGTAGGCTCATAACAAACAACATTTCTCTGAGGGTGCATGGAATATATGTCCCATGCAAGGCTATGCATTGCAGTCCTTACTGCATTAATTATATACACGTACTGCAGGGCATGCAAGTGTATGCAGACACACGCTGACGAAATGACATTTTTTGCTACATACAAACGTGCACCGCACCAATTAAGACGCACGTGTTTGTATAGTCAGGGAACACTCGTGAATATTGATGAAATCACACAGCTCGCTTACAGTATAAAACAAACACAATTGCGAACAATAAAATGCGACGCTGTTTAAAGAGGCGGACCCAGGTTACGAGGATCAGTATGGCATACACACCACGTGTCAAGCTTTTGCAACATCTAAAGAGACTAAATATGGAAAGTTGCCTTTGTAAGTTAACATGACAGTACCAAATGGAGAAGCCACACGAGAGAACAATTCATCGTGGGCTAAAGAATGTGTTTTAAATATTATACACAGCTTTGCAAGATAATATCGACGAGTTTTACTCGTCTAGGTGTGGGAGGTGTAGGCCTGATAAAATGCGATGTTGCTTCAGAGCCTTTCTTTCGTAATATTGCAATTTTATTCAACTCTTTCAAACGCGGCACCGTAAATTTCTACTGGGTGCTCGAACACGGCAAGCAGGTCGCGGGGCAAAATCTTTGTAACATTCTATTACCGAAACAGCGATACTAGCAATGCTTGAGCTGCAGTTGCTGTTTTCTAAATTGTAACCTCCTCAATCTCATCACTGTGATCAGGAAACAGAGAGGAAAAGTACAGCAGTAGTACGTAGAGAAATATTCAATTTCAAGCCCTTTAGCAATATCATCTAAACAAATTGCCAGTTCACTGTTGAATTCTCGATGGAAACAAACAGCTGATCAGGGACGCAAGCTTGGCTTGGCACTGGCTTGGCCGTTCATACAGAGCCAAAAGCCGCTGCAGGAAACTGAATTGCGGATCGTATTGAGACAAAATATTTTATACATTTTTGTTTTCTTTGTTTCATTTCTCTAATTGCTCTTGTGATGGCGTGGACCGCGCTTAGTGATCTAATGTACCGGCGCACTGTTTTTAAGTTTAGTATGGTGCACGATAATACATGATTGCGTGCTTTAATTTAAAAAGGTTCGCGAGTATGGCAGCAACACTGCAATGTCGGGAAGAGTCACGGGGAAGAGGATAGTAGTAGAACCAGTAGCAGCTGCATGCCCGGGTGGAGCGGCTGATGCCCAGATGGAGGAATGTCAACCCGATGCCTTTTGTGTTGGCCGTTCTGGCAGTTCCGCCGACTTTATAGAAAGAGACGACCCCGTCGCTTGTCCTCTTCTCTTTTCCTTCGGGCATCAGCGACAACATTGACGGACGACGTGTTCGACTTCACCGTGCACGTGAGTATAGGTTGGTTTTTCATTCGAGTGAATTCTTGTTCAGATTTGCAACTTGTCGACTTCATCCTGATCACCTGTCACCGGCAATAAGTCACATACGTGTGATATTTAGGTGAAATAAATGATAATGCACATTTTCTGCTCCATTTGCGTGACTTAGCTACACCAGGACATGAGGTAAAGCCTTTGTCGCCTAGCCACTAGCAGGCAAGATCGATCACTCGCATCCTTCAGTTCACGAATCAACGCGCCTGTCTTAAAATTAGTAAGCTGCTCGCAAAGAAATCTTACCGAGGCAATTTTGTTTTCTGTGAACAATGCACCGTAGATTTGTCTTGAATAACAAAAAAAAAACTTGAAAAATAAATGTCGCGACCTTTTAGAAAACGCCGTGTCTAAGAGCTAGACGCGGCATTTTGTAAAAGGTTCATTAAATTCAGTATGTTTTCGTAGTTTCTGCTTGAAATTATTATTGTCTATGAATTTCATGGCCCAATCTTTTGCTTTGGCTGAAAATCTCGGCGGCAAAAACTTTGTTCAGTCTCCCTTTAAGGGCAGGTGTAGATGCCATCATTTCAGTCGCAAATCTTTTTGCTAGTCGGTCGGCTGGTTAACAATAAGGGTACTAACTAGAGTTCCAGATTTCATCAGCAACACATCGTCATGGCTTCATCAGATGCTGCATTTTATACATTCTATCCTCGTTTTTAAATAGGTGTACCGTATGGTCCACTGTTACAGGAAACAAGCGAGCTCATGGACAGTGAGCCATGTGGTGCTAACTGGCAGCGAGGCTTGTGAATGGGACGCATGCGCATAGAATCGGGGTGCGCCCAGTTTTGTCTGCCATTTCTCCGCCTGCACGCATGACAGCATTGGAAAGCGCATCCGTATTTTAGCTGCGCAATTTATCTAGCCCAGTGCCTCCTGCTTCAGGGATTTCCTGTGAGTACAAAAAATGCATGATTTTAATCGTTGCTGCAGTGTTTTGCAAGTTGTCACCGTAAAGCACATCATATTTTTCACATAATGCTCGCTGCAACTAGCAAGTTTCGATGACTCAAAATGCTGTTCAGGTCTGATGTAGCAAACATTTTAAGCTCGTCCTCGTGACCATGAAATATTGGTTTATTAAATAATGGAAGGAAGAGTTGGTATCAGTTGATTTACAGTGTGAAAATGAAAAGTGCGAAGGACCGTGCCTCGCAAGTAAGCCCCGAGAGCATGAGCAGAGAAGTAGCAGATGAGGATGCTCATGCGCTGCATTTCCAAATCTCACCAGCACTAATGCTTGACAGACTGCTGGCCACGCACTAGCGTGTTCTTTCTGAAACAGGACTTTGGCCCTGTAAGCAAGTTCTTGAAGGGCATAAGTAAAACGTAGAATGGGCCCCCTAAATGCACCCATCCTTGAACCATTGGGCTTATGAATTAGTGCCTTTTTCAAAATACAACTATTCTGAGCTATGAATTGTGACAGAACAGTGCACGAAGTTTATAAATGGGAAAAAAGTCTTTAAATGTCCCCTTTATACATAGTGTTCTTGTGATGTCACTTCTGCCGTTGTCGCCCTCTCCCGCCATGCCCGGGTAACTCCCTGGGTACCTACGGCAGTTCACGTGCTGCAGTGCGGTTTGTTGGGGGCTCGTCATCTGTTGCTGTGAACGATGTGGAAGCATTGTGGTTTTTTGTTGTCTTACTTTAACGAGCTCATTGGATTAGGAAGGCCTCGCTCGTTCACTCGATACAAGACCAGATAATCAAGATGTGCGACACATATACCAGTCACGGCGTACACCGGCTGCCCGCCACAACCTATGAGGGCCTATTATCTTGCTTTCACTACAAATTGCCTGGCCCGAAAACAAGTGAACAAGTGAAAGCTCAAAATCTTTCGAGCCGCAATTTTAAGAGTGGATGTGCGAAGCGCAGCTGCTCCCATCGAAAACTAGTCGTGCAGAGCTAGGCAAGTTTACAAGAGATATAATATTATGAATATATTGTCACGGCCTATGCCACCAAAGTAGCAATGCCCCCCCCCCCCCCCCCCAAGTGTTTTAAACAGTGCTGATGTTGAGCTTGAGCCTCTTTGATTGCAATTTGTGGAAATAGTCGAGGAAAATATTATACAAGGCAGATAGCGACTTTGCGTGGTGTGTGCCGCAGTAATGCCAGTCATCACTTTATTTTTCGCGTATGCTTTAACACACTTTTCACTTTGTATTTTGCTTTTGTTGTACGCTAATGTACAGTGGAGTCACTGAACATGATAGAGACCGTGTATGGAATTAATTGACTAATTCAAAAAAATCCTGACGCCCAACTTGAACCAATCGGCTATACTTCAAGGTGAACTAATATTGTTTCCCATTCTTTATAGTTTGTTTCAATGAAATACCAAATCTCCTCGATCGCCATCACGATTTTAACCGCCTTCCTCGCCATCATGATTTTAACTGCGGACAAGTTTGTATGTACAGTATCTTGGTAAGCTATATCTGTTTGCAGGTAAATACTTGGCTATGGCACTTACCCGTAATGAAGTTGCACCTGAAGATGCAAATATTGCAAAGTTTCTTCAAGTAGCTTTTGTTAATCTGCACCAGCCAATTACGCTGGTACTTTTAGGAAAATCGGAATTCGGAATGTGCGTTCTCAATTTCAGGTTATAACTTTCAGCGAAGAAACACCCTAAGCTCTGCTCCCTCTGCGTGGACTACTAAATCAACTTGCCTCACTAGCAGCTCATAATTTCTCAAACTTGCATCGTGAGGCAAAACTAAACGGGTGCAAGCACGAGGAGACAACATGGCAGTTGTAGGCGATAGATTCGGTTGGTGCCCGGGCATGTTGGCGGCGCATTTCGGAAGTGACGAAAAGGCGCTGCGAGATGCACGTGCACACTTTGTATAGTTGCTGTATTGGACAGCAAACTTTTTTTCTTATCTGAGCAGTTTTACCAAAGGAAGCTTCATCATATGGCGTGATAAATGAAGCGAATCCACAGGTTGAACCACATCATAGCCTCGCTGTGCTTTTGTACTTTTTTTAGCTCGCAAAATTTATTTGTACATATAAGTGACAACTTGCCAGTAATAAGGCAGCACTTGTTTCTTTACCATATGATCATCTCCGGTGTGCTGCTGCCTCAATATTTCAAATTCGAAGCATTTACACCATTGTATGCTAACTTTTCCTTCAAAGTGAGACAAGCCACATGTGTATCGTAGATCAATAAGCATGCCAGTTTTACGTACTTGCAAGGTAAACATCAGAAATGCACAGTTGATCAAAAATACTAGTTTAATGGTGCATCTACATAGCAAAGCACCTGTGGCACCTCGGGAACAAGATAATGCCACGTATGTTACAAGAGATAATTAAAAAAGACAGGGGACGTTCCGTGAACAAATAGAAACAAAAATAAAATTGCACGTGGCAGCGAGCGAAGGCGGCAAGGGGGGGGGGAGCCCGTGGGACTTCAGCGGATGAACGTAAGGTGTGTGTTTAATATGTGGAAGAAAAAAAAAATTCAAAATTTTGGCGACTGAAGTGAGGGTGACTTAGTGAGTGCGCTCATGACGAGAGTAAACACGGTTATTATTTTTTTTTTTTTTCAAATCTCTTTTGAAAGCCACAAAAAATCTGTATGTGGTGCAGCCTAACAGAAGGTCCGTGAAGGCAAATTATGAATTCGTCGTTGTACAAAGGCCTTTTTTTTTTTTTTTTCTTCATGCGCATCATTCCCGCCGCGGTGGTCTAGTGGCTAAGGTACTCGGCTGCTGACCCGCAGGGCGTGAGTTCGAATCCCGGCTGCGGCGGCTGCATTTCTGATGGAGGCGGGAATGTTGTGGGCCCGTGTGCTCAGATTTAGGTGCACGTTAAAGAACCCCAGGTGGTCTAAATTTCCGGAGCCCTCCACTACGGCGTCTATCATAATCATATAGTGGTTTTGGGACTTAAACCCCACATATCAATCAATCAATCATGCGCACCATAAATAGTGCTCAAAATTTAATTGCATATGTTGTTTTCATCCTCGCTGTATTCCGTGCTGTTTATGATGTAAAAAAAAAAAAAGTAGCACGCTGAAGTGGTGCTGTTTTTGGGCAACAGTTGAAAATGGCGGGGTGCATGAATGCGGAATACTGCCGCTTACACTCAAATCACTCTTGTGGTCACCTCCCACTGTTTGCAGCATGTGTTGTGTATACACAGCTGCATATTTCCTAGCTAGAAAAATTTGATTTTAGGTGTTTCACGCCATTTTCCATGTAACTATTCCACAATTGCACACACTGATCAGCAGGCTTTCAATTGCGCTGAAGGACACAGGTGCCATAAAATTCATAGTCGATTCTTTCAAGAAACCGTATGTAAAGGCTGAAGCTTCATGCGTACATACACACACACATACCATATTGTTTTTTGTACTTTATGAAAGCTGCGAAGGTCTCATGTGCCTCCAAGTGTAACCTGTCTTATTTATTCTCCATCACCATAAAAGTTTTGTGAGTTTCAAATAAAAGTACTTTGCGTATGGCCACTTTTGGGTAATTTTTTTGTGTAGGTGTTATTTGAGCAGCCTACAGTGTTTACTTTATAAGCCTGTATGTATATGTTGCATTATAAGGATGCAGAATGTGTGTAGCTGTACAATATAGATGAAGTGTAAAAATTGTGTCTATTGTAGTGTTCTTGCAACCAATCTTACCCCCGTATTCTAGAACGTCCCTCCACTCAACGCTTCACCTTCACTTGAGATGGCTGATGGGAGCGCCGTCTCTAAGCAGAGAAAATTGCTGCATGTCAGCAATAATCTGCTGTGATTCTCGAGTAGCGCAGCGTCGCTTTCAAACGAGCAGCGGCACAGTGCTCAACTCTGTCAAGTGAAGGGTGAAAGTCGAGTCGGGGAGCGTTTATGAATATGGGGGTTAGTTTTGTTGTCTTGTTAACCTGCCATTAACACTGGATTGATGCTACTTTGCTCTAGCTGTACAGTGCTCTCCAAGGCTCAAGGAGGCACCGCACGGGGAAGGCTCGGAGCAAATCATGCGTGAGTTTCCTTTCATTGTTACACTATGCATGTAATAAGTGATAGACTTTAATGTATGCTATTTGTATTGTGCAAGTTTTTGGGGACATACAACTTCCAACACTTATATGTTCTGACGAAAATCACGCAAGAATGAGAGAAGCTTGTGCAAAAATTATGCAAGAGTGTAAGAAGCTTTTGCAGAAGTCTGTGAAATGAAGTTTTGAAGTTTTGTGGCAATGTGTCATTGTACAGTGGTGAACAGTCTTGCTCAGCATGCTTGACTGCAGGGCTCCCGGCTGCACAGGCGCATCTACGGAGTGCCTGATGCATGATGGGCCAAATGTCAGCCTGCACACTGGTGCCTCTTATCCCCGTTTGTCTGTTACATCAGTGTCTCTTGTAAAGGGTATCAACTGTGCTACCTTTTTTTTTTTCGAATGTAATGAGTTCTTTTTCCAGATTATTGTTGTTTTAAGGTAGAGCCTCACATTTCTATCAAATACTGAAGATTCCATTTTTCCTTCTAGATGCTATAAAGTCACTCCTTGTGTTACAATAGAGTGAACACTGTTATGAGAAAAGCTACTTTATGGAGTTAACTCACTCCATATTGACTTAACACACAGAATTGGTGAAAACTACACTCCATTCCAGCTGCATTAGGAATAATATTTATTTGCATACTTCTGTTTCTTTTGTTTGTTTGTTGGCTGGAGGTTTGGAGTATAGGGTGGCCAGAGGGCACTGTGTAGTCTTTCTTCATCTTCCCAATTTTGTGAACATCAATTGATAGCCGTATGGGAAGCAGCCAGCATGCTGAAACAGCGGTGCAAGCATGCAAGATGTTCACCATTGCATGCAGTCAGTTGCTGTGAGCAACCTACTGCATACAATTAACTGCGAGTGGTGAACTAACGCTGCACTATGTGTGCCTCCTGCAAAGCTGCAATGGTAAAGTGCCACAATCGTATAGTAACATGGATAATATCGCAATTTGTTTGTTGAATAATTTTGCAACAGAATCAATGGAGTTTTGGATAAATTTGTGTATCTGCCTGGTTCATCAAAGCTACAGAGTCAAATGCGGTATATACTCGCGTATTATGTGTACTTTTTTTGTCAATCCGGACATGTGCGAAGCTAGTAGGAATCGCTGGCCTAAAAGCTCAACTGGGAATATATGTTGCAGGCGCTGTCACAGCTGTCTCAAAGCGGATTGTCATTTGTTTGCTAAGCCTGTTCAAATGCCCCCATTTTCTTGAAGTTCTTCCGAACAGTGCTCACAAAAACCAGTTCCCACGACAGGGTTATACCAGAGAACATAAGTACTCTCCAATAATTGTCGGGAACCCAACGTAAAGTAAGATGCAGACAAGGAAGCGCGATGCCAACACAGTGCTGTGTGTGTCGCCCTTCATGTGTGTGTGTGTCCATTCCTTGTCCCAGTCTTCTATTGCGTTGTGTTCCCTCCGATATCTAACCAACACACCCAAGCTTCTATGCTAAGTCTTATTCAACGCACTTTTCTGCTGGCTCCCATACTGAATATTGCATGTCGAAGAACTCCACGCTGAGGTGCTTAGCGGTAGCACGGTTTCAGTTTTCTTCGGTAAGCTTTATAACAGCAATCTGCCTCGTATATAATTATTGTAGCCTATCACAAGGAACGGTAAAAACGCAATGGCCAGATGGCGAAACCGAAAAAAAAAAATGAGTGCGAAAACCTGCCTCATCTAGTTGATGTGACAGGTCCTTGCACGCGTTCAACATCTGTGCTGTGTCTCGGGAATACATTCTTGCCGTGGAAGAGGTGGGAAGATAGGAGGCAAACCTTTAGGCATTTCGGACTACACATAAACAGGTTTCAGTTTTCAAGTTCGATATTCTAGGGAAAGCATAAAAGTTCATGGAAGAAGGGACCTTGCACTCAGTCCATTTTGTGTAAGACTGCACTCGCCTGCTCGACAAGAGATGTGCCTGACCAGAGCATCATGAAGTCAAATGTGTCTGTGTGTGTGCTGGCAAGGTGGCTCGGGCTGGTTGGGGAGGGCAAAGTATGCGAGCAAAAAGTTTCTTGTAGTAAAGCAGGCTGGCTAATTATACTGGTGAGCAAATTATGTGAGGATGCAAATTGTGCGAGTAAATATGGTATGTACTCTTGTATGTTTCAGCTCTATTGCTACGGATCCTGCGGATCCAACTTGGCATCCGGCAGCAACAAAGACAGGTTCTGCAGGAGGTGCGACAGCTGAAGCACAAGGTACGGCTCTTGTCCGTGCCTCAGCACGCCCAGCCAGCACAGCGCCCCTCTGACCTTCCCCGGCTGCCTGCTGGTACAATTGGAGAAGTGGAGGCAGCAGAGGCAGCTACGCAGAGTAAAGCTGTGGCTGCGGCTTTGGTGTATATTTCTTGATTTTTAATATGCCTATGTAACATGCAGAAATTTAGTACTGCTTTAAGATACTGTGTTTCGGGAAACAAACTAGTCAGGTTATCTCATGAGCCACTGTACTACAGTCGAATATGAATAATTCGTACTCAAAGAGGCCAGAAAATTTGTTCAAATTAAAAGTAGTTCAAAATAATGAAAGTTACCGTAATTACTTGAATCTAACACGCACCTTTTTTCCGGTTAAGAGAGTTCATAAATCGCATGTGCGTTAGAATCGAGTACGAAAAAAAAAAATGAATATGGTCATTCTATATCCATCGCCACTTACAAAATGGCCGCCCCCTACGTGCGTCGGCATGGCGCGTCGGTCATTTCTGCCTATGTGTTTCCCATGCGCGGCACTTCATACGTGTGCTGAGGAGTTCGTCATCTTGTAGTACATTAGCATCGACGGCATGGTAGGGCCGACTCCAAAAACTCGATGAGTGCACCACAATGCTGCTTCTAAAAGAAAAGTCGTCGCATGTGCCGGAACGGACAGAAATCGGGCCGCATCGCAGTCATTCGGAGTTCCCGAAACGTGCGTGCGGGACTGGCGGAAACAAAAGCAGAATATTGTCGACAGCAAAGATTCACGCAAAGGCTTCAGTGGACCACAGCAGGGTCGGTTTCCACAAATTGAACAGCTGCTCGGCGAGTATGTGAATAAGCAGTGAGCGGCACAGCGGCCCGTGACGACAGAACTGCTCCAAGTGCAGGCTATGCAGTTAGCCTTAGAAAAAGGGCTAATGCAGAGCCATTTTAAAGCGAGCAGGTGCTGGCTAACGAACTTTATGAAGAGAAAAGGCTTTTCCCTCCGAAGGCGAACGGGCATATGCCAGAAGTTGCCGGAGGAGTACGAAGAAAAGCTTCAGAGTCTTCAGAGGTTCCTCCTAAACTTGCGGCACAACAACGGCTACCTGCTTGGGCAAATCGGGAATGCCGATCACACGCCTCTTTACTTCGACATGCCTGGTACCACAACCGTCTAGGAGAAGGGGGCGAAGCAAGTTTGTGTACTGACATCGGGCCACGGTAAAACTAGAGTGACAGCAATGCTCTGTTGCACGTCAGATAGGCATAAACTTCCCCTGTTTCATATTTAAACAGAAGACGCTCTCAAAAAGAGTCGTTTTCGCGAGTGGTGTGATCAAGCGGGCCAACGAGAAAAAAGGGTGCGCGTTGCAACCGATGTCTTAGTTTTTTTTTTTTTTTTTGTCGTGGAAACCGGGCGCGCGTTACAATCGAGGGCGCGATAGAATAGAGTAAATACGGTAAACGAGCGGAGGGCTCACCATGCAGTGATGCATGTGCATGGAGAAGTTTTATTCACAAATTACAGGACATCCGTCATTAATTAAAGTAGTCAATACATGTCTGTACACGTTGGCCTTGCTACGAGTCAACAAGTTTTGCGTGCAGTTTGCAAAGCATTTGTACTTCGGCTTCAGTATTCTCCTGGCAAAAGAAGTTGCGCGCGGCAATGTCCAGTGCTGACACTCTTCGAAGACAACTGTGTTTCCACTGTTACCATCTGCGCTGCAGCCGGAGCGTGGCCAGCGCATGATGAGAATGGAGGAGCGTCTCCACCTGGAGAAAAGCAGATCGGCATTCGAGAAAGAAACACTCCGCGGCAGCTTTTTTTTTTTCTCTCTTCATGCGCGGTGTTGAAAGGAGAAGAGTCTCTTCTCTACATAGCCGGAACGAAAAACAGGGAAGCGTGACACCGGCGCGTTGCAGATCGGCATGAGAGAGCCAACTCTCTGCGACAGCTTTTTTTCCCCTCTTTCTCTTCATGCGCAGTGTTAAGAGGAGAAGGGTCTCTACGTGGCAGGGACGGAAAAAGCCGAAGCGGGGCACAGGAATGTCGCAGATTGGCATTTGGCAAACATTCCACCGCAGTCTTTTCTTTCCTTTTCTTCATTTTCTTCTTCAAGCACAGCGATGAGGTGTCTGAAGTGCCACCGCAGGATCGGGCGGGGTGCTGAGAGCGTTTTCGGAGCGCGGTATAGCTTTGATAGGACCACAGCGTCAGTTCGAATTAAGTGTGTTGGAATTAATGAGATTCGACTGTATTTACTATAGTCTGTGAAGTCCGAGTGAACTGTCCTAAGCTAGCAGACGATGTAGGCGGCATCGTGTGTTTGATGGGCAGTGACTAGCAATAGCCTGCTTAAAACAGACATTCAGTAATTTTGTTCATTTATCACCCTATTTCGTGTCCGCTGCGGCTCTCTCTACTTTGAGCTACAGTTCACCCTGCCTTGTGTTAGCCGATTTCTTACTTTTTTAAAAATCTAACATGCACCCAATTTCGCAGTGTGAAGAAAAATGCACCTTTGTTTATTGTAATGAGATTTCTATAGCGACATGCCTCTTTGTTGGCTATCACAGAAAAATATAAACAGCAAATGGTGCGACCATCTAGTGCGACCTTTATTTTTCTATCAGTTTCATCTATGACCAAGATTTGGTCGCTCTAAGGTTGCCTCTTAGTACGCCTTGATCATGTTCATTTATCTTGTTGTTCTCTGCTTACAATGCATTGATTAAAAACATGTCCCAGCTTCTTTTTGAATTCCACATATTTTATCGTTTTTCACCTGTAGAAGCTACTCCTGGTCAACATTCAGGCAAAGACATTGTAACCTCGAAGAAACGTGTATTGGAATTTGAGCGCTGTACAAAGTAATTATACTATTTCATAGCTAGAATCAATATTTATTAAGGGTTATAACAGTGTTGTATTTGATTTCATAACAGCGAAACTGCATTCAGAGAAGGACTCTGAAAGGTTCTCACACTGAGTGTGAGAGGGCTGATGTGGAAACCATTTTAGGTCAAGTGAGTTGAAGTTAGCGTAAAAAAACAATGAAATGTTGTGATGCCCAAAAATTCACGTTGTTGTTTTCAGTGTCCTCTTCTTGCAGATTTTTATCATGAAAACATTTCGATGTGCTGTTGCGTTCACCCCATCTATGCTTCTTGCATTTTTTTACAGTGCAAGCACCTCCTGCAGATTGGGGGACGTGGCCTCCGAGAAATTGGTGTGAATGCCATGAAGGCTGTATTGGTACATGACGTGCAAGTGCTGTACAGCCTTCATGGCATAAAAGGGAAAAGGGCCTTTGTGAACCTGAGGCTCTGTAGATTAGTGACAGGTTAGACTTGTTCATTGTTTTATGTGTGTGTACCCTTGTGTATTCTCTGCACTGCAGTGCTTCATGTGTACTATGGTATTTCTGTTCTTGTATGCAGATGTCATCTGCCAAAAAGCAGGGTGCGACCAGGCGGAGGCCCTCAACTTTATTAAGAGGTGGCTGCCAGGGTCTGGTGATCGCTGTGGGGGCAGGAAGCGGCGCTTCAGAGAAGCATTTGTTGTGGAGCAGCCCGATGATCCCCACTCTCAGAGTGCAGATTATCGGCTGCTCGCGGCAGCTGGCTTCCTGCCCAGCCACAGCAGCCAGGGCCTTGACAGCACCACTGTCACTGTGCCCCCAACGCAACCTGACCTGCAGTAGAGCGGGCCTTTTTTAGTTGTGTATATATATTTTTCAATGTATACATTTTTTGTTGTACCAAATAAATAAAAAAAACGCAGAATAAATAGTCTGCAGACTGTCGGTGGTGCACTGTTCGGCTAGCTTATGCTGATTCGGAAGCACCATCACCATGTTTTAGTTACAAAAAAATGCTCTAAACTATGAATATTCTCGATTACCATGTGGGGGACTTATGTGGGGATTGCAAGTGGGGGACATACGCTTTCAACATTTACTTCCTAATGACTTTTTTCGATCTGCTGTACCAAATACCAGTACCAAATAAAGCACTCGCTATTGCAAAAGATAAATTGGTAAAAAAATAAACTACACTTCTAGTGTTAGCAAAGGGAATGAGGTATAAAAGATAAAATAGATCGAGTAACTGCTTTCAGTTCTCAGCATTCAATTTTCTGTTGACCCAAGTATACAGGGCTGCAAAGCTACAAGAGCGGGTCATCGAGGCATATTGTTTAAATCTTCCGGTAAGAAAAATTCCCTACTAATAATGGTTACATAATGGCAAGCCAATCAGTAGTAGCCAATATTCGTCGTGCAGGAAACATCGGTGTAATAACGGCATTTGATTGGCTGCAATGTGGCCCTGGATTGGTCCAATGTCGGTCGTACATCCGTAGCCAATATTCGTCGTGCGGCAAACATCGGCGTAAAAATGGCATGTGATTGGCTGAAATATGGCCCAATGTTGGCCGAACATTGGCAGCTTTGTCGGCAATACGATGGGGCTTCGTCGGCCCAATGTTGGTTGCATACTGGCTAAAACATCGGCAAAACGTCGGCCCATCATTGGCTTGAACGTCGGCCCGACATTGGAAGAAGTTGCACTTCCGACGTCGGCCCGACGTCGGTGCCGATGTTAGCCGATGTTGGTCCAAGATTGGTCCAACGGCGGCGTGCTGCCTGGGTAGTGTTTTCAGTTGTATACAATCACAGTGGTTTAAGCTTTGTATTCCTGGATGAATAACAATTGGTTTTGAGAAATGATGTACATGCAAACATATACGGGTTTTCGCACATATAACTTTAGCGAATACTTAAAAAACCAATACAATGATCAGAAATACAATAAGCTAAAAACGAAGACAAAACTGAGTCAAAACACACAAAAAACAAAAGAGCATATGCATAATTATGGCTAATGACACAGCTGGATCACTTTATGCCAAATGTCCCAGCCATTTCGGCAACCATCTCAAATGTATTCGAAAAACTCGTGCTGCATTGAAAATAGTGAACTTCTGGAATATTTAGGAGAGGAAAAATATTTGGTCACGTGGCTGCCCTCTGAAATTCCTGGATGCCGTCTATGTGTTGTATGTGAAAAATTTTATTTTAAAAGCACCGCTCCTTCTTTCCATACGAAACTCGGTCTACGTGTTACGCAACAAGAGCTTAATCTGGGAGAGTTGGTTCATCGTGGTTGTGTGCTAGTCACAGCGTGACAACTTTAGGAAGAGACAGAAAGGACAAGAAAGAGCACCGACTGTCAAGTGAATTTAATGAATGTGCTACGAGCGCTTTCATATGGAGTACAAGAACCGTGTTCATGCGCGACGACACGTGTGAGCACTACAAAATAGTTTTAACTGTGAAAAGAATACTCCCTCCCGGAAAGGATAAGTGAACGTGTAGTGATGCACTGATCATTGGTTTACCTGATAAAAAATACTTCTACAAACGTTAAATTGGCATTAAGTAAACCTATTCTCGTGACGAATGGGGCAAGATTGACTATTCTTGTTGCTTTTTAGTACACACACTTTTGAAAGCTTGCAAAGGGTGGAAAACAACACGCTAATATCATATCTGCTGGCTATTTTTTAATTGTGAGACACGTGATGTGGTATAACATGCAAAGGTTTTGGTCATTGTTTTTTGTTGGTCCTGTCTTCTTTAACTTTACTTTCTCCAGGAGGGTTTTGCAAACGGGTGTGATGATTCTTTTGGGATACCCAGCAACTTTTAGTCTTTTAATCTGGTTTTTAAACCTGACCTCACCCTTGTGCTAACATGACTTCTGAAGGGTGGCCTGAGTACATGTGTTATCAATTCCTATTTCTACTAATTTTGAATGCCCACTATGAAAAGGCAGAACATTCTTAGCACTTCTGGGCTGATAGCACCAGCCAATACCCCAACAGCATCATCACAGTTGTTTGCGAAACCCTCCTGCAGAAAGTAAAGTTAAAGGAAACAGTACCAAAAGAAAAAAAGAACGACCAATCACTTTTGCATGTCACAGGTACTACGTACATAAGGTGTCTCACAATTTTAGGAAAAGAGCCAGCAGATATGACATCGTTGTTTTCCACTCCTTGCAAGTTTTCAAAAGTGCATGTACTTACAGCAACAGGAATAGTCAATCTTGCACCATTCGTCACTATAATAGGTTTACTGAATGCCAATCTAATGTGTATAAGATGCCGCTAACATGTGGAAAAGTAAACATAGGACAAACTGGGCAATGCTTCAATGATCAAGCAAGACAGCATGCTTTAAATGTTAAGAAAAGCTATGGTAGTCTCATGGCAGGGCACCGTAAAGAATGTAAGTGTAGTCCTAGGTTTCATAAAACACGGTTTTTGAAAAAAAAAGCAAGCAGAAAAAAGAGATTTTAGAAGTCTTTATCAGGAAGGCCAAGGATCAATGCATCAGTACACCTTCACTTATCTTTTCTGAAAGAGAGTATTCTTTTCTCGGTTAAAATTATTTTGTCATGGTCACATATGTGTTGTTGCAGATGAGCCCTGGTCTTGTGCTTAGTATAAAAACGCTCGTAGCACCTTCAATAAAATTCAGTTGACAGCGCTCTTTCCTGTCCTTTTTGCGATATGATTTTTATTTCAGAAAAAATTTCATTTTCTTACAATTTAGGTATAATGATAAGTTTTCATTGTATCACAACATGGAGCAAATTGCATCTCAATACGGACAAAAATCACAGTTTTGTGAAATTTGTGATATTTTCTCATATATTTCGGCAGCTTGAGATGTCTAAAGATATTTTTTCCTCAAAATATACCTTCTGTGGGGTAAGTATTCACTGCTCAGATATTCATACAAACTGCAATATTGCAATAAAAAATGCAAACATAACACATTTTGGCTTTATTCTTGGAAGCGAATGTGGCAAAAAAATTGCACTATTATTATTGAGCTTCAAATACCTTATAGAAGCACATTTACTTAACAGGTAGACCGAATTTGCTTTAGAAAAAATAAGCGGTAGTTTTAAAACGAAATTTTCCACAAACAGCACACAGACGGCATTATGCCAGGAAGTTATAAGCCAGCCACATGAACAAAAATTTTTTTCTCGCTGAAATATTCTAGCAGTTCACTGTTTTCAACGCAGTAAGTCAGCGCTTTTTTTTTCAAATACAATTCAGATGGTCGCCAAAGTGGCTGGGACGTTTGGCATGGAATGGTCCAGCTATATTTCAACAAAATAACTTACACAAATAACAATGTTTGTTCATCTACCATGACCACACTAAAAAAAGATGTTCAGGCATTGTGACACTAAAATTTTCAGCGTCGTACTGCCTGAACAACTTCTTTGATAAACTCCAAACTCACGCCGAGAAAAAGCCGCTCAATCACGGTGGATGTTAAAGGCCTTGCGGCCGTAGAGAATGTTGAAAATAAAAAAAATCAACTCATCAGTGCTGTCGCTCCCTCTTCGTCATTACTGACACGGAAGATTTTTCGGTTATCCATGTGGAGGTTCAGGAAGTAGGCTTGCTCTAGGCTGGGTCCGGGGGGTAGACTACGCAGGACGTCAGCGGCACCCTCTCATCCTGTAATAAGAGCAAATATGACTTCTCATAAAAGGATGTACGTGCTGTTCTCGCAGCACCATATATAAAGAATGTGTAGTGTGTATCCTTCGAAATGGCGTGTAATTGACATTACACTGAACTCGAAGCATACAACCCATACATTCCAATAATATCGTATGATAAAAATAAGAGTTTTCCAGCATACAGCAAATTCCCGAAATGAGGTGAAGTGTAAGACTACAGCTCAAAAATGGCACTTACGAAAGCCTGAACTCACCTAAGAATCAAATTCCTTCTAGGGCAGTGAGCCAGTGTGAAAAACAATTCCTAAAGTACAACGTTCAGATCACGTAACATTAATCAAAATGCACAAGAAACTTACCTTTTCATGTACAAACAGTGAAGACATCTCTGCTTTCTCTTTTACATGAGAACAAATGATCTCGGGCGTGGCACTAGCGAAGAGGTCCGCAAAAAGAAAGTAAAAGATTTACTGACTTTAATCACGCCTCTAACAATCTGAGGAATTGTTACAAGTCACCAATCAGTGCAATTCTGACTGCCTCTATAAGGGCATCAAAAATGAACAATTTTCTCGTTCTTTCTTCTCTCACAAGACGCTCCGTCAATGGAATCTAATCCAAATTTGACGCTGTGCTTCCTATTTGCCTGCTTTCTAGACGTAGGGCTGCGAACATGTGTTTTGGGCACCTAATCTAGCACAGAAATTCGTCATCTATAATTCAATCATCTTAATTCCTTGTAATTTGATAAAATATGTGATAGCTCGTCCAGTTTTTAAAGAGTTGCGGGCCTGCAATAGGCACTGCCTTGCACGTATGAAAGTACTTCTTTTTTTAAAAAAAATTCAAAGCTTGCTTTCAGAAAAAGCGTCTGGCATATTTCGACAACCAAGCCCATCCTCTGATGGCAATCAGGGGCACGCTATTAGCGATTATTGACTACGGGATTTACAAACGTAACCTTTGCCTTAATACTCAGTTAAACACAATCACGCAAGTAAGAGCGCTCGAACGACACCAACGCGCGCGGACGCCGTCTACGTTGCAGCAGCCATGGCTTATGCTGGAGCTACCGCACATAGCTCCAACAGTCACGTATACTCTCTCGATTCTGTTATAACGCCGAACATTATCGCAGATGAAAGCGAAGCACGAAAGCAGCAAACAGAAACGAGGGAAAACAACGCACGGCGATGGCCACAGCAACGCGCCTTTGGAAGTCTGCTAGATCTTTCCCTGTTGCTGGTGGCACTTGTCCTAAATAGCTTAAAAGACCGAGGCGCATGTGCTGGGAGCATCGCGACATATCAGCACCTCCAACTATACCGTCTTTAAGCAAAAAAAAAAGCCATTTCGTACAGTGCGCCACAGTACATTTTTGCTTTTTCTTTCTTTTTTTGCGGTTACACCTACAGAAGCACGTTGCACATTTGAGTATTAATAGAAATGTTATTACGATGTAGCCCAAAGCACATCTTAAAACAATATCAATCACTTTGTGCAGTGTAGAGACAATGTGCGATCAGCAACTAATCCCGCCCTTGTTAAGTGATCACATCACTCACTGTATGAGTGATGCAGGCACTTACACAACATCGCGCATAGCCGTGTGAACTCGTAAAGTCACATGTTTAATCAGGCATCTGCAACAGGCCCGCGAACGCATGCTGTTGTAAATGGCTGGCAGCCTACTTCGGCAGAGCTGCTGCAGGCGCCCAGCTAGCGCTGTATGATTACTATTTACGAAAACAGTACACTCACCCTTAACAGGCCCACGTTGTCCGTGTCCGCCACTCCATGAATATTCCTTAATCCGAGCGTCACTTCGAACACGGTGTCATGCGTGACCACCATTGAATATGCGCCTGTTCGCTAGAACACACACAGCGACCAAGACCCCAGACCAACGCAACGCATTTGAAAGACGATGAGACAGAGAGAGCGACGTTGAGAGAGAGAAGGAGGAGGCACTGGCGGCGGCGTTGCAGCTGTGGACGCAGGTGTTCGGTGACGCAACTATTCGCTTATCCACGCCGCCGTCGTGGGAGCAACGCTGGCCGGGGTGAGCGGGGGGGGGAGGAGCGGGAAACCCGCCAGGACGGCGCCGAAGAGCAAACGCTATGGCGCATACGGCGGACGGCCGTTCGTCGCGGAATGACTCCTTGTAAATGGCAACTCTCCTTCCAGCCAGTCGCACAGCGACGCAGGTTATTTACCAGCCTCGGGTTCTTGGAGTATTTTGACGGAATGCGATTGCAGTGGGCGAGAAATAGTGAAGCAAAACTTGCGGAAAACAAAGTGCACCATGGAATGGCCAGAAACAATAATTATTTCGTCCTCGGTGGCATTAGCGGGAGAGCATCGCTACACCTTTTTCCAGAGGAATTTCTTTTTGCATTGTCTCTGTCTGGCACTTCCGCGAATAGTGCCGCAAACACTGAATGCGCAGTCGAAGCTGGAACAAATTAATCCACAGTCGCGGATGTTTAGAAGGCTTGTCACGCACCACGAAACGTGCCGAGGTTGTTATAACAAACTTTTTGCTGACCACATGATCAGCGCATAATTCTATATGGTTACCCAATGAGTTAGCTAAGCACCTGTAGCAAAGGCAGGGCACGTTCTTGTTAAACGTTGTTAATATAAACGATGGTTGTGCATACGTGCACTGACAGCTTTCCGTGGGAATTGGTCATAACCCACGTTTTCGAGCGTAGAAGCACCTCAGCGGACCTAATCAGCTACCACAGCAAGTTCGTAAGCAACGATCAGGTACGAAAATGTGCAGCTGTTTTCCATGTACTGAATAGTCCATGTACAGTGCGTTGACAGCCGCCATTCCTTAAGCCACCTCCCATATAGACTCCCAGTCTGAACAGGTGTGGGACCTTAAACAATAAGAAGCAGTGCCTCCCCCAGCACACACACGACATTCGAGGGCGCACGGGCTGATACACACGCACACTTATTCACAGGCGCACACACATACGCGTATACACACATACGGCCACACACACACGCGACCGTAAACGCACGCATGCATGGGCGTACACATGTGCACAGGCACGCTTAACACAAGCACGGACTCGCACATACACGCGCACGTACACATGCACGGGTGTGCACACAATCGCGCTTACACGCACACACACCCATACTCGGGCGAACATTATTTGTGTGTATATAACCCATAGCAAACATGCAGCTTATAACCAACGCTAAGGAAAGCTTTCGTAACATGGATTGCAGTTAATTGCCATTATAGATGAAACGCGATTTGCTTCTGCTGACATTCTGCTGTATTCGGAGAGTACCTTCACACATTCTAAGTCAATTAGGCCGTCATTTAACGCAAGGTCCACATATTCGTGCAGTAGCTGCGCTGCTCGGCCGCCAATCCGAAGGTCGCGGGTTCGATGCCGGCCGTGGCAGTCGAATTAAGGCGGAGGCGAAAAGGTAGAAGCCTTTGCACTGTGCGATATGAGCGCTCATGAAAGAACACCAAATGGTGAAAATCTCTGCAGCTTTCCACTACGACGACCCTCATAATCATATCGAGGTTTTTGAGACGTTAAATCCCAAATATTATAATTATGTGTTCTTCCTATGCTGCATATTCCATCTGATGAATCGGCGCCTACACCCTTCTCAGGCACAAAAGCACCCTTAGAGCCTATTTTAGGGTGCTATTGAGGTGAGCACCCAAACAAAGGGGTGCTTTTTTTCAATCGACCATTTATGGGTGTTAAAGGGTGTTGCAAAGGGTGCTTTCTCGTAAAAGTACCCTTTTTACACCCTTCTGGGTGCAAAAATTTTCACTGTGTATAAAGCATTTACAAGTCACGGGTAAACAGCTGATGTTACTGTTGCATGATCTGGCCACAAATCATCCTGAATAATGGCGTCGAAACACTTCCGGCCACAAAACGTCCTGGAATAGAACTGTAGCGGTCTTTCGGGCAAGCAAAGTGAACTCTGTCAAAGGGTTCACCTCGTACGTCATGTGTTTTTGGCAGTAATGCTACAAGAACCAAATGCTCAGCACAGTATTCAATGCTTCACGTTATACACTAATTTGAATATACGAGATCGACGTTGTATCTCTAGTATTATCCTTCCAGGTAAAGCCACACTACATATACTGATAAGTATGCCTCAAAAGCGCATCGTTCTGTCAAAATGACTTTTGTAATGACAGGAAGTCACCGCGGTCAAAGTCCGCCTTCAGAAAATCTACTTATTTTTGTTATCGTTTTATGCCAAGCCACCCACTGGCTCATCTACCCGAATGAGGCTGCGATGAATTCCCTTTTTTTTGGACTCAGCACTCAAGGTGCCGTATATTAGCCGGAAAAGGTTTTAATGCTTTGCACGTGCATGGAGTATCCGACACCATTAGATCGTGGGAATCGTATAAAGCGCACATTTATGGATGCGAACTTGCGGCTGCTAAATGATTTTGCCGTCTCAACGTGCCCTGCTGACCAATTACACGCTTCGTCGTACTCGCCTGATTTGTCCCGATGGTTGCGTTCCGGCACAGTTGGATGGTGACGAGAAGTGAACTGCTGAGGAAGTCACCATTCTCCCTTTTATGGGAATATTAATGCTCGCTTGCTCGTATGGCCCGCATGAGTGTGTTAGGACATTTCACGATTACCTTTGAAAAGCGTTGTTTGCACGACGGGCTCGCTTCGACAGCCTTCCAGTTTACGACGAACTAGTTTGCAGTTGGCACCACGCGAAGTCACCTTATGTTTTCGTATTTTAACGTCTGTGACAACATGGTGGTGTTCAAAGTGGTGTCACCCATTGTTTCTGTATTTCAACGTCTTTGACAACAGGGTGGTGTTCTAAGTGGTGTTTGGTGCGTTGTGGGGTATCTTTGTTGTGCGCAGTGTCATGTCGTAAAAAGTAAATTCTTCAAAAACACTCGCACTAATTTATCTTATAAATCACTTTTACAATGCGCCGCTTTTTACACCATTAGATTTTGTATGTCAAGTACTCAGCATTTTTATACAAACATGTGCTGCTTCTCTACTATTAACGTAATAATGAAGAAGCAGTGACGGTACCGACAAGAGTTCTCAATATTTTTTTCAGTGACTGACTTCGATAGTGACGACCCGCTTGTTATTCAACACCTTGATAATTGCCCGCAGCATGATCTTACCATGGAAAAAACGGCTCTTTACCGTCCGTTTCTCCACACACGTCGAAAAAGTACCACATTGATTTTTTCTAAGGTAAGATGAATGGTATGGTTCCCATTTGATTTTCGACTTCGAAATTATTAAATATCTTTATTTCAGTTTTAGTGCATGTGTCTGCGTTGACATGCATGTGTGTGCGCGCTCGTGTGTGTGTGCGTAGATGGGGGTGATGTGTGTGTGTGTGTGCCTGTGTGTGTGCATGTACGTGTGTGAAGGGGGTGGGTATGGAATCTTTTAATCTGCATTTGTATGTAAACATATATTATGGGTTGTAATGCGTTCCATCTAATTTGAGCTGCAAATGCACCAAAACTCCCACAACAGCAATTCAAATGTTTTAAACACTCCCTTACAAGCTTGCATGAGTAAGCGCGTTTTAGAATGAAATCACAATATATGAAGTCCTTCTCGCTTTACTGTTTTAACACCTATTTGCTGAAACGTTTCTTTCTCGTTTTTTGAAGTTATACAATGCTGTACAGAATGACCAGATCTTGACGTCAACATGGAAACAAGTCTTCCAGCGTCAAAAGACTGTGGCGAAGGCTCCCTAAACGGCCAACTGAACCCCATAAGAACACAGTTCTGGAACTAAGTTCCAGCAATCGACCAAATTACTACTACAATGACCTCCACAGGTCAGGTAGCTACGTAAGCACTGACGTTTCGCGATACTAATTCCGTAGTTTTGCTAAGCATGTCAAAGGATAGCATCCAGGTAGCATCAGTAATAGTACAACTTCACCACTAGCATAATCTTGACGAACAGCTTACATCAAGCGACAATTTCTCTTTCTTGCACATGTTTTTCTGAGTTGACCATTGAGATTCGCACGTGTGGGAGATTAATAACTGATGAGACCTAATACTGCTTGTGAGTACCGGTTATTCTTGTTACTTATTCTGGATCATCAGTGTATCCCTAATGTGTTGTTGTTGTTGTTGTTAGTATACAAATTTTATTCCCTATTCTGTGTTAAGTCTTGTTTGCGATGACGTTGTATTATCTGAAGAAACGAAGAAACCAGCATAAGGACACGTTTTCACGTAACCATGTGCCAGAAAGTGTTCTGTGAAATAAATTGTTGAAAATATTTTCTTCTTTGTTTTACTGTCAGCCGAAATGGAAGGCGGCTTTCTCAGCAATATTGTTTTCTGTGAATATCATTTTGCCTTCAGATCACCGGCTGCATTTATGATGGATGTGGAAATGTTGTAGGCCCGTATACTCAGATTTGGGTGCACGTTAAAGAACCCCATGTGGTCGAGATTTCCGGAGCATTTCACTACGGCGTCTCTCATAATCACATTTTGGTTTTGGGACATTAAACCCCACAAATCAATCATTATGCCTTGAGATCATGCACACACAAAGCAAAAGCAACAGCTGTAGTAGTTGTATCTTCACACTTGCATTGTAAGGTTGATGTTTTGTATTATGTAGGATAATGTGGGTATGCATGTAAACCAAATGATAAGCACGAAACGGCAAATGCAATTGCTGTAGTTTTACTACGGTCATTTTCACAATTTTGCAAGTTATTGATTGGTGCGATTTGGCTCTCTCTGACAGCAAGGTTGCTTCCAGATTCGTCTAAATAATCTAAATTACCATTTAAAGTTCAAGAAGTATGTGAAAGCCTTACCTTTTGGTTATCTCGACGTATGCTTGTATGCCTACTATGGTTACCGTAACTGATATCTCGCATAACTGTGCTGATATGACACTTAAGGGAGCCAACTCAACATTACATTTCTTCTATATTTTGTCGTATACCTGAACTAACAACTGAGGTGTTATTATTCAATACACTATCTTAAAAGAATGGGCAGGTATGTTTTGATGGAGCATAAATACCGGCATGTTACACGGTGACATACCTGCACAGCAATTCAGTAAAATGTTTTTTTTCAGCTTTATCATATTGTCACGGGGTCGTGACGTGGCCGAAGACAGGAGACTTCGAGTTGGGATTTAACTGTTTATTTGGGCGAACCTGTGCCCGGTAAACGAAAAGTCTAATTACAGCCGCAGTCTCGCACAGATAGCAGTCTCGGACTGATAGCGGCAAACGAAGCGTCGGCCTTCGATCAACAACTGACAAGCGGCGAAGCGCCTCGGCATTTATACTCTTGCCGTCGAATGTTCTGGCGTTATCGCTGGCGGTGGCGTAGGTTTCAGAACAATCTGTACCGTTCGCACAGTGGGCGTGATCTTATCGAAATGATCTACTACATTCCGGAACCTTCTCGAAAACTGCAGGCGCGGTTTGCGCTGAGAATCGTGTGGTGTTTTGGGACGATAACAAAAACTTGGGAACGTGGCGATGCCCCCCTCTGAAAAAAGGCATCGTTCCGATGCTTTACCTGAAGATGAAGGTACAATAATAATGCAAGAAAATACAATGAATAAATTACGATACAACTATAATACAAAAACACTGTTTCAGTTTGTTAACGCGCATGAAACGGCTTGAGGCCCGCGACATGGATGACTTCAGGTCGCGATCGGCGTCGTTGAGAGTTCGTGATGCCATCGGGGACAACCTCGTAATAAAGTGGGCCGAGACGTCCAACCACCCTGTACGGTCCGAAGTACCGTCGCAGAAGCTTTTCACTTAGTCCACGTCGGCGTATCGGCGTCCACACCCAAACACGTTCCCCGGGCTGGTATTCCACGAAGCGTCGTCGACGGTTGTAACGGTGGCTGTCGGTCGTCTGTTCATTCTTGATACGGAGACGTGCAAGTTGTCGAGCTTTTTCGGCGCGTTGAAGGTACTCGCTCACACCGAGGTTTTCTTCGTCGGTGACGTTGGGTAACATGGTATCGAGCGTCGTTGCCGGGCTCCTTCCGTAGACCAATTTGTATGGAGATATCTGCGTCGTCTCCTGCACCGCCGTGTTGTATGCGAAGGTCACATACGGAAGAATTGCGTCCCACGTTTTGTGTTCGACATCGACGTACATTGACAGCATCTTGGCGATCGTCTTGTTTAGCCGCTCGGTGAGGCCGTTGGTCTGTGGGTGGTACGCTGTCGTCCGGCGGTGGTTTGTTTGGCTGTATGCCAAGATCGCTTGAGTGTCGTCGGCAGTGAATGCCGTTCCTCTGTCGGTGATAAGGACCTCCGGGGCGCCGTGACGTAGGACGATATTTTCGACGAAGAACTTAGCTACCTCGGATGCACTGCCTTTTGGCCGGGCTTTTGTCTCAGCGTAGCGGGTGAGGTAGTCGGTAGCTACCACGATCCTCTTGTTTCCGAAAGCCGACGTCGAGAATGGCCCCAGTAGGTCCATACCAATCTGCTGGAAAGGTCGGCAAGGTAGATCGATTGGCTGCAGAAGTCCCGCTGGCCGTGTCGGCGGTGTCTTGCGTCGCTGACAGTCCCGGCATGTCCTCACATAACGAGTGACGTCGGCGGTAAGACGTGGCCAGTAGTACCTTTCTTGTATCCTCGCGAGCGTGCGAGAAACACCGAGGTGCCCTGCCGTCGGATCGTCGTGCAGGGCCTGCAGGAGTTCTGGTCGCAGAGCTGAAGACACCACAAGGAGGTACTTAGCTCGAAGCGGTGAAAAGTTTTTCTTTTGTAGAAGACCGTTTCGTAGAAAGAACGACGCAAGTGCACGCTTGAATACCTTCGGGACTTCGGCGGTCCTGCCTTCGAGGTATTCAATTAGGGCCTTAAGGTCCGGGTCGGCCCGCTGTCGTTCAGCGAAGTCGTCGGTAAATATCGTTTCCAAGAAGTAGTCGTCATCTGGGTCGTCGGGTAGCGGTTGGTCGACAGGCGCACGAGAGAGACAGTCGGTGTCGGAGTGTTTTTTGGCAGACTTGTAAATGACAGTTATGTCATATTCTTGAAGTCTCAGGCTCCATCGTGCGCGGCGACCTGAAGGGTCCTTCAAGGTGGCTAGCCAACACAAGGCGTGGTGGTCGCTCACAACTTTGAAGGGCCTGCCGTAGAGGTAGGGGCGAAATTTCAACGTAGCCCAGATGATGGCGAGGCACTCCTTTTCTGTTGTGGAATAATTTGCTTCTGCTTTGGATAGCGATCGGCTGGAAACTAATAACCCTTTCAAGTCCGTCAGCCCTCTGCACAAGAACGGCGCCAAGACCTACGCTGCTTGCGTCAGTATGTATTTCTGTCTCGGCGAATTCGTCGAAATGGGCGAGTAACGGAGGCGTCTGGAGGCGATGTTTAAGCTCCTCAAAAGCGTGTTCCTGTGGCGTTTCGCACTTGAACTCCACGTCAGCCTTGGTAATGTTAGTGAGAGGATCGGCGATGCGGGCGAAGTTTTTCACGAACCGCCTATAATAGGCGCACAGGCCCAGAAATCGGCGCACGGCTTTCTTGTCAGTGGGCAGCGGGAAGTCAGCGATGGCGGCTGTTTTCCGTAGATCGGGACGAGCTCCAGACTTGCCGATAACGTGCCCCAGAAACAAGAGCTCCTCATGCGCAAATCTGCACTTTTCTGGCTTCAGTGTGAATCCGGAAGTCTTGATGGCTCGAAGTACAGTTTCAAGGCACTGAAGATGCTCGTCGAAACTCGAGGGAAACACGACGACGGCGTCCAAGTACACAAGGCAAGTCCGCCACTTCAATCCTGCCAGTACTGTATCCATAACGCGTTGAAAAGTTGCAGGCGCTGAGCAAAGGCTGAGGGGCATTACCTTAAACTCGAAGAGGCCGTCCCGTGTTATAAACGCCGTCTTCTCTCGGTCTCTTTCGTTGACTTCGATTTGCCAATAGCCAGTCTTGAGGTCCATTGACGAAAAGTACTTATTGTTATGGAGCCGATCAAGTGCGTCCTCTATTCGTGGGAGAGGATACACGTCCTTTCTTGTGATTTTGTTCAGACGGCGATAATCGACGCAGAAACGTAGGGTCCCATCCTTTTTCTTCACTAACACCACGGGGGATGCCCATGGACTCTGGGACGGCTGGATAATGTCATCCCGCAGCATTTCATCAACTTTTCTCTTCATGGCCTCACGTTCTCGCGTCGAAACCCTGTACGGACTCTGACGGAGTGGTCTGGCGTTTTCTTCGGTTATGATGCGATGTTTCGTGATTGGGGTCTGCCGAATTTTCAATGACGACGAAAAGCAATCTTCGTATTGCAGGAGCAGGGCCTTGAGCTGTTCTTGCTTATCGTTCGGAAGTCTGGGATTGACGTCGAAAGCTATGGGAGGGGCTTGGTTTCTCTGAGCAGGTTCCGCAGAATCGGTGAGGACGAAAGCACTGGTGTCTTCGACAATTTCTTCGATGTATGCGACCGTTGTTCCTTTGTTCACATGTTTGTACTCATTGCTGAAATTCGTGAGCATAATCGTTGCTTTGCCTCCCTGCAGCTCTGCAATTCCTCTTGCGACGCAAATATTTCGGGTGACCAACAGATGCTGACTGCCTTCAACGACGCCTTGCAAGTCAGGTGATTTAGGAGCGCCGACTGAAATAATGACGCTTGAGCGAGGCGGAATGGTGACTTGTTCGTCCAGCACATTCAAGGCGCGGTGTCCTGATGGCGTGCGCGGCGGTAGTGCTTCTTCTGTGGATAACGTTATCGACTTTGTTTTTAGGTTCATGACAGCACCATGGAGGCATAAGAAGTCCATGCCAAGGATGACATCTCTCGAGCAACGCTGTAGGACTACGAAGTCTCTAGGGTAAATACGGCCGTTAATGGTGACTCTCGCTGTGCAGATTCCTGCAGGCGTTACGAGATGACCTCCGGCTGTGCGGATTTCAGGGCCTTTCCAAGCTGTCCTAACTTTCTTTAACTTCGCGGCGAACGACCCACTGATGACAGAATAGTCGGCTCCAGTATCAACGAGAGTGGTTACACTGTGGCCGTCGATAAGAAAGTCGAGGTTGCTAGTTCGCCATCTCGCATTATAGTTAGGGCTTGGCGTCGGGTCACGGCTATGTCGGCTTGTTCCGCTGCTTCCTTGTTGCGTCGTCAGGCCACCTTCGGTAAGTGAGCTTTCGCCGTCAGGGCTTTGTCTGGTTGGCGTTGTGTTCGGAAAGCTCCGTCGCGGCATCGTCATCGTCGGAGGATCTTCGGTAGTTCGTCGCAGAGCAACCGCACCTCCACCGGTTGCTGCCCTTAGTTTCCCGGATACGGGCTAGGAGATCGGCCCCGCGTTGGGCCAGAGTACTGCCGGTGGTGCGGTGACGTGCGGCGGCTGGGCGACGGCGAACGCGAAGGGCTTCATGGTGTCCACCGAGTTCCTGTCAGGTAGTCGGCGATGTCACGTGGTCATTCTCCTGGCTGTGGACGCGGTGCATTGACGGCGAAGCCACGCAGTCCCATCTCTCGGTACTGGCAACGGCGGTATGTGTGTCCGGCCTCGCCGCAGTGGTAGCAGAGCGGGCGATGGTCAGGGGTGCGCCAGACATCAGTCTTCCTCGGTGCACTGCGCTGGGCCGCTGGCGAACGGTATGACGTCGGTGGGGGTGGTGGCGGCGGTGGTGTCTGTCGACGGAAGTGCGATGGGGCGGCGTTTTGGCGTGGACGGGGAGGAGCGTTTTGGCGCAGTGCAGCGTTTTGGCGCAGTGCATAACTTCCGGCTCGGGCAGTGGTGCGTGGGGAATTTGAAGCGATTGCCGAACTTCTTCTCGCACAATGTCGGCAATTGAATCCACTTGAGGCTGCGCTGACGGCAACAGCTTGCGCAGCTCTTTCCGCACGATCGCTCGGATCGTTTCACGCAGGTCGTCGGAGTCACTGGCTGGAGCAGCAGCGCAGTCTGCAGTCAGGCGACGATTATACTGTCTGGTGCGCATGTCCAGGGCCTTTTCGATAGTGGTCGCTTCGGCTACAAATTCTTGGACGGTTTTCGGTGGGTTTCTCATCAGTCGCGCGAAGAGCTCCTGTTTGACGCCTCGCATGAGGAAATGAACTTTTTTCTCCTCAGGCATGTCTGGGTCAGCGTGACGGAATAGTCGGGTCATTTGTTCAGTGAAAATGGCGACATTTTCATTTGGTAGCTGAACCCGTGTCTCTAATAAAGCAGCGGCCCTCTCTTTGCGAGCGACGCTCGCGAACGTTTGCAGAAATGCGCCGCACAAGACATCCCACGTTCGGAGCGTGGACTCCCGATTCTCTAGCCAGGTCCTTGCGGTGTCTTCCAGGTAGAAGTACACACGACGGAGCTTTTCTTCGTTGTCCCAGTGGTCGAGGGCGGCCAGGCGGTCGTATGTTTCTAGCCTGGACTCCGGGTCTTCCAACGATGACCCATGGAAAATTGGTGGTTCCCTGGGTTGATGCATGACCATCGTAGGCTGGGACGCTGCGGTTGTCATTGTCGCTGCAGTCGTGGTCATGGCCTTGGTCTTCCGCGCCTTGTCTTGTAGAAGCCCGTACTCCGGTGGTAGCCCTTGCTGTCGGCGGCTTGTTCGCTGTTCCTGGTTGGCGTCGGTGTCTTCTCCGCGACGTGGGCTGGGTTCACGGCTTGACGGGGGCGTCCGGTACATGAACGAAGCAGCACCTCCACCAGATGTCACGGGGTCGTGACGTGGCCGAAGACATGAGACTTCGTGTTGGGATTTAACTTTTTATTTGGGCGAACCTGTGCCCGGTAAACGAAAAGTCCAATTACGGCAGCAGTCTCGCACAGATAGCAGTCTCGGACTGATAGCGGCGAACGAAGCGTCGGCCTTCGATCAACAACTGACAAGTGGCGAAGCGCGTCGGCATTTATACTCTTGCCGTCGAATGTTCTGGCGTTATCGCTGGCGGTGGCGTAGGTTCCAGAACAATCTGTACCGTTCGCACAGTGGGCGTGATCTTATCGAAATGATCTACTACATTCCGGAACCTTCTCGAAAACTGCTGGCGTGGTTTGCGCTGAGAATCGTGTGGTGTTTTGGGACGATAACAAAAACTTGGGAACGTGGCTATATCATGCTGAGAAATTAACCCTAATTCGTTTGTTAAAGTATGCAGCAAATATTTGAGAAAATTGAATGCACAATTTCGTCACTTAAGTGTCATACCTCTTTACTTAAGCCTGAAATACGGGTGATGCTATTCATGGTGCGCATAAACTCTCTGGGATGCATGAATTCTTTAGATACCGAATAAGTGGAACTCTGCAATGTACACAACCCAGTGACCAATGAGTAGAACAGTGTTCCTCATACTCGAAGCGTTAACTGGGGCGCATCTCCACCTAACTAAATGAAACTTAAAAAAAATGTTTCGCTTACTAGCTGGAACCCATGTGGAACCAAGATTAAGAGTGTTTGTGGGCAATCGGACACGGCGGGTGCGAGCAATATTAGCTTTGAATGGGCAGAAGGCATATGATTTAGCCACTGTGGCTTCACAGTATGCGTGCGTGTGATTACTGGAGTGCGTATGTAGCTTCATCTTACAGGTTCTTGACTGAACTAACGTTTGTTATTAGTAGCGGGTAACGCAACCGGCACCTTTAACTCAAAACGCAGAGCGCCTGAAGTAGCAATGCTTGCATCATCGATATTTAACCTGGCATTGTTACCCCTTAAATGGGCTCTGGAAGCAGTCTCTGACGTGTACTGCACTGTACATTCCAATGATATTAGAGTCTAGAGTGTTCAAAACAACCTTTAATGAAAGTCATCTGGTTTACAAGAAGCACTAAACATAGTAGACGAATGGTGTACATGCATAAGACGTACCCTTGGAACGGAACAGACTCTTCTTGTCAGTTGCCATCTGCTGGGGCCGGGGACGGCTCGAAAACACGCCTATTCAGCTGCATTTATCTAGGCTTCTTTTTCTGCCAGCTAACGAGCTACGTATATTAGGCTTGCCATTACGGCAAATGGCTCTACAAAAGCTTGGATTCACTAAATTACGCAACAAGCGCACCAGGTGGTTCATCTAATACGACGAATCAGCTTCGAGGTTGGTGGTGCTCTAACGAAGATTGCCCGTTGACGTGTTCGAGCAGAGCGGCAGCCTTGTCTTATATGTACGAAATAATTTAATCGTTTAACAAATATAGATTGAGCCAATTTAGCATGCGTCAACAGAAAAGTGATGCACGTCATTTTCGGGCTTTTACGATGCACCGCTATCCTGATAATTCAGGAAAATGCGCAACTACACAATATCGACGAGTTCATTTATCAACGCCAGCAAGCAAGGGACTTAAAGCCTTTATTTCTAGCACTTTCTGCTGACTTAGAGGCACACATGAATTGTCTGGTGTCGGGATCGCCACCTTCGATAAAAAGCCTTCCATTCTGAGAGGACCAATAACTCATGGATAATAAACTCATCGGCTTCCTCCGAAATCCAGCCCCTCTTTCAACGACTACTTTTTGTTATCACGTTAAAGAAGTAGACGCCGCACTCCCGACAGGCTCACTGGTGGTGCATACTGATGCGAGCTGCACGGACACAATTGTGGTTATGTCTAACGTAATGCAAAGGCACCAAAACGTGAGTGCCACTCAATTTTAGCTCTTGAAAGCTCCGGTTCCATAGGTTAGTGCTGACCTTCTGGCACAACGAGACGCAGCAAAGTTGGTGTCCGTGGCTTCTGCAACATCGACATCCAATTATACCATAGATGCTGACTCGACATCAGCCATAAATGAGCTCAATGAAGCCTACAATGCGCAGCCTTTTGTAGAACGCTTTTGCGTCGCCCAAATGTCCGAGAACCATTCAACCATTGGAAGCATGTCTTTCATAGAGAGCTTTCTTGTTGAATTCGCTAAGTCAATACATACTCGAAATGCCGCCTGAAGTGCAAGCTTGTCAAAGCGACAATTTTCGTGATTTTTTTCCATTGTGTGAGCAAAACACGAAGGGAACCTGGTTTTCCGAACGCTATGACAGCTTCTTCGACATTCAAGTTGGGAGATGCCAGGACGCGTCGACATTAAACACCCATGCATTAAAAAGCGTTCGTACCCGAACCTGGATGGTAGCTTGATGCAATCCTGTAGCACAGGCATAGTGCTTAAAACGTGCAATCTAGGTGAACCATGAACTTGGATCGTTGAAGTCAAAGCTCGGTTGTTGTTGGGTTCCAAGTACCCCAGGAAACGCAGCATCTCGCTTGACCACCCCTAAAAATATTGAAAGGGGGCCACTTCTGACACCATTTTTGATGCAACGTGCAGACAGATAATAGGCGCGTCTACATACGCGACTCGGAGGCACATTGAGCGAATGTATCCCTTCGACTTTATTAGATTATCGCATAATTGAAGGCATGGTGTGTGGCGCCATCTACATCAGTGGGAGGTACTAACGCGAAACATCAATACATAGCTTGTTTCAGATACTCCTGTTGGGGGCTCTTGCAGTGGAACTGCCTTAGAATATGAAGAATCAAGTATAACTTTAAAGTTGACTACCATTCCGGCCACGCTTACTTTAGACTTCTTACTTCATGAGACTGGTACTATCAGTCCCAAAATAACTCAACCCAAACCTAAGTGCACGCCTTCCATTGAATTTCAGCCTAGGGCACATAAATTTTGCCCAATATTTAACGAAGTTGTATTCATTCATACAAGACTTAGCAGATCTTTGATAGATTAAAACCGGCTTATGATAATAGTCATTGCTGATATATATGCCTCACACCAACCCTGGGACTAGGAAAAGAAACAAAATATTTATAAAAATTGTGATCAAATAAAGATATTATGAATAATGAGGTATAGAATAGTCAAGAGAAATTAAAATTGCTAAATATATATTTCAAATAAAACTCCCCCTGAATTCTTAAAAAAAAAACTTTCTACTGCAGAACCGAAATCCTGGTGACAATGATTTGATAAGGGGTCCCCGAACGCCAGAATATTGGAAATAACAAAGATTCACTGTAATACCAATAAACGATGCTTAGAGATGGAATATTCTCAAAATATTGAAGTAGTTTAAATATAAGAAATAGTGATTGATCTGTCCTTCTTAAAAATTACCAAAGGGGAAATTAGCCAGACTAGCTTTGTGCATATATTACTTTATTTTGTAAAGATACCTTCCTTTTTTGTTTAACAGAAACTCCTATGCCAAAGAAACAAGAAATGTTGATGCTCGTTTGGACGAGTCATTACTGTTTTCCTGGATTTTTGAAATATGGCCCACATTCTAAGTCTGTCACTTATGATGAGGGCTGATGTCGGAACAATTGCAAGTACCCGACCAGTGAGAGAGCGTCCTCATTTTTATTTTTTATCTTTCTATGGCCTAGGCAGCTGCTCTATTTGGCTTCATCTCTCTTGTGTTCTCAGTGCATAGCGCGCGCCTGCACCTAAGGGCACTGTCACCCTCACAGCGAATAGATGATTGGGTGCGCAACCTGATAGGAAGGTTCTTTACGCTGGGCACCTGAAGATGCAGACCACTAAAACCTTTAAATACAGTGGAGAGTGTGAGTGCAAGGAAAGACACAGAGTCGTTTGGTCCTCGTGTTCTTTTGCGCTCTCCCCGCTTTCTTGTGGTCGTTAGCCAAGCCAATAAAGAAGACAAATCCCTATCGGAAAAAAACGAATGGTGGGCATGGTGGAAACCACCACCCACCATTATAGTGGATTAATGTAGTGGGTGAATGGTGGGAAACACCCACCATGGCGCATGGTGGGTATGGTGGGTGCTGCAGTGCCGGCAACACTTGAGCGCAAAATGACGTCAGAATCACCGTTACGAGCTGCCACAAAAAATAAAAAAGAATTCTATAAAAACGGTATAAAAAAACACCCGTCCCGTAAAAAAAAACGAGGCGCCACGGAGGATCGAACTTGCAACCTGCGGATTCCCATTCGAAGACGCTAACCACTGCGCCACACTATTTTTTTTTCTTTATTTCACTGCGCCACACCAACATGACAGTGGTTGCGTGTTAAATACTTAGTTGCCGTACAAACTTAAGGTTCAACTTAAGTTATGTTTGTCGTGTACACAACATAGACAAGATCTACACCTGCTACTAAAAATTGCACATTTATTAAACACAAGCAACTGCGCCCTGTAACGATTGCCACTATGTTATTGGCACTAGTGCAATTTTTTTTTACAATTCACAACTTAAAGGAAAAAAAACAAGTGGACTGGGGAGCAGCAACAGTTTACCGGCGGGGTCTGCCAAGTTTAATATCCGTTTTGCGCTCGTTCTAAAGGGCGACATCTGCTCACGCTTTATGATGCTTCTAGGCTCATTTCATAGATACGCCCGCCTAATTTATTTGATTGAGTATTGGGATGCTTTTCGCGCAATGTAGAGGGCGGTCGCGCCAGCGCAATGCTGTTGCTCTTTGGCTAAAGCAACAACTACATAATGGCTTGGCCAAAACGAATGCAGTGTACCGGAAACATTACGCTATCATAATGGTTCACCAAGCACACGAATTGCCACGACTGAGTTCTCGTACAAAAGCTAGAGAAGTGCCGGCGAGTGCGACCGGCGGCTGTCGGTGAGAAGACACTAAATTACGTTCTCTGGGAGTGCTCTAATCGCGTCGCATCGATGCTTGTTGCTTCTTGAGCGAACAGCATACACAATGAAAAATGCTTCATTTAGGTTAATTGATGCCATATGGCTGCGCTGTATTGTCATACTTAATCGTCGTAATCGTGTATTCTGAAACCCGGAAGCACGGATAACACAATTGTACGGGCTCGGTCAGTAGGCCTAACCTTTGGTGGAAATCATGATGGTAGAACATGTAGTGTACAGATCCCAGCTTGGTACACTATATAATTTGCCCGCCATTATAAGCCCACCCCTCATCTGCTTACTGCTTCCCAGCATTGTCGTGATGGTGGGCAGAGCTTCTCAGCTTGGTACACCATGTGGCCCACCATAACAAGCAGCACCCATCATCTGCTTAGTGCTTCCCAGCATTATCGCAATGGTGGGAAGAGTTTCTCAGCTTGGTACACCATGTTGCCCACCATAATAAGCACCACCCACCATATGCTTAGGGCTTCCCAGCATTATCACAATGGTGGGCAGAGTGTCCCATTATCGCCCACTATCTAGCCTCTGCTTTCCACCATCATTTCTACTTTACCCATCATCTGTACACCATACCACCCAGTATGTCCCGGCATAACCACCATATTTTCCACTACGTCCCACCATAGACATTATAATTTCCACCATGCCCACTATTATTTCCACCATGCCCACTATTATTTCCACTACGCCCACCATGTTTTCCAGTATCCACCATGGCAATTTTTCCAATAGGGATACTTGGAGGGGAAACTGGCTGTTCTCAGATGTCAGTGCTTGTAGTTCCGTGAGGTCAAGCATAAGTACGAGCAGCATCTTAATGAGCAGGTACTGGAGGATGGTGGCTTCAATTGTGTCAATGCAAGCTATACCTGTAAATCCATCCAGTCAAAAACGCGGAAGTTGTCGAGAAGATGCGGTGATCCTTGGCCTCAGGGTCCTCGGCTAGTGCACTCGTTTGTCAGCCTAACTCACAGACATCTTATCCTTGTCGTCGCAGCCTGTGATTCGACTATTTTATCATCATCATCGTCATCATTATCAACCTCATCATTGTGTCCACTGCAGGACAAAGGCCTCTCCCACGTTCCGCCAGTCAAGTTCGTCCTGTGCTTGCTGCTGCGAATTTATACCCACAAAGTTCTTATTCTCATCTGCCCACATAACCTTCTGCCTCCCCCTTTCCCGCTTGCCTTCTCTAGGAATTCAGTTAGTTGCCCTTAATGACCAGCGGTTATTTTGTCTATGTGCTGTACGCCCGGCCCATGTGCATTTCCTCTTTTCGAGTTCAACTATGATATCCTTAACCCCAGTTTGTTTCCTAATCCACTCTGCTCTCTTCTTGTCTCGTAGGGATAAACCTACATTTTTCTTTTCATTTCTCGCTGCGTCGTCCTCAATTTAGACTGCGCCCTCGTTGGAAGTCTCCAGGTTTCTGCTCCGTGGCTTAGTACCAGCAGGATGCAGCTGTTATATACCTTCCTCTTGAGGGATACTGTTAATCTTCCCCGTCATTTTTTGAGAGTGCTTGTCAAATGTGCTCCGCCCCATTCTTATTCTTCTAGTTACTTCAGTATCGTGGTTCGGCTCCGCGGTTATTACTAGAGCCGAATTTTCAGGCAGCATTGAAGTGTGTTTTAGACGCCAAAAATGTAGTGAAGAAGATGAGTGCTACTCAGAAAGGCAGGGGGTATGACTTAGTCGGTGAAGAAGACGACGTTTGGTTGGCTGGGTTGTGCAGTCTACGTTCCAAGCAGCCGTTGAAGCTTGCCAAGAGCCGTTGAAGCTTGCTCTCGGGGTGTGGCCAAGAATTAAGTAGCTGTTGTTGGTTAATTGATCTACCATCGTTTCTTATACTGCAATAGTTGTTTGATCAGTGTTTTTTGTGCAGTTCAGACAAGACAAGATGCCCTTATCTTCGCCAGGGCCAGGGACTTTTCTTTGGTCTGCTTCTACGGATCCAAAGGAGGTGCCAGTGTATCTTTTTTTGAACAACGGAATATCATCGATTCCAGTGGCTCTAGTCCCGAACAATGACGGCATCATTCGGATGAAAAACCCGAAGATCATTCAGGCGGAATTACGGTCAGTGACGGCCCAATACCAGTCCATAACGGAGGTCCGCCAGTTCGGCAGAGGAGGCATACTGTGCTTTTCGCCAGACCAGTCCTGTGTCCTAGATCTGCTAAAGTGCTCAACGTTTGCATCCCAGCCGGGGAGCGCGTTCATACCTTCTCATTTAGCATGTACCCGAGGTCTAGTGCGTGGCGTCGATGCCAACATGCCACCCTCCGAAGTACTAGAGCTGTTTTCGCCAGCAGGTGCTATTTCAGTCTATCGGTGTGGACGGGTGGTTGCTAACAACAAAATACCAACTGAGTCTGTAATTGTGACCTTTGCGGGATCAGTCTGACCATCAGAAATTAAGGCTTGGCCTTTATTTACAGAGTAGAGCCGCTCTCTCCTCGTCCGCTCCAATGCATAAAGTGCTGGCGTTATGGTCACACAATGAAAGGTTGTAGGTCAGCGGTCAGGTATAAGGTATGCGGGGAAGGTCACAATTCTAGCGACTGTCTGAGTGATAAAGAAAAGTGTTGCCTATGTAGCGAAGCTCATGTGGCCGATAGCTCTAGTTGTTCGGCAAAGGTACGTGAACTGCAAATTCTAGAGATAGTAGAACGAATACGGTGTTCACGGAAGGAAGCAGCACTTGAAATACAAGCACGAACACAAGGCTACGCCGGTGTTACAGCTCGTACTATGCCAACAATGGAAGCTCTCTCTGTCCCTATTGCGGAAGCGATTGAGAAGGCAGTGGAGAAGGCAATGGAGCGCATCGCTGGGAATATTTGTGAGTCCTTGGCCCAGATTCTATCGAACCAGGTGGCTCAAATGTTGGGTACAGCGGAAAACAACCACAGTGCACCACGTAACATTAGTGACTCCTCGGAGTTTGCAAAGGAGTATGACTCTGCTACGCCACATCAGGCTACGGAAGCCCTTTACATTCGTGACTCCCTTAAAATTTCAAAGAAGTATGGCTCCGATACGCCACAGCAACCTATGGTAGCTGCAGATTCAGTAGAGGAAGTTAGCGTATCTCAATGCGAGCTTACCAAGAAAGTGGAGGACTCAGACGAAATGGAGATGGATCCCCGATCGCTAAAGCGCTCGAGATGCCCTTTATACAAAAAAGGCATCGCACCTGTCGATTCAAAAACCAAAAAGTACCAGAAGAACACCCTGTCTAAAGCTGATTTTCTTAAAGAAAATATTCTAAACAAGGCCATCACTGTGGCTATTTTAAAGCGAAAATAGGGTCACTTAAAATTCTTCATTGGAATTGCCGATCAATTCACTCTGCAGCAACTGATCTAATATATTTGGCATCGAAATTTTCTCCACATATTATTGCACTGCTAGAAACTTGGCTTCCAATGCATCAGTCTTTTCAATTAAATAGATTCAGATCTTTCCGTCTAGACCGTCCATCGAAAGGTGGAGGTTTGGCATTTTTTATTAATAATAGAATAAGTCTCAAAGCAAAAATTGCGTATAAGCTCATGTCACCTGACAGTGAAATTCTCGCCTTAGAAATAACTTTACCAGGCTGCATGTCTTTTTTGGTGGTGAAAGCATACTTTCCTAAAGGCGTAATAGATACTCGATGTTTAGACGCTGCAGTGACTTCTAGTTATCAAAATAAAATTCTAATCGGCGATTTCAATTCTCATCATACGTGCTGGGGTTTCCGAACTGATCAATGCGGTAAGAGATTGTGGGAGTGGACAGCGGATAATAACTTGTGTTGCCTGAATTCAAGAACACCCACTTACATTAGTGATAGGTCTCGTTCAGCCTTAGATTTAAGCTTTGTGAGTTCATCACTCACTAGTTTGTCGTGGAGTGCGTGTGATTGTGCAACTAACAGTGATCATTTGACAATATTATTCGAGATTGCTTGCCACGTTATAATGTCAGGCTCTCAGACTCGAGTGTTTATTAATTACACCAAATTTAGGAAAGATTTAGAATCTGCTTTGGCAACTCATTCTGAAGAGCAAGAAGATACAAAAGCCATGAGACTAAATGCACTGATCAAAAGAACATATAAAAATGCAGAATTCGTTGTGGAATCCGCAAAGAGCACAACTCACAGTCCGTGGTGGAACTCGGACTGTGCCCGGGATTTCCGACGAAGAAAGGCAGCTTGGAAAAAACTTAAGTATAACCAGTGCCCTCAAAACTGGTCTGATTACAAGTATCACGCTGCAATTTTCAAACGCACGGTCTCTTTAGCTAAGGAACAATATGATAGAAAACATTATGATCACCTTTCAAAAGCTTGTAACAAAAAGGCGCTGTTCAGGTTCATGAGATCACGTAAAATGATGCCATCTCAAAATAATATAGGGTTTGAGATTATGTCCTTGGAAGAAACAAAGAAATCCTTGGAAACCATGGCTAAAGGCCTGGTGTGTAGATTTACATCAACTAAGCCTTACGATCCACAAAAACCAGCGTCAACGATTGAAGTTACTGAAGTTACAGAGGAAGAGTTAGCACAAGTGATACAAGGTTTGCCCTCGTCAGCTCCTGGTCCGGACGGAATCACAACTGCTATGATAAAAATATTATTCAAATTATCACCATGTGACCTACTAAACACTGTAAATTATTCGTTAAAATATGCCTGGATTCCGTATGAGTGGAAATTAGCTAAAATAGTGCCGATACAAAAAAGACAAGGATTCGGATATGTCATAGAAAACATTCGACCCATTTCTCTTACATCTAATATGGTGAAGCTCATCGAAAGAGTGCTCAATAAAAGAGTTACAATATGGATGGAGGAAAATTCGATATTAAATCCAAATCAAATTGGCTTCAGAACAGATTGTTCAATCTGGTGTGCACACGCAGATTTAGAAAGCCGCATTCAGCTTGCTCGCAAAAAAAGACAACATGCGGCACTAGTGACATTGGATATTGCTAAGGCATACGATAGTGTAGGACATTCAGTAATATTAGACATATTAGAGAGCCACAATCTCCCAAAATATATATTGGCGTGGGTGAGGGAATTTTGAGAGGAAGGGAGTTCTATTGCTTTAAGGATGGTTGCGCATCGTCAAAGTGCAAACAAACACGTGGTGTCCCCCAAGGCGCTGTATTATCGCCAGTTCTATTTAACATCTTAATGAGCACTATACCGCATTGCCAGGACGTGAAGGTGTTTGTATATGCTGACGATATTGCATTTTTCACGGCACATAGTGACATATATTCTTTATATCAAACGCTACAGAGATATGTCAATACGCTGGAGAGATGGCTAGATGCTGTCTGCATCACCTTAAATGTAAATAAGAGTGCAGTATTGATATTCCCGTTATCCGATCCCATCTCAATTTCAATATGTTATAAACAAGAGCCCATTCCACAGGTGAAATCTCTTAAGTATTTGGGAGTAACTTATAATGCCAACCTAAACTGGACTCCTCACATAGAAAGCATGGCATCTAAAGCACAACGCGCCTTAGGAATTCTTCGTAGACTGAGCAGCCGCCGATATAATCTACGCAGAAGCACAATGGTGATGATCTATAAAATGTATATGCGACCAATCCTAGAATTCGGGTGCGTATTGTTCTCAGGTGGCCCTGCCTATAAAATAAAGCCTCTGGTTATGCTGGAATGAAAAGCCTTGAGATTGTGTCTAGGACTTCCGAGGTTTGTAAGAAACAATGTTTTGTATCAGGAAGCACGATTACCTACATTGCCTTGCCGTTTTCGTATCCTAACGGTTCAGACGTTTCTGAAATATTATAGCTATGCGCCAAGACGATCTGAGTATGATTTTATAAATGACCCAGACAGCTTTTTTCTTGCCCATTGGCCACGCTTTCGAACACCTCAAATTGCTTTTGTCCAGAAACAACTAGATTGGTTAAATGTAAAAATTCGAGATGTGATTGCTGCGCAGGATACAAATCAAATTCTTAAGATTGAATTCGATGACATTTTTCCCTCTAAGCCGAAATTACAATCCTATAGGGTCTTAAATAGCCGACTGAAGGATTATCTTGCACACGCGGAAACGAATAACATTATAGCCACAGATGCTTCAGTATTGGATGAAAAGACAGGTGTAGGTATATACTCACATTCGCTTGACTGGTCTTTTTCATTAAGATTACCGGATTTCACCCCAGTTTTTGAAGCTGAGCTGTTGGCAATAGTTCTAGCGCTGCGAAAGCTACCTTTGAATGCCGCTAATGCGATCATAATAACGGATTCCCTGTCAGTAGGTACGTCGATTACGGCGTCAACAAAATCGATGGCCTTAAAGACGCTCCTTATGCTAGTTCCTCCTAAGCTGCAGCTACTGAAATTAGTATGGGTACCCGGTCATTGCGGCTTAGAAGTAAAGGAAATCGCCGACTCTCTAGCACGAGCAGCACTGGAAGGGCCAGTACTATCAGTCCTTCCCGAAGTGGCCACTATAACGGCGACAAGATACAGAAAGCTTGCGCTCAGTGCAGACGCTATGGAAGCAATATTGTCAACACCAGAATTTACTCACTTAAGATTTCCATGGAAAAGTCATTGGTGTCCTACAAAACAGTTGGAAACCATAATAACCAGATTTCGATGTCGTGTCCCCCCGTTAAATTTCTATTCACATAGGGCTGGTCTGGCGATATCACCACTATGCAACTTTTGTTCAGAATTGGAAACAATAGAGCACTATTTTTTATCATGTCGCCGATACAAATTGCTTAGGAAAACATTCTTAGCCTACCCATTTGCTAGCCTGGGGTTGAATTTCACTATAGAAAACATACTTTCCTTCGGTGCTTACGATCTGGGCTTCAGCCACGAGAACGTTTTCTACGCAGTTTGCAAGTACCTGAATGAAAGTAAAAGAATTAAGCTTTTAATTGCGTGATTATTAATCATGCAAAAAAAATTCCAACGAACACAAGAGCATTGTTTAACTATACTGATTCTTATTCAAGGTAATGAATAGTTGTCTTATCTGCACGAGTGACAAGCAACTATTGCACTCCATTCATTCTGACTAGGGTGTCTACTTTTTTCATTCTTTTTTTCTGGTGGGTGGTTTCGATATTTAAAAAAAACTTACTTAATTAAGGCATCGATTCTTGGCCAATCCCCCTGAGTGGGTACGAGCCATGTCTGTGGATTCATCATCATCATCATCATGGGTACTCAGACTGGTTCCACCATTACCACTCGACGTGTCGTAACCGCTCTCCTGTTTTATAAAAGAGTGCCACTCTAAAACGCCCCATTTTAATTGGTGGAGAGTGCTGGGTAACGCCTAATACTGGAATTGCGGAACCGTTCGTTGCCTCCAGTTGCTACATTGTCCATGGACGACGAGCAGCAGGCAGGCCGCCTCGGCTCCAACTAGTGCAGCTCCTGTCTGTCTCGGCTCCTTTCAGCAACGCGATCCGCCTACCTACAGTGGAACCGATGACAAAGACGTGGAAGACTGGCTCGACGAATACGACCGCGTGAGCAAGCACAACAAGTGGGACGATGCACACAAGCTTACTGTCGTCCAATTTTATTTGACCGACGTCGCCAGTCTGTGGTACCGTAATCACGAGAGAGACCTCCCCACCTGGTCGGCCTTCCGAACGGTGTTCGCGGACTTGTTTGGCCGTCCAGCACTTCGCGAACTACGGGCCGAACAGCTCTTGCGTACTAGGGCTCAGCAGAATGGTGAGAATTACACAAGTTATATCGAAGATGTGGTCGACCTTTGCAGGCGTGTCAACTCGGCCATGACAGAAGCCGAGAAGATCAAACACACCTTGAAAGGCGTGACTGACGACGCATTTCAGATGCTTGTCGCCAAAAGCCCGCAAACGGTAGTGGAAGAGATCCAACTTTGTCAGAGCTATGATGAGCTCTGGAAACAGCGTGACACCGCTCGTCGTGCCAGCGCGCCATGTGCAACATTCTCCGCTTTATTGTCAGCTGGCACTGCTATAGACCACACCACTTTGCTTCTCGAGATCAAGCAATTTGTACTAGAGGAGGTCGCACGCCAGTTGTACCTCGTGCCTTATACCTCCGAAGGTGCCCCATCTACTTTAGCGCCATCAATACAGCGAGTAGTCCAGGAGCAAGTGTCCGAGGCGCTACCAACAGCTCACGCACCACCTGTGGCTGCTCCATTGACCTATGCCGAAGCACTGAACGAAATGCAACGTCCGCCTGTCACAAACGGCAACGTTTCTTTGTCGCGAACGCCTACGTCCACGCGCCCCTTCGTCGTACCGACTGAGCCTATGCACCAGGCTGCCCGTCCTTTCTCCCGACCACCATCTCTGCGCTTTCAGAACCCCTGGCACACTCAAGACAACCGTCCCATATGCTTCGCCTGTGGAATTGCGGGTCACGTGGCACGATTTTGTCGACGGCGTGAGTTTTTCTTGCGTGAAGACGTCAGGCCCAACAATTACGATTTCCCACAACGACCAGAGCCTGCTGTACCCTGTGAGACTGCGACCATGGACACATTTTCACCTCGCCGAAACTTCAACAGACACCGGTCACCTTCACCTCAACGCTGTTCCCTTTCCCCTATGCTACGTCGACCTCGCCCTGTCCCTGAGGAAAAATAGAAGCCGCTGTTCAGGGGGCAAGAACTGCGGATCTTTCGAACTCCACAAGACCTTGTTTTTCGCCATTCAACGTCGTTGCTGTCTCCGTTGAAGGTATACCTGTTTTTGAATTGGTCGATACTGGCGCCGCAGTGTCTGTAATGACTGAAAAACTTTGCCTTCGACTAAAAAAAGTCACAATGCCTCTTCACGACTTCGTTTTGAGCACTGCGAGTGAGCAACGAATTCGCCCTTTTGCTGCATGCACAGCACGTGTCGCTATTGCTGACGATATTTATGTCGTCGAGTTTGTAGTGCTCCCGCAGTGTTGCCATGACATTATATTAGGCTGAGACTTTCTCTGCACTCACCATGCCGTCATCGACTGTGCTCGCACCGAGGTGGAGTTCGCGCCGTTATGCGACGCTGCTTCACTCGACTCGTCCCTTTCACCTGCAAAAGTTTTCGTTGCCACCGACACTTCGATACCCCCGTTATCATCCGCCCTAGTTCCGCTATCCTGTGACGTCTCTAGTGGCTCAACTGTTCTTTTTACGCCTTCTGAAACCGCTGTTCGCCGCAAGTGCTTCCCGATTCCTTTCGCCGTTCTGAATGTTCACGATGCATCAAGTGCAATTTATGTTTCAAATTCGTTTCCCTCACCTTCCAAGTTACTGTGTGGAGAGTGCTTGGGCTTTGCCGATGACATTGATCCCTCGAGTGCACGTGTCGTTTCTTACCACTCGACTACGCTACCTATTGGCGCTGTTGATTGCTGCGCGTCATCCTCTTCCCCATCATTCACCGACGCTATTTCGCGCTGCATCGACCCCAACCTTACGGTCCAGCAGCACACCGACATCATCGCCCTCCTCGAGCGCTTCCGCGCCAGCTTCGACCACCAGCAACTGACTTTGGACCGTGCTTCCACATATCTCACGAAATCGACACTGGCCATCACGCTCCTTTACGTCAGCGTCCGTATCGGGTATCGGCATTTGAGCGTCGCATAATCGCAGAACAAGTTGACGACATGTTGAAGCGAGGTGTTATTGAGTCCTCTAACAGCCCGTGGACATCCCCAGTTGTTCTAGTCAAGAAAAAAAATGGGTCAATAAGATTCTGCGTCGACTACCGCCGGTTGAATAAGATCACGCGCAAAGATGTTTACCCGCTACCTCGTATAGACGATGCCCTTGACTGCTTACAAGGCCCGGAGTTCTTCTCGTTACTAGATCTGCGTTCAGGTTATTGGCAAGTTCCCATGGCTGAGGCTGATCGCCCCAAGACGGCTTTTGTTACCCCTGATGGCTTATACGAATTTAACGTCATGCCATTCGGGCTCTGCAATGCGCCTGCCAATTTAGAGCGCATAATCGACAACATCCTCAGTGGCCTGAAATGGCAGACATGTCTCTGTTATTTAGATGATGTCGTGATATTTTCAAGCGACTTTTCGACGCATCTTCTGCGGCTCGAGACAGTGCTTACTTGCCTCACCTCCGACGGTCTACAGCTCAACTTGAAGAGGTGCTGCTTCGGCGCTCGAAAACCCCTAATTTTGGGCCATGTTATATTAGAGATGGCATTCCTCTGGATCCGACGAAACTCCGCGCCGTTGCCGAATTTCCTAAGCCGAAGACCTTAAAAGAACTTCGCAGCTTCCTCGGTTTATGTTCATATTTTCGTCGTTTTATTCGCTACTTCGCCTCCATCATATCGCCCTTGACTGACCTTGACTGACTTTAACTGAAACTACTGTTTTAGGGCTTCAAAATTGTAATTATAGGCACAATATATTTCTACAAAATTTAAATATCCCAAAACAACGACGTCCTTGACTTGTATCTACGGCAAGAAGCAAAAAAATGATACTCTTTAAGATAGCGGAAAGGTACTAACGATTGAACATTGGCATGCACTTCGCAAAATGTGGTCTTTCGCTTTATCGTCTAGCATTGTGCGTCATGTGTACACCATTCAATTAACACTCTATTGTGTCTCTTTTGTTTCGTTCTGGCTGGGAAAAGCATCAAAGCAGCGAATAACCAGGCCACTATTACCCCAGGAGAGAGGGATGCTAGGCCGAATCTCGTAAGACCAATTTCTCCCCTATCGGTGAACACCTTAAAGATTCTTACTGGGATTGGATATTTCGAGCTGACAAACGTAAAGGTGCACTAGGCATTCCGAATTATTCCTGAAAGGATTGCAAAATTACATGTCGTGGAAAAATGCGCCATCTCTAATGAATGTCACATTCCATTCTCGCGGGTGTGCGCCTCAAGATCTATAGGGAGTGACGTACAGCAAGGCATGGTCCTGTTTTTACGTCGCTCCTTCACGTTGAAATCGGTCGGCTGACATCGCATACCGTACGCTCTTCATCAGAGCTTTGTTAAATGCTAGCTATATCTAGAAAAACAGACGTAAAATGCCCTGCCTCCTGATTATGTCCGGCATTTTAAATGGTACCTCATTAAGAGTGTTGCACGTGACATTACTTGGCATGTGCAATTTGTGTGTTCTGTTATGTAGCATGAATGAGGAGTACTTTGATTTGGGCTAGCTCCTTGATATCATTTTGAAAAAAAAAGCGCAAAGACAAAGGAAAAAGAAAGACAGCGCACTTTGTCTCTGTCTTTCTTTCCCTCTGTCTTGGCACTGCTCTTTCAAACTTTCCAAATCAGTATATTGAATGAAAGCTGAGAGAAATAATAAAACAGGCAAAAATGATCTCAGCTTGTTATCAGTTTTATTTTGAATAGCCTCAAGATGCTATTCACTAATGCACCCTCGTTTCGTGTCTGCCTCGGTGGACCAGTAGGATGCTCTACTGCTGACCCTAATGCCAAGCGTTCGATTGTGGCCGTGGCAGTCACATCTAGATGGAGTCGAAAAAGTAGATGCCCATGTACTGCGCGATGTCAGTGCATGGTAAAGAACACCAGATGGTCAAAATTGGCGGACACCTCCACTACGGCATCCCTCATACTCATATCGTGGTTTTTTCCGTAAAACCACACATACTATCACTGCTACTACTACTTTATACTACTGCTGCTACTATTACTACTACTACTACTACTACTACTACTACTCTTACTACTACTACAATATCTAAGTCTACTACTACTACTACTACTACTACTACTACTACTACTACTACTATCCCCTTTCGCTTGTGTTCGTCTTCTCATCGTTCCTGCATCGTGCCTTCGCCAACCCTGACAACGCTTAGCTCGTGTTTGGTGCGTCATCTCTGAACGCACTTTCAGCGGAGTGACGTGGTGTATCGCGGTCACAATGCATGATTTTTGCCAGCCTCTCCTAAAATACACGCATTGACTGATCCATTCCACAGAAACTGGTAATATACAACAGAGAACGCCCAGACGACACAACATCGGTGGCGTACGTGCATAAGTAGGCGGGGGCACATCATGCGCGCGTGACCTTGCTTATGCATCTTGTTCTTGGTTGCGTATGCGTCATGTGATGCTGCATCCTCGATACCAAACAGAACAGGGAAGGAATGCGTCTCGCGATGGCTGAGAAGCAAGGGATTTAAGCTTGCTTTTAGGGGCGAAGCTTCTTAAAGTGGCACCCGTTCGTCCCTCGTAGCCGTTGTAGTATGTTATAAGCATAACAATTTGACTTCCAAGGTGGTGCCGGTGAGAGATTTCTTCTGTGCGTTGTTGAACAACAAAAATTCGCAGCATGCGCGTTAACTAAAAGCCGAATACTCCTGTCTCTCATTCCCCCTTAGCAGCCATTGGTATGTACATTGAGGACTATCTGACAAAAAAAGGGTTGCTGCGTCATACTCGCTGAGCGTAACCTCCTTGGTTTTAGAAAGGTTCAGCGAGCGTTGGGCCGCAGTGCCATGAATACAGTGAACCTATATATACCATGAACTTGAGGTGGTTAAATGTGGGAAGTAGACATGAAGCGCAAGCAGTAAGAAAGTGTGCGTGTGCCTCCTCTCGTTCAGCCCTTAGAATGTCCGCTGGATGGCAGGGCTTCTATATGAGAAATATATGATGAAAAGTTGCGAGATGGTGGTACTTGGAGTGTTGAATAGGTGGACTAACGGACACAGACAGATGCATGGACGGACGTATGGATGGCTACATGGACTGATGGACGCATGCACAGACGCAGGAGTGGATGCATGGACGAACGCAGGGACGCACGCAGAGATGGACGCGCGGACGCAAGAACAGACGCACGCATGGATGGGCGGATGGACGCATGGGCGGCCACACAGACGCACGCATGGACGGACGGAAGCAGAACGAATAGATGGATGGATGCTTCACCCCACTCTTCATCATTCATTTCGCGGATATACTGCCATTTTTTTCGCATCATGCTACGGTGGCTCGTAGCGAGCCAATTTGAAAAATCACCGTGGTGGAACACTTTGCATTGGGCACGCAAGAGCTTCTAGTGCCTAAATTCAACTTATTATGTAAACTAGATAGGTGACATAATAAGATCTCTGAAAAGCAAATTACAAACAAAACAAAAGCAACATATACATCACATTTTCCCCCGAAGGCGCTGCAGCAGATGAGCTACAATGTCAAAGAAAACACGCCTCCATTAGCACAACACACTTCGTTCTCTTTATAAGCTATTTCATTTTATATTGAAACTAACAAAAAAATGAGTAGAAAAATAAACCGATACGATATTCTAAAACCTTAATTACCATTGCACGAAGACGACTGTTTAGGTACAGGTGCGATCAAAAGTGTGCAGACCACGGGATCGCGTGGCAGAATGCATCGACGCGCCAGCTAGCGACGAGACACGACGAGACACCTGCTGCAAGGGCGCATGCGCGTCCCGTCTTATCACTTGGCTTCTCATGTCGCTCTGTTGGACGCGGTTACGGCGCTCGTACCCAAAACGACAACTGGGTGTCGCTTTCTTTGCTCCATCGAATCTGTGTCATTCTTTTACGTAGCGGCTGCGACGGGGCCGGTTCAACACCGGCTCGCGTTGTTATTGACACCGGTTGATTAGGATAAGTAAGCATAGCGAGCATCGCACAACCTGACGAAGCCAAACGCACAAAATTAAATTTTCTCAGGCCAGCTTGCCTTTGTCGGGCTAATCCAAGTTGCACTTAAATGAGCTTAGCTAAGTCAAAGTTAATGTAGCCGAAATTAATCAAATGTAGTCGAGCACTTTATGACCTAAATAAGTGAGGTGTAAGTAGCTTTAGTTAAGCCCAGTCCAGCTTGGTGTTTTCATGTTAAGCGAAGTTAAGCTTAGATGAGCCCAGATGAGTCGAAATAAGTATAGCCAAATCTAATTAGGCAAAGTTGATCATGCTCATCCTTAACCTAGCCGTGCAAAATTAGCCTATACAAGGCAAACCTTATCGGGGCCAATTAATCTAGGTCGACTTCCCCATGAGCCCACAGAAGTCAAGGTCAGGAAGATACTAATTACTCTTTACCGACTCCATACTAATTAGGATAATTTACGTCTAATTAGTGCTAATTATTGTGAACACTAATTATGACTAAATATTAGTCTGAAATCCAGCTAGAGTATCCTCTATACTGGAATTTCACGTGGCATAATTAAGCTAAATATGCATAACTAATCTAATTAGGCAAACACCAAGGAAATTATAAAAAGTCTGATTAATCTTGGTTGGTCATAGCATCATCAAACCAATTGGATTATGATTAGCTTTAATTAGGCAACATCTTATTAAAACACAAATAATTAACGTAATTGAAATCGAATTCTCATGAGCTCAGAGAATCCAAGCTCAGCAAGATGCTGATTACTCCTGACCGAGTCGAGTCTCATTTACCTAAATATAAATCTAATTAGCCTTAACATTATTTATAAATATTACTGAATAATGTGCGTGACATCAAAGCCCACCCGAAGTACTCGAGTTTGATGTCGCAGAATTATGCAAATTACGCCTAGTTACGCCTAATTGAGATCGGACTTGCTACGAAACCATTAGCTTCACTGTGACTTTGCCTTGCGCCTTTAGTGCAGGCTGCCCACGTTTTTTTTTTCGTTTATCGAGTGGCGCGCTGCTTTCTGTGGTGCTTAGCTGTTTTTCAGGAGTTTCAGTAACAGGCAGTCTAACCGCAATGGCCAGTTATATGCTCTTTTGAAAGAGAAAGATACAGTATTTTTGAAACAATACAAAAACTACTGAATATTAGATTACTTAGCTGCTGATAGAATAATTCTTCTATGCAGCCGCTGTCTAGTCCTAAAAGATCAAAACATAATTACAATTTTAGAAGAAGCCGTCTGAACAATAAAAAAGCGGTTCTAAAAAAACCTCAGCGTCACCTGTAAAATATCTGGCTGTTACGTTTATACAAGCTCGACCGTAGGGATTTCCTTTGCGATTCAAAACGTGCTACAGCGAGAACAGTCGCCATAAAAACAATGGAAGCTGTGAGGAAAGCTACACATAAATGGCGCAAGCAGGGACTGCGTGATATTGTTAAAATTATCAGGTTATTTTGAGTTTTTATATTGTTTATCTCTTTCAGATTGGCCCCTCAGGACTCAAATAAACTTCTGCTGGTCAGTTTGAGAGAAAAACATGGGGCCCCATTGAGCCGTTTTTTTTTATTTTCCCCCTTGGCAAAATAATAAAGTATTTCTGCTCCTCTCGAAGCGGCAACTGAATACCCAAGGATCCTTCGGTCCATAACAGCTTGTACTTTCGGCGAGCCGTCAGCATGTGGATGACGACGACGACGAAGCTGCGCCTGAGCACTTCCGTGCGTCGGAGCCGAGCGCGAGAATTGAATATCTCGGCAAAAGTGACTGCGTGACTGGTCGCCCAGGTCCGAAAGACGACGAAATTAATTGTGTGAGGTTGTAAACACCAGGCGTCTTGTCTTGCCACACGTTTCCTCAGTAACGTGTCAGGTTTCCGTTGGCGGCGATGACGGCTTGGACGCGTCGCGGCATCGACTCGTACAGCCTCACGACCACCTCAGGGGTAAGGCGCAGGCGCTCCCACTCCTCGCTTACTGCCTGCCAAAGCGCTTCGGAAGTCGCGCTTGAAAGCCGTCGCGCAGACAGGCGGCTCTTCACGATGCCCCATACATTTTCAATCGGGTTCAGGTCAGCACCGACGGGGGGCCAAGGCAGAGTGCGGATGGCAAGGTTCTCGAGTACCGTGGCCACCATGCGAGCTGTGTGGATTGGACTTCGGTCGTGCTGCAGCTGGTAGCAGCCATCCTCGAATGGTCCCTCCAGGGCGTAAGGCACCAGCACTTCCTGCAGCAATCTGCAATAAGCGGATGCCGTGAAGGATCCATTGATTCGGACAAGTGGACCGAGTCCCTCCTTGCTGATGGCTCCCCATGCGCTCACGGCGCAGCGGCCGCTGGACGAAACGTTGTGGCAGTATTCTGGAAGGTATCTGGGGGAATTTAATCAGAAAAATCAGTGTTTCGTCGGAGTACGGGACGCATCAATTACTCATAATAATATATCTGTCATCTTACGTGCCATAACAACATAGGATTATAGGGCATGCATGCCGTCGTGGAGGGCTACGGAACTTTTGACTGTCAGGTCCTCTTTTAACATGCACTGACATCACACAATACACCGGCATTTAGCATTTCAACTCCATAAAAATGCGATTGCCACTGCCGAGATTGAACCCGCGGCTTTCGGGTAAGCTGCCGAGCGTCCTGTATATAGTTCAGGTGCTACGGAATAGTCGCGACAGGTAACCTAGCGATGCTTCAAGGCCCGCGTGATATTATATATGTTGAAATACTTTGTTCTATGGGAGAAAAGATATATAAATCTTGCCTCGGAAGGAGACAAGCAATGACATTTGTATTATAAGTGTTGTTGTTCACGGGAGGGTTTGATACAAAGTGTGAGGAGCTGACAAATGGCATTACTGAAGTAATGGTCAATTTGTTAACTGCCACGAATCAAACCTGCAGGTGAATCTCACCTGCAATTCATAGGGCGCCATACATGACGCTGCTGGTCCCATCGCGAAGAGAAGGTAGATTCGTCGGTGAAAATTACTTCGCCCCATTCTTCCACCGTGCAGCCCTCCACAGAACGCGCAAACTCGAGCCTTAGCTGCCTCTGTCGCTCCGTCAACTGAGGTTTCTGAGCAGCCACGCAGCCCCACAGCCCGGCCTCTCGCAGTCGCCGCCGAATAGTGCTGAGGGAGACGTCCAGTTGAAGCTCACGGCGGATTTCCTTGGCATCAATGAATGGGTCTACCACCACACAGGCCACGATAAGCGAATCAGTTTGAGTGTCCGTTGCTCTTGGACGTCCACTGCGCTCTCTGTCAGCAAGACTTCCTCCATGGTCGAGGTAGGTCCTGATAATTCTACTAACTGCGGCCCTCGACCTATTCATCAAGCGGCAGATTTCGCGTTGGGACCATCCCTGCAACGACAGCTCCACAATACGTTGTCGCTGCTCCAGTAGCACGTATGGCGGCATTGCAAATACAAAATGAAGCACTACCACTTCGATGCTGCTTCCACAGTCTGCTACCTAGGAGCCGTTTACATTATCCGTCAACGTGACCGTCGGCTCTCATCGCTTGCAGTGATAACGGAGGTAGGGCGTCGGACTAAGCGTGCTAAGGATGGCCACACAGAATTGCTGCAGCATATGCGGCCGAATGCTTCAACCTATGCCTCTTTTTGTCGCTTGGCATAACCATCGTTCAGGGGTTCAATTATCAAGCGGAATCATCTGAGATATAAAATGCAACCCTACGCACTAGCGACCGACTGACACCTTTTTTGTTGATGCAAGCTGGCGCCAAAACCGAAGGCGCATTCTTGAGCCCTCACTGGCATTTCTTGATGTTGCATTAATTACCACAATTCCCATTATTATAATTTAGATACTCTGTTGCACATTTCCAGAAAAAATAGAACTAGCATTTTACAGCCTGCTTGCGCTGGAGACATTGACGTGAATAATTACACTGCATTAAACACCTTTACTCTCAAAAGCGTCCTATGCAGCAATAGATGTCTATATTAGGCGGATCGAGCCGTGATTTGCATAATTCTGCGACATCAAACTCGAGTACTTCGGGTGGGCTTTGATGTCACGCACATTATTCAGTAATATTTATAAATAATGTTAAGGCTAATTAGATTTATATTTAGGTAAATGAGACTCGACTCGGTCAGGAGTAATCAACATCTTGCTGAGCTTGGATTCTCTGAGCTCATGAGAATTCGATTTCAATTACGTTAATTATTCGTGTTTTAATAAGATGTTGCCTAATTAAAGCTAATCATAATCCAATTGGTTTGATGATGCTATGACCAACCAAGATTAATCAGACTTTTTATAATTTCCTTGGTGTTTGCCTAATTAGATTAGTTATGCATATCTAGCTTAATTATGCCACGTGAAATTCCAGTATAGAGGATACTCTAGCTGGATTTCAGACTAATATTTAGTCATAATTAGTGTTCACAATAATTAGCACTAATTAGACGTAAATTATCCTAATTAGTATGGAGTCGGTAAAGAGTAATTAGTATCTTCCTGACCTTGACTTCTGTGGGCTCATGGGGAAGTCGACCTAGATTAATTGGCCCCGATAAGGTTTGCCTTGTATAGGCTAATTTTGCACGGCTAGGTTAAGGATGAGCATGATCAACTTTGCCTAATTAGATTTGGCTATACTTATTTCGACTCATCTGGGCTCATCTAAGCTTAACTTCGCTTAACATGAAAACACCAAGCTGGACTGGGCTTAACTAAAGCTACTTACACCTCACTTATTTAGGTCATAAAGTGCTCGACTACATTTGATTAATTTCGGCTACATTAACTTTGACTTAGCTAAGCTCATTTAAGTGCAACTTGGATTAGCCCGACAAAGGCAAGCTGGCCTGAGAAAATTTAATTTTGTGCGTTTGGCTTCGTCAGGTTGTGCGATGCTCGCTATGCTTACTTATCCTAATCAACCGGTGTCAATAACAACGCGAGCCGGTGTTGAACCGGCCCCGTCGCAGCCGCTACGTAAAAGAATGACACAGATTCGATGGAGCAAAGAAAGCGACACCCAGTTGTCGTTTTGGGTACGAGCGCCGTAACCGCGTCCAACAGAGCGACATGAGAAGCCAAGTGATAAGACGGGACGCGCATGCGCCCTTGCAGCAGGTGTCTCGTCGTGTCTCGTCGCTAGCTGGCGCGTCGATGCATTCTGCCACGCGATCCCGTGGTCTGCACACTTTTGATCGCACCTGTACATTCATTTTGGAATGCAAGTTTTACTTTGAAATGCTTGACGTAGTAGCTTTAACCACAGTTTAATTCAACGCCATGTTATTATTTTCCATACTGGTTCATTTTTCATATTATTACAGCTGTCATTTTTGAGTAATGGCTTAGGAGAAACCTTGAAGCCCTGATCCGTATTTTTTCATGTTTGTCACTTACATGACAAGGGTTCTCATATGTAACAGGCGTATTCAAGATTACGGTTAATGTATGATAAATACACCATTGATTGTAAACATGCCAGCACCTGTCTCAGGCTTCGCTGTGTAAAGTAGAATGAGTTGGCGACCTTCGCCAGCGCTGAGTCAACAAGAGCATTCGATGAGTGACCCTCTATCTCTATGCTTTTAATTCGTTCTCCAGCTACCCGCAGCTGCCCAAAAAAACCTGCTCTTCCTTTCCCAGCGCAACACACAGGTCTTCAAGGCGGTTCTTAAGTTCCTTTAGGGCACTGGATAGCTGCCTGTAGAAGGCGGTCGCCACGTCCTCAGACATATACGTCACTTTAATTTTCTTAACTCATCATTAATTCTCTCTGCTTCTTCCGCTGCAGGCGCAGAGACGTTCTTGCACTTAGGGCTGCAGAAATAGCGTCTTTTGCACTCCTCGTGCTTCTTCTCCAATCACTCGCAGCCTGTCAGCATTGTCTCTTTTGAACCTTGTAGTGTTTGGAAATATAATTGTTGCCTTTTTTTACCTGTATATTGGTTTCACACTACGTTTGAAAACAAAACTTGGCCTTGAATAGCGCTCATATAGGCGCTAGTTTGGAAAATAGGCATTTATAGCCTCTTGTAGGCATTTAGGCACATACACCGAAAATAGATATTTATAGGCACTATAAAAACACTATAAAAGCCTTTCTTAACGTCTAATTCATGATCATATATCAAATTGGCACAATAGGAACGCAATGAACAAAAGAGGCAATTGACTATATTCCAGTCTCTAGTTGTTAGCTGTCCTAAGTAGACATTAAAAGACAGAAATTAAATTGAGGACGACACAGTGAGCAATGGAAAGAAAAATGGTAGGTGTAACCCTAAGAGGCAAGAAGAGAGTAGAGTGAACTAGGGAACAAATGGGGGTTAGGGATATCATAGTTGAAATCAAGAAGAGGAAATGAACATAGGCACGGCATGCAGTGCGAAGACAGGATAACTGCTGCTCATTAAGGGTAACTGACTGGATTCCCAAAGAAAGAAAGTGATATATTTATATATATATATATATATATAGAGAGAGAGAGAGAGAGAAAGAGAGAGAGGTGTTGTACGTCGGGAAAGGTTCAGACGCAGCTTGGCAAAATGTGCTGGACAATTTCCGTGGACAATTTCCTGGCCACGACGACGTTGGTCAGAAGATGGTTCCAGCGGCTCGATGAGGTAATTCACCGGTGACGTTTTTTGTAGTACGCGATATGGGCCGTTATACTTGGGGACCAACTTGGTAGAAAGGCCAGGTGTAGCAGAAGGGACATGCAGCCAGACGAGTGAATCTGGATTGTAGGAAGTAGTGTTATTTGATGCGTCATGGTGGTGCTTTTGGCGTTCTTGGTCTTGGGTTGTGAATGATCTTGCCAGTTGCGGCATTCTTCAGCGTATGTAGCGGCTTGAGACAAAGTCATTGACTCTGAGGAGTGAGGTTTGTACGAAAGAATGGTGTCCATAGTGCAAGAAGGTTCGCGTCCGTATAGGAGAAAAAAAGGAGAGAACCAAGTAGTGCTTTGAATGGCGATATTATAGGCGCACGTGATAAACGGGAGCACTCGGTCCCAACTGGAGTGGTCTGACGAGATATACATAGACAGCATCTCACCAAGGGTGCGGTGGAAGCGCTCTGTCATTCCATTGTTCTGGGAATAATAGACGCTTGTAGTGCGGTGAACGACGTGGCACTCACGCAGCAATGCTGCGATGATGTCTGACAAGAATACGCGACCACGATCGCTCAGTAACTCCCGAGGTGCTCCATGACATAATACGATGTTGTGAAGAACAAAAGTCGCAACGTCTTTTGCTGTAGACGAGGGAAGGAATGAAATTTCGGCATACCGCGTAAGATGGTCTACGGCAACTATGATCCAGCGGTTACCGTCAGCAGTGTTGGGAAAGGGACCATAGATATCAACGCCGACGCGGTCGAGTGGTCGGGATGGGCATGGTAAGGGTAACAAGGTACCGCCGGCGTGATAAAGGGTAGTTTTTCTTCTCTGGCGCGTCGAGCAGGCCCGAACGTATTGTCGTATAGAACGGTGCATGCCACGCCAGTATTATCGGAGACGTATGCGAGAATAAGTCTTCAGGAAACCCGCGTGGCCACATTGGGGGTCGTCATAAAACCTGGAACAAATTTTGGATCGCAGATGACGTGGAATCACAACTAGCCACTGACGCCCCCCGGGTGCGTAGTTGCGTCAGTACAGCACATCGTCGCGAGTGGTGAAGTGCTCGACTTGCCGACGCAACGTGCGAGAAGGTGGGGGGGAGCCGTCCGCCCAGCCACGATGTCTAGAATCAAAGCAACCCAAGGGTCCTTGCGTTGCTCAGATGGCATGTCAGCGATGGTGACGGCAGTGGCATCAAAGGTTAGACTTTCGCAGCAGTCCGGGTCAGGGGGTTGAGGCGACCGGGATAGGGCGTTTGCGTCTGAATGTTTACGGCTGGAGCGATAGACCACGCGAATATTATATTCTTGGAGGCGTAATGCTCATCAGGCGAGGCGACCGCTTGGATCCTTCAGTGACGACAACCAGCAGAGGGCGTGGTGGTCAGTCACGACGTCAAAAGGGCGCCCGTACACGTAATGTCGAAATTTCTCTATCGCCCAAATAATGGCGAGGCATTTCTTTTCACTGACGGAATAGTTGATTTCGGCTTTGCTAAGAGTTCGGCTTGCGTAGGCGACCACGCACTCTTGGAAATCGTCTTTCTGCTGTGAAAGAATTGAGCCTAGCCCGACACCACTAACGTCGGTGTGGATCTCTGTGGGGGCCGATGGGTCGTAGTGTCGCAGAATAGGCGGCAACGTGAGGAGGCGGCGCAGCTCATTGAAAGAATCGTCACCGGTGGCAGACCAGGCTGAAAGGTCTCTAGAGCCGGTGAGGAGCTTGGTCAAAGAAGCGATGATCGTCGCGAAATTGCGGACGAAGCACCGGAAGTAAGAGCAAAGGCCTATGAAGCTTCGAAGCTCCTTCATGGTGGTTGGTTTGGTAAACGCTGAAACGACTGTAAGTTTGGCAGCGTCAGGAAGAATGCCGTCTTTTGAAACCACGTGGCCAAGGACCGTAAGCTTTCGAGCGGCGAATTGGCACTTCTTCAGATTCAGTTGCAGCCCCGCGGCAGAAATACACGTGAGGACTTTCTCGAGGCGGGTTAAATGGGTTGCGAAATCAGTTGAAAAGATGAAAATGTCATCTAAATAATAAAGGCAAACGTTCCATTTGAGGCCTTGAAGGATAGAGTCCATCATTCGCTCGAAAGTAGCTGGCGCGTTGCAGAGGCCGAAGTGCATGACTGTGAATTCGTAAAGCCCGTCGGGCGTGAGGAAAGTTGTTTTTTCGCGATCGGCCTCTGCCATGCGTACCTGCCAGTATCCAGAGCGCAGATCTAAAGAAGAGAAAAATTCGGCTCCCTGTAGGCAGTCCAAGGCATCGTCAATGCGTGGCAACGGATAGACATCCTTGCGCGTGATTCGGTTGAGACGTCGGTAGTCCACGCAAAACCTGATCGATCCGTCCTTCTTCTTCACCAACACAACTGGAGAGGCCCAGGGACTGCTTGACGATTCGATTATGCCACGTGTCAGCATGTCGTCAACCTGTTCATTGATGGCACGGCGTTCGGTAGTTGACACACGATATGGACGCTGCCATAATGGCGTCTCTTGACCGGTATTTATACGGTGAACAACAGATGACGCTCTACCTAAGGGAGGCTGATTGTGGTCAAACGAGGCTCGAAAACGCTGGAGGAGCTCGATCAGCTGTTCGTGCTACCCAGGCGTGAGGTTGCAATCAGTGGACTTGCAGAATACATCCGTAGGTTCATTAGCGTCAGTTGCGGGTGTAATGGTACAAGTCGGTAAAAATGGCTCGTCTGGATAGATCGGGTCTTCTAAAATACAATTTAAGGTCTCGAGGCTTCCCAGACACTCGCCGCGTAGCAGGATGTACGGACAAGCGGAAACGTTGCACGCATAAAGTACCGTCGAACCATTAGAAAAGTTGATGACGGCAAACGGGAGGACGATGGTTCGGTGGTGCACACTAGCTATAGTTGGTTGGAACAGGAGCGTCGAGTTAGTGGCAGCAGGGGAAAACACAGGCACTAGGACGGCGGACAATGGCGCGATGCGGACGTCAGCTGCAGCAAACACTTTCGAGGGACTTTGGTGGTCAATATTAAGGCACGGATTCGTCAATGTGAGTTCAGCACGAGCATAGTCGACGAGGGCCTGATGGGTAGAAAGGAAATCCCATCCTAGTACGACGTCGTAAGATGAACGTGGAAGAACAACAAAGATGACGGCGTACCAAGCATCTTGAATAACAACGCGTGCTGTACACTGAGCCGTCGGCGCGATGAAATGGGAGGTGACTGTACGCAGAGCAAGATTCGTAAGCGGCGTTGTAACTATTCTCAAATCGCGACACAAGTTTTTCACTAATGAAAGAAGCGACGGCGCTTGTGTCGACAAGCGCATGTACAGCAAAACCTTTTACTAGCACATCAATTTCGTTGTCGGACAAAGAGGAGGTCTTGGAGAGTTCAACGACGATGCAGTTCTTGCCTCCGTAACTGTGGCTGTCAGTTTTCCTCTCGAGCGGGGCTCGTGCGCCGAAGCATCGGGGAGACAGATCGCCGACGGGGTGGTAATGACCAGCGAGAATCGACAGGACGTCGTGGGGACAATGAGTCGGTGATAGGAGAAGATGGTCGCTGGGAATTCTCGGCAGCCTAGTAATTTGCAGAATTCCCATGGTCTGGAGGCTGGAAGTTGCGACGGCGACAGTAGCGTGCTATATGTCCCACGAAACCGCATGCAAAACAGATGGTCCGATTATCCAAGGTGCGCCATGGGTTAACGACAGAAGGTGCAGGGGGCAAAACAGGATGAGGTGCCGTGTATGTAGGCAGCGTCGTAGGGTAGGAGGACCCGTTGCCCCGGTATGCGCCAGAGACTGGTGGGGCTGGGTGCCTAGCAACGATGGCAGCGTAGGTCAGCGGCGTAGGGACAGACGGCGATGGAGGCAGTGCTTGCGTGACCTGTGTCTCGATGACCTGGCGTAGACGTGGGTCTAACGAGGTCACTGGCTCGGATGCTTCGGCCACAAGAGAAAGCTGACGTGTAAATTCTTCACAAATGAATTGTTTGATGTGGAGCAGTAAGACGGTGTGATCAGCAGCGACGTCGTGCACAAGGGCGGAAACTTCAGCCGTATCTTCAGAGGCCCTGCGCGTCGAAACACGCTGCTTACGCAACTCGTCGTACTCCTGACAGAGCTGAACAACATCGGTGATGGTCTGTGAATTCCTAGCGACGAGCATCTGGAAGGTATCGTCGTCAGTTCCTTTGATGATGTGCTTGATTTCGTCGCGTTCGGTTAGAAATTCATCGACGCGCTTGCAAAGAGACAAGACATCTTCAATGCAACTTGTAAAGGTCTCGTCCCTGCGCTGGACTCGACTATGCAGACGCTGTCCTGCGCGAAGCCGGCGCACGGCGGGACGACCGGAGACCACGGCGATGGTGGTCTTGAAGGCGGACCAGCTGGTGATTTCGCCTTCGAGGTTTTTGAACCAGAGGCTGGGCACATCAGCGAGGTGAAAGCGCACATTTGCGAGCTGGTCGCAGGCGTTGCACTTGTTGGAAGCGCTTACGATTTCATACTCGACGAGCCAGTCCTCGACGTCTTGTTCGTCGTTGCCGCGAAAAATAGGTTGATCGCGTTGCCGAGGCACGCCAGCACAGTCGACTGTCGTTGGTAAGGCAGCTTGAGAAGGGCCAGGAGCAGTCATGGTGAACGGTGAGGGTAGCGTCCTATTGCGAAGTTCCAGGTTGATGGGAACCCCGGCTCCTCCACCACTTAAAATAGAGGTGTTTTACGTCGAGAAAGGTTCAGACGCAGCTTGGCAAAGTGTGCTTTATTAGGCAGGTCTGGCTGATGGTGAGCGGCGTGCGCGAGCTACTACTGCGGCCACCCATCATCATCATCTTCTTTATTACCAGCAGAGCGTCCGTCATTCATAGTCATTACAATATATATATATTTAAATATATATAAGGGGTTATAACAGAAGAAAAGAAAAGAAGAGAACAGACCCGTAACTGTCTTTCCTTACGAGGACGCCTCAACAGGTCAGCACAGGATAGGGGTATGGAGAATAAAAGATATCGGGAAGGTAAGATTAGAAAAGAACAAAAGAGAGATGAGGGTCATTCGATCTGCTACCCCCAACTGACTCACAAGCCCCCACGCGCCATGCGCAGCTGACTAGGAAAGCTCCCAAGGGCCGGAGAAGTATCGTCATCGAGAGGAGGACAACGGGTTGGATTGGCGCGTTGTAGAAAGTGCGTGAAGCACTCGCCGAAGCGCGTAATCTCTGTACGGAAAAAAATTGTGGTCTGTAGCACTCACTAATAGGAGTCCAGTAGACCTCGATGGAGAGGCACATGTCTCTTCAGGTCACAAGCACTGAAATAGCGCAGAAGTCTTGAGTAAGGTGATGAGGGCAGCTTGCGCGCGCTTCACCAGGCATGCGTGCGCACGGCGAAAGAGAATCACATCAACACTGGTGGTGGAGAGTCCCACTTAGCTGTAAGCATCGAAGAGTGATCTGCGTGCGTCCGAGTACTCCTCACACTTGAAGATAATGTGGTGGAGTGTTTCGGGCTGTGGGCAATGACGGCAGTTTGGGTCTCTCCGTCCCGACTGTCTGTGAAGCCGTTCCGCCGTGCGGTAGCAGCCGATGGGTAGGCGGAGAAGGAGGGCACGCTCCTCTCTCGAAAATCCAGTTTTCGGGAGTAGGCGTGGTGGCTGCCCTGCTGCAACTAGTGAGTTCGCATGGCGAGTGGTGACGGAGCTCCGTGTGCGAAGCCGCGCTACGTCGAATGTGCTCACCGCTGCCGTCACAGGGGTTCCAGAGAGTACGCATCCTTGGCTAGCTAGTTGGCCGCTTCGTTGCCGGATATTCAAAGGTGCGCTGGTATCCAATGCAGCACAAGATCACACCTGAGGTCCTGCACTGCTTCGAGCTTTCGCGCGATGCGCGTGGCAAGCGGAAGTCTGCGGGAGTCCTGCGCGAGTAGTTGGAGAGCAGCCCGTAAGTCCCAGAAAAAGGCAGCCGACGGAACTCTCAGTCGAAGGAGGGCATCAGCGGCGAGGTCAAGCGCGGCGAGTTCGGTTATCGTGGACGATGCCTCGCAGGCGAGGCGGCACTGATTGTAAAGCTCCAGCGAAGGCACCACACACGCAGCCGCGGCACAACCGTCGTTCAGCACTGAACCGTCAGTAAAGACGAAGAGTCACCCCGCGAGAAGTTTGTCGAAAGTGGCGGCAGTTTCATGCTGAAGCGCACACTCTGGCGTCGTCCGCTTGCATGTCACTCCCGGTAACCGTGTCCGAATATTCAGAGGGCGATGGTGGCAGCGCGGGGCACAATAGTCATTCACATCCGGTGAGCTCCGGACGAGGGCGTAGAATGCTGCAGCGCATTGCCCCATCCGTGAGTGCGGAAGTGAGGAGAGCCAGAATACCAGCTGCTGTACGTGGAGCGAGCGTTTCATACGCTCTGTGTGATTTAGCGTTTGAAGATTGGCCCGGAGTGACAGCGGCATGTCTCCCGCCTCAGTGAGTGTTGGGCCTTTTCGAGAAGATCTGGGCAAGCTGAAAAACTGGCGAATCGCAATACAATGTGCTGCGTCCAGTGTCTCACAGTTAGAACGTGTAAGCACTGCGAGAGGAAGGCCGCACAAAATGCGCACCGCAGCCTTTCTGTAGTAGATGCAGAAAGCTAGAGACGGTGTGCATCCATTGCCGCGAACAAGGAGCGCTCGAGCGGCGGAGGCAACCCTTCGCGCGTTTCGAAGCTGTTCGCTGATCACTGGGGATCAGTTGAGGCGATGGTCTAGCTGCACTCCGAGGTAGTGCACTCGCCTCTTCCAAGAGATGGGGATTGTTTGGAGAGTGAACTTCGTTGTGTAGCACTGGGCGCAATAACTGGGGTGCAGTAGCATCGCTTCCGCCTTCGCCGGTGAAAGTCTCAGCCCCCTGCCCGTGATGAACGCGTCAATGGAATCCAGGACGGTTTGGACACTGGTGTGAATACACCGGCTACTGGGCACAGGTCCCGTCGCGAACAGCGCATTGTCGTCCGCGTAGACCACCACGCGCACATCACAGGAAAAGCACGGGCAATGTAATCGTCGATGTCAGCCAGGGCGAGATCTACCAAGAGGGGGCTCAGTACACTGCCCTGCGGAACACCGCCACTCACGGGACGCGGCTCACTAAGGAATGTACTTACGCGCACACGCATGGTTCTGCCGCCGAGGAAGGCAGCGGTACGTGAAGAGGAGACCAGTCACTCTGAGATCGCGCACCGCGTTCAGGATGGTGGAGTGTGGCAGTGAGTCGAAAGCCGCTTTGATGTCAGTTAGTATGAGGTACCAATTACCAGCGTGTTGGGTGTAGCGCAATTATTGCGGATGATGTAGAGCGCGTAGCCAGTTTCCGACCCGTCAACTAACGAAGTTCATCGGTTCCGCGAAGGCGAACGCGGAAGACCCGAGCGCGGGAAAGAAAGGAGACTTCTTCGTTCTCACGGTTCACAAGCGGAGCCGTCAAGGTCGCCCCCGTTCGGGATTAGAAGGGGAAAGCTTACTCAGAAGAGCGTCTGGCAAGAAGCAGGTCAGGCGCCACCGTCTGAGTTAAGCTATTGTGGCAATGCACGCGTGCTATTGAGAATGACGCGGGGACGCGACCGCTTGGCTAACCGAGACATAGTGGCGGCAGGGAGACGAGTATAGCTCCCCCGCTGTATGTCAATACCGAGTGCTGTTAGGATGTCGGGGCGCCTCGCTGTCGCATGCACACCTGGTAAGCGCACAGAGCGCAACCGTGTACTCACTGCTCTTAAGGACGCTTCTTCGAAGCAACATTTATTGAGAGAGCTGACGGGGCTCGATCGTGAGAACGGCCGCCGACGGAAGTCGGCCTATTGAGGCAGCACTAGTAATGTTGGGCAGCACGGCCTGGCATGGGAGAGAGCGTCATACGCGGAGAACCTATCCCTTTGCGTGTTTTATTTGGTGACGTGGTTTTTACAAATGTAGTGCCTTTTATGAAAGTGTTTCTGTGATTGGTTGTGATGATGCGAGTCCCAACATGTGATTGGTTTTTGTGAAGACTCTTTGTTCGACCAAGGGTTGAAAAGAGGATGTTTGAGTTTAAAATGAGAGCGGATGTTCGGGCTTACAGTCGGGCTGTTGCCTGAGGCTGCAATAAAGCGTCTCTTCACCGGACTACGGCTCTTCCTTCGCGCTGCCACCGTGCACTCGAGTCATCGAGGGGACCCATTCCGAACCTCATACACCTTCCCTCCTTAGCTAGTGTTGAAGCTAGTCGAGGAGGAGGAAATTAACTATGTCTTACAGGATGAGGTACCCAGCCTCTCCTTTGTGCTGTGCCTCCTCTACCGTTGCGATGACGTCGGCAAGGGCGTCAGCAGTGGCAGGCGAACGGCGGAAGCCACACTGCGAAGGCGAGAAGACATCCAGTGCTTTGGCAATCCCTTCAAGTCTCCTCAGTGCCATGCCCTCGAAGAGCTTGCCCACTGCGGAGGTAAGGGGAACAGGGCGGTAGGACGCTGCCTCCGAGGCGGGTTCGCCCTTCTTGAGCACGGGGACGGCGATGGTTTCGCGCCACTTTTCCGGCACTATCCCCGTGTGCCACACGTCGTTGTAAGCGGCCAAGAGCAGTGGGAGCTGGGACTGATCAATGTTTTGAAGCATCTGATATGTCACATCGTCAGCGCCGGGCGCTGAGCGCCGTTCGCGCGACGTCAAAGCCAGGCGACACTCCCCGAGAGTGAAATCTTCAGTGCATATAGCGCGTACTTGGTTGCGCATGCCACTGGCGAGGAAAAAGCGGCGAGGTTTGTACTACTCCCGGCGAGGGTGCAGTGGGAGTTGGGGACCCTCGGGCAAGCTTTCGGGAGCGCTGAGGTGGAGGGTGTCAGCCAGTAGCTCGGCCTATTGCCAGTAGGTGAGACAATGTGCAACAGCAATGGCGAGGGCTGGGAAACGTAACTCAACGGGGCAGAGAACGGCACAGAATATCCTTTACGCATGCGCGGCAGCGTCGCGGGTTGTCCAGCGTGACGCATAAACTGCCTAAGGAGCGGTCACGTCTTTGCCATGCGTGTCGATGACACATGGCTTCAAGGCGATTATAAAGTGTCCACAGCTCCTTGCGGTCGCTTTTAGTCGCACGGCGCTGGAGCCTCCAGCGATCCACGCATAGATTGAGAAGTTTATGTCTGGAACTGGTGTTCCCACTGGCACTGTGCCCTTGCGCGAGGCCGCTTCAACGCAGCGGGCGACGTGCGAGAAGTAGGCGACACCGGGAGGTGAGGAGGCAGCCGAGAGTTGTCAAAAAACGCGGCCAGTCAGTAACAGTGTATGTGTGCATGCCCGCGCGGTGCCGATCAAGTGGTTCTAGGTGAAGGGGGTAATGATCTGAGCCCCACAAGTCTGCCTCCCTCTTCCATTCGTACCGGCGATGGTCACTAACAAGTGAGAGGTTTATTGCACTGGTTTTTTAGCCGCGACGAACGATAGTCGGACAGCCCGTATTTATAATAAGCAAGCCTGTCCCAGCCATGGTATCTAACAGGTCTCTGCCTCTTCAGTCTATTTGGTCACTCCCCCAAGCCATATGGTACGAGTTGAAGTCTCCACAAATTACAAAGCCACCTCGTAGGTGTCGCACCAAATGGGTCACGAATGCCGTGTCCCACCTGTGGACAGGATGAACATAAACACACGCCACTGCCGTGTCGCACTACGCTAGACGCACTTTAACCACCACACATTAAACCTCACTGCACAAGGTGTCAGAAACATAAAGAGTGCAACATTCAAGTTCATTGCGCACGTAGATAGAGGCGTAAGAGCGGGTGGGAGGATGTGTGGGGTCGCAGCACACATCAAAGTCGCAATCGCGCACTTGACACCTCGCTGTACAATGGTAGCCCGAGTAACCAGTAAGTCTACATTCGCTTCCGCGTACATAAGCCTCTTGTAGTGGGACGATGTCGTACTCATTGAGCCGCAAGTACTCATCGAACTCACTGTGACGGCAGCGCAAAGAACGACAGTTCCACTGAAGGATGCGTGGCCACCGTTCACAGTTTTTAATCGCCATGCTGTGTCACAGCTTGTTGCGTAGCCAGCGCTGCTGCTATGTAAAGCGGACGAACCGGACATTCGCGAGGGAGGACGTCTAACGCGGCACGAACTGCGGTCGCGAGCACCGAAATCACCGAGGCGTTCTCTGAAGCGGTGGTGATGTTCGTTGATGCATGAGCAGTAGAGCCACTAGCGGCCGCCGCATATGAAAACCCCTCTCGACTGGCATAATTCTGTGCCATGGCGTTGTTCTTGCGAACAACTGCAAAGGCCTCGCGGCCTGTCATGGGGCGGGCCGATTGCGCCCGGAGCTCTAGTAGCTGACGCTCTTGTTGCCAGCGAGAACAGCGGGTTTCTGTGGCCAGATGGGTGGCGCCACAGAATATGCAACGCGGGTGGTGAGTGGTGCAATCGGCACGTGGATGTGGCCCGTCACAGCGCACACAACGTTCATGTGCGGTGCAGGTGATGTCCGTGTGGCCGTAGCGGCCGCTCCATTTGCACTGCACAGGACGAGGGCAGCGAGCAAGGACCGGGCGTCGTTGTTTGTAAACTTCGATGTCGTGTGGAGGTTTCCGTGCAGAGAACATGATGACGACATGGCGTCCAGATCACGTGCATTCAGTACAGGGAGCTGCGATGCCATGTTGTCGCGTAGTTCCTCCTCCGTGAGTGCTGGGTTGACGTTGGGGATTACTCTACTGCAGGTTTTGGTTGAAGCCTGCCTGGCACGCACGGGGATCTCGCAGATGTCAGAAACTGCGAGGAGGGGCGCGAGCGGTGCTCCCGCGGCAACATCGACCATGATAACATTGCGACCGAAGCTAATTCGCATGCGGTGTGCTTTCTCAATTGCCGCTAATTCTGCGGAGATTGCCTCTTGTGTCGCAGACCGACAGGAGTTTTTCCTGGTGGTTGGCTTGTAGAGGATGGTCTCCAGCTGGAAAGTGGACCCAGGGCTCGCAGGTAGCTGAGAGGGTAGGGTACATTTTTGGGTTGAAACCACAGGTTTTTGTACTCCTGGTTCTTTTGCCGTGTGCTGGTGGTAGGAACCTGTGGTTCGCAGAGTTTGGTGCCGTTTGGAGCACCTGTGGATGGCAGTGAAGAAAATGGTTCCTGGGGCGGCCCCAGCACACAGCTGTCGCGAGCAAGGGGTCGCGGCTGCGTTTCTTGAGATGCGCTGGATTTGTTTACATCCCGGCATAGCTGAGTAGACGGTCTTGAAAGAGGTGTAGTTGAGACCGAGAGGAAAAACTTGTTTTTTTCCCTCGGCTTGTGGGGTAGAGAGGGCTGCCTGTCAAGGTGTCCCTGTGTCGTCAATCACCAAAGGAGAGGAGGAGCCCTGCTCCTTCTGCTCCGAGCTGCTCTCTTCTACAGCGGTGTTGAAAGAGGAGGCCGGCGTGTTTTGTGACCACTACGAAGAGGAGGTGGGGGATGACGTTTCAGTGATGGAGAAGAACCACTGCTGGCTGCGTCGCTCTTCTGAGGAGAGGGAGACAGCTCACATTCTGTCTTTTCTGGGTAGCCAACCTCAATAATGCTGCTGGCTTGAATTTCTGTCTCCTGACACGGAGAACGGTTCTGCAGGATGGCGGGCGTCTCTAAAAATAGCGGCGGCGGCTGTCTGCCTTCTTGTTACTGGGCGCTTTTTTGGTAGGAAGTTTTTCGCCCTTCGTGGCTGGAGCATTTGACCACCGTTGCTCGCGGTCTGCTGCGGAGGTTTGGACAGCTGGCTCGTGGCTGCACTGGGTCTCCCTGCTGTGGTACGTGTGTCGGAGGTAGGTGAGGGACGCGGCGGGCTTGGTCGGCTGGCCCTTCCTGCGTGAAAGACTTATGCGGCGGTTTTGGGCAGTAGGTCGCAGGCCTTGGCTCTTTCTGCCAAGTCGCGGGCATAACCTGACGGGTAGCCTTCAGACAGGCCATCCGCCATTAGCGATGAGATTGAGGGACCGTCCAGAGTGGTGCCGTAGAAATAAAGTAAGCCATGATTAATAAAGGAAAAAAGGGGATTGAGAAATCTTATGCCAAACCTTGGAGCCCTAAAAAGGGCTGCACTCGAGAGTGCTATTCAAGGTTCAGACAAGAAATAAATGCGCCCACAGGAGCGAGCAAAAACTGCTAAAATTAAAGTACTGGGGACGGGGAAAAACACTTCTGCTCCTTGCGAGGCTCTCCGCGAATCAAGCGCGAATCCCCAAGCGGGTAGGGGGGAGACAGAAGGTTAGGTGCCCCTTTAGCGGTTTAGGGGGTGACAGAAGGTTAGGTGGACAGATGAAATTAAGATGTTTGCAGGTATAAATTGGCAGCAGCAAGCACAGGACCGGGTTAACATGCGGAACATCGGAGAGGCCTTTGTCCTGCAGAGGACGCAGTCAGGCTGATGATGATGATGATTATGATGATGAAGTAGACATAGTCTTTTACAACTTCAAGTGCACTATTAAATGTCTCAAAGCGCTTTTCGCTTCCGAGGTGGTTATACATTACTTTCGTTTTCTGCAGATTTCTATCTATCTTTGTGCAAAGCTGCCTATGACATTAAGCATTACCAGCTGTTTCAATAATAGTATCGATGCCAAACTTCGTATGGCAGAATGATATTGTATGAAAAACATATCTGACTTGTCATGACATGAAAATAATGACATGTATGTCATGACTGTCAAGATTTACATTTCAAGGTCCTGCAGCTCTTGCGGTGGTTTCGTTCATATGGCACGTTGCAAAACTGGTATGGTATGTATTCACTGCGAGGCGAACACAAGCGACAGACCCTAAAATGAAAATCATGACATGCGTGTCATGTAACAATATGACTACATGCCACGCACATGATGCGGTCGCGGCCATTTCGCTCGTTTCATATATACCAAATTCGGTATTGCAGTACGTGAATGAATAACGAAGGTACGTGACTGGCGAAAACATGATAATGATGAGATGTGTATAATGTAACAACATAAATACATGCTACAATCATGATGTGCTCACAGCTTTTCGCTACCTTCACTTATACCAAATTTTGTATACCGAAAATTGAATGAATGGCGAAGGTGTGATACTGACATATTTAAAATTACACATCAACATTTCTAAATCGTGCTTCGCATTTCATCGATCCCCGCTGTACGTGATTCCGCCAATTTTTTTTCTTTCTTTCTTTGAAATACTGTTTTTTCGCTGCAGTTATTTCACTGTTGGAAGCTGCCAGAAACTTTTTACGATTATTTTATTCTGTATGCCTTGAGAATAATTGCTGTATCACGTCATTTGCATACCGCGGTTGTGCAAAATTTCCTTCAGTCTTGTCATCTAGACAGATGAGACTGTGAATCATAGGGTGAAAGCTAAAGCCATACTTTACCAGTGAGTGTGCAAAAGCAAAAAAAAAAACTACAAAAGAATGCATGGTGCAACTTCCATAGGTACTCCACATGTGACAACCTCTTCACGTTCAAACAAGCTAAAGCGAAAGCATGATACTTTCTTAGAGATTCAGAAAAATCCTCCTGGCAGAAGTAAATATCTACATTCAGTAACACAACCCCATCCAACAAAATGTGAAACCAGGTTAGAAAATTCAGCGGCGACTGCTCTTCATACGCGATACCCATATTTACAAACAGCGGCGCACAGACATCTTTAGAGAGCAGGCGGACATTTCAGGCAAACACCTTTACAGTATATCCTGTTCCGATAATAACACGATATCATTCCTAGCATACAGACAACCGAAAAACAAAAACTACCAGTAACCGGCGGCTTAGATGAGCCATAAAACGCTCCTTTGACAATAGAAGTGTTTAATTAAAAACTGTGCTTTCGGTGGGAAAAAAGACAGCAGTCGGGTCAGACAGCATTCATTACGCAATGCTAGCGCACCTATTGCAAGGTGCCGCGCAAGCATTAATAAAGTTCTTTAACGATATTTGAAAAACTGGGAAAATGTTCACAAAATAAAAAATGGCAATTGTGCCAATTCTAAAATATGGAAAACCACCGACTTCGCCGGGTAGCTATAGGCCCATAGGACTTACAAGTTGCATAGCGAAATCATACGAATGCAGAATAAACATAAGCCTAATTACACCCTTGAAATAGACAACCTACTAGATGATCCTCAGTGTGGGTATAAGAAATGCCATTCAACAATCGATCATTTTGTTCGTCTTGAACACACAATACGTGAGGTCTTCTTACATAGGCAACTTTGCTTAGCAGTGTTTTAAATGCAAAGCATTTCTTAGCGAACTTCGGTGACCTTGAGCGTATCGTTTTGATAATGGTATAAATACCAAACTTGGTATGGCATAACATCACTGTATGACGGGCATATTTGACCAGTCATAACATGAAAGTCATAATATGCATGTATTGAATGTCATGGTTTTCATTCCATAGTTCTGCTGCTCTTGTGGTGGTTTCGTTCACATGACACATTGCAAAACTGGTACAGTGTGATATGATTCCATGACAAACGCAAGCGACACACCCTAAAATAAATATCATGACATGCATGTCATGTAACAACATAACTTCATGCCATGCTCATGATGCACTCGTGGCCGTTTTGCTAGCGTAACTTATACCAAATTTGCTATTACGGTACGTAAATGGATGAAGAAGGTGTGCGCCTGGTGCAAACATGATAATCATGACATGCGTGCCATTTAACAACATGACTACAGGCCACGCTCATGATGCGCTGGCGGCCATTTCACTAGCTTCACATATACGAAATTCTGTATTACGTGACGCGAATAGACGACATCGGTAACGGACACATCCAAACATGATAATCATGTCATTCGTGTCATCTTACAACATGACTAAATGCCACACTTGTGTTGCGCTCACGGCCGTTTCGATAGCTTCACATATGCCAAATTTCGTATTACCTGACGCGAACGAATGACGAAGGTGTGTGACTGGTGCAAAAATAATTATAATGAGGTGCGTGTCATGTGAGAACATCACTACATGCCACAGTCACGGCGCCAATACATTTCGACGTTACGCGGTGGGAGTGCTTGCCGGCGTTTATTTTGTCGCGTCACGCTGGCGTTGGCACGCCAAGCGCCGGTCCTGGCATATACTCACAGGCGCGCGCCACGCTGCCTTGCTTTGATGCATGCGCGTTTCAGCGCGTCCGGCGTCCCTCCGCCACGAAATCAGGTAGACGCAGTGCTGTCTGGGTAACGCATCAGCGCAAAATGCAGCATGTCGCATTTCGCGCCAGTTTCCGTCTGGCCGCGCCAACGGACGCTGGTCGTGCCTGGCGTCAAAATATAGGGAGCTCGCGCTTTTCCAACATAGCGCCGCTGTGCCCAGCGTGCGCGCGCGTCAACGCTATATTGGAGTATATTAGGCCCATCGCTTACAAAAATGGACTTTGAGTTTCAATTGTCCACGAATCGAGGCCTTTATGACTCAATAGATGGTAAATAAACGGCATCTTCTGATGAGTGCACCTAATGAAAATTTAATTGATATGAGGTACGAAAAAGCCAATTTACTCTCACTCGTTACAATTTTAATTGATATGCGTTAAGAAATGTTCATTTGAACCGCAGTCACTACAGTTTTAATTGATATGCGTTAAGCATTGTTCAACTGAACCACATTCACTACACATTTAATTGATGCGTTAAGAAACGTTAAACTTTACCGCCGTCACTACACGTTTAATTGACCTAGTACTAATTACTCATTGAGGGATAGCTGATGATGAATATCACACCTATAGCTACATCAATATTGGGGGCCCGAAGCACAAAACGTGGTTGTGTGTGTGTGTGTATGTGCGTGTTCTGCAGTTTATTTGCGCGTATATTTCTGCAAGATGCATTCGTCATTACGGCCCCTGCATCACACTCCGGGAAGCAGCACTCCGGGAAGCAGAAATGTATTACATAAAACTGTACGCAAGGAGATGTTTTCAAGTACTAGCTGTCCGGTTCAAGTGTTTCTCAATTGCGTGCATGGATATTTATCTCATACACAGCAGCGTGTAGCAGTCAAGAGTGGTAGAGGCATTTTCTTCATTGACGCGAAAAAATTTGCTTTCTGGTATTAGCAAAAGTAATGTTCATCCGTTGTTTATAGCGATGCAGATTCTGTGCGTTGAGAGACAGGGCATTCATACTTATATAATTCGTATTATTTATTACTAATATAATTATTTATTCATTAAAAGTATGGTAAACACGTGCAGAAGACGTATCGCGGTAGCAGTTCTCCGCGAAAAGATTGCAGATTCGCCACGTCTTTCAAAGGACAGGTCCTTTTTCTCCTGCTGTCGTCTCCTGTGGGAGATATTAGTGGGCTACGGAATACGCACTTCATTGTTCGAAATCTTGCTGGTCTTACCGGTTTTTTTTTCCTTTCTTTTTTTAGCAAGTTTAGAGCAGTGGTGGTTGCACGTGCAGGGAGGAACCACGGGGAGTTGGTGACCACTGTATGGGTGAAAAGTCGCCTGAGCCCTTTGGCCGTTGCAATCAAGAAAGTTGAGCGAGAAAAAAATAATTTGTAGAGTGTTTAACATTGCGTTTCAAACAAGCCTCACAGTATTATCTGCCAGTTACGCCCATGTGAAGTGAAAGTTTGAGATGGCCGCTTTACGCTTGTTTTCTATACTACCATATGGCACTTCTTTTTTCACTAATGTGGCTCATGCTCACAAATGTGGCTCATGCTTGTCACTTGATTTTTCTTGCCATGATTTCAGGGAAAGTGAGTGCCGTCACTTACGCAGACTATCTGCTCAAAAGTGAAGAAGTTACTCCGCTGCATGTGATGCATTTTTTACGGTACATGAACATTTGTGCCGGCGGCACGGCTGTTTATCAGGCCCAACATCGCAAAATTCCAGCGAAAAAATGGACACCTCGCTTACATACAAAACTCTAGCGCAACTTGCTTTCTGCAAACTACAGAAACGGACGCCATAGACTTGATTTGTGATCAACATTCACTGCATTTGCTTGATCTGAATATCTCGTGCCTCACTTGATTGTTTTGATGGTAAGTTTGTCACTTTTCATTGGCTTCATGCGTTCTATTCGTATGTTATGAAAACCGAAAAACGAATTGGGCGTAGGATGTTAGAATATTCAACTGCGTAAATATTCGGGTTTAAAATATTAAGCCCTCCTCTCCCAAATACTTGATATTTATAACAAGGCCTTCTCTCTTTTTTTGCATTTCTTACAGGCAGGCCTCACCCTAGTGATTCGGAAACAGGCGCTCCACCAACTAGATGATCCTAGTCGTCTCTATTGTCATTTTGGTAAAAATAAACAAAGATGCTAACAGATCTGTGTTTTGCTTCTTGGATTGAACACTTTATAGAACACCGTGCATCAATGTGTACGGGCGTGTGTGGTATTATTCGTGTGAATTGTGTACCCGTGTCCTAATTCGTGATTGTCACCCAGTTTATACCTTGTTTGAGGGACTGAACGTGTTTCCAATTGAAATAACGTAGGCGACCAGAAATTGTCACCCGGGCGAGTTTTCAATGATCACCCGTACTTTATTTCTAGCAACCACATAAAATGAACTGATAGCAGTTAATTCGGTACCGCTTCTGAAAAAAAAATATTCAAGTGGCGAATTTTCAAGAAATGTAAGCGTAAATACTTGAAAATTGCATAACACTCTTGCTAATTGATTATTTTGACCAAACACAATAAGGGTTGAATATACACTCGCCTAAATTGTTTTAATTGACACTTGGTAGAGAAAATCACTGACTGGTCAATAATTCCCTTTGACTCACCCAAAAGACGCTCAATTAATCCGCAAAAAATGATAATCAATAAAACCACGGTGGCCAATATCCTTGTGTAACTCAATAGAAAAACTCAATAGACGCCTAATTTCTCATTAGACGCCTAATTTCTCATTTGTGCTCCGCATATCATCGATTCCCGCTGTACGTGGAATCTGCCAGTTTTTATTTTTTTCTTTGAATTTCTGTCCTTTCGCTGCAGTTATTCAACTATTCCAAGCTGTCAGGCACTTCCTTGCGATTCTTTTGTTTTGTACGCCTTGAGATTGATCGCGGTATCACGTCATCCGCATACCACAGATGTGCAGACTTTTCTTCAGACTTTTAGTCTAGACGGCTAGACAGTGATTCACATGGCTGGTCCCGTTTGGATGGTTATTGATTGATTGATACGTGGGGCTTCACGCCCCTAAACCACCATATGATTATGAGAGACGTCGTAGTGGAGAGCTCCAGAAAGTTCAAAAAAATGGGATTTTTTAACGTGCCCCCAAATCTGACAACACGGGCCCACAGCATTTCCGTCTCCATCGGAAATCCAGCCGCCGCAGCCGGTATTCAATCCCGCGACCTGCAGGTCAGCAGCCGAGTACCTAAGCCACTAGACCACCGTGGTGGGGCTGGCTGGTACCCTTGGCCCGTGTTATTTTGAACAGCATTTTCGTACTTGCTAGCTCGCAAACTTTGATTTCTGCCCTCTTTGCTGTTTCAGTAATTCTTACAAAATTTTGACGCTGTTATTGCTGGCGAGTCGTATCTGTTATTAGCTGTATAAAGCATTCCTGAAAATGTCAACAGAGACCCTCAAACGACAGATGATAAAGTATTGATTTCTAAGACTCTACTCTCCACACAATGAGCCGAGTTTATATGAGACAACGTATGCTCATCCGAAGCTTCCATCATTTTGTCATCTTTGGTACCACTTTTCCCGAGAGCCACATTTTTTCATTCAGCGTCATAAATTAGAAGCAAATATCCTCACTCGGACACTTTTGGCTCTGTTTACGTTGACGGGCATTCTCTCGCCCTGCTAGGAATGTCAAGCTCGGCGATACCTCGTCACTCCTTTTCTTCTTGTGGAAATGTGCACAATAGTCTTTTCTTTATTTGGTGCAGCGGAAGTTGGCGTTTTGATGACCTTCTTCACATACATTACTCCAAGTTTTCTCAATTTTCGCCGTAGCATTCCAGCTCTACGGAGATATAGCTGAAATTCTGGTGGTTCACCTAATTGAAATCCTGCCTCGAAGATTGAAGATAAAAAGAATATTTAATGAGCCTTGCCGACTTGCAGTGGTGTACACGAGAACACTCAGTCACTTTCATACAAGGCTCCTTCCGTTGCTGTGTGCGGTGCTCTTCGAGTTTCTCGGAGTCACTTTAGGTTTTCGTCAATCACAATCTGTCTCCTTCTGGCTCCCCAGTATTTATTTATTTATTTAGTTACTTACAGATACTCCAATCCCCAAAGGGAGCTTCAACAAGGTTGAAATACATTTCCTTGCAAAAATGTCTGGCCCACAACACAAAAAAGGAAAAAAAAATCCTGTTTACAAAAGATACAATACAAGTATATCAGTTATAAGAAAAACATCACATTCTTTGTACACTTCGCGAACAAATACCGAGCGCGCTTCAAACATCAACAATAAAAAAATGGGCGAAAACACATAACTGAACATGGTCTTGTTGCATATTGGATAGTCGTGGCCAGATATTTGCACCGCATGAAGACAGTGTAGGTTGAGCAAGGCAAGCGGATTGCTAGTCAGGTTATTGTAATCAATTATTGTTTAACAATGAAAGAATATTTGAAAGAAATATTTTTGTGCGGAATGATAATATTACATGATGCCTTTGTCTTGCTGCTTATACAAAATAAGTATTTATCTGAGAAAAATATCAATGTATTGCTCATTAATTAGCTAAACTAAGAAGTTTAATCGAGATACACGAGTATACCATTATAAACTTGTATATATATATATATATCTATTTATATATATATATATATATATATATATATATATATATTGTAAGATTGCGTCGAGTAAACTCAAGACTCTCCTTTATTGACACGAGTATGTGCCCCACAAAGTTCCTAAACTTGACTGGTGATGATAAGTATGTACAGATGAAAAGATGGGACGCATAAATAATGCTCACACTTATTTTCCGCGCGCACTTGAGCGGCTGGCCCGGCCGAGACTTAGGCGGGAAAGGTACGGCGTACAAAGGGTTTAAGACGTGAAACGTGGACTATCTCGGAGGCACGGTAACGACGGTCCGAGGAACCCTCGACAGGAGTGACAAGGTAATTGACAGGATATGTTCGTTCACAAACAACGTAAGGTCCTAGAAAGCGAGACTGAAACCTTTCACACAATCCGGGTGTGCGAACAGGCGTCCAAAGTAGTACTTCATCTCCAGGACGGAAGGTGACGTCTCGACGAAAGCTGTCATAGCGTTGCTTGCGGTCTTGTCGACTGCCCTCCGTGTTGAGTTGAGCACGTTGCCATGCTTCAGCAAGCCTGGAGACGAAATGTTCTGGCGTAGTCGTCGACGTTTTTGTCATTACATTGAAGAAAGAGGCGTCAATGGTGAATGTCGGCGCACGACCATAGACGAGGAAGAAAGGTGAATACCCTGTGGTTCGTTGAGCAACGGTGTTGTGTGCAAATGTTACGAACGGCAAGATTTTGTCCCAGTTATTGTAGTTCGGTCCGATGTACATGGATATCATGTCGCTTAGAGTCTGGTGGAATCGCTCTGTCAGCCCATTTGTCTGCGGGTGGTAAGCGGATGTGGTCTTATGAACTGTGCCACAAGTTTTTAGAATTTCGTCCAGAATTGTCGATATGAAGGTCTTTCCCCGGTCACTCAACAACGTGCGAGGTGCACCATGACGCAACACAATGGCTTCTAAAAAGAAGGCGGCAACGTCTGAGGTAGAGCTAGTGCGTAGAGAAGCGGTCTCCGCGTATCGTGTGAGGTGCTCGACGGCTGTGACGATCCAGCGGTGGCCTGCTGGCGTTACGAGAAGTGGCCCGACGAGGTCTATTCCGACAACGGCAAAACGTGTGTCGGGACATGAAATGGGTTGTAATAAGCCAGCAGGAGCTGAAGTTGGTCGTTTCCGGCGTTGACAAAGTGCGCAAGAAGTGATATATTTAGCCACAAAGGTAGAAAGACCAGACCAGAAGAAGCGGCTGCTAACGCGGTTGTAGGTCTTTTGAAATCCCAAGTGTCCAGCTGATGGTTCGTCGTGCAATGCTTCGAGAACTTGTTTTCGCAGCGAACGGGGAAGTACTGGCACCCACCGATGCCCATCCGCATTGTAAGTATAACGCTGCGGGACATTGTTCTCTAGCTTGAACAGCCGTATTAGCTGACGACGTAGTCTGGCATTAGGTGGAGAAGGCGAGCCATTAAAGTATCCGATGATGCGGTTACAGTAGGGGTCGTCACGTTGGTACGTGGTAAACTGGGCCCTGTTGTTGAAAGGTACCCAGGCAGCACAGAAGGTTGGCCCAATATTGGGGATAGATCGGCATTGCCTGGCCCATGAACGGCCCAGTTTTCACAACGTACCGCCAAGATTGGCTATGCCAGCCAAATAGAACGGCGACGTTGGACCAGCGTTGACAACGTACCCCCAATATTGGTTCTGCCAGCCGAATAGAACGGCTATGTTGGACCAGCATTAACAACATTACGCCAATGATGGCTGTGCCAGTCTATTAGATTGGTTATATTGGGCCAGCTTTCAGAACTTTCCGCCCATATAGGCTGTGCCGGCCTATTAGAACGGACACATCGGGCCAGGTTGTACAAGTAGCAGCCAATATGGGCGAAGCCATCCAATAAGACCGGCATTATTGGCCCGCCGTTTGAACGTTATTGCCGGCGTCAGCTGAAAAGTCAACATCACGATGTCATATTATTAGAATATGAGCCAATTTCTGCGTGTGCTGCTTTTTGGCGCTGTTCTGGCCCCAATTCACGCGCCGATTTTTCAAGTTAGAGAGAGAGTAATATATGTGCCGGGCACAATATTAGAACTATCTTTTCGTCATTAAACCATGCCCCGCCGCGGCGGTCTAGTGGCTAAGGTACTCGGCTGCTGATCCGCAGGTCGCCGGTTCAAATCCCGGCTGCGGCGGCTGCATTTCCGATGGAGGCGGAAATGTTGTAGGCCCGTGTGCTCAGATTTGGGCGCACGTTAAAGAACCCCAGGTGGTCGAAATTTCCGGAGCCCTCCACTACGGCGTCTCTCATAATCATATGGTGGTTTTGGAACGTTAAACCCCACATATCAATCAATCAATCATTAAACCATGCACAGCTCGTTGAAATGCATAATCGTTGGTTGAAGTTGCGCAAGGTACTTTTTAAGTGAGAAAAAATTACCGATCAAGTTTCTCTGTCAGACGTGACGTCCGATGCGGTGCTATCCGTACGTATGACGAAGCTGCTGCGGATACCGCTGTGTTACGCGTGCATGTAGACGTCGAATATCTGACGCAAATCTTATCGTGTCATGTGTCGGGCTAGCTATCTACGCGACCTATTCGAATCTGTTTTGCGTTCACAGCACAGTACGGTTAACGGCACTTGCTGCTGCTTGACGTGTGGGAAGAGCGGGGGTCGTCAGTTGCGTTATGGTGACTGAATCATACAACATATGCAGTTGCCGTAATCTAACACACAGACGCGCGTGCGCACGCACGCACGCGCTATATTCATGCAACGACCACACGAATTCCCAACAACATCGCAGCGAACGGTTGGTAAGGTGTTGCGGAGTGTGTGGGCGTCGTAGGGCACCCTGTCGGTGCCCAGCTCGTTGCGAACGCGAATTTCGGCGTGGAACGCATCTTTTTTATGTACTTTTTTTACGTGTGCCCAAAACGGTAGGCTGCGCGATACGAGAAATACGACACACAAAAAAAGAAGAAACGTGAATGCATAGGGCAAATCGTTAATAACAAAAAAAAAAAAAAACACGCACGCTCACGCCACTGCAGTGGCGTGAGCGTGCGTGTTTTTTTTTTTTGTTATTAACAAAGCACATATGCTTCCATAAAACATGACAGCCAAGAATGATGAAGTATTCATTTACATACAAATTACTATGAGTTGCTGAAACTCACGCAAAAGAACATAATTTTCTTCCTTGGATATTGATCGAGTGCCTTGGAATTATGCTATGTGAATTTGACACATCAACAGTGCATTATGATTCCCACCATAAGGGGCCACAATCTTGGCAAGTAATAGAAGTACTCTTCCCACCTGATGTGCACCTAACATAAAGAGGCCTCGTTTCTCAAGTTAGCAATATATATTATATATATATATATATATATATATATATATATATATATATATATATATATATATATATATATATATATATATATATATATATATATATATACATATAACCACTGGAAAAATATACCAGGTGTAACCAGAAAAAGGTGCACTTGCAGTTTTAAAGTTGAAAAGAAGCAATGACATGCCAACCATCCAAAATAGAACGCCCGAGAAAGGAGCATCAATCAGTATTACAGCAGCTAAAAGCCTGTTAACATCTGAAGGTAGTCATGCTGCTCTTCCATTCAAGTATTGTGTACACTGAGAAAAGATACTGAAGATACACCATCAGCAAATGACAAAAGCAATACAGACAGAGCTTTCTCTTATAATACAAAAAGTCTTTAGCTGAGGAGGCAAATAAGTCATTGGCACACAATAAGTGCACAAAAAAAAAAAGCTGTCGCACAAGGCTGTCAGCGCTTAGACAACACAGGCAAAAATACAGTAGACCGAAGAAGGGAAAACCCATAGCAAAAGTTACCATACTCCTGAGTTCTTGCTTTGCGTGCAAATGAAGCTAGCGTGAAGTTGAACACTAGATTAAAGCACCACAATCAAAATCTGGAAGTCAATGCTTTAGGAATAATACAAAGTACTGAAGAAGCATGCAAAGAGCATTCCTGTGAAGGCAAATATTAAAAAAAGACTGAAAGCTCTGTGGCCCTGAACAAGACAACACCACAACCAATTGAAGAGCCGTTCGGACACACCAGCAGTTTTGGCCAACACTAAAAAGTCACAAAAACATTCCTTTAATGCCTTTTTTACAAGAGAACTTCAAAATAAATGTGCATACACCAATGCCAGGAGTATCGATGGAAGCTATTACTCATATTCAGCTCTTCATTGAAACACTGACAGAAGATACTTGTACCTAGATGCTTAATTACTTTGGTACAACTCAAGAGCGTCGACGCCAAGTGGCAAAAAAATTATGATGGAAGACTACAATGTGATCAAATGCACACTTCAACCACCGACCAAGGTCCTATGCTAGAGTGAATATCGCAAAAAGTCTTGAACGCCTAATGTCACTGGCTCATACTCAGCGTTCTCAATCAAAATCTTGACCTCCCACACAGCATATTATTTCAACAACCTGCCACCTCTCACCATGTCATGAAACAAGCTCGAGTATACACAAACCCTCCTCACCGTTAGGTAGTTAGATAGGTCCACTAGTGCTTCACTCTCGGAACACATAGACCAGGGCCGTAACTAGACGGGTAGTGAGGAGGTTCTGAGCCCCTGAAGTATTTTCATGCTCTGGCTTTTCGTCAACAATAGCTTAACCTGGGCAAGTTGGTTCATCGTGGTTGTGTTCTAGTAACAGTGAGAGAAGTTCAGGAAGAGACAAAAAGGACAGGAAAGAGCGCTGACTGCCAACTAAATATTATTGAAGGTACTACGCCCACTTTTTTAAAGAGTACAAGAACAGTGCTCATGCACAACGACACATGTGAGACCATGATAATATAATCTTAACTGAGAAAAGAATACTCTCTCTCCGAATGGATGAGTGAAGGTATACTGATGCACTGATCCATGGCCTTCCTGACAAGAAAATGCTTTCACAGTCTCTCTTTCATTTCCTGTTCTTGCTTTTTTCAAAAACAGTGTTTTATGAAACATAGAACTGCACTTACATTCTTTACAGTGTATGGCCATGCGACTACCACAGCCATTCTTAACATTTTAAGCATACTGTCTTGCTCAAAGATTGGGGCATTGCCCAGTTTGTCTTATGTTTACGTTTCCACGTGTCAATAGTATCTCATACACAACATTATATTGGTACTCAGTATACCTATTCTCGTGACGAATGGTGAAATAATGGCTATTCCTGTTGCTTTTTAGTACACACACTTTTGAAAACTTGCAAGGGATGGCAAATAACAAGATAAAATCATATCGGCTCGCTATTTTCTTTATATTGTGAAACACCTTATGTACGTACTGTATAGCATGCAAAGATCTTTGGTCATTCTGTTTTTATTTTGGTCCTGTTTTGTTTAACTTGACTTTCTGCAGGAGGGTTTAGCACACGGGTGTGATGGTGCTGTTGGAATATCCAGCACCCTTTAGTCTTTTAACCTGGTTTTTAAAACTTACCTACCTCATCCTTGTGCTCACATGACTTCTGAAGGGTGGCCTCAATGCACGTGGTGGCAATTCCTCTGTGTAAATTGTGTAAATGTGTAATTATGTGTTATGATGTACTAAAAAAGATGTCCCAAGAATCAGAATAAGTGACAGTAGTCAAAGTTTTTGTCACTGCCTTTATACAAATACCAGTTTATTTGTTGCCTCCTGCTGTATTTTAGGGCCTCTTATATAGATAGGATGTTTTCTCACTTTTATTACATTTTTGTATTGATGATGCCATATGCTCAGGAGGTAGAATGTCGTTATGTTCTTTCTGATAACTTCTAGCTTCTGAGCAAAGATAATGTTTCAGAAAAATGAAAAAAGGCTAGCATAATATTAAGACATGGGAAGAAAGCAGAGTTTATCAAAAATGAATGCATTAGTTGGGAATGAGAAAAAAAGATGGATGACAGGTCAGTAATGTCAATTAATTAATATTAGGACACATGAAATGTAGCAGAGGGTGGCAGGTAATTAGTTCCAATGAGATCGAGAAATTATCAGCCATAATATGAAATTGGCTCATACAGGACAGGGAACATTGATTGGGCTTCCACCCTGCAGTGGACATAATATAGGCTTAACGCTAACAATGAGCAAAGCCTGTGAAGTTAATGCTCCATGAAATGAGCAGTACTGCACAGATTGCTGTGCTAGACTTCCCATTTTGCATGTTTTTACCAGCTTATCCTGCTCGCTGTTCAGACACAAAGCTTCACCAGAAAAACAATGTTATACTTGGTGAGGATAATGCCAGTGAATCCAGTGTTTTATCTACACCTTTCCTTGCTTAAGTCCTCCTCCAAACTATACGATTTTTCTTGGAAACGTTCTGCTTAGAGCACACCAACCAATCAAGTGAAACAACTTTATTGGGGTCCTGCAGGACGCGCCCAAGTATGCAATCACCATTTCACTTCACGTTACAACATACTGGTGGTAAAAATATTCTCTGGCAGGGTACAGAAGTGCATGCACTGAGCTAGCTTGTGCAGCGCGGTCTATTCCAGAAAGCTGAACCTATGTTTGGTACAGAATTTTGTAACCGCACGATGCTTGCACAGATTAAATGTGGCCACACATAGCAACTTCTGAGCTTTTTTATGAAATGATCTCGCAGTGTCTGAAAACATTTGTTTTTTTGTTTACTTCATAGTTCCCACTGAAATATTTCTCTTGTTCCTCTCATTGAATAACGGCATTTGGTGTGACTAAGGTGTTCCTAATGCCTCACTATGAGATCAGAAAAACGATTCTCCTTGAAATTGCTTCACAAGCATTTCCTAAGATATTGAATGACACTGCTTGCACATGTACAAACATTTGCTAGTTTTATTGAGGGTTGATGATAAAGGGAATCAGTTGGTGCATCCAAGCCGGACAGAGATTGACTGGCCCTGAAAAGGGCCGTTTAGTTATATATCTTGCAGCTTGTTCCAGGTAGACAGGGCTTCATTCTGTAGAAATGGTAACACATCAAATGGGTTCCCCAGCATGAAGAACATAACTTGATGCTAACACTGACTCAGATATTCTGAAATGTCATAGAGGGTACATGAAGGCTGGGTACATGAAGGTTGCAGTTATACTAACTGTACAGTCAGCATGCTTGTGTGATATGTGCATAGCTGCATCAAAGCCACGTGTGAGAATTGTGTGAACAGCTGAAAATCTCAATGGCAGCATAGCTTAAGAAGTCTGTCATCCCTTTTTTGCCAGTTTCCAATATCATCCTTCCTTTTTCATGCATCTTCTTTCAATATATCTGGGGTTTTAATTCCCAAAACCACGATATATAAATGAAGCAAATTTTGAACATCTGGTGTTCTTTAACATCTTCACTTGTTTGCAGCGCAACACCAGAAACACAGGACAGGGAAGGAGCAAAAGAGAAAGAAAAGACGGCGCCGACTCTAAAAAAGACGGCACTGGCATCATGACACGCACATGTCGTGATGTAAGCGGCCCAAAGAGTGGCCTCCCGTGAAAATAGTGAAGAATTGGGAATAGGATCTACCAGTAAGGGCTTTGTGTGCAATTCACAAACAGTGAAAAAGATCCACCAGGGGTGAACCACAGGTGGTGCACTCTGGTTGAGAGAGAGCAGAGTAAAACAGATGTGCCAGACAAGAGATTATAAATGGTTTTGTCTGGAGCTCGTGCCAGACCGAGCTCTGATTAAGCGTAAGGGAGTATTGAGCGCCAGGCCAATCTGATCCCATTCCTGTGATGGGGTGCAATGTGATGACAGGTGCGAATTCCATTTTCTTTTTTTTCCATAGGTTTAGGGAAATAATTTTTCAGGGATCAGATGAAAATACTTCCGACATAGATAATAACATGCTTATTCTTGGGCGTAGTCATGCCTAGCCACCAGATTGGGAGAAAAAGGAATGTTTCCCGAAATGTGCGATAAAGTGTTTGGTGCTACGCCTTGACAGAAGTATTGATAGGTGCTTTGGAAATCGGTACGCCATTTCTGTAATCGTTAAATATGCAACTGCATGTGCCACTGCTAGGGATAGCGTGACACTCCCAGCCATTTCGGGGTAAGCCTTTTTAATCTACATGAAGATGTTAATGAGCCCGTTCTCCATCACAGCAGTAGCTGTGGCCATTCCTTCAACTAGGCCTACTGCAGCGCCAACTAAACGTCTGCATGAATTTAGCGCTAGTACCGTACATAATAATCAGCACGTGCCTTGGGTTCACTTCGATGGTGTTGTGAATTCATCTTGCGTGACAATGGTTTAAGTTGCATGCGTGCCTTAATCATTATTGCAATTGGAGACCATGATTTATCGTCACGCATGGTGTTGCTTAGCTCGGTCCTCAGTGTTCGAAGCAGGTTTCGCCTTGTGAGTGCATGAGAGAGGCACAAGAGTTGATTTCTGCTCTGTGTTTCTATAATTCCCTAGCCTGTATTATACAGGAAGCGGATAGTGCTGGTGTGCATCAGCTGCCTCGGTGCGCTCTCAACCGCCTGCCTGGTAAGACTGATAGCTCATTCTATCAGCGCCTTGTCGTACTCCCTCCTCACACTGCGACATGTCCTCCACTTGGAGGACATGATGACGGAACAAGATGATACGAAGCCCAAAACCGCAATGTTTGCAAGCCACAACCCGAGCAAACAATTCAACGGTGAGGCCAGAAAATCTACCTGACTAGGCCTGGAGCAACAAGCCGGAGAGCATATTCTTGGCTGGATAGAAGGATGGATGTGGCCGTACCCTTTAGATCGGGCGGCGGCTAACGTCACCTAGCCGTAATGCTTAGTGAACTAACCACTAGATTTTTTTTTCCCCTTTAAATAGTAAAGTTGGACGGGTACTTTGAAGTGAAGGGTTTAATTTTCAATCGTGCCTTGACTTTAGCCACCAATCAGATAACCTCCTTCTAGTTAAGTCTACCCGCTTAAAGTCTATTTTGCCCTCCCTGTCCCTAAACACCAGTGCTTTGAAAAACTCTGCGCCATCATCTTGAACTATAAGGTGAAGCCCTTTACAGAGCATTGTCAAGTGTTCGGCAGTTTTTTCTTTCTCTTCGCACGCACTGCATATTGTGTCTACCTCTTCATATTTGGCCCGATATGTCTTGGTTCGCAATACTCCCGTCCTGGCCTCAAACAGTAGAGAACTACCCTGAGTATTATCATAGATTCTTTCTTTGGCAATTTCCTGCTTAAAAGTTCGATAGATCTCTAGTGCGGACTTCTTAATCATGCCAATTCTCCACATGTCAGTCTCCGTTTCCTGCAGTTTCTTTTTAACCGATAGTTCTTTCTGGTTTGGCCACCTGCTGTTTTCTAAGTATTTACTAGTCAATTTCCTGGTTCGCTTCCTCCATTTTGTATTGACATTCTTCATGTACAAGTAGCTGAAAACCTTCATAGCCCAACGCTCCTCCCCCATTTCTCTCAATCGCTTCTCAAATTTTATCTTGCTGCTAGCTTCCCTGCCATCAAATGATGTCCATCCCATATCACCTTGTACTCCCTGGTTTGGTGTATTCCCGTGAGCTCCTAAAGCAAGCCTACATATTTCACGTTGCCTAATTTCTAATCTTGCTTGAACTTCTGATCTCATGCACAAGACCACATTGCCGAACGTCAGCCCAGGAACCATGACCCCTTTCCATATTCCTCTCACAACATCATACCTATTGTAATTCCACAGTGCCCTATTTTTCATCACTGCTGCATTCCTGTTACCTTTAGTCGTCACGTATATTTCGTGTTCCCTCAGGTACTCGGTCCCATTGCTTATCCATACGCCCAGATATTTGTATTTATCTGTTATCTCAAGCGTGACCTCCTGTATCCTAAGCTCACTACCTTCGTTGTCATTGAAAATCATGACTGCTGATTTTTCCTTACTGAATCTAAAATCTAACCTATCTCCCTCATTATCGCAGATGTCCATCAATCTCTGCAAATCTTCCTTGTTGTTGGCCATTAGCACTATATCATCTGCGTACATTAATGCTGGTAGTGCCTGATCAATAAGTTTTCCTTGTTTGACTAAAGAGAGGTTAAAGCCAAGTCCCCTTGCCTCTAATTTGGCCTCTAATCCTTGTAGGTACATCATGAATAAGAAGGGTGACAGTGGGCACGCCTGCCTAAGTCCACGTTTCACCACTGTGGGCTTGGATACCTGTTTTTCTCTCTTTTTAACTACCTTGTTAGTTTTATAGATTTCCTTTAAACGATTAGTGACTCCATCTTTTACACCCAGTGTGTGTAGTATTCCCCACAAGTCCTCTTGAACCACGCTATTGTACGCTCCCTTGAATTTCTGCAGGCCGGTAGGAAGCTTCACAGCGCAGCGCCTGATCTTGTGAAACGGCGCAGCCATGCAGGCAGGGCATTCAATTCCCTCCCTATTTTTTGTATACTACTGTCCTTGTGTACATCGTAGAACACATAACAGTAATGATAGCAAACAGATCATTGATTCGGGTAGGCTTGGTGTTTTTATTTAAAATGGAACAACGAGGAAGCTGCTGAAGCTCGTGCCTGTATACAGCTGCTTTATATAGAGATGAAACTTTAACGAAAAAAAAAAATGTAATGATAAAGAGTAGGCTCATAACAAACAACATTTCTCTGAGGGTGCATGGAATATATGTTCCATGCAAGGCTATGCATTGCAGTCCTTACTGCATTAATTATGTACACGTACTGCAGGGCATGCAAGTGTATGCAGACACACGCTGACGAAATGACATTTTTTGCTACATACAAACGTGCACCGCACCAAATAAGACGCACGTGTTTGTATAGTCAGGGAACACTCGTGAATATTGATGAAATCACACAGCTCGCTTACAGTATAAAACAAACACAATTGCGAACAATAAAATGCGACGCTGTTTAAAGAGGCGGACCCAGGTTACGAGGAGAATTATCAGTATGGCATACACACCACGTGTCAAGCTTTTGCCACATCTAAAGAGACTAAATATGGAAAGTTGCCTTTGTAAGTTAACATGACAGTACCAAATGGAGAAGCCACACGAGAGAACAATTGATCGTGGGCTAAAGAATGTGTTTTAAATATTATACACAGCTTTGCAAGATAATATCGACGAGTTTTACTCGTCTAGGTGTGGGAGGTGTAGGCCTGATAAAATGCGATGTTGCTTCAGAGCCTTTCTTTCGTAATATTGCAATTTTATTCAACCCTTTCTACTGGGTGTTCGAACACGGCAAGCAGGTCGCGGGGCAAAATATTTGTAACATTTTATTACCGAAACAGCGATACTAGCAATGCTTGAGCTGCACTTGCTGTTTTCTAAATTGTAACCTCCTCAATCTCATCACTGTGATCAGGAAACAGAGAGGAAAAGTACAGCAGTAGTACGTAGAGAAATATTCAATTTCAAGCCCTTTAGCAATATCATCTAAACAAATTGCCAGTTCACAGGGCTTCGAATTCTCGATGGAAACAAACAGCTGATCAGGGACGCAAGCTTGGCTTGGCACTGACTTGGCCGTTCATACAGAGCCAAAAGCCGCTGCAGGAAACTGGATTGCGGATCGTATTGAGACAAAATATTGTATATATTTTTGTTTTCTTTGTTTCATTTCTCTAATTGCTCTTGTGATGGCGTGGACCGCGCTTCGTGATCTCATGTACCGGCGCACTGTTTTTAAGTTTAGTATGGCGCACGATAATACGTGATTGCGTGCTTTAATTTAAAAAGGTTCGCGAGTATGACAGCAACACTGCAATGTCGGGAAGAGGCACGGGGAAGAGGATAGTAGTAGAACCAGTAGCAGATGCATGCCCGGGTGGAGCGACTGATGCCCAGATGGAGGAATGTCAACCCGATGCCTTTTGTGTTGGCCGTTCTGGCAGTTCCGCCGACTTTATAGAAAGAGACGACCCCGTCGCTTGTCCTCTTCTCTTTTCCTTCGGGCATCAGCGACAACATTGACGGACGACGTGTTCGACTTCACCGTGCACGTGAGTATAGGTTGGTTTTTCATTCGAGTGCATTCTTGTTCAGATTTGCAACTTGTCGACTTCATCCTGATCACCTGTCACCGGCAATAAGTCACATACGTGTGATATTTAGGTGAAATAAATGATAATGCTCATTTTCTGCTCCATTTGCGTGACTTAGCTACACCAGGACATGAGGTAAAGCCTTTGTCGCCTAGCCACTAGCAGGCAAGATCGATCACTCGCATCCTTCAGTTCACGAATCAACGCGCCTGCCTTAAAATTAGTAAGCTGCTCGCGAAGAAATCTTACCGAGGCAATTTTGTTTTCTGTGAACAATGCACCATAGATGTGTCTTGAATAACAAAAAAAAAAAAACTTGAAAAATAAATGTCGCGACCTTTTAGAAAATGCCGTGTCTAAGAGCTAGACGCGGCATTTTGTAAAAGGCTCATTAAATTCAGTATGTTTTCGTAGTTTCTGCTTGAAATTATTATTGTCTATGAATTTCATGGCCCAATCTTTTGCTTTGGCTGAAAATCTCGGCGGCAAAAACTTTGTTCAGTGTCCTATAATTGCTCAAGGAGATACGGAACGCCTGCAATAATTGTTGAGTTTCGCATCCTTCCAACGCGACGACCAGAGGGCGTCGTGCGCGCGCTAAGCTATAGCGACACTAACCGCAGAAGACCTGCATCCCTTTAAGGGCAGGTGTAGATGCCATCATTTCAGTCGCAAATCTTTTTGCTAGTCGATCGGCTGGTTAACAATAAGGGTACTAACTAGAGTTCCAGATTTCATCAGCAACACATTGTCATGGCTTCATCAGATGCTGCATTATATACATTCTATCCTCGTTTTTAAATAGGTGTACCGTATGGTCCACTGTTACAGGAAACAAGCGAGCTCATGGACAGTGAGCCATGTGGTGCTAACTGGCAGCGAGGCTTGTGAATGGGACGCATGCGCATAGAATCGGGGTGCGCCCAGTTTTGTCTGCCATTTCTCCGCCTGTACGCATGACAGCATTGGAAAGCGCATCCGTATTTTAGCTGCGCAATTTATCTAGCCCAGTGCCTCCTGCTTCAGGGATTTCCTGTGAGCACAAAAAATGCATGATTTTAATCGTTGCTGCAGTGTTTTGCAAGTTGTCACCATAAAGCACATCATATTTTTCGCATAATGCTCGCTGCAACTAGCAAGTTTCGATGACTCAAAATGCTGTTCAGGTCTAATGTAGCAAACATTTTAAGCTCGTCCTCGTGACCATGAAATATTGGTTTATTAAATAATGGAAGGCAGAGTTGGTATCAGTTGATTTACAGTGTGAAAATGAAAAGTGCGAAGGACCGTGCCTCGCAAGTAAGCCCCGAGAGCATGAGCAGAGAAGTAGCAGATGAGGATGCTCATGCGCTGCATTTCCAAATCTCACCAGCACTAATGCTTGACGGACTGCTGGCCACGCACTAGCGTGTTCTTTCTGAAACAGGACTTTGGCCCTGTAAGCAAGTTCTTGAAGGGCATAAGTAAAACGTAGAATGGGCCCCCTAAATGCACCCATCCTTGAACCATTGGGCTTATGAATTAGTGCCCTTTTCAAAATACAACTATTCTGAGCTATAAATTGTGACAGAACAGTGCACGAAGTTTAAAAATGGGAAAAAAGTTTTTAAATGTCCCCTTTATACATAGTGTTCTTGTGATGTCACTTCTGCCGTTGTCGCCCTCTCCCGCCATGCCCGGGTAACTCCCTGGGTACCTACGGCAGTTCACGTGCTGCAGTGCGGTTTGTTGGGGGCTCGTCATCTGTTGCTGTGAACGATGTGGAAGCATTGTGGTTTTTTGTTGTCTTACTTTAACGAGCTCATTGGATTAGGAAGGCCTCGCTCGTTCACTCGATACAAGACCAGATAATCAAGATGTGCGACACATATACCAGCCACGGCGTACACCGGCTGCCCGCCAGAACCTATGAGGGCCTATTATCTTGATTTCACTACAAATTGCCTGGCCCAAAAACAAGTGAAAGCTCAAAATCTCTCGAGCCGCAATTTTAAGAGTGGATGTGCGAAGCGCAGCTGCTCCCATCGAAAACTAGTTGTGCAGAGCTAGGCAAGTTTACAAGAGATATAATATTATGAATATATTGTCACGGCCTACGGCAGCAAAGTAGCAATGCCCCCCCCCCCCCCCAAGTGTTTTAAACAGTGCTGATGTTGAGCTTGAGCCTCTTTGATTGCAATTTGTGGAAATAGTCGAGGAAAATATTATACAAGGCAGATAGCGACTTTGCGTGGTGTGTGCCGCGGTAATGCCAGTCATCACTTTATTTTTCGCGTATGCTTTAACACACTTTTCACTTTGTATTTTGCTTTTGTTGTACGCTAATGTACAATGGAGTCACGGAACATGATAGAGACCGTGTATAGAATTAATTGACTAATTAAAAAAAATCCTGACGCCCAACTTGAACCGATCGGCTATACTTCAAAGTGAACTAATATTGTTTCCCATTCTTTATAGTTTGTTTGAATGCAATACCAAATCTCCACGATCGCCATCACGATTTTAACCGCCTTCCTCGCCATCATGATTTTAACTGCGGACAAGTTTGTATGTACAGTATCTTGGTAAGCTATATCTGTTTGCAGGTAAATACTTGGCTATGGCACTTACCCGTAATGAAGTTGCACCTGAAGATGCAAATATTGCAAAGTTTCTTCAAGTAGCTTTTGTTAACCTGCACCAGCCAAATACGCTGGTACTTTTAGGAAAAATCGGAATGTGCGTTCTCAATTTCAGGTTATAACTTTCAGCGAAGAAACACCCTAAGCTCTGCTCCCTTTGCGTGGACTACTAAATCAACTTGCCTCACTAGCAGCTCATAATTTCTCAAGCTTGCATCGTGAGGCAAAACTAAACGGGTGCAAGCACGAGGAGACAACATGGCAGTTGTAGGCGATAGATTCGGTTGGTGCCCGGGCATGTTGGTGGCGCATTTCGGAAGTGACGAAAAGGCGCTGCAAGATGCACGTGCACACTTTGTATAGTTGCTGTATTGGACAGCAAACTTTTTTTCTTATCTGAGCAGTTTTACCAAAGGAAGCTTCATCATATGGCGTGATAAATGAAGCGAATCCACAGGTTGAACCACATCATAGCCTCGCTGTGCTTTTGTACTTTTTTTAGCTCGCAAAATTTATTTGTACATATAAGTGACAACTTGCCAGTTCATCTCCGGTGTGCTGCTGCCTCAATATTTCAAATTCTAAGCATTTACACCATTGTATGCTAACTTTTCCTTCAAAGTGAGACAAGCCACATGTGTATCGTAGATCAAGAAGCATGCCAGTTTTACGTACTTGCAAGGTAAACATCAGAAATGCACAGTTGATCAAAAATACTAGTTTAATGGTGCATCTACATAGCAGAGCACCTGTGGCACCTCGGGAACAAGATAATGCCACATATGTTACAAGAGATAATTAAAAAAGACAGGGGACGTTCCGTGAACAAATAGAAACAAAAATAAAATGGCACGTGGCAGCGAGCGAAGGCGGCAAGGGGGGGGGGGGGGGCCGTGGGACTTCAGCGGATGAGCGTAAGGTGTGTGTTTAATATGTGGAAGAAAAAAAAAATTCAAAATTTTGGCGACTGAAATGAGGGTGACTTAGTAAGCGTGCTCATGACGAGAGTAAACACGGTTATTATTTTTTTTTCAAATTTCTTTTGAAAGCCACAAAAAATCTGTATGTGGTGCAGCCTAACAGAAGGTCCGTGAAGGCAAATTATGAATTCGTCGTTGTACTAAGGCCTATTTTTTTTTTTTTTTTTCGTGCGCACCATCCTTGCCGCGGTGGTCTAGTGGCTAAGGTACTCGGCTGCTGACCCGCAGGGCGCGGGTTCGAATCCCGGCTGCGGCGGCTGCATTTCCGATGGAGGCGGGAATGTTGTAGGCCCGTGTGCTCAGATTTAGGTGCACGTTAAAGAACCCCAGGTGGTCTAAATTTCCGGAGCCCTCCACTACGGCGTCTATCATAATCATATAGTGGTTTTGGGACTTTAAACCCCACATATCAATCAATCAATCATGCGCACCATAAATAGTGCTCAAAATTTAATTGCATATGTTGTTTTCATCCTCGCTGTATTCCGTGCTGTTTATGATGTAAAAAAAAAAGTAGCACGCTGAAGTGGTGCTGCTTTTGGGCAACAGTTGAAAATGGCGGGGTGCATGAATGCGGAATACTGCCGCTTACACTCAAATCACTCTTGTGGTCACCTCCCACTGTTTGCAGCATGTGTTGTGTATACACAACTGCATATTTCCTAGCTAGAAAAATTTGATTTTAGGTGTTTCACGCCATTTTCCATGTAACTATTCCACAATTGCACACACTGATCAGCAGGCTTTCAATTGCGCTGAAGGACACAGGTGCCATAAAATTCATAGTCGATTCTTTCAAGAAACCGTATGTAAAGGCTGAAGCTTCATGCGTACATACACACACACACATACCATATCGTTTTTTGTACTTTATGAAAGCTGCGAAGGTCTCATGTGCCTCCAAGCGTAACCTGTCTTATTTATTCTCCATCACCGCAAAAGTTTTGTGAGTTTCAAATAAAAGTACTTTGCGCATGGCCACTTTTGGGTAATTTTTTTGTGTATGTGTTATTTGAGCAGCCTACAGTGTTTACTTTATAAGCCTGTATGTATATGTTGCATTATAAGGATGCAGAATGTGTGTAGCTGTACAATATAGATGAACTGTAAAAATTAAGTGTGTCTATTGTAGTGTTCTTGCAACCAATCTTACCCCCGTATTCTAGAACGTCCCTCCACTCAACGCTTCACCTTCACTTGAGATGGCTGATGGGAGTGCCGTCTCTAAGCAGAGAAAATTGCTGCATGTCAGCAATAACCTGCTGTGATTCTCGAGTAGCGCAGCGTCGCTTTCAAACGAGCAGCGGCACAGTGCTCAACTCTGTCAAGTGAAGGGTGAAAGTCGAGTCGGGGAGCGTTTATGAATATGGGGGTTGGTTTTGTCGTCTTGTTAACCTGCCATTAACACTGGATTGATGCTACTTTGCTCTAGCTGTACAGTGCTCTCCAAGGCTCAAGGAGGCACCGCACGGGGAAGGCTCGGAGCAAACCACGCGTGAGTTTCCTTTCATTGTTACACTATGCACGTATTAAGTGATAGACTTTAATGCATGCTATTTGTATTGTGCAAGTTTTTGGGACATACAACTTCCAACACTTATATGTTCTGACGAAAATCAGGCCAGAATGAGAGAAGCTTGTGCAAAAATTATGCAAGAGCGTAAGAAGCTTTTGCAGAAGTCTGTGAAATGAAGTTTTGAAATTTTGTGGCAATGTGTCATTGTACAGTGGTCAACAGTCTTGCTCAGCATGCTTGACTGCAGGGCTCCCGGCTGCACAGGCGCATCTACGGAGTGCCTGATGCATGATGGGCCAAATGTCAGCCTGCACACTGGTGCCTCTTATCCCCGTTTGTCTGTTACATCAGTGTCTCTTGTAAAGGGGATCAACTGTGCTACCTTTTTTTTTTCGAATGTAATGAGTTCTTTTTCCAGATTATTGTTGTTTTAAGGTAGAGCCTCACATTTCTATCAAATACTGAAGATTCTATTTTTCTTTCTAGATGCTATGAAGTCACTCCTTGTGTTACAATAGATTGAACACTGTTATGAGAAAAGCTACTTTATGGAGTTAACTCACTCCATATTGACTTAACACACAGAATTGGTGAAAACTACACTCCATTCCAGCTGCATTAGGAATAATATTCATTTGCATACTTCTGTTTCTTTTGTTTGTTTGTTGGCTCGAGGTTTGAAGTATAGGGTGGCCAGAGGGCACTGTGTAGTCTTTCTTCATCTTCCCAATTTTGTGAACATCAATTGATAGCCGTATGGGAAGCAGCCAGCATGCTGAAACAGCGGTGCAAGCATGCAAGATGTTCACCATTGCATGCAGTCAGTTGCTGTGAGCAACCTACTGCATACAATTAACTGCGAGTGGTGAACTAACGCTGCACTATGTGTGCCTCCTGGAAAGCTGCAATGGTAAAGTGCCACAATCGTATAGTAACATGGATAACATCGCAATTTGTTTGTTGAATAATTTTGCAACAGAATCAATGGAGTTTTGGATAAATTTGTGTATCTGCCTGGTTCATCAAAGCTACAGAGTCAAATGCGGTATATACTCGCGTATTATGTGTACTTTTTTTGTCAATCCGGTCATGTGCGAAGCTAGTAGGAATCGCTGGCCTAAAAGCTCAACTGGGAATATATGTTGCAGGCGCTGTCACAGCTGTCTCAAAGCGGATTGTCATTTGTTTGCTAAGCCTGTTCAAATGACCCCATTTTCTTGAAGTTCTTTTGAACAGTGCTCACAAAAACCAGTTCCCACGACAGGGTTATACCAGAGAACATAAGTACTCTCCAATAATTGTCGGGAACCCAACGTAAAGTAAGATGCAGACAAGGAAGCGCGATGCCAACACAGTGCTGTGTGTCGCCCTTCATGTGTGTGTGTGTCCATTCCTTGTCCCAGTCTTCTATTGCGTTGTGTTCCCTCCGATATCTAACCAACACACCCAAGCTTCTATGCTAAGTCTTATTCAACGCACTCTTCTGCTGGCTCCCATACTGAATATTGCATGTCGAAGAACTCCACGCTGATGTGCTTAGCGGTAGCACGGTTTCAGTTTTCTTCGGTAAGCTTTATAACAGCAATCTGCCTCGTATATAATTATTGTAGCCTATCATAAGGAACGGTAAAAACGCAATGGCCAGATGGCGAAACCGGAAAAAAAAAATGAGTGCGAAAACCTGCCTCATCTAGTTGATGTGACAGGTCCTTGCACGCGTTCAACATCTGTGCTGTGTCTCGGGAATACATTCTTGCCGTGGAAGAGGTGGGAAGATAGGAGGCAAACCTTTAGGCATTTCGCACTACACATAAACAGGTTTCAGTTTTCAAGTTCGATATTCTAGGGAAAGCATAAAAGTTCATGGAAGAAGGGACCTTGCACTCAGTCCATTTTGTGTAAGACTGCACTCGCCTGCTCGACAAGAGATTTGCCTGACCAGAGCATCATGAAGTCAAATGTGTCTGTGTGTGTGCTGGCAAGGTGGCTCGGGCTGGTTGGGGAGGGCAAAGTATGCGAGCAAAAAGTTTCTTGTAGTAAAGCAGGCTGGCTAATTATACTGGTGAGCAAATTATGTTAGAATGCAAATTGTGCGAGTAAATATGGTATGTACTCTTGTATGTTTCAGCTCTATTGCTACGGATCCTGCGGATCCAACTTGGCATCCGGCAGCAACAAAGAGAGGTTCTGCAGGAGGTGCGACAGCTGAAGCACAAGGTACGGCTCTTGTCCGTGCCTCAGCACGCCCAGCCAGCACAGCGCCCCTCTGACCTTCCCCGGCTGCCTGCTGGTACAATTGGAGAAGTGGAGGCAGCAGAGGCAGCTGTGCAGAGTAAAGCTGTGGCTGCGGCTTTGGTGTATATTTCTTGATTTTTAATATGCCTATGTAACATGCAGAAATTTAGTACTGCTTTAAGATACTGTGTTTCGGGAAACAAACTAGTCAGGTTATCTCATGAGCCACTGTACTACAGTCGAATATGAATAATTCGTACTCAAAGAGGCCAGAAAATTTGTTCAAATTAAAAGAAGTTCAAAATAATGAAAGTTACCGTAATTACTTGAATCTAACACGCACCTTTTTTCCAGTTAAGAGGGTTCATAAATCGCATGTGCGTTAGAATCGAGTACGAAAAAAAAAAATGAATATGGTCTTTCTATTGCCATCGCCGCTTACAAAATGGCCGCCCCCTACGTGCGTCGGCATGGCGCGTCGGTCATTTCTGCCTATGTGTGCGTCGGCATGGCGCGTCGGTCATTTCTGCCTATGTGTTTCCCATGCGCGGCACTTCATACGTGTGCTGAGGAGTTCGTCATCTTGTAGTACATTAGCATCGATGGCATGGTAGGGCCGACTCCAAAAACTCGACGAGTGCACCACAGTGCTGCTTCTAAAAGAAAAGTCGTCGCGTGTGCCGGAACGGACAGAAATCGGGCCGCATCGCGGTCATTCGGAGTTCCCGAAACGTGCGTGCGGGACTGGCGGAAACAAAAGCAGAATATTGTCGACAGCAAAGATTCACGCAAAGGCTTCAGTGGACCACAGCAGGGTCGGTTTCCACAAATTGAAGAGCTGCTCGGCGAGTATGTGATTAAGCAGTGAGCGGCACTGCGGCCCGTGACGACAGAACTGCTCCAAGTGCAGGCTATACAGTTAGCCTTAGAAAAAGGGCTAACGCAGAGCCATTTTAAAGCGAGCAGGTGCTGGCTAACGAACTTTGTGAAGAGAAAAGGCGAACGGGCATATGCCGGAAGTTACCGGAGGAGTACGAAGAAAAGCTTCAGAGTCTTCAGAGGTTCCTCCTAAACTTGCGGCACAACAACGGCTACCTGCTTGGGCAAATCGGGAATCCCGATCACACGCCTCTTTACTTCGACATGCCTGGCACCACAACCGTCTAGGAGAAGGGGGCGAAGCAAGTTTGTGTACTGACATCGGACCACGGTAAAACTAGAGTGACAGCAATGCTCTGTTGCACGTCAGATAGGCATAAGCTTCCCCCGTACTTCATATTTAAACGGAAGACGCTCTCAAAAAGAGTCGTTTTCGCTAGTGGTGTGATCAAGCGGGCCAACGAGAAAAAAGGGTGCGCATTGCAACCTATGTCTTAGTTGTTTTTTTTTTTTTTTTTTGTCGTGGAAACCGGGCGCGCGTTACAATCGAGGGTGCGGTAGAATAGAGTGAATACGGTAAACGAGCAGAGGGCTCACCATGCAGTGATGCATGTGCATGGAGAAGTTTTATTCACAAATTACAGGACATCCGTCATTAATTAAAATAGTCAATACATGTCTGTACACGTTGGCCTTGCAACGAGTCAACAAGTTTTGCGTGCAGTTTGCAAAGCATTTGTACTTCGGCTTCAGTATTCTCCTGGCAAAAGAAGTTGCGCGCGGCAATGTCCAGTGCTGACACTCTTCGAAGATAACTGTGTTTCCACTGTTACCATCTGCGCTGCAGCCGGAGCGTGGCCAGCACATGATGAGAATGGAGGAGCGTCTCCACCTGGAGAAAAGCAGATCGGCATTCGAGAGAGAAACACTCCGCGGCAGCTTTTTTTTTTTTCTCTCTTCATGCGCGGTGTTGAAAGGAGAAGAGTCTCTACATAGCAGGAACGAAAAACAGGGAAGCGTGACACCGGCGCGTTGCAGATCGGCATGAGAGAGCCAACTCTCTGCGACAGCTTTTTTTCCCCTCTTTCTCTTCATGTGCAGTGTTAAGAGGAGAAGGGTCTCTACGTGGCAGGGACGGAAAAAGCCGAAGCGGGGCACAGGAATGTGGCAGATTGGCATTTGGCAAACATTCCACCGCAGTCTTTTCTTTCCTTTTCTTCATTTTCTTCTTCAAGCACAGCGATGAGGTGTCTGAAGTGCCACCGCAGGATGGGGCGGGCTGCTGAGAGCATTTTCGGAACGCGGTATAGCTTTGATAGGACCACAGCGTCAGTTCGAATTAAGTGAGTTGGAATTAATGAGATTCGACTGTATTTACTATAGTCTGTGAAGTCCGAGTGAACTGTCCTAAGCTAGCAGACGATGTAGGCGGCATCGTGTGTTTGATGGGCAGTGACTAGGAGTAGCCTGCTTAAAACAGACATTCAGTAATTTTGTTCATTTATCACCCTATTTCGTGTCCGCTGCGGCTCTCTCTACATTGAGCTACAGTTCACCCTGCCTTGTGTTAGCCGATTTCTTACTTTTTTAAAAATCTAACATGCACCCAATTTCGCAGTGTGAAGAAAAATGCACCTTTGTTTATTGTGATGAGATTTCTATAGCGACATGCCTCTTTGTTGGCTATCACAGAAAAATATAAACAGCAAATGGTGCGACCATCTAGTGCGACCTTTATTTTTCTATCAGTTTCATCTATGACCAAGATTTGGTCGCTCTAAGGTTGCCTCTTAGTACGCCTTGATCATGTTCATTTATCTTGTTGTGCTCTGCTTACAATGCATTGATTAAAAACATGTCCAAGCTTCTTTTTGAATTCCACATATTTTATCGTTTTTCACCTGTAGAAGCTACTCCTGGTCAACATTCAGGCAAAGACATTGTAACCTCGAAGAAACGTGTATTGGAATTTGAGCACTGTACAAAGTTATTATACTATTTCATAGCTAGAATCAATATTTATTAAGGGTTATAACAGTGTTGTATTTGATTTCATAACAGCGAAACTGCATTCAGAGAAGGACTCTGAAAGGTTCTCACACTGAGTGTGAGAGGGCTGATGTGGAAACCATTTTAGGTCAAGTGAGTTGAAGTTAGCGTAAAAAAACAATGAAATGGTGTGGTGCCCAAAAATTCAAGTTGTTGTTTTCAGTGTCCTGTTCTTGCAGATTTTTATCATGAAAACATTTCGATGTGCTGTTGCGTTTACCCCATCTATGCTTCTTGCATTTTTTTACAGCGCAAGCACCTCCTGCAGATTGGGGGACGTGGCCTCCGAGAAATTGGTGTGAATGCCATGAAGGCTGTATTGGCACATGACGTGCAAGTGCTGTACAGCCTTCATGGCAGAAAAAAGAAAAGGGCCTTTGTGAACCTGAGGCTCTGTAGATTAGTGACAGGTTAGACTTGTTCATTGTTTTATGTGTGTGTACCCTTGTGTATTCTCTGTACTGCAGTGCTTCATGTGTACTATGGTATTTCTGTTCTTGTATGCAGATGTCATCTGCCAAAAAGCAGGGTGCGACCAGGCGGAGGCCCTCAACTTTATTAAGAGGTGGCTGCCAGGGTCTGGTGATCGCTGTGGGGGCAGGAAGCGGCGCTTCAGAGAAGCATTTGTTGTGGAGCAGCCTGATGATCCCCACTCTCAGAGTGCAGATTATCGGCTGCTCGCGGCAGCTGGCTTCCTGCCCAGCCACAGCAGCCAGGGCCTTGACAGCACCACTGTCACTGTGCCCCCAACGCAACCTGACCTGCAGTAGAGCGGGGCTTTTTTAGTTGTGTATATATATTTTTCAATGTATACATTTTTTGTTGTATCAAATAAAAAAAAAACAAAGAATAAATAGTCTGCAGACTGTCGGTGGTGCACTGTTCGGCTAGCTTATGCTGATTCGGAAGCACCATCACCATGTTTTAGTTACAAAAAAATGCTCTAAACTATGAATATTCTCGATTACCATGTGGGGGACATATGGGGGGATTGCAAGTGGGGGACATACGCTTTCAACATTTACTTCCTAACGACTTTTTTCGATCTGCTGTACCAAATACCAGTACCAAATAAAGCACTCGCTATTGCAAAAGTTAAATTGGTAAAAAAATAAACTACACTTCTAGTGTTGGCAAAGGGAATGAGGTATAAAAGATGAAATAGATCGAGTAACTGCTTTCAGTTCTCAGCATTCAATTTTCTGTTGCCCCAAGTATACAGGGCTGCAAAGCTACAAGAGCGGGTCATCGAGGCATATTGTTTAAATCTTCCGGTAAGAAAAATTCCCTACTAGTAATGGTTACATAATGGCAAGCCAATCAGTAGCCAATATTCGTCGTGCAGGAAACATCGGTGTAATAACGGCATTTGATTGGCTGCAATGTGGCCCTGGATTGGTCCAATGTCGGTCGTACATCCGTAGCCAATATTCGTCGTGCAGCAAACATCGGCGTAAAAATGGCATGTGATTGGCTGAAATATGGCCCAATGTTGGCCGAACATTGGCAGCTTTGTCGGCAATACGATGGGCCTTCGTCGGCCCAATGTTGGTTGCATACTGGCTAAAACATCGGCAAAACGTCGGCCCATCATTGGCTTGAACGTCGGCCCGACATTGGAAGAAGTTGCACTTCCGACGTCGGCCCGACGTCGGTGCCGATGTTAGCCGATGTTGGTCCAAGATTGGTCCAACGGCGGCGTGCTGCCTGGGTAGCGACCCAGCAACTGCCAGAGTGATAACGTCAGTGAAGAGGAAGCCGCTTGATCACCTGAGGGGCATTCAGGATGCGTGGTTCGAGATAGAAGTGGCAGAGGGCAGCGAGAGCGTCAGCATCCTGATGCTGTTTGCCGCACCTGTACACAACGTCAAAAGTGTACTCTTGCAAACGCAGTATCCAGTGACCAATGCGCCCAGACAAATTCTTCAGCGAGGACTACCAGCGTAGTGTATGGTGGTCGGTCCACAGTGAAGTGGCGTCCATACAGATAAGGTCGAAATTTCTGAATGGCCCAAACGACAGCGAGACATTCCTGCTCTGTTATCGAGTAGTTCTGCTCTGCAGGTGTTAGTGCGTGGCTGGCATACGCAACTACTCTCTCACGTGAAGTGTCGCCGCGCTGGAGGAGGACAGCACCGATTCCGTGGCTGCTGGCATCTGTGTGCAGGTAAAGTGGGTGCACTCTCACCGAAGTGACGGAGGACGAGGTCTGATGTCAAAGCACGCTTAAAGGTTTGGAAAGCACACTCGCACTCGTCAGTCCACGTGAAATCCGTCACTGACGTCAGAAGCTTGTGTAACGGCCCCGCAATGGCAGCAATGTGACGGATGAAGCGGCGCAAGTAAGACGCCAGGCCCATGAAACTTCGCAATCGTTTTTGATTGTGCGGACGTGGAAAATAATTACGGCAGCAACCTTGTCGGCGTCGGGTCGAACGCTGTCTTTGCTCACAAGGTGACCCAATACTTTAATGCTTGTGCTGACGAACTGGCACTTTTTTGTATTGAGCTGTAGGCCAGCGCTCGAAATGCACGTTAGAATTTCGTCTAAACGCTTAAGGTGCTGAGAAAAAGTAGAATAATAAATGACGATGTCGTCTAAATAACATAAAGAGGTTTTCCAATTGAGACCACGTAAGACAGTATCTATCATGCGCTCGAATGTTGCTGGAGCGTTGCATAAGCCAAAGGGCATGACGTTAAATTCCTAAAGCCCGTCAGGCGTCGCAAACGCTGTTTTCTCCTCGTCTGCTTCGCGCATAGGTGTTTGCCAATGCCCGCATCAGAGGTCGAGGCTGGAGAAATATTCTGCGCCTTGTAGGGAGTCCAGATCATCATCTATGCGTGGCAACGGATATACGTCTTTTTCGTGATCTTATTGAGCGCTATGTAATCAACAGAATAGCGGACAGAGCCATCCTTTTTCCGGACCAACACCACAGGAGACGACCAGGAGCTGGATGAAGGTCGAATAATATCCCGTTTGAGCATGTCGGCGACGTTTTTCTCAATGATTTGCCGTTCTGCCAAAGAGAGACGGTATGGGTGGCGGCGTACAATGGAGCTGCCTTCGGTTTCGATGCTGTGCTCTGCAATGGAGGTGCGGCCCAGAACTTTGCAATGTACATCAAACGAAAGGCTGTGCTTTTGGAGAAGGTCTAGGAGGTCTCTCTTTTGCTCGGCAGTGAGGTGAGGACTTATGGTGTCATTTAAGGTAACAGTGGTAGCCTTGATATCAGTAGTAGCAGACAAAGGCGGTGATTCTGCGTGAAGGGGAACCAGCGAAAAGGGCTCACTGTCAGCGAAGCAGCTCACAGCAGTGCCCTGGGGCAGCATCACTGGCGAAGAAGTTGGATTCAAGGCGGTGACCAATGCTTTACCGTCGTTAAACCGCACAAGGCCGGGTGCTATGGTAAGCCCTGCAGGTTTGGAGCGAACTGATGGAGCTATGAACACGTCACCATTATTTATAGTATCCGAAGCGATCGTTGGAAGTTGTTCATCTCCTGGCGAAATGAAACAATCAGTGGCAGCAACGAAACGGAAGCTGTATGGATCGACATCCGATGAACTCTCAGTAGCTGACATTTGAATGACTCACTGACGAGACGATATGAAAGCTGATGCCGAAGAAAAGAAGTCCCATCCTAAAATTACTGTGTGAGCGCACAAAGGAAGTACAAGAAACTGAATGTGGTGGAGGATGCCATCTATGAAAACGCGGACTGTGCAAACACTTGAAGGCTGAATCGGAACTCCATCTGCGCAACGAAGGGGAGGACCATCGTAGGGCGTCCTAACTTTTTTCAAGCGGGCACAAACGTCTGCACAAATTACGGAAAGTGATGCGCCTGTGTCCACCAGTGCCTTTGTCTGTATACCTTCAACATACACCAATAAAACATTCGATGGGCGGTCCGGAGGAGTTTGACGCAGCTCGAAAGATGCAGCTTTCCCTCCCGAAGCTTCACTGTTCAGTTTTCCAGTTGGCTGTCGGGAATTGAAGTAGAAGGTCGGAAACGAGAAGAGGAACGCCGCATCGGTGAAGGTGAGCGACGACGTGAGAACCGGGAACTGCCAACTGGGTCAAAGTTCTGCGGAGACGGCGACCGACGTGTCCTGTTCGGATACAGCTGACGATAGGGAAGTCCAGTCGCGTAGAAGTCGTCCCGTTCAAGGTTATCGTAGCTTCGTCGTTCGTCTTGCTGACGGCGTCGGCAAAACCTTGAAATATGACCATGGATGCCGCAATAGAAGCAAGTCGGCCGCGAACTGCGCCTGGCGTTGTAAGACCGGGAAGATGGTCACGATGCGAGTGAGTTGAGCGAACCATGCACTTCGGGCGCTGGTAGCTGCATTGGGCTTTGCTGGGGTGCAGGTGTCCTAGCAGCAACCTGAGCATACGTTGGCATGGCCACAGGATATGAGCTCGGGACAGGTGTGACAGTCATCGAGGCCAGGCTCTGGTGGGGCGTAGGTGTCGTTGCAGCAACGTGAGCATAACTAGGCATGGGATGTGAACTCGGAGCTGGTGTACTAGTCATCAAGGCCAGTTCCTCCCTCACGACGTCGCGTAAACTAGTAGTGGGTGGCGTCGTTCGGATATCGAGGTGGCCAGGTGAAGCCTGTGCATAAAGTTCCTCGCGGATTATAGAGCGGATTTGTGCACGCAGCGCTGTTGTATCATGACTTGAGCTCAGATCAGACATATCAGGTTGCACCCGAGTGGTCTGAAGCTCCTCAAGGCGCTGACAGGTAGCGACAACATCGGCTACGGTTTGGGGATTTTGCACCACAAGCGCGTTAAAAGCGACAGTCGCAATTCTTTTTAGCAGGTGGCGCACACGGTCGTTTTCCGCCATATCGTTGTCGTTGCGGTGGCAAAGGGCGAGAACATCTTCGATGTAAGAAGTGTAAGACTTGCCAGGGCGTTGAACACGTGCACCAAGCCTCTTTTTTGCGATATCCGAGCGCACTGACGGATTGGCAAAAATTTGGCGGAGCTGACGTGTAAAGGCGGGTCATGTCGGAAAATCTGTGGCGTGGTTGAAAAGCCACGTTTTAGCGACAACGCTCAAGTAGAATGCCACGTGGGTGAGTTTCGCAGGCTCATCGCAGTTTTTGATAACACTCACGCGGTCATACTCCTCGAGCCTGTCTTCAACATCTTCACCCGCAAGCCCTGCGAACAGCGGAGGATCCTTTTGAGGGCTGGTGACCAGGTGAGAAGGGTTTCTTGGCGGTGGGAGCGGTGGCGAAGCTGACACGCTGGACTGGGCGGCTTGCGACATTACCGGACCCAGGTCGTTTAAGCGGCGGGCTGAACGGAGCTCCAGGGATGTATTCTAGAAGACGCTGCGGTGTCCGAGAACGCGAGAGGACGCAGGAACCAGGCAGCACTCTCCACCACTTGTAAGATGGCGTCGAGTACACTCAAGACTCTCCTTTATTGACTCGAGTATGTGCCCCACAACCTAAACTTCACTGGTGATGATGAGTATGTACAGATGAAAAGATGGGACGCATAAATATTGCTCACAATATATATATATATATATATATATATATATATATATATATATATTACATGCACATTTATATTCTTCGTATATACAATGCAGCCAATATCAGCCACTGGCGGATTAGAGCATGGCACGTTCTGTAGTTGCAGGTGCTTCTCGCAGGTGCTTCCGGAGCCAGAGGTTTGGGCACAAGTCTCATTCATGTCGTGGTTATACAAGTTGCGTGAAATGCGACCAGATTTAACATGATGATGGCGAGTTCACCGACGCTTTAAGCTGTGTGAACTGCAAGGACCCCATGCAGCAAATTCACGCTTCTGCCCAGAGTGGCAAAAAAAACTTAAACTGAAAACCAAAGAAAACATATCGTATCCAGAAGCACGTGATTAAGGGGTTCTTTCCGAGAAGGGCACCTGCGCTGAAGCGATGCAAAGGGAGAGACACCACCGAGGCTTTCTTTAGGCACACGGGTTGAACTCTAGAACCTAGTGTTTGCAGTCAATCCTTCAAAAAAGAGCAAAAAAAAACGCCAAGTGCCTTTATTCAGGGAGGCTTCAACGCCTCCACCTGTGTTGGTGCCAGCCAACCTAACGTCGAAGCAATGCCGATTAGCCAGCCTCCCTAGAGGGGGCGAAAATCCTGGCCGGGCACCAACAGTATTGAGCCCCCTGGTTAAGCTGATTCCATGGACGTGAGTGTATTGGACCCTGCAAGCCTGCCAGACCCTGCTCCAACCAGCAGGGCGATCAGGCAGCTTATCATTACTTTCGCAAAGAGGAAAAGGGAGCTGAACACAATTTCGGTCCCACAAAAAAAGAAGTGACCATGCACAGGAATAGCGTCGCTTTTTATGTTACGTACAACTAACTGCAAGCACTAAATTTTATACAGATCTTTTCACGCAATTGCTTACATCAATCATTGGAACTGCAGAGAGAGAGAGAAAAATATCGCTTATTTGCACCCGTCTACAATGATGGGGGAGGAGGCTTCGGCCTCTGCCCCCAATTATCCCCCTAGCCATCAGCCGGAATCCCTTGGAACTCGGCGGCGGTCAGAGTGAGACCGATGACTTGACGCTGTTCTTCGGCGTCGCGGCTATGTAATAAGGCCTCCCAGGATTTACGTTTATACTTTGATCATTGTAGGATGGGCAGATTCATACCATGTGCACTAAACCCGCAGTGCTATTACAATGCGCACATTTGGAGTTGAACAATTCCGGGTGTCATTCACTGTACAGGTGAGGGTTTGGAAATACCCCGGTTTGCAATTTTCGCCACATAATTTTCTTCTTTTTGCTCAGCTGTTTAGCTGCCTCTGGATAAATCTTACGGTGGATTTATAGTGTGCGGTGATTTACTGAAACTTTCGTAGTTCGTGTCTTGTGGAGAGGGGCTGCTCGCGCGAAGGCGGCGGGTCAGCCTCGATCGACCGGAAAGGAAGTCCTCGGGCGATCGCGTGCGCCTTCTCATTCTCCTTCAGACCCTGATGGGCCGGGGACCATACTAGTGAAATTAGCTCGGCGGGTACTGGTCCTTGTCTTAGAATTTTGGCGGCTGTAGCAGAGATCCTGCCGATATCGTCGTTTATAATGGCTGACTAGAGTCGCTAACAATCACTCGTGTGCCTTTTTGAGATATTGCCAAAGCAATCGCAAGTTCTTTGGCCTCTGTGGTTGTTGTGTTCTACAAGTGCCGAACGAGACCAGGTCCCCGCTCTCGCGAACAACTACCGCTGTGTATGCTCCCTTTTTTTTCGTATTCTGCAGCGTCCGCGTAAAGCATGCCAGATCGACCTTCAAGCTTCGCCTTCAGGGCTACAGCTCTAGCTTTGCGTCTGCCTTCATGAAACACCGGATGCGTGTTTTTTGGCACCGCTCTAATTTTTATTCTTGCCCAAGTTGATTTAGGTATGCTAGCTGTCTCTCTGGAACACTCCGTGGGCTCGAACCCCAAGTGATCCATGATTTTCCTCCCGGTTCTACTTCTAAGAAGTCTTTGGTGCTGTGACATCATGGCGGCTTCTATTAGTTCATCTAAAGTGTTGCAGACGCCCAGCCCAAGAAGTTTAACCGCAGAGGTGTTCGGGGGAAGCCCTAGCGCAGTCTTGATGCCTTTCCTTATAATGGGTTCAACTTCATCTTTTTCTGCCGAAGCATGACATGAAACTTTAGCGACGTTAAGAACATATTTACAAGCTACTGTCCTGTAGAAATATGTTTGCGGGAAACAAATATTACACCAAGAACACAAAAACACTAAAAGGTTACACTGTTTCACGTCCCGACAGCTCCCAAGGCAGTCGGCCTTCGGGCAGCGTCACCATCGTTGTCCAAAGTGGTATAGCGGTAAGAGAAGTTATAGTTGAAAGCTTCATTGCTACGGCTCCAGTCATCATTTTATCACACGAAACTATGACTATTTCCTTCGTATTTATTCCACGTCATACACATTTCACTGTAAAAGTTCTAGAAATGATTGCAGAACAGCTACCTGATTGCAGGAGATTTCACTGCACACATACTATGGGGGAGTGTATAGACAGACAGCAGAGGGCAGGTAGTTTAAAATTTTATTCTAACAATGCGTGGCTTAAAACATCGAATAGCCATACTATTGCTCTTCAGGCACAGTAACCATGATGTGATTGGATTTGGCACTGTGGTCAAGCTTACTGTTTGTTTATTTTACGTGGTAAACAATAAAGAACTTATACGGTACTGACCATCTACCGTAGGTTGTAAAACTAACACTACCACTTTAGACTGTACGCTTTCAACCACCGCGTTAGAAGCTTCACGAAGCTAACTCGCCTGTGTTTAAACAGAAAGCTAATCTACAGGATCACTTGTCTGAACAACTAATAAATGATATAAACGACAAGTTCACCGCTTGCATACTGTCTGCGACAGAGCAAGCTACTCCCAATCTTCAGAACTAGGGCGAAGAAAGCTAAAACCATGATGGAAAAGTGACTGTGCAAATGCAAAAAAAAAACTACAAAATAAAGCATGGTGCAACTTCCGTAGGTACCCCACTTGTGACAACCTCCTAGCATTGAAACAAGCTAAAGCGAAAGCACTATATATTCGTACAGATGCAGAAAAATTGTCCTGGCGAAAGTAAATATCTACAATTATTAGCACAACCCCATCCAACAAATCGTGGAACTAGGTTAGAAATTTCAGCGGCGACTGCTGCTCCTACGCAATACCCATGCTTACAAACCCAGGCACACAGACACCTCTAGAGGAGCAGGCGGACATTTTAGGTGAACACATTCACACTGTAATCAGTTCCGCTAATTAGACGCCATCTTTCCTGGCATACAAACAGACAACCGAAAAACAAAAACTACCCGTAACCGATGGCCAAGAGGAATAGTACAGTGCTCCTTTGACACTCGAAGAGTTACACACATTTGCTTTTGACGGGAAAACAGACAGCAGCAGGGCCAGACAGAATTTATCACGCAATGTTAGTTCTTTAACGTGATTTGGAGAACCGGCAAAATGCCCACAATATGGAAAATGCAACCATAGTGTCATATTTGAGAACTGGAAAACCACTGACTTCGCCGAGTAGCTAAAGGTTCATAGAACTTACAAGCTGCTTGGTGAAATTATACGAAAGTATTATAAACATAAGACTAACATAAACCCTTCAAATAGACAACCTACTCGATGATCATCAGCGTCGGTATTAGAAAGGTCATTCAATGATCAATCATCTTGTTCGTCTCGAACACACAAACGTGAGACATTCTTACATAGGCAACACTGCCTAACAGTGTTTTAAATGCGAAGCATTTCGTAGTGAACTTCAGTGACATTTAGCGTGCGTATGTATGTATGTATGTATGTATGTATGTATGTATGTATGTATGTATGTATGTATGTATGTATGTATGTATGTATGTATGTATGTATGTATGTATGTATGTATGTATGTATGTATGTATGTATGTATGTATCTAGGCACCTAAGACTTTTAGCTCTGCTGGCCATTTTGGTAATGATATAAATACCAAACTTGGTATGGCATAACATCACTGTATGACACCCATATTTGACCAGTCATAACATGAAAGTCGTGATATGTATGTCATGAATGTCATGGTTTTCATTTCATAGTTCTGCTGCTCTTGTGGTGGTTTCGTTCACATGACACATTGCAAAACTGGTACAATATGATATGATTCCATGGCAAACGCAAGCGACAGACCCTAAAATGAAAATCATGACATGCATGTCATGTAACAACGTGAATACATGCCATGCTCATGATGTGCTCGTGGCCGTTTTGCTAACGTCACTTACCCCAAATTCGGTATTACAGTACGTGAATGGATGACGAAGGTACGCGACTGGTGCAAATATGATAATTATGAGATGCGTGCCATATAACAACATGACTACATGCCATGCTCATGATGCGCTGGCGGCCGTTTTGCTAGCTTCACATGCACGAAATTCCGTATTACGTGATGCGAATGGAAGACATCAGTGAACGACACATCGAAACATGATAATCACGGCATGCTTGTCATGTAACAACATGACTAAATGCCACACTGATGTTGCGCTCGCGGCCGTTTCACTAGTTTCACATATGCCATATTTGGTATTACGTGACGCGAATGAATGACGAAGGTGTTTGACTGTTGCAAACATGATAATCATGAGATGCGTGTCATGTGAGAACACGACTACATGCCACAGTCACGGCGCCAATATATTTCGATGTGACGTGGTGCGCGTGCTTGCCGGCGTTCGTTTTCTCGCGTCACGCCGGCGTTGCCACACCAAGCGCCGGTCCTGGCATATACTCACAGGCGCGCGCCATGCTGCCTTGCTTTGACGCATGCGCGTTTTAGCACATCCGGTGTCCCTTCGTCATGAAACGAGGGAGATGCAGTTCTGCCTAGGTAACGAATCAGCGCAAAATGTAGCATGTCGCATTTCGTGCCGGTTTGCGTCGGTCCGCGCCGACGGACTCTGGTCGTGCCTGGCGTCAAATAATATGGAGCTTGCGTTTTGCTAACGTACACAGTGAACCAAATTACAAGTAAGGTAAATAGATGCTCAATAAGCTCTGAACTGCTAGACATTAAATATGTATTATTTTGAAAAAATGTATGAATTATTGCAGAAGATGCGAACAAGAATATATGCATGGAAGGCTTATTAGTTGGATCAGCGTGTTTACATTCATAAGGATGAAACCTGGACAGGCAAAACGCATGAAAGAGACAAGTGCTGTTAGGTCTGCCTTCTTTTATCCACATTCACTTGTGTCGTCATCATCATTTTTTTTTCATGGGCGTGTTCTTTACTGGCTAACAATGCCTACACCATTATCATCTGTGCTGTATCAGTGTAACTGAAAGTATTGTGTAGGTGTGTGTTGGTACACTTTGGCTAAGCTTTCACGTAACCACAACGCCAAAACTTTACAGCAAAATATTTAAAAATATTCTATTCTACAATATTCTATGCGCCGCACTAAAACGGTGAAAAAATGCAATCAAGATGATGTGTGCAATTGAGTGTGGCTGTTCAAGGCCTTACCAAAACACATCAATATTACAATAGCCTCATTATCTACGATATACAAGTATACCTATTAACAAACCTAACAAGGCATAAAAAAGTGCAAATTGCTGACCAAACAAGGTACATATAATTTCTTTGGTTAGCTGCACGATTTTAAACAAAACACATGTCACGCCACTGCAAGGCACAGGCATCAAAAGGAATGATTGACACAAATTTTAAATATTTTGGAATTATTGCTTTAAATAGCGTATTTACTGGCAATATACACGCAATATAACTTCAGTCATTGATTTTTTTTCTCGCGTAATAAACGCACCCCTTTGTCCACTGTAGTCCCACTAACTTACAACTTGCGCCTCCTTTCCTGTTGATCTGTTTCGTTTTTTATTATAATGCCATCTCTTTCGCCCACCTCGGCTCGGTCACTTCCCCCCCCCCCCCCCACTTTTTTTTTCACCAGCTGCCGCACGCGCTAAGGTCTATCTGCGTGCGGCACATCCACCCGCTTTTTTTTTTAACTGGGCACCACAGCGGGGTTTAAGAACGCTGCGACTGTTCAGACTTCGCATCTGATAAGCTCATAGCGAGCGAAGGTCATGAAGCTACGGCGCCAAGGGACGCTCGCTTCCTTGCAAATAGAAGTATTGCGGGCAAATCGGGCGTTGGCAGGCACGCACTTCTGCACTTCGTTGTTTGCATGCACGAAAGCTTACCTTTTCAGCAATAGCACGAAATCCAAAAGCGTTCTTCATGTAGCTCCCAGCGTACGCTCCATTGAATGCATTATCGAAAACACTCAGCTTGCGGCGTGCACAAGCTTCAACAAAAGCCTTTGACAGAGGACACACACTCCGCCGCACCGAAGTTGTTCTGTAATGCTTGCCGATGCGCCACAGATTGCAGTGACACGTACACGATTGCAGATATTGTAGAGACACGCACTTTATCTACTGAAAGCGCGAGTTATACCGTGTAAGCCATAGAAGTACACGTCCAGGACAAAGCAAGTCAGCCTGCAGTGAACACGCAACGGCATGTTACCGCCACGGAAAATGTTACCACCCAATTCAAGTCTGCCTGCTGACGATGGCGATGCACAGTTGCCCCGAGAGCTCAAAAGCGTAACCGAAACTTATAGTAGCACCATTTTTTGATAACTATTCCAAGCTGTGTCAAGGCACCAAGATATAGTGTAATATTTCATGCTTGACAACATATTTATTTGCTAGCGCAGCTTCAAGGTCGTTTTTTTATGCCAGGGACGTGTGCAGGCGGAAAATTCGTAGTCTTCGTGATGCACATCTTTCTTTTTCCGAGTGAGGCATCATTGCGGCGTTGTTTCGACAATTTGGAGTCCTAATTGATTTCCTGTGCGTCATAGATATCAATAGAAAGTTAGAGAAGGGCGGCAGGAAAGTTGTTTTGTATTCAACACATCCCCACTTCCTTTTTCTGTTCGTCTGAGGAGTTTCTTTTTTTATTCAAGATGGGCCAAATCTAGAAGCGAAACAAGCTCAAATAACGCTGTATTGGCATATACATGCTATCAACGAAAAACCGTAGTAATTATAAATGATGTTTTAATTTTACTTTTTTAGATGAAAGAAGAAAGTACGTATGAGCCGATTTAGTTTCATTTCAGGTACTTTAGGGTCAGAATTTGGCCCATTTCAAGAAAAAAAGAAAGCTCCTGGTTTTAGTTCGCTCGTATGCAACCACAGGCAAAATGTACATACAGATGTGTCAGGCCCCCTTCTTTCCTCTTCTATCCCCCTCCATGCATAAATCCTAGAAAAACTGCTGCTGTGCTATTATCTTCTTTTAATTAACACTCTGCCATTAAGCAAGAACCTGGGAACAATGCTTTTTTTACCGACAAAGTATGAATGATTTTTGATTTTAGTTCAAGTCATACAAATCGTGCGAGCATACGAATGTGCGATTATCAGTGCCTTGTAACTGTCAATTACAATACTGCAATTAGTCAACTACTCTCCCTTCTTCTGGCGCGGGTACAGTGCGCTAGTGTCGTCTCGGATCGTTCACGTGCTTATTATACCACAAGCAAGCGTTCTTATTAAGGAAATAAAAAGAGCAGTAAGTGCCCACAGAGTGGTTCGTTCCATAGGACGAGTTCCCCCGTGCTTTGCGTATGTGTTCCAATCTTGTCCTGCGGCGCGGCATGCGTGCACAGCAGTTGCATCAGAGTAAGATAAGCCAGATAGTTGTAAACATGCTTAATTTTATGGCAATGCGAACACTGCAAACGAATAACTTGAGCTGATCTACGTTTTTAGACCCAATTTTACCTCACTGAATAAATCAGCGACTTGTCGATTGCGACATTTTTTAGTGTGAGAAAATATGTGTACCCTATTGTAAAGAAAACAGGACCTCTGGTACGAAAAATGTTGTGTGATTTAAAATGAGAAAGCGCGCATGATAGCCTGTCGAAAACCATGTGTAATCGTTTGATGTTACGTTTAAGCGCAACATCATCTCTTTTACCGATGTCCCTGTGAAAATAAGGGATGAATGGACATGATCGGCAGCAAAATATTTTTAGTAAGAATTCCAAAAAGTCAACCCATGAAATAAATCGTTCAACGTGTGAGGAATCGTCTGAATAATGTAATGAGTGGTGTAATATATATATTACAAAGCACGATATATTTTGGCGAATGAAACATGAACCGAAAACGATTGCCGAAACGTCGACCTTTTCACCAGTAATTTGGCATGCAGTTTGATTGCGTTCGCGGAGATGTGATATGCATTGATGCTCTAAACTATACACATATATAATAGGTGTAACATTCAAGAAAACACCCTCTGGTGTAGTTTGCAAACATACACCTCTAATACACTCAAAAATGACAAATGGGTGCGCAAAGAGTGTAATGAGCTAAATTACACCCGTTTGAACAAATTTCGCAGAAATGATAGGTGTAAGATGGGTGTTTTATTAGAAAATATACCCTTAAAGGTGTGAAATGGTTTGCAGTGTAGCGTCACTGTGCCCAGCGTGCGCGGGCGTCAACGCTACATTGGAGTATTTCAGGCCCTTCATGTTGCGGTCACAGCCGTTTTGACAGCTCCACATATACCAAACTGGCTGTTAGGTGAAGTCAATGGATGACGAAATATATGACTGGTGCAACCATGATAATCTTGACATGCGTGCTATATAAGAACATGGCAATATACCACGCTCATAGCCTGCTTGCGGCCATTTTTCTAGCTTCAAGTATATATAAATTTTATATCACGTGACGTGAACAGATGAAGAAGGTAAATGACACATCCAAACATGCCAATCTTGTAACGGAAGTCATCTACGACATCATATACATCCACCTGGTGACTTTGTGCTGAATTTAAAATGACATATCCACATTTCTCATTCGTGCTTCGCATACCATTAATTCCCGCTGTACGTGGGATCTGCCGGTTCTTTCTTTCTTTCTTTGAATTCCTGTCCTTTCGCTGCAGTTATTCCACTGTTCCAAGCTGTCAGGCACTTTCTTGCGATTCTTTTGTTCTGTATGTTTTGGGAATGATCGCTATATTACGTCATCAACATACGACGGATGTGCATACTTTTCTTCAGACTCGTCGTCTAGACGGCTTAGACAGTGATTCACATGGCTGGTACCGATTTGATGGCGATTGATTGAGATGTGTGATTTAACGCCCCAAAACCACTATATGATTATGAGAGACGCCGCAGTGGAGAGCTCCGGAAATTTTGACCACATGAGGTTCTTTACCGTGCACCCATATCTGACAACGTGGGCCTACAGCATTTCCGCCTCCATCGGAAATGCAGCCGCCGCAGCCAGTATTCAATCCCACGACCTGCTGGTCAGCAGCCGAGTACCTTAGCCACTAGACCACCGTGTGGGGCTGGCTTGTGCCGATTGACCCGTTTTATTTTGAACAGTATTTTCGTACTTGCTAGCTCGCAAACTGTGATTTCTCCCCTCATTGCTGTTGAGTATTTCTTACAAAACTTTAACGTTGTTTTGTTTGCAAGCCGGGTTTGTTATTAGCTGCATTTAAAACATTCAAGAAAATGTCATCAGAGGTCTCTCAAAGGACAGACGATAAAGTATCGGTTTCTAAGACTCTATTCTCGGCACAATGGGTAGAGATTATTTGAGAGAACGTCTGCTCAGCCGAAGCTTCCATCATTTTGTGATCTTTGGTACCACTTTTTCTGAGAGCCACATTTTTTTTTATTCAGCGCTATAAATTAGCAGCAGATATCCTCGCAGGGGCACATTTCACTTTGTTTACATCGACGGGCATTCTCTCGCTCTGCTAGGAAAGTCAAGCTCAACTCATACCTCGTCACTCTACTTCTTGTTTGGCAAGTGTTCACAACGATCTTTTCTTTAATTTGTGCAGTAGAAGTTGGCGTTGTGATAAGGCTGTTCAGATACATTAGTCCAAGTTTTCTCAGTTTTTGATGTACCATTCTAGATCTTCAAAGATATAGCATGAAAAATATGGTGGTCAATTTCCTTCAAATCCCGCCTCATAAATTGAAAATATAAACATTATTCTTTAAACCTTGCCCATTTGCGATTGTGTAGACAAGAACAATCGGTAGACGAGAACACTCTTTCAAGGCTTCTTCAATAGCTGTGTGCGGTGCTCTTCAAGTTTCTGGGAGTCACTTTAGGTTTTCGTCAATCACAATCTGTCTCCTTCTGACTCCCCAGTATTCATTTATTTATTTAGTTGCTTACAGATACTGCAATACCGAAAGAGAGGTTCAGCAAGACTGAAAGATATTGTCATGCAAAAAAATCTTGCCTCAACAGAAAAAAGGGAAGAAAACCCTATTTACAAAAGATACAATACAAGTATATCAGTTATGAGAAAAAAGCACACTATTTGTACATTTGCAAACAAATACTGAAGGCACATGAAACAGCAACAACACAGAATTGGCAAAAAAACATAATTGAACAAGGTCATGTTACATACTGGATAGTCATGGCCAGATATTTGCACCATATGAAGACAATGAAGGTTGATCAAGCGGAATGTTAATCAGGTTATTCTAATCAATAATAGTTTTAGAAAGAAAGAATATTTGAATTTTTTTGTGCGGACTGGTATTGTTGTTAAGTGACGCCTTTGTCTTGATGCATACCGAAAGAAAAAAAGTATTATTTGAGGAATGTATTAATGCAATGCTTACTTATTAGCTGAAGGAAGAAGTTTATACAGAAAACACGTTTATACACCAGTACACTTGTATATATCTGTATGAGTTTCAATACATGCACCTTTATATACTTTATATATACAAAGCAGCAAGTGTCAGTCACTGGCGAATTAAGGCATGGCACGTTCGGTTGTCACCGGAGTCACCACAAAAGGCCGCGTCTTTCTCACGATTGTGCGTGTGATCGCACTCAAAAGCCGCGCATTCGAAAAAGAAAAGAAAGAGAAAAGTGCTCAAGATCACAAGTGTTGTAGCTCCGGCGACTTGGTCATCCATGAATTCAGATCTTATTAGTGTTGTCCATATAGGAAGGTAAGATAACACAACAAAACGACGTAGAAGGATCATCTTGAGAAATTAAAGGAAAGTATTAACGATAGCAAACGAAGTTAGCTTCAAGATTTCTTCAGTGCTAAGTGCTCGTTAACACAGCGGCACCGCAGGGGTGTGTGCAAGCAGGCGTTTGGCGTGTGGCAACACCACGGACCCGAGCCAACGGGAAAGTGTTGACTATTTCCCACGCCTAGCCATGCGTTGCATTGCCATGTCTAGGGAAAAGGAATTTTTGGGGTTTAGCCGACGCTGGGTGACTGGACTTTTAAGGTCCTCCAGTGAAGGCAACGCAACCCTTTGTTCTCGGCTACATGTTGACGGACCCCCTGGGCTGACCCACCCAGGGGAAATCGGCAGTCGCTTTTTCCTACCTCTCTCCCTACTTTTTCATCTTTATCTCTCACTTTTTATCTGTCCTGTCATTTTTTCCTTCCTGTTGACTTCGAAATTTCTTGGCGGTTAGAGTTAACACTGGGGCACTGACCTCCCTTGGTCAGGATTTTAGTGTTATAGTAGCAATGTATTGGTACCGTCTGTAAGCGTTACCCTTGTTGAACTCCATGGTGCGTAGCTGGCTTAGCTACCCAATAATCATGCTTTTCTATGGGAAAAGTACCTCCCCCCCTTTTCACTATGATCGGTTCCGTAAAAGGAGTCGAAATGAAGCAAATAGAAAATTACTGAATAAAGAGAGCAATTACACAATTTTTTGTTGTAAGGTCTTTAAATGAGGCTAAGATACAAACCATATCACCATTTCCGATCGGAAAAGCGATCACAGAATTCATTGAAACCAATTACAGTGCAAAACATTGAATTCACGAGATCTTCTCATAGAAGTGGAAAACAAAGAACAAAGTGGCAAAATCAGACGCCTTGTAAAAATCGGACATTATGAAGTCCGTGTAACATTTCACGGATCTCTAAATAACATGTCAGAAATAATATCCGACAATGAACTGCTCAAGTGCACCGATGCAGAAATCGAGGAAGCTTTAGTGGATCAAGATCTACTTGCCGCACGAGCAATCATCATTCGTAGAGATAGGACGGAAACCCGCACAAGGAATTCAATACTAACGTTCGCAAGCACGGCTCTTTCTGCAGCAGGTAAAGGGGCCCTCCAACACTTTTGAAGCACCTATTTTGTTTATGTGTTTTACTTAGACCTATAGCCGAGGATAATTTTAGCATTGGTCCAAGCACCGAGATGAAATCACTTAGTATTTTAGTAGTGCAATAAAGTTGCCTCATTGGTGCCGAGAGCGTCGGCGCACAGTGACGCTCACCAGAACAACGCGGGCGGAAATGACGTCGATGAGCGCAGCCTATCATAGGACGCGTAAAGCCTCGCTTCGAAGAACCCTATGCAGTGTATTCACGCTTCTGCCCAAAGTGGCAAAAAAGACATACGCTGAAAACCCAAGAAAACTTATCATATCCAGAAGCGCGCGAGCTAGTGGACCTTGCCCAAAAGTGCTCCTATGCTCAGCGATGCAAACGGGAAAGGGACACTTGACGGTCTCTGTAGGCACACAGTTCGAACTCCAGGACCTAGTGGCGGCAGACCGTCCCCCAGACAAGAGCAAAAAGAAAAAGGCACAAAGTGCCTTTTTACAGCAATGCCCTAAAGCTTCGGCTACTCTTGGTGCAAGCCAACCAAATGTCGTGGCAAAAAAAGTCGCAACGATGGTGCCGAGTAGCCAGCCTCCCTTGAGGGGGCGAGCATCCTCGTTGGGCACCAACAGTGTTGAGCACCCTGATTGTACAGATTCCATAGACGTAAATGCTTCGGACACTGGAAGCCTGCCAGACCCTGCTCCAACCAGGAGGGCGCTGAGGCAGCCCATCATCCCTCCCTGCAAAGGAGGGAAAGGGAGCCGAACACAATTTCGTCCCAACAAAAAGAAAGAAGTGACCAGGGGCACGAATAGCGTCGCTTTTTAGGTTACGTACATCTAACTGAAAGCACTAAATTTTTTACAGACCTTTTCACGCAATGGCATACATCAATCATTGGAACTGCAGAGGCATGACATGAAACTTAAGCGACGTGAAGGACATATTTACAAGCTTCTGTCCTGTAGAGTTATGTTTGCGGGAACAAATACAGGACCAAAAACACCAAAATCGCGCAGAGAGAGAGACTCAACTAGACGTTGAAAGGCAGCTTTACTACCCCTTCTCACCACAGTTCTGCAGCGAGGAGACGCATCAAATACTCAGAGAAGACAGGGAACGCATATATGTCGCCCCTATCCCGAGAAACATGCACCCCAATGTTAATGCTGGCTGCAGACGAGCAAGGTCGGCGGCACTAGAACGGATAGAAAACTATCCCGACACTTATTATACAGAGTCTAGCTCATACCCAACGAGGCAAAACGCATTCGCAGCAGTAATTACCAACCTAGCTCTAGCGATCACTTCGGCGACAATACGTTCGAAAAGCATGGCTTTAGCAGAAGCGGCAGCCATAGCACTAGCCATTCGTGCAGCAGAGTGCAAAAGACAGTCTGCGCACTATCTCACAGAATGCCAAGAGGCTTGCCGACATTTTCTCAAAGGCGTCCTTCCCAAGAGCGTCCTATGCATGCTAGGATCCAACCTCCAAGAAGACCACAGCATCACATGGTGCCCCACCAACGAAGGTGTAGGAGGAAATGAACGGGCATACCGCATGGCTCGAGCATTAGCTTTCCGAGCCGCGGACATGCTGACTCGGGCGGATTACTTGACACCTACGCTCCCGCAAGATATCCTTGAGAGCCAAAGACTCGCCCGGCAGACGATGTCGCCATCCCACCGCACACTCACCCGCTGGCAATCCAGGGATTGGAGACGAATACAGACGAACTCATATCCCAACATACACACTCCGGCAACATAAATCCGGCATTGCCAATTTGCTGACCGCTGCCCTTGGTGCGGTCAGCACCAAGGGCAGCTGACCGCTGACCCCAGCGTGGGAGGTGCAATTCACCCGAAAGGACATGAGAAGCCAGAGGCAAACCTTAGACCGTGACGAGCAAGCTGCTCGGGTTAATGGGGCCCTGGAATGAGGGCTCCACCTACAGAAACCTTAGTATGCCGTTTGAATAAATGTTTCTTTCTCCTCCTCAACGATCCATCATGTTGGTCGCCTTGAGTACACAATACGTGAGGCCCTCTTACATAGGCAACACTGCCAAGCAGTGTTTTAAATGCGAAGCATTTCTTAGCGAACTTCCGCGACTTTAAGCGTATCTATGAAGCTATCAAGCCGCCCACAACTTTTAGCTCTTTTGGCAGTTTCGATAACGTATCAATACCAAACTTGATATGTGACAACATGACTGTATGAAGAACATATTTGAGGAGTCATATCATGAAAACCCTGATATGTATTTTATGAATGTCATGATGTACATTTCATGGTCCTGCAGCTCTTGCCGTGGTTTCGTTCACATGACTTGTTGCATAATTGGTATGGTATAGTGTTATGTTTTGCCACTCATAAGTTGATCGTGCGGATGGGACAGCACCAGAAGCTACGTTATTCAAAGCTTCTTTCTCGGATCTCTCTCGACAAGGTCGCAAATTGCTTCCTTTTAGCATGGGACGACCGCGCGGGAAGCTACGTTATACATAGCTTTTTTCTCGGCTCTCTCTCGGTATGCCCGTGTGACTGTACACCACTTATCCTCTGGAATCTAAACTACTTCCGTCCCCTCCGCTGCCGGGGGCAAACACACATTGTGAAGCGAACCCGCTCTGCCAACCGGCTTGGAATGTTTGTGGTTTAGAGACAAGTCGCCGCTTCCGGGAGCAAACGCACAATGGAGTAGGCGACACGCTCTGCCCTGGCGATCGGCTCGAAGTCGCAGCGATGCACGACCCGAACACAAGGAAAGCGGAGAAAGTCAAAGGCCGCTTGCTACCCGCGGGGACACTAACGCTCCACGCGCGATCATTCAACTTCCGGCTTTGAGGTTCGTCTCGGCTCGCTGGGTGTGGGAAAAGGCATGAATGTACCAGGTCTACAATGCCGATATCTCACGAGGGAGAGAATTCCTGAGCGCGTGGGAGGGAGAGAAAGATACATGATGGGAAAGAGTGCCAAAACGCCTGTTTAAACTGTAGAAGTGCTGCTGTCGAGAGTAAGGGCAGCCCAGTAGAAAGTGACTTAATCTGAGTGGAAACAGATTGGAGGAGAGAATGTTGAGGCAGACCAGCAGTGGCCACCTCCCCTTTTTCTTTGTGACCGCAAGATACTTAAGACTGGATGGAATCCGTTTCTCTTCAGTCGAAGCTGCAATCACTTAACTGATAGATCAGTACGACTCCGTACGACGCAACTTTTGTGTGGGCCGTAACCACTTGGTGGTCGAACAGTGAGATTAGGTACGTTGTATGTAGTAACAGTGTTCTAGGCTCTAACTTAAGAAAAGTTTAGAAGAGTAAGACGCTGTTGATGTCTGTGTTATCATTAGTGTGCTTCGGCAAGAGTGTACATATGACTGTAAATATTTCGCTGTAATATACCTTCAAGATTTCATTACCTCCAACCTGCCTCCTGCTTCATCGACGCCGATCATCTCCTTGACGGGACTTCAATCCACATCAAGGAGATCAACGAACAAGAAGGAAAACTTAACTGTATAGCATTATTCCATGGCGAACACAAACAATAGGCCGTAACGTGAAAATCATGACATAAGTATCATGTAACAACATGGCTACAGGATGCGCTCGCGGACGTTTCGCTAGCGTCACATATTCCAAATTTGAAATTACAGTACGTTAATTAATGACGAAGGTATGTGACTGGTGCAAACATGATAATCATAAGATGCGCGTCATGTAACAACATGACTACATGCCACGCTCATGGGGTGCTCACGGCCATTTCGCTAGCTTCACATGTACCAAACTCAGTATTACGCGACGCGAACGGACGACATATGTAAATGACACATCGAAACTTGATAATCACGACATGCGTGTCATGTAACAACATGACTACATGCCACACTGACAAACTTGCTACGTACGAGTGCAATGAATCGCGCAAAGCTACACTATCACCATGGCTGTGACACTAGCGCTACATGACGGGAAGGTAAGTGCTTGTCTTCCGTCGAAGAAGCAAGTACACGATGTTGACAGCGCATTTAATGACGACAGCCTTGTATGTTTGCAAACCATCGCCTTGGTAAATATTCGTTCCTGTGGAGCCGAGACGGCGCTCTACTCGCTAGCTGCCTACTATTGCGGCGAATGCTTCAGGCAGGCTCGGTTCATACCACCTCGGATAGCCGTTCAGTTCATACGTCAATTCTGGTTCGTGCCGTTTTCTGTAGCACACACGGGATTACGCAAGTCATCGTTGATGCACGGTTGATCAACTCACACTGCCACCCTTCTAACTACGGTAAGAAATAAGGATTGAACATTTACCAGTTCGTATCGTTTGGGGAAGTACTTCGTTGAGATATATATGCTTTTGGTGATGAAGAGTTCATCCCGTGAAAGCGGCATGGGGCGTGCGTGTGTACGTGCGTCCATGTTGTTCTATGCGAGTTCACTGGTTGACCTTCCTCCCGCAGCCATTTTGGACTGCGCGATGTGCATTTTATGGGCATTGCGGATCAGATCGTTGTCCAGAAGAATTGTTGTCGTTTCTAAGAGGTTATTGTGCAGAACCGAGAAATAAGCAGAATAAAGTGTAAAATGTCCTGTGCTATCCCTCTGGACCTGGTATTTTCCCCCAAAAATTTAGGACATAATGATCAGTACATCTGGCTAGCTATGCTCTAGCATATTACTACTTCGCGGAACAAGTTTATCACGATTTTCCCACTTGCAGAACCTTTACATACATTACGGCTTTGACCACAAAATATCCTACACTAGTTCAAAGTTGTGTGGATGTATTATTCTGGTAATCCCATTGTATGTTTGGTTGCTTGTCTCCTATAATACTTGATTGTTTAAATTTTTGTGTAATGGAAGTTGTAGCGCACCTCTGTGAAGGTACACATGTGGCAAGCAATTAGCCTGCGAAAATTCATAGCTATTTTGGCGTCTTGCTGTTACTTACGTCGTTATGCAACATCGGACGTATGTGTGATTCCTTTTCATCGAATATTATATGTTTCTTGTGGAGCAGGTATATTCTTTGCAGAAATAGGTATATATACTACGCCATATAATGGGAAATATTAACCCAGCACCTGCTGCTTGTAAAATACATCTATTTGATCACGCAGACGTTCTAACGAGCAGCAAACTATAGTTAAATGCTTGAGAAGTGCCAATTTGTGTTCAAATATTTCAAATCTTTCTTAAATTTTTATAGTTTTTTTGTTTGCTCATTATGACAGGAACTTGCATTACCTAAAACAATGAATTGTTACCATAACCTTCTTTAAAGATGTCTTATTAACAAGAATAAAATATTTCTCTTTTCAGAGTGTTCTATAATGCAGCTGCACGTATTATTTGGGTATCTCCTGCTTTTCCATATGATCACGTTTGCTTGTAAGTATACTCTCTGGAATACACATCTGTAATACCCTTTTTCGATGTGCTACACTGTTTCCTCCAGCGTTCTCAGTAACACTAGTTATTATGCAATGTCAAAAGTTTCTCAAGCCGCATTCCGCTGATGCTGCCATTCTCGATAAGAACACTATATTCTATCGATCAACGGGGATAGCGACAACTTAAAAAATATTTGTACTGCGCATGACAAAATGCTTCTACAATAATTAGTCTCACTCATATTAGCACAACAGTGCACTTCAACACCTTATGTGGTGTTCGCTTTGCAAGCTACCATAACAGACATCGTAATGATTGATTGATTTGTGGTGTCTAACGTCCCAAAACCACCATATGATTATGAGAGACGCCGTAGTGGAGGGAGCCAGAGGGCACCTAAATCTGAGCACACGGGCCTACAACATTTCCGCCTCCATCAGAAATGCAGCCGCCACAGCCGGGATTTGATCCCGCGACCTGCGGGTCAGCAGCCAAGTACCTTAGCCTCTAGACCACCGTGGTGGGGCAGACATCGTAATGAACCTAACTCATGGTATACAACGAACACCACGAGGATCATCAACCACTCAGCGGTAACACTATAGTCTGTATGCGAGTACGTTCCTCAAGACGCTGTTGTAGTAAAAAGGCTGGGTGACAAGGACGATGATGACGAAGTGATTCAGGCGTAGCACACTGCTGTCACTATCTGTATATTTTCAAAGTTTTTCTGAGACTCTGTGGAAGACACCGTTCCAATGACTGTGGCGATGGACGTGGATTCGCCTGGGCTTCCACCGCAACCATCGACGTCGTCCGCAGCTACCACGAGAAAGCGTACGGGCCATCCGAGTGATGCTGACAGCGAAGACACGCTGATTTACTCTACGGCCAGCGACGAAAGCTCCGATGAAGGCGACTTCGTGCCTGTGACAAGACGGCAGCGAAAAAGAAGACTAGTGATGCCCTCTACAACAACAAGTAAGAATGTGACGACGACGCGAGAGCCCACGATATATACCATTCTGTTTGTGCCGGTCTATGCGGCTCATAGTCTCAACCGGCTCAATCGTCAAGTCACGTCTAGGTTTCTTGAGGAACTCGCCCAGGGAGAGATCGCGGACGTGCGGATATATGGCCGTAAGAATATCCTCGCTGTAGATGTCACTCAACGAAGCACATTGGAAGTGCTGAGCAATGTCAAGATGTTGGATAACATCAATGTTCGCTCATATATACCTGATGGCCGCGACTCTACGGCAGGTGTCATTTACGACGTCGACATTTTCATCAGCGAAAGTGACTTTGCTGCTCTCATCAAACCGGTGTCTGCAGAACTTACTATACTGCAAGCTCGTCGCCTTGGCAAATCACGCTGCGTGAAGCTCGTGTTCAAGGGTGACAACCTTCCATCGCAAGTGAAGGTCGGCCATTTTCGACACACAGTGCGACCCTTTGTACCGAAGCCCCTTCAGTGCCGGAAATGTTATAGATTGGGACATGTCAGTGCTATTTGTACAAACGTGGCTGTGTGCTCCCTATGTTCAGAATCACATAGCGCAGATGCTTGCCAGGCAGAACTTCGAAAATGTCTAAACTGTCATGGCCCTCACGAAGCATCGTGAAAAGATTGCCCAATCATAAAAAAGAAAATGCAAGTGTTGAGGCAGAAGATCCAGGATGGCTCAATTCACAAAGAGGCCGCTGCCCAAGTACGAAGCCGGTGGTCTCGTCGCCGGAGGCTCCTGAGGAGACCCAGTGCTGAAGCAAGGATTGAACTTCACCAATCGACCGCCGGCTTTCCATCTCAAGCGTCCAGACACGCCGACAACAAATCCTTCAAGCAAGACAAGAGCATCACCGGCTCGCCTGAAGCATGGCCAGCACTGCCAACAATAGACCCACCGTTTGAGCCACCGCATAGCTTGTCTACAATCACTTCGGAACGAGAATGCGGTGATAGCCGCGACAAAGAAATCATTGCCATGGTAAAGGCCCTTATGAATACCATTCGTATGCTCCTCACTAGCATTGACAGTCCGGCTGCAAAGAGTGCACTTCAGTTAGTGGATGCGCTGAAGCCGGTGCTATCAAGTCTGGAAAGGCACCATGGCTCCGCCTCCACAAGCCTTTCGTAAAGAGGTCAAGGGAGCTTCGATATTTCAGTGGAATGCCCGAGGCCTCAAGCCCCGCATTTCTGATATCTGAGAATTTGTGTTTAAAACCAGTTTTTAATTATTGTAATCTGTGAGCCATGGCTACACAATGCAATACGACTATCCAGGTACGAAGCCTTCAAGTCCGCTACCTGCAACGAACAGAGTAAAGTCATTGTATATATCAGATGTGACCTTACCTATATCGAGCACCGTGTAGCACCTCATGATGATAACCAGTATATCTGCTTGACAGTTAAACGTAGAGACCTCAATTTCACGCTTGTGGGTGCATATATATCACCTTCAAACCGTTTTGAACCTGAAAGACTACGTGCACTGTTAACAGCCACACCTGGACCATGGATCATCACCGGAGATTTCAACGCTCACCACCCACTATGAGGAAGTCAGAATACAGACAGTCGCGGAAGGCAAGTATTCTTTGCTCTGGAGCAGCAGCTGCTTTGTGTAAACGACGGAAGCCCAACGTTTCTACGGGGAACGACATACAGCTGCTGCCTTGACTTGACATTTGTGTCACGAAGCCTAAATGGAAAGGTCAAGTGGTTCGCAGACTATGAAACTCATGGAAGTGACCACATACCAACTTATGATCGAGGCCTGGAAAAATTGCCAAACTACGACACTTCGACTCACATCGACTGGACAAGGTTCAGGTCACTGAAGGAAAAAAAATGTCAAGAAAATAAAGCTCCTCCTCTTGACACCCTCGAGGATATGAATAGAGGTGCTACTCAAGAAGCGACCTATCATATTCAACATACTTCAGAATATTGTCAACATCAAGCGGAATCAGAACGGCTCAGAGCGATCCGTCGTCGCGCAGAAAGAAGATATAGGCGCACTAAGTCCATTCACGACTTGAGGGAGGCAAGGCGCCTACAGAAAAAAATTCAGCGAATCATTTCACTTCAATCCTTTCGCTGGAAATATCTGTGCGAATCTTTGGATCCACATAGGCCTTTGACACAGACATGGAGGATTGTCCGTGGCCTACGAACATCGCCACATCAACATCGCCCCTTCAAGTGTCTTTCTCTCCACCAAGGCCGCACCGAAATTGAAGTAGCAGAAGATTTCTGCATGAAAGTTGCTGGTCATGCGTGCACGTGCACCACGCGCCACCTAGAAAACGCTCCAGTTTCCAGAGATTCAACAATGGACACCTTTTTCTCTTTGGAGGAACTACAAGCGGCCTTGACGGCATGCAAACGATCTTCATCGCCTGGTCCGGATGGGATCACGTACATGGCTCTTTGCAACCTCGGAGAAGCAGCTCGACGGGCCCTTCTATCCGTGTACAACGACTCGTGGAGCAGCGGATTTATCCCTCATTCATGGAAATCCAGCTGCCTCATCCCTGTGCTTAAACCAGGTAAATCTCCTCTGCACATGATAACCTATTGCCCCATCGCGCTAACCAGCTGTTTCGGGAAAGTGATGGAAAGGATGATTTTGACTCGCCTAGAGTGGTACCTGGAGCGCCACGAGGTATACCCTAATGCTATGACGGGTTTTCGGCATGGGTAGTCCGCAATGATAACGTTATAGACCTGGTCTCATCTATTAAGCATCAAAAAAGACTGAAACGTTTATCTGCGGCGTTGATTTTGGACGTGAAAGGTGCATACGATAACGTATCACATGAAGCCATTCTGGATGTCATGGAAAATGTTGGACAAGGTGGTCGGGTTTACCAATGGATCCACAGCTATCTGAAAGGCAGAACTTTTTTTGTACAGACGGAGAATGGCACAACAACGCACCATTGCAACCGTCGAGGTGTGCCTCAAGGTGGTGTTCTTAGCCCCACACTTTTCAATCTAGCGCTACTCGACCTGGTTGACGCACTTCCAGAATCTGTCCATCTATAAATATATGCAGATGACATCTGCATCTGGGCGTCAGGCATAAAACGCCTTCATTTGCGTGCCCGGCTTCAGAGAGCGGCTACAATAGCGACAAAGTACCTGGAAGAACGGCGACTAGAGCTGTCATCAGAGCAATGCTCGCTTATAGCATTCACGCATAAGGCTACGAGCCCATATGTTATTAACATCAACGGACACACGATCAACTACGTGAAGACCCACCGATTCCACGGAGTCATAGTTGATCGCGACCTCTCCTGGAGCCCTCACATCGTCCACATGAAAACTAAGCTCACCATGATCCCCACGTACTGAGGTTTCTTGCTGGAAAAACGTGGGGTGCATCGGTACGAGCAATGCTCCAACTCTACACTGTTCTGTTCCTCGGTTATATGCGATGCAGCTTACCAGTGCTTTGCGAGATCCGAAGAACAAACTTGCGCGTCCTCCAGTCGATCCAAGCCCAAGCCCTGATAATATGCCTTGGTCTCCCGAGATGTTCGTCTACAGCAGCGACAGTCATCATTGCGCGTGATTATCCAGTCAACGCATACATCAGCGTAGACGCTTTGAGAATGCACATAAGACATTTCACTCAGCTTCCATCTCATCACCTCGCCTCACTTCGAACTTCCAGGCCCTACTCAGCGTTCAGTGCAACTGTAGCTCAGCATTGCGCAGTGCTTCCATTGCACTTCACGCGTGCAGCAGAGCTGCCGATACAACTATGGTGCCTACACCCACTCAAAGCCCTTCTTACAATTCCTGGCATCCGAAATAAAAAAAGTCGTCGTACCTAGCCCTGAAACAGGCCACATTACTTTTCCTGCAAGAGAAGCACAACGGACGCCTTCACATTTACACAGATGGCTCAGTGTCTTAGTAAGCTCTGCAGGAGCGGTCGTTATTCCCGCGAGGCACATCACGAATTTATGACATCGCATTTGATTTCGTCGACAGCTGCAGAACTTGCAGCCATACGTGCAGCTCTGGAGTTCATAGTGAAAGAGCCTTCGGGAATTTGGTCTATCTTCTCGGACTCGAAGGCATCTCTTCAATGTCTTATGTCACCCTTCCGCTATGAACCTAATGAACAGTTAGTAGCTGAAATAAGGCTTCTTTATCACCAAGCAATCGAACAACAGCACAGCATAGTGTATCAGTGGATACCAGGTCATTGCGGTATATATGGCAATGACTGCGCAGATGAGGCCGCTAGATCTGCACACGATGGTATCCAATACACAGCCATCCCGTTCTCAAGAACCGACGCAGCTACAAGACTTCGTTCACTTGCACGTGACCTCAAACTGGTACAGTGGAACTCAACAGACTTCACAAACGCGCGCCTGCATAACTTGGATCCCGATCTACAGCTTCGTCTTCCATCAGGGATTTCTCGAGCTGAGGAGACTCTTCTATGCCACCTGTGGCTTGGAGTAGCCTTCACGAACGCAAACTCTTATCTCATTGGAATGGCCATCTCTCCTACATGCACTTGCTGCAGTTGCGAAGAAACCAACACGTGTGAGTGCACCCATTTCAACGCGCAAAGACAAGAACTCACTGCAGCTCTGGATAGACTATACGATCGGCCTTTGTCGGAAGAAAGGATTCTGGGTCATTGGCCGAGTCCATCCTCAGCCCAGAAGGCTTTGAAAGCTTTGCTGCACTTTTTGCGGACATTTGGCCTCAGAGACAGACTTTAGTATCTTATACTCTTTGATGTTGCCTTTCCTCTGTCACAATTTTTTGTAATTTCTCCTTCTCTTCGCAACATTTCTTTTTAACATCTTTCATCCCCCTCACCCCTTTCCCCAGCACAGGGTAGCCAGCCGGTCTAAAAACTGGTTAACCTCCCTGTCTTTCCGCCTAAACTTTCTTCCTCCTCTTCCTCCTGGGTGACAAGGCGAGCGACGTAGCGAGATAACCGTACAGTCGTCCCCTCACATTAAACATAAATAACCTGAAATAACCTGAAAAAATGAGTGAAACACTTGACCTCTAGCGCACTACATTTTATGTTTTGTGTACCACTTACAAGTAGAAGTAAAAATTGACTCTCGTGCTGATTTTTTCAATGTGGGAAGGGTAGTGATCTTTTACTCCACTGAAGTTTTGAGCGAGTGTAAAGAGAGTCATTTTTTACTGCATTCACAAGGTTTTAGTATTATTGTGAGGGTTATTTCAGGAAGTAAAAAAAAGTTGACTGGTGTATTCGTACGGAGAGTTGGCGATTCAAATAAATAACAAGTGATGGCAAAATTGATGTCACAAAGATTAACATGCAAAAACACGCGCACACAACAAATGCAAAATAAAACACCACTTGAACAGACTACACGCATTACCCGACTGCACTTCGATAATCCAGTATATACAGGCACGGTATTTGGCCTGCCATGCAGTGCCGACAGGAAGGCTAATCTTTTGCATCGACAAGCAATAATGGTCCAAAGAGCAAGCATAAACTTATGGTGGGCTGCAAGTCATCACGAGTCACATCGACTTTTATCATAAACCCACCCGATCTCAGCTTTTTTGATTATCCGATAATTAGCTGTCACACCAACCTATTGGCCTCACTGGTCTTAGCTGCGCTGATGAACAAGCCCACAAAATATACCTATGCACACACATATGACGGCAGATCAATCATTTTAATTGAGCGGTGGTGCACAAACACAGTAGCAGCACGTATTCAGGACAACGGGCCTAGAACAGGGGTGCCACGTCTTTACCGATGGCGTAGTAGGCCTTTCCGAGAAGCATGGCTATGCAATTAAAGACAGCTGGCGATCACAGAACAAATCTTGGGTAGGAATTTCATTGTCCATTCAGACACAAATGACAAATACTTGTCCACTGTCTCCGGCGTCTTATGGGGCGATGTTCGCGTATGTTTATATCTCCAACGAAAGAGGTGGACCACCATCGGGTTTTTCACCTGCGCTCACAGGCAGCCGCTCGTTTGTTCGGCCTGCCGCGTATCGGTGCTCGCCTTCGCGCGAGATATTTGACAACGGCTGGCACATGGATCGGACAATTCGGGCGGCACTTTACTCCAGCAGATATCGTCTTTTGTGAAACAAAGTAAATGCGACGATTCTTTCACCTGCCCCGGCAACGCACTCGCACAGTAAACTGGCCGACTCGCCGCCAACTACATAGTAAAGCCTCTTGTTTATCGCTTCGAAGTTGTAACTGGCCACTCTCCAGGAAGCAACCACGGGCGATGACACCAGCTTGATTTTGTTACCGCTACCAGCTCTTCCTGCTTCAGCAAGGAAGCCAGGTATCCGCGACGTAGAGGTTCGCAGGCTCGCGCTTGGAAATGCATGGTCACTCGATGATGTAAGAAGCACGCGAGCTCTAATTGATCATTCTAGATACTTAAGGCGGCGCGAAGCTAAGTGAAAATGGTGGACGAGGCGGTGCTCAGGAGCGCGTCTCAGACAGCAAAGCACGTCAGGCTCTCTTGTTTGGCTGCAGGCCACACTTGGTCTCACTGAAGAGATGCATAGATGTTGGAATGAAAAATATTCAGCGCTTATGAACACCGCAAGACCGAACTGCGTCGCAGACTTATCACCGTGTGCCAGGTTCGGAGGAAACCGGTGCCAGGTTCGGAAAAATGCTGCGTGGCACCACCTGCGATGCTGGAATGACTAAATCAGCTCAACCAAACAAACCACACGAGCGTTTTACACCACCTGTCTCTAGGGTCACCCGGCAGTAAAAGCCAACGATGTGCGAAAATGAGCAAGAAAACTTTCCATCAGTCTTTTTTTCTTGGAGAAGGCTCTTTTCTTCTTTCACGGAATGATTTCCTCGCTCGTTGTGTTTATGGTGTTCCCACTCCCAGTGAAAGTGAATTGAGTCGAGGTCAGCCACGAGGTGCGATGGTTCCTTACCAACTTCGAAAAAATTTAGATTTGTGGTCCTCGCATGCATTCGCAATTCACTTATAGCGTCACTCGTGACAATAGGGCGGGGGATGGGTATGGGGCAAAAGCAACTGAAGCAGCAGCAGCTTGCACTCACGTGGTAGAAAACCCGGAAACGCAGGTTAAAAATCACGTGTAAGAAAACGGCGCACGAGGTAAAACTGAATTTCGACATGCTTTTACTACGTAACTCAAAGTTATACAGTGGTAAAGCTATGTCCTGTACCACCTTTTACTCCAAGACGAGGTCGCTACAAAGTTTTCAAAAGTCATGAGCTGTAGAAACCCCAAAGTCAGATAGTTTTTGCTTAGAGTGCGTATATACGGACCAAAAAGCAAACATTCCCTTGTTTCACCCATTGTGGAACCTGCAGCAAAACTCGAGCTGCTCTTCTGCTATGCCTCCATTGTGTTGTTATTTGATGTGCTATTTTGTTAAAGGCTCTGTGATTACTGGGCTGCCCTTGTCACGCTCACCTATGAAAAGGTGTTTTTAGGCCATAGTTACAGTTGTGCAACATTTTCGTGCTTCACTATGCGGCTTCTAATTTTTTCCACCACCTAGAGTAACCGTCAATGCGCCTTAAGAGACCTAAAGGCAGCATATACAGTTATTCTATAGAGTAATTGGCGTTACTGTCTCGGTGGTGGTATACCACCACCAAAGCAGTAATGCCACCTACGCATGTACATACAGAGCAAGGGACGGTGGTGTTTGTTCGCAGAAATGTGGTGGCAGCTCAACGCTTCACGGCGCAGGGCAGATGCGAGCACTCGTTAGTTGAGATTGATTGATTGATATGTGGGGTTTAACGTCCCAAATCCATGATATGATTATGAGAGACGCCGTAGTGGAGGGCTCTGGAAATTTAGACCACCTGGGGTTCTTTAACGTGCACCGAAATCCGAGCACACCGGCCTACAACATTTCCGCCTCCATCGGAAATGCAGCCGCCGCAGCCGGGATTTCAACCCGCACACCTGCGGGTCAGCAGCCGGGTACCTTAGCCACTAGACCACCGCGGCGGGGCTAGTTGAGATTCCCGCAAGAACAATTGGCAACATGGGAAATATATACGTCACGAGTCCATACTGCCTGCCACCCGTCAAAGAGAGTGTACGATTTTGATCGAGTGATTAGGCAAGCAGAAAGTTTGCGGGGAGCACGCCACTGCTGATCCTAGGCGACTTCAACGTCTCCTCCACAAAATCTGGAGATGCAAGTACCTATCGAAGAGGGAGAAATCTCTAGCCAAGGCCTTAGAAGATCATGAGATGACCCTGTTAAGCGAGCCTGACACAGCCACCAGAAGGGGCAACAGTACCAGTAGAGATACTACACTAGACTTGTCGTAGCTATCGGGGGCACTGAACGTGACCTGGAGGGACGAAAGCATGCATCTGGGCTCTGACCACAGCGTGATCAGCATTAGCATTAAGAGACCCCAACCCCGCATCGTGGTGGTGACGGCACGTGTAACGGACTAGGACAAATTGCGAAAATACACGCTACAAGCAGAAGACACTTCATTGAATGTTAATAAAGGCGATAAAAAGCACCCGTACACTTATTGGCAAGATGTCAGAAAAATGCACTCGATAAGTTTAGGCAAGAAATAACAAAAACGGTGCAAAGACATTTCGTGGACGCCAGGTTGGCACATATGTAGGCGGCCCGGCACTCGCTACCGCGGAAGTGGAACCGCCAGCGCCACAACAAGAACCTGGTAAAACGTATCGCCATCCTCAAGGACGAGATCAGTCAGTACGCGGCCAACCTATACCGAGAGACCTGGCTGAGCACTTAGGATGGCTTGCATGGCAGGCTGTCGGCACAAAAGACATGGTGCCTACTCATACACCTAATCGATTTGCTGAGCAGTAAGACCGCAGCCCACCGTAACCTCACCAAGGACCTCAACACATACAAGTGAGATGGCCACAAACTACTGGAAGGCCTGAAAGAAAAATACCTCAAGACTGAGCAAGGTGAATACCCTACGGCTGACGGGTATGAAAGTCCCGAAAACAAAAAGCTGGATAGACCGATCACCATGACGTAACTGTGGTCGGCTTTTGATGAAAGCAACAGAAAGAGAGCTCTCGGGAGGGACGCGATTACGTGCGTTACTGGAAAGATAAGTTAAGTGGTGGCTCATGCCTCCTGGGGCACATCACTGAAACCTGCAAGAACTTGCCAGAAGAATGGAAAGAGGCCGAGGTTTGATTCATCCCAAAACACAGCAAAGCATTGGCGATCAAAAACACGCTGGTCATCTCCCTCACGTGGCGCATGGGGAAAGTGATACAACGTATGGTTCTTCGCAAACTATAAAAATATTTGGAAGAAAGGAACCAAATGCCTGCAACCATGTATAGGTTGCGGCAACACTTAGGTACCCGATACGTTATTATTCAACTAAAAGATCTAGTAGACAAGAAGCTCGCAGATCGGTCGCTCATGAGGACGACCGAACTAGCCGCCGCGGAAGAAGTGGCAGTGGCGCTCTCACTCGTAAAACCAAGCGTAGAAACGGTGGTCACAGATTCAAAGTGAGTATACAGAAGCTTCTAAAGGGGTGTGATCTATCTCGCGGCCTGCACCATTCTCTCTTAGCACAAGCCACCGGAACATGCTTTCGATCTTATTATGGTCTCGGCTCACTCGAAGGTGAAAGAGAACGCCCTCGCCGACCACCACGCCCAAGAACTGTCCATTCAGGCTGAGGCTGAGCCTGCTGAGCTACCACACCCCGCAACGAGCTCTAAAGAGATTACTCAGGTGTACGAAGAAGCAAGGCGTAAATTTCCTGAACCGCACCCGCAACTAGCGAGGTAACAGCAAACGATCCTGCAGCGTACACACGCGGGATCGTCAACGCATCCTGTTCTGTTACACTGCATGTATCCGGCTGAGCACGTGATGATCTGCCCTTTCTGCAAAAGGAAACGAGGCACTCTGGCGTAGATAATATACGAGTGTAAGGACTTTAGTAATGCCCCACTTCCCCTGCCCCCATCACATCCAAACCCCGATCCTTTGAGCAATCGGAGACTTTTCTGTCCAGCCCCTCCCAGCCTACTCAGCTTGCATTGACGGCCAGGGGCCAGGAATTACTGGAAACGTACGAGTCCTGAGAATAGGGGAGCACTCCGTATGGTGCGAGCACGCATAATCAAATGTTCGAGCTCAATGAAGTTGACTCTCTCTCTCTTTCCCACACACGTGCACAGCATTCAGATCAATTCAACACGCCTCACCGAGAAGATGGAGGGCTCTTCATCATAGAATACTTAGGGCGCACGTGGGCGATGCCACCACCACGCACGCTTCTGAACTAGTTTCTGCTAGCTGTTGAAGGGTTTGGTCTGCACCTGTGGTGGCACTCTTTAGTATAGCAAACACATTGAGTGTACGTACCGTGTTGCAGATACGTAGGGTGTTTTGATACCATGTGATAAATGAGATCTCAACGCAGACGGCTTCTGCACGCGATCGGGCATTCTCAATCGCATGTGTTTATCTGAGTATTTAGGGACAGAAGGCGCTTGTAAAACTCGCATTAAATAGCCTCTCCTGGCGTGGCCATGGCGGCCGATGGGTACGCTAGCGCGTTAGAGAAGCCGCGCAAAGTCCAGCTTACTCCGGGAGCAATATATGGTATTTAGGAAAACATTTCATTCCAGCATAGCCCGTCAGTTGCACAAAGGGTTCTCAGCTTTTTTATGTTGGTTTGTGGTGTTCTAAAACTATTTATTTCAAGGAATTCATGTCACATGTGTATACAGTGATGGCACGCTACAACAACAATTATTTAAATGACAAATCACTCACTTTTATATGCACACTCATTTGTGCTCACTGAGGTTTATTCTCTTTGGAATTAATGTCATCGGGTACTGACTTACTTCCTTACTCACCTAAATCATTATCATTGGCACTGAACTAAACTCATTCTATACTGACGCTCGTAATTATTCACTCAAGTTCATTCCCATTTCTGCTCACCCTCGTCAATGAATTCATACTTGCTTTTACTGACGCCCGTGAATACCGACTTGCGTTCATACTGAGCAAATTAAATAACACTAAACGAAGGACGTCTACTTGCGACCATTGATAATCAGATACGTTAGGCCCACGTGAAGTCGCGCCCATTGAAACTTATCTTCATTCTCAGTTTCACTCACTCTGCCGCTATACACAGCATTGTTTTTGAGATTTTTGCGCTGCAGCTTGCCGTCATTTGCAAGTACATGCAAGACGAATATCCGCACCCAAAAAGTCTGCAAGGACAAACAGTACGCGTGTGCTTAGGATTGCCAAGCTGCACCTCAACCTATGAGACAAAACATGATCGCAAAAGAGCATCTGATTCAAACATACATCAACACTGGCAATTTAATAGCCCACATAAGACACCTCCGCCGATTACCCGGTCACCATGTTGCTGTGTTACCATTTCAGAGACCACAAGCCATGTTTTCAATGATTATTTCTGCTCGAAAAGAATGCTTTACATCGGGCTTCACTCCAGCACGAAGACCACCGTCACATCCGTGGTGCCTACAGACACCATAGGTGTGCCTCACTATTCCGGGAATAGCGAACTGGAATTGTCGTTCCACAGTGGCCTTGCGACAGGCGACATTGTCACTACTCAACAAAAAATACTGCTAAAGGACCCACATTTCTTTCCACTCAAGGATCAACCTCGGCTTACAGCTCCAAATGTGCTGTTGTCATCCCGATGTATAAAGTTTTATAAAGTTCAAACTTTCCCATTGGACAACATTCGCAGCAGCAGAGGTTGCCGCCTTACGTGCTGCTATACTTTAAATCCTGGAAGCCTGGCCTCAAGAATGGTCTCCGTTCCATGACTCTAAGGCATTCTTTCAGAGCTTGCAAACAACTATACGACAAAGGGTGCATCAGCAACTAGAAATATGAAATCAGAGAAGTGCTTCAAAAAGTATTATTGAAAGGGCATGTCGTGGTGTTCCAGTGGTTACGGGGTCAATGCGGCATTGTTGGTAACGACCTTGCTGATGACACTGCCCGATCCGCCCACGCGGACGCCCGAATCCCTTTACTTTTGCCAAGAACCGACGCTGCAAGGGGCCTTCGCTCGTTCGCTGACACAATGTCAGAAACTTCGCTGAGTGAGCCCAGTGTCGCGAACCGCCGCTTACATAAATTGGATCCATCGAGAAAGCTTCAAGTTCTATCGGACAAACCCGCCAGGATCCAAAGTTTCTGCGCCGGCTGTGGTTAGTTGTAGCTTTCAGAGAGGCGTGCTCGTTTCGCGTAGGAGGGGCGGAAAGCTGCAGATGTGAATCGTGCAATATTGACGATAAAATAGAAGATCTTGTGGGTTCATGTGATCGTTTTGCGAGCGAACGCAACTTGCTACACGAAACTTCACATAAACTGGACAGTAGACCTAACTCCCAAGAGAAGATTTGTGGTTCATGGCCCTACGCGTCGCCGGCCAAAAAAGCGACGCGAGCATTGCTAGGTTTTCTAAAGACCACCGGACTACTGGACGCCTTATAAGCGTCCTATAGACAAGGTCAAATTTACCCACACGTTGCTTTTCACTTCCCCTTTTCCATGCCTTTTAATCCATTCACCCCTTCCATCTGTGCAGGGTAGCAAACCAGACATGCGTCTTGTTGACCTCCTTGCTTTTCATTTCTTTCATTCTTCCTCCTCCTCCTTCCCGTCTATATTCACTCAGACTCAGCTCACATCTACTGACTCCTACCAGCACTTACGTTCGCAGTCACATCATCTTACCCTTTTCGCTATTCACTTCTATACTAACGTCTACTAAAGCGTGTTAAAACTTACTCGTGTTCCAGCGCACGTGCACCTCCACTTTCTCGAACTCACTCACATTCATATTAATTTCAACACAGACATGCGCATTCGCTCATCCGCATTTTACTACCCGCTAACACTCACGAGCACTCACGCACGATCATACTCTCCTCAATCGCACCACTCGAGAGTCACTCATACACACACTGACAATGTTCCATGAACCTCGATTGATTGTGAGTGTACTCTTGAGTGAATATTACTATTTTCGTTCTGAAAATTGATATAGATTTTGTTAGCGCAAGTTCAAAGATGGCGATCATTCTATCAAGAACGTTTTACTGAATGCAGTGCATTAGGTTTAGCTCTTTTATATACGCCCTTTCTAAGTTTTTTGTGCTTTTTAATAGACCTCAAAAATGTGCGAGGATCATCTCGAGCAAGGTTGCTCTAGAGCAAGCCGAAAACTTCTGTATGACTTCTGTGCATTTTTATGTGTAATTTTTATTGTACACTAGGACTGAATGATGCTGGCTCTGCCGATATGCAGGAGTGAGGACGTGTGATCTGGTGCCTTGGCGCGCGCGTTTAAACGTTCGCTTGAATCAAGACATGCCTTTGACACTGCGACAGAACTACTTATTTTATCGCGATAGCAACTATATTGACACTGTTGGCTGGATGTTGGCGCTGGCATCGGCATCGACATCGGCGTCACTCACCATATTTGTGGACCCATTATATAAAGTTAAACTCCCTGCCTTTCTTTGCATCTCTCTATTTATCTCTCTATCTTGCTCTTCTCTCTCTCTCTCTCTCTCTCTCTCTCTCTCTGTGTGTGTGTGTGTGCGCGTGCGTGTGTACGTGCGTGCGTGCGTGCGTACGTGTGTGCGTACGTGCGTGCGTGTGTGTGTGTGTGTGTGTGTTGTAGTGAAGAGGAATGCCCACTACTGTAGCAAAATCGACACGGTGGCGCGAGGCACGAGCTCGGACTGCCTGGTTGCTGCTGCGACGCCACCCGTTTAACCGGCCAGCTCTTGCTGCTTCTGTCCCGACGCTGCTACTGCTTTTCGCCTTGAATTCACATTATATTCCGGCGAGTAAGTACTCCTGGAATGCCGATTTGCGCTGCGCGAGCACAGCGCTGACTCCCAACACCGCTGGCATCGATATGTATACCTCAATCGGAGCAGTCGGGTCGAAACGACGCAAGGTTGGTGGTGAGGTTAACAGTTGGCGCAACGCCGAATATATATTAGTGCGTTGCAACGAGAATTGTGTTTCACCCGCCACAGTTGTGACTATTTTAGAAGTAATTGACAATCCATTGAGCGAAGTATGCACCAGAAATCAACATCAGTGCGTGTGCTGCTGTCGAGGGCGAAAATTCACGTCTAGGCTACTGTATGTCTGTCGTAGGCGTGCGCAGGGGCCTCCTTAGTGGGGGCGGGGATATTCGCCGCAGTGCCCCCCCCTCCCTGTTATGTCTACGTATGAGCTGCCTTAGCGCCCCCACCCTATTATAAGAATCTATGGAGCTGACATCGCCCTCCTCTCTCAGTGTCTCAGGGGGGGCGGCTGCCAAGGTACTTAAATTTATGAATCAGGTTTATGAAAAACCAGGACATATAAATCACAAGGTTGCTATACCTACACCAACAAATTCTTTAATATCATTGCGAATATCCTGGTAAATTCAGTACATTTACACTTCATGATTTACAGCACTCATTAACCTGATAATCACTTCAAAACCTTCATGATGTGTCATACTTAGGTCATAAGACTACCACGGAGCCCTATTTGGAGGGTTTTCGGATGATGTCTGCGATAGATAATCCTCTAATGCAACAAACCATACCTGGGTCTTAATGATGCAACAGATATTGGTCATAAGACAAAATCGAAACCCTGCGTGGAATGCTTCTGAACATTTTTTGGTAGTTCAATACGCCTTGACACAACTAACTGTGCCTATCGCTTCTTGATGTGACAGACATTGGCTATAATACTGTAGCTGAATTCGGTATAGAAAACTTCTAGACGTTGTATGTAAACAAAATATTCTCTGAAGCAGCAAACTGCACCCGACACTTCGTAACGTCACAGATATCAATCTTAAGATTGCAACGGAACCCTGTATAGAAGGCTTTTGATAATGTCTGTAAAAGAAATTTTCTGTGCCAGAAACGACACCTGGCTCCGAATAATGAAACAAAAATTGGTCTTAAGGTAGGAACCAAGTACCGCGTACAATGCTTTTGAACATTGTCGGCAGTCAAAATATGGTTTAATGCTAATAACTCTGCCTGGCACTTTATGTTTTTGACAAGTATTTCTCAAAAGACTACAACTGAATCTTGTATGGAAGACTTCTGAACGGTGTCTGTTGTCTATATATTCTCTAAAAACACAAGTTTCACCAAACACTTCATGTTGTCAACAATATCGGTCGTATAATATTGCAACTGAACTCTGTCTAGAAGATTTTTGACCGTTGTCTGCTGCCAAAATGTTCTTCAAGGTAATAAAGCACACCCGACACTTCATGATGACACAGATACTGGTCATAACATTGGAACAGAGCACTGCGTGGAGCGCTTTCGGATGATATATTCATTTATTTTAAAATACTGCAGCCTAATGTGGGGCTACTGCTGTAGTGGTGTATACGTAAGTACATTATGGAAGCATTTGAACAGTAATATCACAGTAAGTGTGAGAAGTGGCTGTCCATTGATCCACGCATCAGATCTGCGAGCTCCTTAAGGCGATTGTTCAGACAGCATCCAGGCTGTAGTCACTGGGCGAATTGGGGGGGGGGGGGGGGCACGCCGAAGTTTGATGAATCCCAAGTATTAGCAAGATATAAGGACAAGAGGCACGTGAAAGATATGAGGTTTTTTTGATACGCAAAGCAGGAATTCAGTGTGTAAGTGCGTTGTTCGTTAATCAGCTGGATAATGAATACAAGTATCTTTTCAGTTAGGTTGTCATTTTAACACTGAAATAAGGTCATCTGGCGCATGCGCCATCATTTGTCCTTTCACCTGTTTGTGATCTCCTTGCCCTCTTATTGTATATATATTCCCGCCATCTGTGCAATAAAAATGGCTGTAAGTGTGTGCTCGGTCCTCTCTCTCTGCTTTTTCTTCCTTCTGAAAGGTTTCTTTTGCATTATTGAAGTATATTTCATTCAAAAACGCATTAACAACCAGCCCAAGTAGCCATTCTTTTGTAACATTCTCTACCCACCCTATAAAGCACGGAGGTTTATATTTGCACAGTTGGCTTTGAAGAACAGTAAGTATTATGCACATAAAAAACTGTGCATCACGCAGTATCACTCAATCTGCGACAGTACTGTATCATGAAATATTTCATACATGTAAGGCCTTAATTTTCTGACTATACCTTACAATGTTTCTAAAGCTTCACAATTGTTTTCCTAAGTGGCATACATATTTTCATTTCCAGCCTCTGGAAGTTCATGCCCCAAAGAAAAAATTCCAAAGTGCCCCAAAGACCAGCGCCCAAAGTGCTATGTACCGAATGGTAGATGCAACTGCACTTGTAGTAAGTGGTTTTCTGACCTTATAAAGAGAATCAGTTGACGTAAGCCTGAAAAGAGCTAAACATGATACATACTAGCTTCAATTTTCACCATAGTTTTATTGTAATTTCTATGTAGAAGCACTTTCAGAACTTAGTCATGGACATGATCAAAATATCTCTTAAATTGCAAAGCTCAAGATTCAGGTGATTTTCACACATGATTTCCCTGTACGAGCCAAATACTAGTTGACATAAAACCGTGATGTGAACTTGTTACTCTGACCTAGTTAGTATAGGCGCTACGTGTCTTACAACAAATACAAATATAAAACCACGGTCATAATCTCTTAGCTTACTTTCGTGCCGTCTCAGTCTCATAAATCGGTTTTCACGAGAGAGTTTGAACAAGTGAATAATGCTTGTAAAGTGTTATGAAGTGCTATGACAAAATACGTTAGCCGCAAAGCAGCATCATGATGAGTGATCCGCTATAATAGCACATATTACATTTGTTGTGCATGCCAGAAGTCACGAATGTGTCATAAGGATTCGCAAAAGTTTCGACTGCAAGAAACCGAGACAAAGCAGTCATGAATGCATATTGGCCGAAGACCCGCAGCAGTAGTCTAGGCGCTAAGGTACTCGGCTGCCGACCCGCAGGTCGCGGACTGGAATCTCGGCAGCGGCGGCTGTATTTTAAATGGAAGCGAAAATGCTGTGCCCGTGTTTCCAGATGTAGAGGCACGATAAAAAACCCCCGGTGGTCTATATTCCCTGCGCCCTCCTCCACGGCATCTTTCATAAAAGTATGGTGGTTTAGGGGCTTTAAGCTCCACATATCAACCGTAGTGGCCCTAGCCAGAACGGTGAGCTTCATGCAAGAAGGAAAATTCGAATTTCAATAAAACGTCTTAGGAATAGGTGACAGAAACAAAGGAAAAAGTACTGTATACAGCCATGTCAAAGCATGAAACTTGTGCAGGGGGGGGGGGGCAAAAAGCGTGCAATGATCGACCGCTGTTTTTACTGGGTAATTTCAATTTCTCCTAATGGGCTCCTAATGGGCAATGGAGCAGCACGTTCTCGAGACAGCCAATGACTGCCTGGTTACATACCAGAGCAGTGCTTTATAGCTCTGCCCAAAGCTGTCAGGTGGCTCGTAGCTAAGGGACTCGATGTGATCCTGGACTAGCCCCTGTAAGATGAAGTTCACGCGATCGCTATCGGGAGATGAGATTCTTGAATCGCGACAAGCATTTTCCACCCGGAACTAACCACTTCGCTGATTTGTTGTATGACACTATCAGTTGTGGCGCATCCTAGGTAAGAAGAGACTGGTCTAAGAAATCATTCTACGTACAAATGAATTTTATATGACACTATCAAATTCTTCGATGTCCCATTCAGCATTCACACTCCTCTGCATTTCATGCTGTCAATGCTGTCATTACTCGTAACAGTAATGAAACAGAGATGGCGCAAAGGAGGTCAATCATTTGATTCTGCTTTATTGCCTAACTCTTAAATAGAGTTGAAACGCTTTCCCTTCAAGTCATATTTCACTTTAGGAAAAGAGTACTGTATACAGTCAAATCTGGTAAAATATTTGGGGCATTCTCCGCCAGGTTAATGTTTTGAAGTTCTAGTCATTTCTCAGTAAACTTCGGCGACTTTGAACGCACTTATCTCTCTATTTATCCACCTAAAATTGTCAGCTCTCTTGGCCGTTGCAATGATGGTATCTATACTACAAATGGTATGGCATAACATGACAGTTTGGCGAGTACAGGTGACTAGTCATAACGCTGAAATTATAATATGTATGTCGAGAATGTCATGCTAGAATTGTCTTGATCTTGCTGCTCTTGCGGTGGATTTGTTTACATTACATATATCAAAACTGGTATGTTATGACGAGACTGCATAGCGAACATGAGTGACAGACTTCCTGAGTCGTAGGTAAAAATTGCTGTCTCCTTACATATTGCAATAGACTCCGAGAAATTCAGTCCGCTTGCAATGTGTTTTAACTTGTTCACAAACGTGTCTTGACTTCGGTATTTTTTTTGTAATCTAATGGAAACTTTGGTAGCGAAAGAGAGTAAATAATTAAAGAGCGCTGCCTTAGAGCGTCTCCTTCGTCCAATGTCGCGGAAGGCACTGAACAGCCTGAGTCGTCTTCGGGGTATGCGTACCGTGAGTGCAAAATACTCGTTGTTAGAATTCTAAAGAACGAGTGTCACTTGGACGAGTTGTAAAACGGAGCAGAATGCTAAGCGAAGGGTCACAGGTTTGAACCACGATGGTGGCTTCGATAAATACTTCCTTCTCAGTTCTTTTTCGAAGTGCGCCATCAGGGTGCAAACAGCTGAGCTTTCACCCCGCATCCTGCCTTGTTTTACTGCTCGACCAAGTGCCACCAAATCTTAGGAATTCTAATGACGAGCACTTAGCGCTTACTGTACGCATACTCCGAAGACGACTGCGCGGAAGGCCTGTGCGGATGGCACAGCACAGTCACAGCGAAAGCTAGACGGGTGGTGTTTCAGAGTCTTTTCTAAACACTTAAGGCGTAACTGCCGCAAGCACACTTCCTTGATAGCCACTACGGCATTAATATAGCCCCACCATTGTGGGCTAAGGGCTAAGATATTCGGCTTATTGCAGGTAACGTAATTGAATCGTGGCTGGGGCGGCTGCATTTCCGATGGAGGCGGGAGTGCTGTAGGCCCGTGTGCTTAGATTTGGATGCACATTATAGCACCCTAGGTGGTCAAACTTTCCGGAGCCCTCCACTATGACGTCTCTCATGAATATATGGTGGTTTAGGGACGTAATACAACACCTATCGATCAATGACATTAACAATAAAAAGTTAAGGGTAGTAGGCTGGCAATCCTTATGTTATTTTTCGTTACTTTTCTGAGAAGCACGGTCATCGCTAAACACTTGAAAGGAATTTGGTGCTTTGACTTCGCTCATGGTGTGGCTGACGTCGATGAAGAGTTTGGCCTGAAGTGGGTATGCGCCACGATTATTTGCTGAACAAGAACAAGCTGTTGTAGAGGGTTAGATCCTTGGACAAATCCCCTCGTTACGCTATTCACAATGTGCGACGACTAGTTGTTGATTCGCTGTTTTAAAATGCTTTACTATTCGTAGTAACGCGAGTGCTTTCCCCACATCAAGCATGCCTAAGACAAGTTTGTCGAGAATACCCAAACCCAGTGTGGCTCTGTGGTATAATACTGGGCTGCACCCTGTGAACCGGGGCTCGAGCCCCAATGGGTCGTTGGTGCTAGTTTTTTTCTGATTTCGTGCGATGTAGTTACGCACACTGGGGGCCTGGCGGCAGCGGACAACTGCGCGTGACCCGAGCTGTGATCTCAAAACAGCTTTCGCTGTTAAATATTTTTTTCTGTGTTCTGTTTTGTGGTTTCTACTTATACATGCACACCTATGTCCATCCACTAATACATACATACATACATACATACATACATACATACATACATACATACATACATACATACATACATACATACATACATACATACATACATACATACATACATACATACATACATACATACATACATACATACATACATACATACATACATATCCAGTTTATGACAGCGACAAGAAAAATTTGTCAAAATTGTCAATATATCTTCTAAGCAGCAAAGTATATCTACATCATCATTACGAGTACTTAGAAATCAGTGAGGAACCTATCTTAAGTTTGCTAAGCCTTAGGAATCTTCTAGAGGCCACTATATTAGGCTCGATAATTGTTCAGTTTTGTTGTTTCAAGACTCGAGTAGCTTAGCGCAAGCCTCGGCACTTTCCACTTTTGACGTTTTTCTGGCAAAACGCACTCACTCATTTCGACTGAATAAGGTAGCACTCCCTCATGCCACGACCGTTGTGGAGAGGCAACTAGCTGCGATGACAGAGCAGATGTTTGAGATGCTTCTGCACAAACAGGTGTTTTGTGTTCACTCTCTCGTTAAACTACACAGTCTAGTTGTTTTTATTTTTACCTCAATAACAAGGCGCTGTATGATCAGCGTGCCTGTATGAGCAAAGACGCTCATCTTACGCTTTCGGCTACGTGGCTGTGAATCCGGAGACGTGAATATGAATTCTTCTCGCTATAGCTTTCGTTGTTTTGTCTTTTTATCAAATTCTAATAAACACGTAATATCCAACTGGTCCGTTTGCACATGCTGTTCGTATGCCCTCGTTGTTCCTTGGTGTAATGCAGACAACCACACATAACATATTGAACTGAAGCATAGTGATCAAGCACGCTCTCACGCCATGAAGAAGTGTTCCTTCTGTGCTTTTATAATCTGTGTGATCGTGATAGTAAGTGCGCAGCACACTATGAGACGGGCTGTTGTAAGCGGTGGTCACTTGGGATTACACAGAAGAAAGCACGTAAAGAAATTAAGAAAGGAATGTAGGCTAGAAATTTTCACAGAGAGAAACAACTGAAATAATTTTGCTGAAGCGTGAAAATAAATAGAAATAAAAGGAAAAATTCGAGCCTAAAACCTCAAAAGAGACAAAGAAAGAAGGAGGAAAAGAAATAAACAGAAACCTGAAGAGAAACAACAAAATTTTCCTAGCTTTACGACATTTTACCTCCAATCACAAGCAAAAGGAGCATATAAGCAGCCTCTTATGGTCTTTCTGAAAATATTTTAAACGTTTCTAGAAAAAAACTGAATTTGATAGTTCGCTTGACTCGTTAATGGAAAAAATAAGTGTGATCATTCAGGCCTGGAGATATCAATTACATTGCCAGGCTGTGTACTGTCCATGATCGTCTTGATTGGTCAAATGTATTTGCCACTATTTTCACTATAGAATAATTAGAACATACGCTTCTAAGCTAAACAGTAACGATAGTCAATAATTACCTGTTGCCTCACCTTCCTTAATATTCACGTTACTCTGATTAAACATCACTTTCACTCCGGCTAGCCAAATGCCAACATTTTCTCAATTTGAAAACAGGAACTAGCGAACATCATCGTTTTGTATAGCTTTTGTAACCAAATACGAAGGATCAGTTCTAAACGCTTCTCATTGAGTATCTTAATGGAACTGTTCATTCCAACGTGAACGTTGACGAATTATCATATGTGGAGGAGTTGGCAAGCAAGATGGAAGGAATGAGGATGCTATACGAGTAGCAAGGTAGTTATGGCCACCATTAGTGTAAATAAAAGCTTATTTTACCTAGTTCTACGAAACTAAGTTTTGTACAGCTGCTCTACACTGTATCCCATATATTTGGTGCCGATCAACCAGAAACAGGCTATCCAGTGGGTATGAGTTGCATGGACCACACAGAGAAGCTCAAGGTGAAGTGGAACTGCGCCATGACCTTTGAACAGCCAGATCGTCATTGAGGCAAATGCCCTTCTTCGCGACGACTCTGTAATGCAGAAGAAGCTTCATTGGAACTACGAGAGGCTGAAAAAAAACAATAACAAGTTCAAGATATCAACGAAAATTTAGAATCGCATTTCGGACGAGGATTTCATGCCGAAAATTACAAAATCCTAGTGTACGAGGACAACACGATGTGAGTCGTTGCCGTGCTCAGAAGCAGGGCAACCACATTTCAAACGCACAAGCTGAAAAGGGCTTGACGATGGTCGCAAATACTATCACAATATCATCAGACTGGACGCGAGCCAATATACCGAAGGTTACGGTCATGCTCTTTTCTGGGAATGTTTGCAAATGAATAGAGTTCCGAGAGCCGTTTGTTCAAATTGTCCAGAATAGAGATACTCTGACTGTGAGAGAAAGTTGCATTATTTACGACAAGTTTTTAACGGAGACGCTACATCAGCTGTGGCCAACTTTCTAACAACTGTGAAGTGTTAAAAGGACGCTGTAAACATGCTACAAAAGTACTTTGGTGACAAGACGTGTCAAGAGCAGAAATACTTCAGCATATTACATCAGCTGCTAGCTGCTTGATCATATGGTCATGACAGAGCCCTCTAGTAGCTTTATCAACACATGCTTGTTAACATCGCTGGGCTCCAGTGACTTGGTATGCACAGGATGTCATACTCGTCAATCGTCGGCAGCATCAAAGTGAAGTCATTGCTACAAGACATCTTCGCTTTCTATCAACGAACACGTGCGACACAAACTGGAAATATTACCACAGAGGAAGCTGCTGACCATGAAGGGCTAGATAGTCTGTTTAATGTCCCTTCGGTCGATGTGAAGAGCCTAGAAAAGAGCAATAGAGTGATAGCCGTAGATGTGAATGCGGCGATCAGTATGCGGCGAACCAGTGGGCCTGAAGACACATTTAGCACTAGCTACGACATCTGCTCTGACGTACTCTTTCAGTGATTTCCTAGATGACACAGAGATTTGTGTGCCCTGCGCAATAAGGCAGCACCTAAAAAAGCGTGTCCCACCAGAATGTTTACCACACAGTAGAATCAAGCTCAATTTAAGGATAAATGGTGCATGCTTCCGGTGCACTCAAAAAAGTTGCAAGGCACGCCAGTGCAAACGAGCAAGCTGACCTTTGCTCTAAGTGCAAAGTTCAGCTTGCCTCAAGTATGTGTGACCCAGAAAGCATTACTAAGAACTGGCGCCGATGCACAAACGATCGTGCGAGCAAGTAGAAAGAATACGAAACTAAGAATATTGCAAAAGCACCAACCAAATAAGGAACCCCCAGATGAAAGCTGTCTTGGCTCTCCATTGGCTTTTCAGCAAGTATTTCATTTCATTTCATTTTCATTTCATTTATTTATACTGTTAGCCCAGAAGTGGGCCGTTACAGGGTGGAAGTACAAACAATTATTTGCAAAAAAGAAGTACCGTACAGGTCTCGAGATAATTTCTCGGTATTATTGTGACCAGCAACTCGAAGTTATACATAACATACATAAATGGAACACACATGCGATGCAATACATACGCGCAGAACAGCACATGACGCATTTTAGGCGGCACTTTTGCACCGCGCTGAAGATTTGAAAGACAACTACTGCAGAATCATGCAACCAACAAAAAGTACACACACACGCCAAAAAAAAAAACATATGTCACTGTTATTCGGAAAATAAACGTTTTAGATTCTGTTCAAATGATGTAAGCGAGGAACAACCAATTATAGACTCTGGCAGCATATTCCAATCTTCAAAAGCACGTGGAAAGTAACTGAACTTAAAGCAATCGTTACGTGGGACTAGGGGTGGTATATACATATTATGGCGATGTCTGGAGTGTTCTTGTGTGTTGACCTTGAAGTAATCTGAATAGTTTAGTTTAAAATGATTATGAATTAACTGGAAGAGGAATTTCAGACGCTCAATCCTCGTCCTAAGTTCAGGACTATCCAGTCCAGCTTTTTTACAGAGTTCAGTAGGAGAATGATGTCGGCGATATTTATTAAAAATAAATCTCGCACCAAGTCGCTGTATTTTTGTTATTTTATTGCAGTTTGTCTTTGTGTAAGGGTCCCAGACAATTTTAGAATATTCGATAATAGGTCTGACAAGAGTTTTGTAAGCAAGACACTTTATATCAGATGGGGCGGTATAAAGGTTACGTCTAAGGCTATACAATGCCTTGGTATGTCGAGCCTACAAATGAACACATTTGTGTGTTCATTTGTAGGCTCGACGAGTGAATGTATTTAAAAATGTTCTCATATATGTTGCCGTCGCTGTGTCAAGCTTGCTCGCTTCTTTGAGTACAGAGTGTGCTTGGTTTTTTTTTTCGTTCAGCAAAAATGTCTCTTTAATGAAAAAGAAGAAACGCAAACGTTTAAAGAAACAGCCAAGTTTACTCAGAGAAGCATGTCAGTTTTCCACTATACATCCGCAACAACTATGAGCACAAAATATATGATAGCTTTCCTAACCTTTAGAAGAGGCAATAAAAGAAACAATGCTTCATTGGAATTGATGCTGTTCAGCCGATTTGAAGAGTCAACCACCGCAACGACAGCTGCTGAGAGCGTATTCGTAGCTGCAAGATATTGATATTCCTCGAAAGGCGCAACGCTTTTAGTCATCAACTTCCTGAAAGAGTAATTGCAGAAACACTCATTATTTCAGATAGAACTGCCCGTGCACTTGTAGTTACGCCTAATCACGTAAAAATGAGATGACAACTGCTTTTGCACAGATCCCCTCATAATGCAATAGAACAGTTCAAAACATGTTAGGTTGAAGACGCCCATTCTTGAGTTAAACGCTTCAAACTTTCACGGCAATACGCTTGTGGGCCCACTTATTCAAGAATGAAGCTTGCGCTTCAATTGAAAGGTATAAAACTGAAACATACTTTGCATTGCTACGAACGAGTGAAATCGCTGACGGGGTCACCAACCGCCTGTTTTAGCAATGGCAAGCCAACCTCGACTTGCAATGTTAACAGTTGACCTTCTTAAATTAGTTGTTTACCTTGTAAAAGATCACATTGTGGGGAGTTTAAGTAAATTTTTTATAAAGGTGTGGAAATTTCTGATGAACAATGCTTATTTGTGCTGCACTTAAAGCAAAACATTATATGAACAGCTGTACTTGCTACAGATAATGGCTACGTTTCGATGCACCAGCCTTCACATTTGTGATTCTATAGCACACGGGCAGCCCTGGCAACGCGCTGTAGCGCGAGCTCGTTAACCATGTGGGTTTCGTTCGCAAAAACTGTGAGTTAAACAAACTGTGCTCGTTGAATATCAACAGCACAGAGATAAATCTCGTGGAGTGATTGCAGTCTTGTTTACACTCACCTTTAAGGCGATATTCTCGCCAACGCATAGCATTTTGGTAGCATAGCAGTTCATTCCGGTAACGATTCAAGTTTTTTACAGCGCAGAGGTGATTCAGTGCACAACAAGAGACAGCATTCACAACCACGTAATGATAACACATCCACAACACACCGCTACACGAACGAGGTTTAGCTTGCCGAGAACACCATGCCACGCATTGATACAGCTTGAGCGAGAAAACTTTTTTTCAGGACGGATGCTTACACATTTTCTCATATTTACGCTTTTTAAATAATATCACTTTGCTCCTACCGTAGCTGCTGTATTATTCACGACCATTTACGCAAACTCAAATTATTACTAGCTCATTTCTTTGCTTACGCGCATGCTGATTAGTCCGTGGAGGCTGCCACGGCACTGGCAGTTCCACCGGAGTAAATGTTGCTCCGCATGGTCTAACAGGCCCTCCCTCTGTTTTCACGCGGCACACTCGTCTTGCAGTTAATCTTTCCACGGACTAACTGTTCGCCGCTTGAACAAAATGTTGCACTTACTGCCATTTCGCTCCGTTTTCGCTCCTTTGCCTTAGAGTGTATGGTTGCGCCAGTCACGTGGCACGCTATTCCAATCGCGTGCAGCAGCCTCGGGTCGCATACAACCCTCGAAGCCAATCTAGCCGCCCTTATTATGACCACCCACCACCTATGTCGCCCACGTTCTACCCCACAACGTCTACACGCCGTTCACCGTTTCCTGACGTCGCTCACAGTCACCGACGCTGCCACGTCTGCTCGCAAATGACCAGGAAAACGAGCCTTCACCGTTCATAAGGCACGGGCTGCAATGCTGTCGAGCGGCGAAAGCCTTCGCCGTTCGGGGAGTAGCCCATCAAACGTGACAGACTTTTGATAGCATTCCCTCTACATCCGTGTGCATAGCCCGCCTCTTGAATCAGGACACAATTTACGCCATCGAATTGATCGTAATTCATACATGCTCTCGTAACGTCATACTAGGATAGGATTTTCTCTTTTGCTTCGACGCCGTCATTCATTGCGCAGCAGCTGAAATAGAGCTTTCACTATTCTCTGATTTGACGTTGACCGACAGTCCGTCCGCTGCAAGCAAGGCACTCTTCAAACACATTTAAGTGCCTGCGAACTCGCCAACAGTGGTGTCAGATTACTCTGCCAGTCTTTCTGACACTGGTGCACTCCTCTGGCCATCTCACCATGTTTTCAGAAGAGAAATGTTAGCTAGTTCCTTTTGCGACCCTGCAAGTCACTCAAGGCAGCACAAATAATTTTGTGTAGAACTCATTTCCATACAGTGTCACGTTGGTGCGAGCGGAATGTCTCTGCCACGCGGGACCTGTAGAGTACGCACAAGTTATTGATGCACTGTATGACACGCACTGCTCAAGTTTCAGTACGCTCAGTGCTGTTTCTACATCTCCTTCATCCTACACTGATGTAGTTGTTTTTTTTCTTTTACTACTACCTTATGGCGGCACAGCATTTATCGGTACTGGGCCTGTTGGAAGAATTTCCATCTTCTTTAGATGTCCCTCAACCTTCCCCCGCCTGCGCATCCGCTTCCACTCATTGCATTGGCGCATGCTCCCAACCAACACTGCAATAGCGTCCATATGAAAAGACGCGACTGGTGCCAAGTGCAAACGCGTTCACGACGGCTCTGTACGCCGATAATCCCGGCTGTGGCAGCTGCATTTCCGATGGAGGCGGAAATGTTGTAGGCCCGTGTGCTCAGATTTGGGTGCACGTCAAAGAACCCCAGGCGGTCCAAATTTCCGGAGCCCTCCACTACGGTGTCTCTGATAATAATATGGTGGTTTTGGGATGTAAACCCCACATATCAATCAATCTATCTGTACGCCGATAGATTTTTTATCAATCCAAGCCACCCCGTACTCCTCATTACAAGCGGATTATCTTCGAAACGTTACCTGGGTTATTTGGACACCCAATTTATCCCAGTAGGTTCATTTTCAACACACCTGAAAGACGTCGTTCTGAATCTGCAGCTGGGACTGCGTTAGGCCTCGCACGTGTTTGCAAATCCCGACTGTGTGCCACAGACTCTCGCCGCCTGGGGCACCGAAATGCCGTTCGAAGCACTAATGGAGGGGAGCCCATCTCCTCCAAACAAGCCGTTGGTAGCGGATGGATACAAGCCCACCGAAAACAAAACGCAGGCACAGCGCCGACCGCCCAGGCCGCGTTGGCGAAGAGCAGGCAACAGGGCACCCCCGCTGGTGGCAGGTTGCTCAACCAGCTTAAAAAGCTCGCGGCAGCCAGCCGATTACCAGCGTTACCGAAGAATCACTTTCTCGTAGCCATCCGACCAGGCGGAGTATTGAATGTACAAGCGTGCAGTCAGTGCAAGTCTGTAGTGCACTAGCCATGACCGCGCATTTGCCACCGCACGCCAAGTAGAAAGACATAGTATGTGCTAATGCCATACAAAACATCTTCGTACTCCGCACTCCTAACGAAACCAACGCATTCGCCTACTGCAGTGTAAAAGAAATCATCATCCTCGGGTGACGATACCCTGTCACTGCATACCTCGCCCCTCCAGGCAACACTTGCTGCCAGGTGATCCGAGAAGTCGACGCCGGCTTAACCAATGCCGACCTCGAGCGAATGCTACGCACGGCTCGGTGCCGGACGCATTGAGAACACCACCACGGTCAGCATCCTTTTCGATGGCCACAAGGCACCGAACTACGCCTACTGTGGCCTCGTGTTGCACCACTGAACACTTTACAAACCACAAATAGACACCTGCCGCAACTGCGGCCGAGTGGGTACCAACAGGACGTCTGCCTACACACAACCAAAAAAAAATGTGGCACCATTGCGGCAACGAACCCCCTGGCCCAACCCACGTCTGTGCATTACCCAAGTGTGCCCTGTGCGGTGACGCTCATCTCACGGGTTACCGGACTTGCCGGAGCCGATACCAAGTACCCCACCTCGTACGACATCGCAGGTAACGCCACTGCAACATATTCAGTGTCAATGCCCCGACTTGCGCACCGATGGCGGGTCTCTAATAAAAAAAGACTTGGATGCTCTCCTCACAAGTCCTCACGAGGACGACCAACTTCAGGCCATCTAGAGTGCTCATGACATGGCCGTCGAGTTTAGCCTCTCGGTACTGTCGCGGGCGCGGTTAGGGGGTCATCGCCTCCTCTGGACCAAATAAAGTTATTCAGTCAGTCAGTCAGCGTCCCTATCGCGTATCTCCTACAGAACACCATGTAGTTAACGAGCATGTTGACAGCATTCTTCGGCACGACGTTATTATACCCTCGAATAGCTTTTGGGCATCTCCTGTTGGTCTCGTTGCGAAAAAGGACGGTTCTGCGTAGACTACCAGCGCCTCAAGAAGATTTCCTGTAGGGACGTGTGTCCTCGACCACAAATAGACGACGCGATTCACAGCTGATTCACATACCATTCACACGATCACGGTGAAAGAATGCCTAGCAATAATCTGAGCCCTTATGAAATTCCCACTTTATTTGTGTGGTCCCTATTTTATGTTACCGGCCGTCAGGCGCTATGCCGGTGGTCGTTATTGAAGTATCCCCCAGGCCACCTCGAATATACACTTTGCCTGCAAGACTACAACATCTGCGTGCTGTTCCACAACGCAGGCCAGCACGCTGACACCAACGACCTGTCACGCTCTTTGTCACGTCTCGTATTAGGAAGGCATTCGCCAGGCTTCTTCCAAGAGCAGACGTGTTGGCCCGCCGAAACGCACCACACAACCACGATTTATATTTAGAATCGGTCCCCTTACTTCGCCAGAAAACGCCGGCTGCTGACAACGGGCACTAACAATAACACGTGCAGCAACATGATCCCATGCATTGACTAACCAAGACACTCATAGACTAAAATGATAGTGAAACTTATGCAGTCGAAAGTTCTTGGAATAAAGCTTGAATGCTCCTCTTCAAGAAAGCACCCACTCAAAGTCCAGCGCCGGCTTTGCCTCACTGCGTCCGAGGTTTCTGCTTCAGTAAACTATCGCGTCGTCAAATTTCCGCAGTCCTGTAACAAAACCTTATTCAATAACGGAAAGGAATTCCGTGCCCCGAGACACCTTTCGCCATCGTCCCGAGACACCTTTCACCTACTCAGACCTCTCCCTATTACGGCTGCAGGTAATCGTTAGACTGTGACTGCTGTAGCTCAGCTGGCACAGTACGCAGAGACTGAGAGACTGCTGCAGTACGCATACTTCTTTCTCTAGGCCATGGTATTGCGTAACGGTGCACCTCGCGTCCTCCTGAGTGATAGAGCCCCACCGCGGTGGTCTAGTGGCTAAGGTTGTCGGCTGCTGACCCGCAGGTCACAGGATCGAATATCGGCTGTGGCGGCTGCATTTCCGATGGAGGCGGGAATGCTGTAGGCCCGTGTGCTCAGATTTGGGTGCACGTTGCAGAATACCAGGTTGTCGAAATTTTTGGAGCCTTTCACTGCGGCGTCTCTTATAATCACATAGTTGGTTTGGGATGTTAAACTCCGCATATCAATCCTGAGTGTGATAGTTGCAAGACGTTCCTGTCCACCAATATATATATATATATATATATATATATATATATATATATATATATATATATATATATATATATATATATATATATATATATATATATATATATATATATATATATATATATATATATATATATGTGTGTGTGTGTGTGTGTGTGTGTGTGTGTGTGTGTGTGTTTGCCAGTGGCGATGACAACGAAGCAGGGCGAGTGTCCTTGGCTGAACGGAGAGACAAAGATTATGTTGCAGGCTATTCCAGTGATCGATTAAGCGTATATGTTCATGGCTCTTTGTGCGCCCGTCTATCCCGCGGCGCCGCACTGGTGGAGGTGCTGGGTAGTCCTAATGCTTGACAGCCCCTCGTGGTGCCGGCAATAGAGTCCGCAATCACTCCCACGCATCCACGGAACAGTCCATCAATCCAGTTACCGTCTGATAGGCCTGGCGCCCGAGCTCAACTCCCTGCGAGAACGTGCCAGCAATCACTTGCATCCTTCAGCCACCATGGCCATCGCGGCTCCACCACACATGGCCCTTCAAAATCCTAATATTCCTGCTTGTCGTTAAGGTGACGCATATGAATACGCTTAAGATTGGCTCAACCGGCTCGAACGTTGTGCGAAGTGCAAACAATGCGATAAACTTGCGAATGCGTATTTCTACCTGACTTACAATACCTAGACGTAGTACATGAACAAAGAAAGAAGCTTGGCTACGTCTGATCATTTCTGCAACCAGCTGCTTGACATCTTTACGAGTCTCGACAGAAAGCAAAATGCGCAATGTCTCTTGGAAGGTGAAATTCGAAAACCGAACGAGTGTGTTCCTTTGTTCGCCGAGGACATGACCCGTCCTTTCTACGGGGCAGATGCCGAAAAGCCTGAAGACAGGAAGCTATGGTATTATTTGTTTATACAATACTGCAGACCAATTTAATGGTCCAAGTAGGACGGGCAGAAAAAAGAATGTTCACGCACATACAATGCAATGCAATGTAACAAAAACAATGAAGCAAGAAAACGCAGAATTCACTTGGAACTACAAAATAAACTAGCCACGGTGAAACCGACTTTTCGCACAAACATAGCAGGGTTTCCAATCCAAATAAAACTAGAAAATCATGCACATCTTCAAGAAACATTGCTAAAAACCCGAACGTCAGTAATTAAAAGTTTCTAAATGATCATGTAGGGCTGTCATAAAATTTCCACTAAAAATTCTTTCTGGCAATTTATTCCAGTCATCTACCGTGCGTGGAAAATATGAAAACCTAAAGGTATTTGTTCGGGCAAAGAATGGGGATAAACTGTGGCCATGTGTGTGTCGTGTTTTCCTCGTGGTGAACGGACTAATGAATGGAGTGCGTGATAATCGAGTCTTACACTTAAATAGGGATTCCATAAAAGCTAAGCGGGCAATTTGGCGTCTAATGTGTAGTGGTTGGATTTTATTGAGTGCCATGATACCTGACGGAGAATCACTTCTTTTATATTTATTATAAATAAAACGAACAGCCCTCCTCTGAACCTTCTCCAATTCGTTAATGTTTTTGTTCGTGTTTGGATCCCAAACAACCGCTGCATACTCCAGTTTAGGCCTAATTATGGAATTATACGCTAAAAGCTTAACGTTACTAGGTGTACCTCGAAGTTTATGCCGTAAAAGACCAAGTTTTTTTAGCGCTGAAGAAGTTACCTGCTGAACGTGGTCATTCCAATCTAATCTGTAGTTCAATACAATACCTAGGTATTTAAACTTACTAACCTCCTCGATTAAGGTGTTTTTAATTTTGTACCGGAAAGTTATGGGATTTCGTTTCTTGGTTATACGTAAAAGAACTGTTTTTGTAGTGCTAATTTTCATGCCCCATTTGTCGCACCAAGATGATATGTCACATAAAGCCCTATCTAGCCGATGTTGATCAGAAGCAGACTGCACTTCAATGTAAATCATGATATCATCCGCGAACATTCCAATATTCACAGTATCACCAACCACAGACACTAAATCATTAACATACAACAAAAAAAGCAGGGGCCTCAGCACAATTCCCTGGGGCACACCTGATGTCACTGTTAGAGAAGAGGAACAAGTACCATCGATGTCTACAAATTGCGTTCGATGTTTCAAATATGAATTAACCCAATTTACAAGTGTAGAAGGAATTCCTGCTTGTTTAAGTTTTAAAAGAAGGCTACCGTGAGGAACCCTGTCGAATGCCTTGCTTAAGTCTAAAAACAAAACATCAATTGGCCCGGAGTGATCTAAAATTGAAATAAAACTATGAATGGCGGTGACCAACTGCGTAACGGTAGAAAATCCCTTTCTAAAACCATGTTGGAAGGGACTCAATGTTTTATTTTTTTCCAGTACATTAAGAATATGGTTAGCTACAATATGTTCTATCATCTTGCAACAACAGCACGTTAAGAAAATTGGTCGATAATTGTCAACATGGAAAGGGTCTCCATTTTTAAAAACTGGAATTACCCTAGCCATAAGCCAATCATGGGGCAGCACGGACGTCCGAAAAAATTCACGAGAAATGACTGTCAAAAACCGAGCTAAAGATTCTGCATAGCGACGCAGAAAGGCGTTCAGGATTTCATCCGGGCCAGTAGTGCACTTAGGATCTAATCGCAGAAGCATTTCGAAAACTCCTTCAAAAAAAAAAAAAGAAGCTCGATCTGTTCCGAATGAGCCTCCATATAAAATTTATCACCTTGATCGTTTGAAAACGCAAAATGAAAAAAGGAATTGAAAGCATTAGCAATGGAGAGACAAGATGTTTCCATCTTGCCATCAACCAATAATTGATCGACCAATTTACGTGCACTACGGATGTGATTCCAGAACTTTCCTGGATCGTTTAAAATGAACTGGGGCAAACTTTCGCAAAAATACCGTTTCCTTGCGGATTTTACGCTGCTCGAAAGTTTGGAGACTAACCTATTTAAGACATCACAATCGGGACTGCGAGTCTTCTTGATACGTTTAATTCGCCGCTTTAGGTGAATAATATCTCGGTTAATCCATGGATTGATCCTTTTGGTTCTTTTTTTCTTATCAGGTATAAAAGACTTTAAACAAAATTTGCAATGCTCTTTAAACATTTCCCACAAATGCCGCACATAATTACCTTGAAAGCTTTCGTAAGCTATGTCAAGGTAATCCAAAACAGACTCGTCCCTCGCCCGGGAGTAGTCTTTGACATATGTATGCTTAACTCCCGCCAAACGTTTTTTAGGTTCCAGAAAGACATTGGTAACTACAACCTTGTGATCAGAAATCCCGTCACTTACATGAAATGAATAATCAGAAAAACTGCGATCTAAGAACACAAGATCGAGTACGGACCTAGCTGTACCGCGAATTCTAGTGGGCTCAAGAACAACCTGGTTTAAATTATGAGTTAGCATAATGTCGGATAGAATATCAGAGTGCTCTGCGGCTCCGACACAAGCAATACGTAAACAAGCAAGTGTTTGCTGCGCTTGTGAGAATCCACCAACCACAGTAGCTGTGTTCACAAAAAAAGCCGCGGAAATTGAACGGGCCCTACCCCAACGGTCCCGCAAGTATAGCCCCGTCAACTTTATAGCGAATAGTCTTGAAACAGCTGCGGCAAGCCTCTATGACGTGAAACCTCCGCGCGAATTCATCCGGGCCATTCTGAAGGAGGAAGGTCGCAGCTTAGTTTAATGACAGTAACCGAACCAACATCTGCACTGTTTCTTGTCACCTATGTTGTCCAAGATGAGGTCCAAAAGGCTCTTTCTCCGTCCGACTATGTTGATGTGCCACGGCATCTTACTCACGGTGATGCAGTTCAACGCCCGGTCATCGCAGTTTTGGCACCACGGACTCCAATGTGCCGTGAATGATAGATTTGGCAGTGACAGAATAACATACGTTTTCTACGATTGCTTAGTTTTTGACCGATGTTTACACACACGCAGTTATTAGGAAGACATGAAATGTTTTCATGACGATGCGAGTTCCCAACAAAGCTGTAAGAGCAGAGCACGTGAAACAGCTGCTCTGTTTCATTTTCATCAGTCACAGACACTACGAGATACTTGAGTACTGCAAACAGTTTTCAAGACAATTTCGAACCAGGATGGGCACCCTTTTTTGTGCGAAAGCTCAGCATGTCTATACATTTATTGCGACTTTGACCGTCCTCCTTAAATTTCTGCGATTGGCCCACCTCGTCGAACGTTTGTGATATTGTAGTGTGTGTGTGTGCTTTCACTTCCTCCCGCTCTCTTTTAAAGATGATAGTCTTCTTTGCAGACCTTCGACGCAAAAATTTTGATCTGCCTGTCTGTACATTTGTCTGTTTGTCCACTTTTACCGGCATTGGGTACTTCAAACGGCTGACGCCATCCCCAGCGACCACCAATGTTGGTCATGGTTGAGCATTCATGCTTGTGCAATTGTCAATTAAAAAGCAAATATTGCGCATGTCCGGGCATTATAACAATATGCATATATTCCACATATGCATCTCTTACTAGAAAATGCATACTTGAGTAACTTTAGGGAAGTTTGCGCTTATCCCGCTGCGCTGACCATGCAACGCTTGTACGAAAAGACGAATGTTTCCAACGCTTTGCTGAGACGAGATGGTGGTGGCACCTACCCGTGGCCTCGAGTTCTCAACCTTACCACCTCCGAGACAGGCGCGCACGGCCACGCGCTTTGTTTTCCAAAAGAAACTTCCAGATGGCGCCCATGTCTCACGTGTGACGTGACTTGGTACACTTGTTGGCCTCCGCTGCACGCTCAAGGCACTCTAACGCAGCGCCTCCAGAGTACCATTCACCGATTTTCTTGCGCAGAACATCAAATAAACATTTTGTTCACTGTCTCCACACGCAAGACTATCGTCTTTATCACGCAAGACTACACGCAAGACTATCACGCAAGGCTATCGTCTTTCGACGACATTTGCAGATTACATGCTGATACGGCGCCAATTTTTTTTCGCTCATTCCGCTTTCCTTACCTTTTTGTCTCCCTTCTAAAAAAGTGCAAGGTAGTAAACCAGATACTTGATTTTCGGTGAACCTGCCTGTCTTTCTTCATACCATATCTCTGTCTCTTTTTTTGACAGTGATTTTACTTCATTACTATATTCAGTTACTGATTTTCCGGTTTGCGCCTTTTTTTTCAAATCGTTGCATTGCTTTTTATGTTCCGCAAGAGTAAGGGTTCTGTGAAACAGCTGTTTTTCTAGCTCCATGGTTCTTATTGGTTCCACTTCCATAATTCTTGCCAATCGTAGGGTTTATTGTGGCTGTTGTCTTGCGTCGTGCAAGCATGTAGGTCCCGTTTTAGTAGATCTGTTTTTGTGTGTTTAATCTGAAAGCACTCTCTAAAACATAATTGTGGTGATGCACCATATTGCAGGCACAGTTTGATTTAACTACCGCTTGCTCACTTCAAGATGCAATGGTCTCTACGCTATTTTTACAATCACAGAGTGATAAATAAAATAGACAGGTAATTTATTCTTCAAGTCTACATGCATACATGTTAAGATGAAGCCTGCCTCCAGCAGGCTTTTTGTAGCCTGGAAATTTGGTGTCCTAAAAGGCTTACCCTTGCACATATCCTTCTCACATATGAATTCACTGTGTTTAGTGCATCTAGCTACAGGCGTAAGAAGGTGACGCAATGGCCTCCATCATGTGATTGTGTTCTGTGTTTCTTTTTTTTTCGCCAATGCCGTCACTCTGTGTGAAGAACGTATGGTGCGGAACAATGGAAGCCTAGTCAGGTGGCTCTTGGTGGTGTTTTTTGTCTCCTGTACTACGGAATTCGTGTATTGCCAAACAAACAAATAAATAACATAGAGTGCAGCTGTATGAAAAATCAGATTCATAGAAAGATTTGTGCGTGAAGAACATAGGCTGAACTGTTGTCTGTATTGTTCATGCTTCTTCTATTTGATACTCAACCACACTAACTAGCAACTGTCAGCCTTTATTCAAATGAGTATATAAAGTTGAAAAAGTTGCCATGTGTGTTATGGATGTTTCAGCGAATATGCTCTCCATGTTGTCTCTACGTTCGCTGCTACTTATGGGCTTTATGTTTATATACAACCTTGATGCAAAGAGATTATTTGATTGTTGTTGCCACACCAATACCATAACGTTAGGGCAACATGATAATTTGAATGTTCTTGCCTCCTTAAAAACAACACGTTAGGACAACGTCATTATTTGAATTTTTCTGCAACATTGAAAACACTGTGTTACGGCAACTTAATACTGTGTACGTCGGTGCAATGTTATTTTACCGTCTAACGTTGCCTCAATGTTCTGCGTTACCGATATATATATATATATATATATATATATTATGGTGTGTTTTTGTGTCTTTCATTTTGTGCATCATATTGCACGCAGTAGGTTAGGGTTTATGCTTTTTCCATGTTACAAGGTACAAGAAAGCCAAACTTAACTTTTGAAATGCTTGCTCAAGCTTTTCGCCTTAACGTGGAAGTAATGTAAAAGTGGCGTCAATTTGTGCGCCTCCTACTAAACGTCCATATTTAACACAACATATCCATTACGGTTTTTAAATGAAGAAATACAAAAATAAATAAATGTTGACTGAGAATAGAGTAATGAATTGTTACATCTCTTATAGGGAAACTGACGGCTTTTGTGTAACTTGAACTGTTGTATGGATAATATATCATTTTCGCGCCAAATTGACTGTTTGTTTGATCTTGGCTTTTTTTCTAGTCAGTATTATGGTTTGATAAATGCAGAATAGACAACTGGATGTTTGTGTATGTGCTCTCTACATATAAGTTGTTCTGTTGCTTTATAAATTGCAGCTACCTCTATGAAGCGTCCCTCCGGCTTGTCAAATCCATTCATGTAGGACCTCCAAAGCCAGATCCATGAAGCTATGGCACCACGAAGAAGGGAGGCACTACAATAAAATGCAGTTGCTTGTTCAGTGATGTTCACTTTTTCATCTCGTTGCACCTCGTTTTCTTTTTTTTTTTTTGCTCCGTTTAATGAGTTACGCTGCTCGAACCAATATTTCTTGTGAATACCGTTTCTACTTTTCTCTTCTTTCATTCAAAATTATCTAATGAAACAAGAAAACGATTCTAGAGAACAGCAACACTGAAAGTTCATTTACTTCGTGCGCAAACGACGAGGCATTCAAAGCATTGCCTTTGACGGAAGTACCCACATTAGCCACAGGTGTGACAACGCATTTTCCATTCGCTCACAGCAATGTAAGCAAACCCGACAAAATTATTTAATTGAACTTGACAGTATTCACATTGTTATGTAGTCCCGAATTTCCGAAGCAGTGTCCGTGTGTAAATCACTCAATGAGCTTCAATATTTTACTCATATGCAATGCATAGAATTGATAAACGACGCTTGAGATTCGTGTCCGAGCGTATAAGGTGGTAGCAAGAAACGGGCTTGCTTCAAGACATCTTCTATGTGTTTAGCCTCGCTTCGCTTGCGCGTTGACACCACGAAGAGAACGTCAATGGGAGTAACAGCTGTCGTATAATGCCTACAATAGGTGTCGTTGAAAAATGCCCGCTATGGTACAAATAGTTTTTTGCGAGTCAACTATCCTTTACGCATGCTGAAGTGATGTAACAGCCTACGCTGCTCAATAGTGGACGTACTGGTAGATGATGAGGACGCATGTATATATACGAGCGCTTTGCAGTGAGTGGCCCTCTAAATCACTTCGTAGTTTTGCCATCGATATGACTTTATGCATGGCAATAATCAGCGCTTTTGCCACGTAACTTTACATGTTTTTATTACAATCCTCACATCACATGACATTTGTATCAGTCTTTTTCCATAAGCAGTTCAAAGTCTTCCGTTATTTACGCGTATTCTAAATAAAAATCACAGCATATCCATGGAGATAATGATGATGAGTAAGGCGAAGCGTCCGTTAGCCTGTCCGCGCTTCAATCCGTCCTTTCGTTCTTGCTTCCACCCGTCCGCGCGACCATACGTGCGTGCATTCATGCACCCGTTCGTCTGTCCAAGCGTCCATCCGTCCATACGTCTACGCGTCCATCTTCGAGACTGTCTGTCCGTCCTTCCCTGCGTGCATCTCGTGAACACTCCAAGTATCGCCATCTTGCATCCCCTGTGGCACATCACCCGCTCCACGCTTCCGTCCATCCGTCTGTCCGTCTGCTAGTATGTCGGTTCATTCATCCATGCATCCGTTCGAGCATCCTTGTAGTGAACACTCCAAATACTTCCATCACCCACCTCGCATACCTTGTCGCACATACCTGCTCAAGAGCAGCCATATGCCACTGGTGGCTACGTACAACGGAGGATAGACAGACCCACGCCTCAAGGAGCTTCGCCCCTAAAAACAACATGCCCTTACAAAAATGGGTTCGACTTTCTTGTCACCTATGAGTCACCTATCAGTCACCTCAGTCACCTTCCTGTGGACTTTACCTTTCTGTACGCTCTTAAAAAATGAAGTGACGTTCTCTCCATTTAGGGAGGAACGGTGCTGTGCCCAATGTTCGTCTTTAAATAGAGAAACGTTGCTCCCTCATCCACGGAGAAACTTGTTCCTCCCTATGAAAATCAACATGGCTGACCCCAGGTTAGTGAAGCAAATAGGCTTAGCAAATACATCGATTCTAGACTGATAAGGAGTACACGGCATTGAAGGTTACAAACAACGGTCCAGCTGAGCTTGATATCGAACGGAATTATTATAAAAACAAGCAGACAAACCTGTAGTGATGAAAACATTGCGAAAGAGAATGACGGAGCAAGTTGGTTTCCTTCACCCAGTGAGGTGATGTTCACTCGGAAAGACACGGATACTGCAGAGTCCTCACCCGAAAAGTGCATGCTAGGCTTGCTGTAGTTCTTTCTCGCAGATTCACATAGTGTAGCGACGTTATCCATGCGTTTACGGGGCCGCAAGTTACGAGATGTACTTCACTTCCAAACCGTAGACTCGGTCACAGCGAAACCATTCCGACTCAGTAGTACAGCTTTGATAGATAGATGTTCAAGGTTATATAAGTAGCTGGAGGTGTGAGAGCGTCATAGCCGCGAAGTAGGTGGTAGCTTGCGTCATCTGGAGGAACTGAACAATACTAAAAAGCAGGTCGCCTGCGGTCACGGCTTCCTTGCGGATAGTTAATGCCTCAGCCCATTCAGGATTACTCACTGACATCGGATGTCTAATATGTGCTGATGCAATGCATGTGGCTACACGTGCACATAAGGACACATACTACCCATAGTACGCATATAGGAAGAATTCGATGAACAAGAGCACAATCAACCATTCACAACAGCGGCAGACACTTCGACGTGTTTATTCACACCCTCATACGAAAACGCACAAGCTTATATAGTGATGAATTTCGACTAACCATAGTGGAAGAGGTTACAAGTAAGTTTTCTTACACTTTTTTTCACGTTTTGTAGCAGCACCACAACATGCCCACACGTAAATATGTTGTACCGGATGCTTAGACAAACAAAAGTTTATCAACGGTTGCACAATAATGAAAGGAATAATTACTAAAGCTTATCTGGTGTTCATGGAAGCGATTACCCCCAAGGAAGGAAGGAGGAGGAAGAAAGTTTAGGCGGAAAGACAGAGAGGTTAGCCAGTTCTTAGACCAGCTGGCTACCCTGTGCTGGGGAAAGGGGTGAGGGGAATGAAAGATGTTAAAAAAAATGTTGCGAAGAGAAAGAAAAATTACAAAAAAATTGTGACAGAGGAAAGGCAACATCAAAGAGTATAAGAAACTAAAGTCGGTCTCTGAGGCCAGTTGTCCGCAAAAAGTGCAGCAAAGCTGTCAAAGCCTTCTGGGCTGAGAATGGGCTCGGCCAATGACCCAGAATACTTTGTTCTGACAAAGGCCGATCGTCTAGTCTATCCAGAGCTGCAGTGAGTTCTCGTCTTTGCGCGTTGATATGGGTGCACTCACACAGAAGGTGCGCGATGGTTTCTTCGCAACTGCAGAAAGTGCATGTAGGAGAGGTGGCCATCCCAATGAGATAAGAGTATGCGTTCGTGAAGGCTCCTCCAAGCCACAGGCGGCATAAAAGAGTCTCCTCAGCTCGAGATATCTTTGGGGGAAGACGAAGCTGCAGATTGGAATCCAAGTTATGCAGGCGCGCGTTTGTGAAGTCTGTTGAGTTCCACTGTACCAGTGTGAGGTCACGTGCAAGCGAACGAAGTCTTGTAGCTGCGTTGGTTCTTGAGAATGGGATGGCTGTGTATTGGGTACCATCGTGCGCAGATCTAGCGGCCTCATCTGCGCGGTCATTGACATATATACCGCAATGACCTGGTATCCACTGATCCACTATGCTGTGCTGTGTTTCGATTGCTTGGTGATGAAGAAGCCTTATTTATTACCCCCGAGCCATGCATACCATGCCCATGGCATTCTGAACGCTGTGTCATCTCTCGACCACTGTCACAGTTATTTTTTTTCTTGAAGCCTCCGAGAATGCAAACGCTTGCCACGCGCTAGCCATTACGGAGATCAGGTCTTTTTTTTTATTCTTCTTCTTGTTACTCAGAAAGAGCGCAGCATGCAGACCAGACTTAGTCTCCGTCGTGGTATGTGTTCTGTGGTCTCATCCATATCGTTTAGTTTTTTCGTGGTAACGTTTGCTTATATTCTTTTTTACGTGCTTACCACAAGTGTGACCGTAAGCCATGGATACATTACGGCGCTAGCTCTTCAATGACAATGTTTTTGATGCGGTAATGACCGTCCTAGCAGTGTATACGTACGTTAAAATGCGGGTCTTGCGACAGAAATAAGCGATGACCTCGCATCTGACGGTATTTTTTCGTGAGCTATGGCAGTGGCTGTTGGCGTCACGGCAGCTCTATTACTTGAGTGGAGGAACTATTGCTGCAGTGCGCAAATTTACTATAACGTTATAGAATGTTGTGCCTACATACTTTTCTTTTTCAGATGCCCTTCGCGATTCGCCTCACGTGTCAACTTGTAGTCATAGAGCGCGCCACAATTTTGTTGTCAGCGGTGTGGCTGTGGTGGTTGTTACTCTGAATTTCGAATACTCTTTTCATAAAGGTGAGTGAGTTTTAGTACTTACATGCTGCGCACAGCTGTTACTAGAAGTGCATTCTAAGTGGAGTTTCTCACGACAAAGAAAAATCACAGAGGAGTAAGGCATACTGAACGCGTCCATAATTCCTTCTCACCTCTCAGTGCTGACATGGGCAATTCGAAACGCATGCGATTGAGAATCAGGTTTAACTGACAGAAGTCATTCATATACTTTTCACAAAAGTGTAGTTATGATGATGTTCAAGATGTTTCAGATGGTTGTAACCTAGTCTGGCGAATAAACGCTCGGTGAAACTTCGCAGCCTGTTTCCCATTGTGCTTTCACCTGCCGTAGTAGCATAGCCTTATTGGGTGTCGTGTGAATGCTGGAGAGCGTAGGTTCGACTCCCGGCCACGGCGGCCGCATTCAAATGGGGGTAAACTGCAAAGAACATCCATATGGTGGTAGTGGCACGCATAACTCTATCAATTGTATATGATCGTGCTTTCACGCATGGACTGTAGAGTGGCATCATGTTTCCTAGAATGTTGAACAATTAGGTGTGATGCTTTTTATGCGCCTCGTTGAATTCATGAGTGCTGTTGGTGCCGTGCGAAACTAAAAATGCGTGGGCTTACCAAGTATGTCGACACCAAAAAAAAATCATTATTTCTGTACACTCTAAGGTTATATAAAGCAAGACTGCATGGGAAGCTGAGCTCTTTGTATTCGTGACAAACTGGTAGTATGAAACAACACGAAACACATATGAAAGTGTGCGGAGCATCGTGCGAGTGCCTGGCGCTAAAAAAAAGAGAGGCTTTTACCCTACACCAATAAAACAAAAAAAACGGCACTCCAGCATTGCTTACATCAATCTTAGGGTAAATGCCATCGCTCATGACTGGCAATGGCCGGCTAGGCTCGGCGTGCGCATGAGCACACGCAAGACCCTCGTGATTGAGGAGAAACTTAAATGCTGAAAAAGGAACGTTGCTCTTTTGGTCATTGCCGCGAGAGGGCGCGACGGGTAAAGCACCTGAAAGGGAGGAAGTCGCTGCGCCGAAGGAGGAACGGAGCCCGTGCTCCATTCTCGTTCCCCCCCTTTTTTTATAGTGTAGGCCTAGTCTGCAGATTTTTTGCAGATGCCAAGCACACGGCAAGTAGACATTTCTGATAATGTGCAAGCAAAGTGCGTGCCTGTAGATGCATGTAACACGTATGCTTATATCTAGAAATTTTGAAAGGGGGCACACTAGATGACAATAATTCAATGGATGTATACGTACGTACAGCCACTGCCATAGCTCACGAAAAAATACCGTCAGATGCGAGGTCATCGCTTATTTCTCTCGCAAGACCTGCGTTGTAACGTACGTATACACCTTTCAGTTACCCGTCATTCACCCACCGGTCACCCGCATACAGACCTCGATTGCAGGTTTTCTGCAGATGCCAAGCAGAGGGGACCCAACGCGGTGGACTAGTGGCAAAAGTACACGGCTGCTGATCCGCAGGTCACGGGTTTGAATCCTGGATGCGGCGGTTGCAATTCCGATGGAGGCGCAAATTTTGTAGGCCCGTGTCCTCAGATTTGGGTGCAGGTTGAAGAACTCCAGCTGGTCCAAATTTTTTGAGCCCTCCACTACGGCGTTTTTTATAATCATATGGTGGTTTTGGGACGTTAAACCTTACATATCAATCAATGCCAAGCAGAGGGAAACAGACTTGTCTGTTAATCGGGGCCTCTTGAAAGCATGCCTGGATGCATATAGTATGTACGTTTATATCTGTACATTCTGGGTCATAACACAATTGATAACATCAACTAAATGAACTTCACTCTTCTGTCGCCTATCAGTCACCCCCCAGTCAGACCCCTACAGACCTGGCCTGCAGATTTTCCGCAGATACTAAGCAGACGGCAAGCAGACTTCTCTGTTTATGTGGGTCATGTGGAGTGTGCGGATGCATATATAACATACGTATCTATCTTTACATTCTAGGTCGTAACACAAATAATAAACATAACTAAATCAACTTCACCTTTCAGTCACCAACCAGTCAGTCACCCACCAGTCACCCCCATTCACACCTAGTCGGCAGGTTTTCTGCAGGCGGCAAGCAGACTTGTCTTTTATGTGGGCCCTGTGAGTTCGTGTGTGAATGTATATATATTATACATATATATCTATACATTATGGGTGATGACACACTCTTTATTAATAACTAAAGGGGCTTCACCTTTTAGTCACCAACCGGTCCCCCTAGCGAGCCTAGTCTGCAGATTGCCTGCAGAAAGCCTTCAGCTATTCTGCATCCCCATGTGACAGCCTGTCAGCCGGTGATTAATTGGCACTACCTAAAAGAAGTTCGCACAATTGGACGGTTAAGTTTTCCTTCTCGTTCGTTGATCTCCTTGATATGGATTGAAGTCCCGTCAAGGAGATGATCGGCGTCGATGAAGCAGGAGGCAGGTTAGAGGTAATGAAAACTTGAACGTATATTACAGCGAAATATTTACAGTCATATGTACATCTTGCCGAAGCACACTCATGATAACACAGACATCAACAGCGTCTTACTCGTCTACTTAACTTTTCTTAAGTTAGAGCCTAGAACACTGTTACTACATACAACGTACTTAGTCTCGCTGTTCGACCACCAAGTGGTTACGGCCCAGACAAAAGTTGCATCGTACGGAGTCGTACTGATCTATCAGTTAAGTGATTGCAGCCTCGGCTGAAAAGAAACAGATTCCCTCCAGTCTTAAGCATCTTGCGGTAACAAAGAAAAAGGGGAGGGGGCCGCTGCTGGTCCGCCTCAACATTCTCTCATCCAATCCGTTTCCACTCAGATTAAGTCACTCCCTACTGGGCTGACCTTACTCTCGACAACAGCGCTTCTACAGTTTAAACAGGCGTTTTGGTACTCTTTCCCATCATGTCTCTCTCTCCATCTCCCACGCGCTCAGGAATTCTAACGCTCGGGAGATATCGGCATTGTAGATCCCGTACATTCATGCCCTTTCCCACACCCAGCGAGCCGAGACGAACCTCCAAAGTCGGTAATTGAATGATTGCGCGCGAAACGTTATTGCCCCCGCAGGTAGCAAGCGGCCTTTGACTTTCTCCGCTTTCCTTGTGATCGGGTCGTGCATCGCTGCGAATTTGAGTTGATCGCCAGAACAGAGCGTGTCGCTTACTCCCACTGAGCTCGTGCCCGGCAGCGGAGGCAGGACGGGGTCGTTAATCGCATTGTGCGTTTGCCCCCGGCAGCGGCGACTTGTCTCTAAACCACAAACATTCCAAGCCGGTTGGCAGAGCGGGTTCGTTTCACATTGTGTGTTTGTCCTCGGCAGCGGAGGAGACGGACGTAGTTTGCATTCCAGGGAATAAGTAGTGTATAGTTACACGGGCATACCGAGAGAGAGTCGAGAAAGAAGATTTGTATAACGTAGCTTCCCGCGCTGTCGTCCCATGCTCAAAGGAAGCAATTTGCGACCTTGCCGAGAGAGATCCGAGAAAGAAGCTTTGAATAACGTAGCTTCTGGTGCTGTCCCATCCGCACGATCAACTTATGAGCAGCAAAACATAACACGTCCCCCCCAAAGAGTATACTGGGCTGTCTTACGCTCAGTGATACGAGAAAGCACTGCCGCTATTAAGTCACTGGATTTTCTAACCACACAACAGTTGTACACAAGCATCAAACACAATCGCAAGTCAACACTACAGGAGAATGCACTAAACGAAAACAAATACATGCTAAACAATCAAGTACAGCGTTGCTGCTTCAAGCAGTGAGATCACTAGTGTCTGTTTCTTGAATTGTCAATCACACAGTCCACAATATACAGCAGCAAGTGGGCAGGAACATTCACGTCCCCCCCCCCCCCAGTTGGCATGGCACTGTTATTCTGATGGCTTCCATGAACTATTCTGAAGCCTAGATAACGCATCCGCATTACTGTTACATACTCCCTTCCGATGTTGTACCGACGCATGATATCGCTGTAAAGTTAGCGCCCATCTTGTTGATTTCGCCCCGTGCGGAGTCGAAGTTGTAATGTACGACAACGGATTGTGGTCGGAAACGACGTTTACTATGGCACCGAAAAGCCAGTAGTCAAACTTCTTTAAGGCTCATATTATTGCGAACGCTTCTCTCTCAATTGTCGACCAACGCATCTGGGTCGGTGAGAAGCGGTGGCTTGCAAAGGCGATAGGCTTTTCTTCTCCCTCGGGTGACATTTGTGCCAAACATGCTCCCGCCGCCGTAGCTGATGCGTCTGTGAAAAGCCAGTAGGGCTGATATGGCTCAGGGGTGTTTAGCGCCACGGCCTCGCACAAAGATCGTTTGAGAGTCTCAAATGCCGCCTGAGCTTCCTCCGGCCAGGGTATCTTATTAGGTACCGCTTTCTTCGTTAACAGCGTGAGCAGGCTCGTCACTTCTGCATATCCTCGGACGTACTCTCGATAGTAGCCGCAAAGTCCTAACAGGCTGCGTAGTTCCTTTTTGGTGCGCGGTGGTGCCAAGTTCTTAACTGCTGCTATCTTTTCTGGGCCTGGTGCGTGTGTCACTGAACCGACAATACGCCCCAGGTAATGTATGTGGGATTGCGCAATCTGACACTTCTCCGGGCGGGCTTTCAGTCCCGCCTTCTCTAAGACCTTGAGAATAATGTCGAGATGCCTTAAGTGCTCCTCCCAAGTGCTAGAAAAAATAGCAATGTCATCAAGGTATGCCGTGGCATACACTTGATGTTGCGACAAGAGTTTGTTCACCATTCTTTGAAAGGTTGCCGCGGAATTTTTCAGCCCGAAAGGCACTACTTTCCATGCGTACTGACCTTCATGCGTTACAAATGCGGGGAATTTCTGACTCTTATCTTCCATCGGTACCTGCCAGTACCCGCGCCCAAGGTCCACTACCGTAATGAACTGCGCTCTGCCTACTCGGAAAATCAATTCCTGGGGATTCATCAACGGGAACGCATCCGCTTTGGTGACGGCATTTAGCGCTCTGTAGTCCACACACATGCGTATAGTCACATATTTTTTTCCGACGCATACTACCGGGTGTGCAAGCTCACTCTCCGTGGGGTAGATCAACTTCCAAGTCAAAAGTTCGTCAACTTGCCGGCTGACTTCTTTCTTTAATAGTTCCGGCACCCAATACGGAAACGCCTTTTTTTGGCTGGTGACCCGGTTCTATTTCTATCTTATGTTCATCTACCTTTGCTATACGCGGAGTGCCGTCAAAGAGTGTGCGATGTCTTTGGAACACCGCCTGTATTTCCTCCTGCGCGTCAGCATCAAGGTGAGCAACCTTCTCGCTCGTTACCACTAGCTCTTCCCGCTTCACAGTGGCCGGCCGTGGGGCATATTCCACCTCCCCAAAATCATGGTCCTCATCGAAGACGACCCCAATATGACTGACTCTTGCATAGAAAGGTCGAATGCTGTTGGCGTGGACACTTTTCACTTTTCCCTCAGATGTTTCTACGCGGTAAGAATGTTCGCGCTCACGTCCAACCACTGTGAATGGGCCTAGCCATTTAGGTGACATTTTACTACTCCGATCATTGTCGTAAACCACAACTTAGTCGCCAACATTAAAAGCTTTGAGCCTGCTGCTGCGATTATAAGCACTAGCGTAACTCTCCTGATGAGTTGCTCTAGTTAGCTCAGCTATATTAGCGGCCGTCTCGAGCTGCTCCTTAAGTTGTTGTAAATACTTGGCGGGGTTTTCTCTCAATCTTGCGGGTACCGGCATTTCTCCCGTCCAAGTCTTCTGCAGTATTAGAAGCGGTCCCGTGGGATTCCTTCCATACAATAGACGAAACGGAGCTACTCTGGTTACCTCATGGGGGACTTCCCGATAAGCCCATAAAACCATTGGGATCAATTTGTCCCAATTCTTGGAGTCTCTTTGAATGACATGATACAACATGTTTTTGAGTACTCGGTTCCACCTTTCTACAACTCCATTACTCTCTGGGTGTTCTGGGGTTGAAAATCTTGGCATGCAACCTAATTTCTCCAGCATCATTTGCGTGAGCTGCGATTTGAAATTAGTGCCCTGGTTGGAGCAGATCATCTCCGGAACGCCTGTGCGACTGAATATCTCAATCAGTGCATCACAAGTCGCCTTAGCTGTCAAAGAGCGCAGTGGGATCACCTCTGGCCACCTCGTGCAAAGATCCACTAAGTACAGTGCGTACTTATGCCCTCTCGCTGACGGTGTGTCTAGGGGTCCGATCACATCTACATTGACAACTTGGAAAGGGCGCTCGGGTCTAGTGAGCGGAGTTATAGGCAGTTCATTCGTGCGACGCTTGTCTGAGCGAATTTGACATTCATGGCACGAACGACAATGCTCTAATATCTCCTTCGCCATACCCGGCCAAAAATAATTATACCTAATGCGAGCTCTTGTTTTCTTTGACCCTAGGTGCCCCCCGCATAGTGACTCGAGTGCTAAGTGCATCACCTCAGTGCGCTTATCTTTGGGGACAACTAGCTGACTCACTCGATTTCCTGCTATTGAGTCGCAGTGGTATAATAGTACGTCTGAAATGAACATGCAAGATTTCCCACTACGCGCATCTTCCCAACATTTCTTTAGTGTAGTGTCGCCCAACTGCACATTGCGGAACTCTACTCTTTGGACTAATGACGCCTCCCTTTCTTAATCATTTTGCGCCTCTTCCCCGGAATCATCTTTCTCCTCCAAGGTAAGATTGCAGGCAACTACCTTTTGTTTCTCTACTGCTTGTCCCGCCTCGTGAGCAGGCTCGGCCGGCGCTCGACAGGGTGCCAGAGGGCTGCTGGCCTTCAACAAAAGTTTCCAATCGTCCTTGGTCAACACAATCTGTGCCCTTGACGAGCTCATCAGTTAACGCGCAGAGTAGGTCGACGTTCTGAGGCTCCGTAACCTCTCGCGGGCTTTTTAATTTGACCAGTAACGTAGCTAGCCTTGCCTCGATAGTTTTACCGAAAACGGACACCAATCTTACCGTGCCAGACGGCTCTAGAACACTTCGCGGAAGCAGACTCTCCCGGAGGACGGTTATCTCACTCCCCGTATCCAAAATTGCCTCTGCGGATATGCCTCCACATGATACAGGAATTAACTGCAGTTTATCTGTGCCTTCATCCTCTTGTTTCAGAGACTTCACCTTTGGCTAAGTACTCCAGTAGGTATTTCAGTATCCGTCTCGTGGGATAACGTTACCTTTTGAACCTTTCGCTTTGGCTCGGTAGCCTTCTTGGGGTTGTTGTCCTTATCACTAGCCATCGGGCACTCTTTAGCGAAATGGCCTGAGCCGTGACATAGGTGGCATTTCAGAGCCCCTTTCTCAACTCGTGTCGCCGGCTTCTGCCCCATTTCTACAGTTGGTTGCTTTGAAGCACACCCTTTCCCTTTCACTTGTTCGAACGTTTGGAGCACTTTCGCGTTCTCAGTTGGCCTAAGCCATCCCTCGCCTTCCCTTAATCTCACATACTCAAGACCCTCCGTACTAAGGTCCGATTTTATGCGGTCAGCAACCATGAGTTCCGCCATCACTTCTACCGTGTCGGCTTCTCTCACTTGGAGATAGTATGAGAAATAAGTTTTCACGCGGGACGCAAACTGTGCCCACGTCTCTTCCTTACGCTTTACGGCTCTTTCGAACCTCAGCAGGTACTCTGCCGGAGAAAGCTTCAGTTCTGTCAGCACTGCTGCTTTAAAGGACTCATAATCTGCACTCTCTTCAGGGTTGAGGTTACGCAGTAGGTAACGAACTCGCTCAGTTAGCGCTGGCATAACCAAATGCACGCGGCTCTCGTGCGGTACCTGGTAAGTAGCAAGAATTTTTTCTGCTTCCTCGAACCATAATGGGACATCCGCGTCACTCGGCAGGCGGAACCCTTTTAGCAATTTTGCACATTGCTGAACAGATTCGAAACCCCGGCGCCTCTGATCACGCGTCTCCGACCCAGAGTTGGACAACGTGCAATTGAGACGTTCCGCGTTCATTCTAGCCTGCAATAGCTTTTCGTACTGAATCTGAAGATTGAGTTTTTGAATTTCAAGCTCGAGCGTTCTCGCTTCGCTTAATTTCGGCAAAACCTGAGATGCCTGCTGCATCGATTCTTGCCTCTGAGTAGGCACTGTCGCCTCATTTGACTGATCATAATTTTGAATACCATCATTGGATGGTTCTCGACTCCGATTCACATCTGCCGCACTCGTACCTTCATCTTCAATAGACTCGATTGTTTTAGCACCCCTGCATGTTCTCACCATGTGCTCTACACATGAACTGCCATGCAAACTAGAGAAGCACGCAAGAAATCCTGCTCACCCTTTGCGGTATGCACTGTCGTTCCCGGATCTCCTCCACGGTGCCGGAGTTGGCTGCTGTGGGAGCGTCTCGACTTTGCCGCTGGTGGCTGTTGGATGCCTTGCCCCTCGGTCCTCTCAGCGCTGGTCCAGTGTATGGTGCTGCAGAGCTCGCTGATCCCTGTCGACTGCGCCAGTTAAGTTTTCCTTCGCGTTCGTTGATCTCCTTGATATGGATTGAAGTCCAGTCAAGGAGATGATCTGCGTCGATGAAGCAGGAGGCAGGTTAGAGGTAATAAAAACTTGAAGGTATATTACAGCGAAATATTTAGTCATATGTACATCTTGCCGAAGCACACTCATGATAACACAGACATCAACAGCGTCTTACTCGTCTACTTAACTTTTCTTAAGTTAGAGCCTAGAACACTGTTACTACATACAACGTACTTAGTCTCACTGTCGACCACCAAGTGGTTACGGCCCAGACAAAAGTTGCATCGTACGGAGTCATACTGATCTATCAGTTAAGTGATTGCAGCCTCGACTGAAGAGAAACGGATTCCCTCCAGTCTTAAGCATCTTGCGGTGACAAAGAAAAAGGGGAGGGGGCCACTGCTGGTCCGCCTCAACATTCTCTCATCCAATCCGTTTCCACTCAGATTAAGTCACTCCCTACTGGGCTGACCTTACTCTCGACAACAGCGCTTCTACAGTTTAAACAGGCGTTTTGGCACTCTTTCCCATCATGTATCTCTCTCTCCCTCCCACGCGCTCAGGAATTCTCTCGCTCAGGAGATATCGGCATTGTAGACCTGGTACATTCATGCCCTTTCCCATACCCAGCAAGCCGAGACGAACCTCCAAAGTCGGTAATTGAATGATTGCGCGCGGAACGTTATTGGCCCCCCAGGTAGCAAGCGGCCTTTGACTTTCTCCGCTTTCCTTGTGCTCGGGTCGTGCATCGCTGCGAATTTGAGCTGATCGCCAGAACAGAGCGTGTCGCCTACTCCCACTGAGCTCGCGCCCGGCAGCGGAGGTAGGACGGGGTCGCTTAATCCCATTGCGCGTTTGCCCCCGGCAGCGGTGACTTGTCTCTAAACCACAAACATTCCAAGCCAGTCGGCAGAGCGGGTTCGTTTCACATTGTGTGTTTGTCACCGGCAGCGAAGGAGACGGACGTAGTTTGCATTCTAGGGGATAAGTGGTGTATAGTTACACGGGCATACCGAGAGAGAGTCGAGGAAGAAGCTTTGTATAACGCAGCTTCCCGTGCTGTCGTCCCATGCTCAAAGGAAGCAATTTGGGACCTTGCCGAGAGAGATCCGGGAAAGAAGCTTTGAAAAACGTAGCTTCTGGTGCTGTCCCATCCGCACGATCAACTTATGAGCGGCAAAACATAACATGGACGATGTACACTAAATGATCTTTGTATTTTATTATTACCTCACGGCCACAAAATTCTGCCCGAATTCTGTGTATGTGTGAATTTGCGATTTTAAAGCATAGGCATTTTCCTATCGGCACTCAATGGCTGGTCAAAATACCATGGCGATATATACCGGGTGGCTGGTGTTAGGTTTTGAAGTGCGAGCAGTTAAGCGTTTGGTATTTACTTCGCTATTGTTGTGTGTGTTGGGCACGTGTTTTCAGGTTGTATAAGCAGCGTTCTAACCTTTGGTGCTCTATGTTCTTTGAATGTTTGTTCTAACGCAAACGATAGCTATTAATTACTTCTTGTTCATTATGACAAAACATTCGCGACATTCTGCAGAAATGCTACAGAATGTCTGTAGACACTTTGCAGATGCACTCCGGATATTCTTCTGGCATGCTGCAATCCGCGCGGCTAAAAATTCTCGGCAGAATTTCTACAGAAGGGGTGTAATAATTGTCTACTAAGAGGCGACAGGGGGTGACAGAATATTTGTCACTTGTCTTCATGTATTCCGTAATGCGGGTCTGTAGAATTTCTGCAGATATAATGGAAGTTTTTTTTGTAAAGATGCTTCAGAGGTGAAATAGCTACTTACCACGCAGAAATCTTGTGTTTCATTCTTACTCAAGCCAAAGTTGATTCAATATTAAGTTATGTTTAGTTAGTTGCAGCTGTATTCAATTTCTTTTCACGCACAGCGCTGATTTTTTATTCACAGCTAAAAAAACCAATACTGAAACAAAATTTGTGAGAAACAAGCTCTTGAAGTTGTCGCGCTAACGAAAATACTACGTAAAAGTGAAGGTTCAATAAATTTTTAACAGCTGCTAATATTTGGCGCCGGCGTTCCCCATGCTAAAAAGTCTTATAGAACTACGGTCTAGGAGCGTTTAATAAACTTTTTTATCAAAACGAGCATGGTTTAGTGGCCCACCCTACAGAGTGGTAGAGGGCTTTGACAATACTGCGTCTCCATAAGACAAGCAACGTGGATTTAGTTTTCACAGCAAAGTCGTGCGTCAGTAAGTGAAACAACTTGATTTGTTCCACAGGAGGCACGACTCAACTATCTAGCACCTGGCTAGGCCCACTAGGGAGCATTCAGGTCCACCTGACCTACCTGGCGCGGGCCACCTACGGTTTACCAGGTTTTCAGAGACCAGATCCTGGGCCTTAGCGCACTCCTGGATTTCCTCTTGATGATAAGGGGGAGCAGCAGAAATGCAGCACTACAGGACATGCTCGAAGTCCGGATTCTCGAAGTCCGGAACCCGACACACGGCCAGTCAATCCCCGTGAAGCCGGATGTGCCTCCTAGTTCTCATTGATTGATCTACCCTGGATTGTTCCTAGGTGCGATGCAAAACGGACTAATTAGAGGTATCAGAGGTTGTTTGTTTTTCAATGATCCGTAGCACCTGCAAAGCCACCTAGCCCATTGTAAATGCCTTCGCAGCAGCCATGGTCTCTGAAGAAATTGTGTCATGTACACCATCCGTCCATGCAAGAGCATTAAATCCTGCGCTACAGCGCTTGAGCTTGTACCCCTGCGCCACAGGAGGGAAAGAAAAAAGAGACGGCTGAACCACAATCTTTGAGAGCAGGGAAAGTGAGCCTTCGCTTCACGTGCCGCAGCCAAGGGCCGTCCTTGTTTTTCTCTGTTTGCGGGCGTGCGCTCGCTGCTTCGCACACTACCCGAACGAGGGCGCTACGTGGCCTTCCATGTAAACTGGAAGTCGAAGTGTGACATGTTTTTGGTAGTGCAACAGGAGGCCACGCGTGGAGGTAGGTCTTTTCATTGTATGCAGGTATGCCAGCTTAAATCGCTCCAAGCTGACAGTTTTTTCGCGGCCATTTTGAAGAGTGGTAGTCTTTCGAGCAGGCTTGAAGGGGTGCAACTATCCGTCGTGGACTGGTTTTAAAGAAAGTGTAAGCGCGTCCTGGCGCAAGAAAACGTGTGCTAAAGTGTCGCGATCAATGGGGACAAGTATGTTCTTGTCGGAAAGTCAGCGTGGAGTAGGTCAAAACTTTTTTTTACTTATTAGGATGAAGCTTCTTAAGGCATCATCCGTTCTTCCCCGTTATCGTTTGTAAACACCGGTATCACATACCCGCTCTCTTGGGCACTTAACCGCATGTCCACATGTTACGGAAAACGTAACGCGGCGTCGCTATCACGCTCTCGGTGATAACAAAGTGCTGACAGCGGAAATATGGAGCATACTCTCGTTTATTCCTCGGATTGCCCGCTGGGTGGCGGTACTTGCTTATGATAAATATATGATAAATGAAAGTGAGATGGTGGTACCTAAACTGTTTACTACATGGACGGACAGACGCACTGACGCGCGGACGGACAGAGGAACGGGCGCTTGTGCGGACGGATGAATACACGGACTCAAGCATGGATGCATTGACGAACGCTTCGCCACACTCATCATCAATCATTTCGTGACTATGCTGTGAATTTTACTTATTGAAACTCTAATTCTTCACGGGCTTACAGTATAAATAAATTTTTTTGTATCATTTTGGAACCAAAAGTAAGTTCAAAGTGATACAGATTGGTTATTACTTATGTGCACATCTACCGAAAAACATATTTATAATAGTAACAAAGATAAAAAAAAAAACCCGCGGTCCAGGAAGCGTGGTAGGAATTCTTGTGGCTGGGCTGGTTGACGCGATGATATGAAGATGTTTCCAAAGAGCCGCGAAAAACTTGCGGCTCTTTGTGCAAGTTCTTTGTGAGCGCTGTAGTTTGCCTCGGGTGCCGGTGTGCGTAACCACTCTCGCACGAAATACGAAAAAAAAACCTCAGTAGAAAAGAAAACCAATGACACTGTGGGATCCGAATCCCTTTCCTCCGTCTGCCAGCCCTGCTTTGTACCACTGAGCCAAGCCGCTTTTTTCTTTGTTTCTTTCTTTCACTGTCATACAATAATACAATGCACAGACAGTACATACACAGGTAACAAACAAAATGGTTACATAGAGATTAAAATTCTTCATACGAATGAGTGGCTCAAGGTCTTCCAGCCGCTCTGGTACTGCGTCTCTAATTTTAAAGTATTCAATAACGTTCGTGATCATTTGGCGGAAATATTCATGAATGGGCAGTGTATTGACGTTAGCACGGTGGACTGCCTTGTAATTTTTTAAATAGTGGGAAGGCCGAGCAACATAACAGTAACTTAAGATGCTCCATTGTATTTTTCATTTGATGGTAAAGATCTGATCTCGTAGGCATGTTATGGCAAATCTTTTTTGATGGTTCTTTGCAGAATGTCCTAGAAAACACACTTTCCCTACAATACAGAAAGATATGTTCGATGGCTTCACGTTTAAGACAGAAAACAGTTTGTTCCCCATGGTAGAAACAGACCCCCTTTTTGCATCTACGTTTTACCCTCTTTAGTACATGTATGAAGCTCAACGGAAAACGACTATTATCTAGATGGGGCAGCCATTTTTTTTTCTACTCGTGCCGGTATATTTTCAACTCCCCGCATGCTCTTGGCCACGAGCCAAGCTGCTGCTGCATTAAGACATACAACGACATACCCCATTGTCGCTTTGGCTTCTTGGGAGAGCTGAGTGAGGTCTTAGTGAATATTAAGGAAGCACATAAAAAGGGACTCACGGGAGAAACACACCGCTTGCGGGACTCACGGGAGAAAACACAGCTGCGAAAGAGCGCAGCGCCACATTTATTGCAAGAACCTAGAACTATTGTACACACCACCAGCGACGAACAAGGCGCATAAAATGCTTGATGAGCAAGCTGCTGAAAGGCAGCTATATTGAACGACGGTGGCACATTAGAACTAAACGATACTATTGGCTCGTGAATGAGGCAAAGCATTGGTGAAGTATAAACTTCACCAAATTGCTGTGGAGAAAGACTGTTGTGCTAAAGGCTCGACTTATCGATCTGGCAAGTCTAACCATGTCGGGAACGGTTGTCATTACGAACTAAAAATTATTCATACTATGATGTAAAATTGAATGAAGCAAGACAAGCTTGCTTGAAGATCATCGATTAACACAAGAATAGTCCGTACTCATCATCTACCATCATTAAGGACGTTGCGGTTTTTCTTGACGACGTGACCGCTTGACGTCGTCGTTTACCCACCACTCCAAGTTTGCTTGACGGCAATTTCTTTTTTTGATAGATATGTGGGGTTTAACGTCCCAAAACCACCATATGATTATGAGAGACGCCGTAGTGGAGGGCTCCGGAAGTTTCGACCACCTGGGGTTCTTTAACATGCGCCCAAATCTGAGCACATGGGCCTACAACATTTCCGCCTCCATCGGAAATGCAGCCGCCGCAGCCGGGAATCAAACCCACGACCTGCGGGTCAGCAGCCGAGTACCTTAGCCACTAGATCACCGCGGCGGGGCAACCCGATGATAAACTGCTTCTGACTTATGATACACTAAATTAACTGCAACCATATGACACATGTAAAAATAGAGGCGACAAGAGATGACTTTCAATTAAAGAGCAAAACACTGCCTTCACTTCGACGCTTCAGCTCTAAAGCTGCCGTTTCGGCTTCGTTGGCATTAAAACACATAGTACGGGGAGCTGTACCTGTAGCTGCCATGAGGCGAAACAACCGTGTGACACTCGAAAAACACGGGGGCGACAAGAGCTGAATTCAAGTAAATAGCAGAACACTGTCTGCACTTTGATGCTTTACCTTTAAAGTTCCTACTACGGCATTGATGGCATTGATGGAAGTTTTAAACTAAGCCTTATTATCCAAACTTCGGCACATTCATAAACAATATGGGGCATCCTTCTTTTGTGTTTTGTTTACTATTCTTAAGCAGTGCTTTTCGATCCTGCTGTAAGAACATACATTTACTCTGCAGCAACGACAAAAAAGTAAACGAAAATATTCTAGTCCGTTACGTAAGTACAACATGCTTAGATCAAATAAAAAAGAGGCGTGGGGCAGAAGCCAACAAGAATTTCCATCCTAAAGAAGAGGACAAAAGTAGGCTGAGGAAAGGAACGCAAGTAAGCCCAATGCAAAAAAAAAAAACTGCTTTAAAATAAAAGCAAGACACAGGCGGTCTTTTGATTGGTTTGCAGTTACGGGAGTCTTGATTCTGTAAATCTTTTTCGGTGGTTGTCGAGCTTCTTCATTTTATGGCAGTCTTTGGTGAGTTTGCAGAGTCATAACGAGTGGTTGCTTCAGAGGAACCCTGTTATGCCTTATCTTCATTCACTGATTTCTGTCAACAAAACAAAACAGGCGTCTTTACTATGCTTGCAATCACGGGTAAGAAGAACACATATTTAGGCTAGTTGGTTAAATTTCATGGTACATTGGGTTTACAGCGCTAGCACGAAAGTGTTCTAAGAAAACCGAATGGAAGGTGGGGAGTAGAAGGCAAAAAGGGACAGCACGAACGCTGACTATCAGCTGACTTTTTTTTTCGCAGCATTAGGACAGGGAAGACCACGCCTCATATGTTTCATCACACTTCCAACTCGACATGACATTGAGCGCCATGTTGTATTTTTTTCTTGTCGAGAATAAGCCTGAGGAATACATTTATGTTTGATTTTAATTACAAGATGCAGTGTTTGTGAATGGTGTAAGTCTCTTATTCACTTAAATTTCTGGTCTTGATTATTTTGTGTAGATTTTCTGATTTGATTGAGAAAGTCTAGTGAGTTTCTTTGCAAGCAGTTAGGTAAGGGTCGAGATTTTTAACAATTTCTTCACAAATCCACACATTATCGTTCGTTTATCTAAATCTTCGCGGGCAGAACGGAAATCGTATGTGTGCTGTAAATAGTAAGTATGTATAATTGTTTGTTAGGAATTTTGCAAATTCTGATGAGAACTTTTCATCCAGCCATAGACTGCCACTTTTACAATCTGTTTGACTTATTGTATTCCAGTTATTTTGTGCTCTTTTCACTTGCTGAGCTCTGATGATGTGCTTTTTTATGAATTGTTACTGTCGTCCCTGCCTAAAGATTTTTTAGTGCCAAGCTAATCTGCTAAGGCATTCACAAAATCTCCAAATGGCATTTAACAAATAAAAATTTGACTTTTTTTGTTAGATGAATAGAGTTAACAAGTGCTTTTGTTTATACTTATGTATTGTTTTTAGTAGAACTGTTCATTCACTCGAGAGATGATAATGTTTCTGCATTGATTTGAAAGCTTTCTTTCGTTGGCAAGTTTTTTTTTACATTTTGCTATAAGAGCATCTGCTGAAAATGTGAGCTGTATGTGCGTAAATGAAGTTAGTATGTTCATATCATTTTAATATTGTTGTCCTTGTGTACGAAGCTGCACTAGTGGTTTTATCAGGTTTCAAACAATCAGTATATATACCGTTTTAGAGTTAATATTAAGTTTAAGCTACATTCTGGCTATCGATGTCTTTGTCTTCCTGTGGTAATGCCTCTGTACTCTGTGGAATTCTGTGTATTTCCATTCTTATTCAGTTAGATGAACAGGATAAATGCTTGCGATGAATGACGTGCAGAAAGATAGAATGGTGGGTATTTAGCGTTTCATATTTGTTGAATGAACTGGGAGCACGCGAACACAGAAAAGACAGAAGAGGCACGACATAGCACAAGTGACCACTAAAATGCTTTACTTTCGCGTTTAAAGTATAAATACCTACATGCAAAAGTAAGCATGTGATCAAGAATATGACGTCATTACGAGCATTATACCAAGCGTCTGTTAGGCCAATGTATAATAGACCACAAGTTAGGGGTATACTATATACCACTCCTCACGTTTACTTCAAAAACTTTGCAGCAAGTTGTGGTCGCATGGAAAGTACATCGAAAAAACTAGCCGGAGTTTAAATGTACGCTTCCAAGAGCTTAGAAGCTCCTAGAAGAGTATGCCTTTTTCTATTTTGGCGTCACATTGTGATGCCTGCAAACGACAAGCATTGTTTAAAAAAAAAGAAGTGTTCTTTCCTGGCGTCCGCTTCAAACTACGCGGGAAATTTCTCAATTATATCACATTCCCGGGAATGCAGATCAGTGTGTGAGCCATCCTTTATTATATATATATATATATATATATATATATATATATATATATATATATATATATATATATATATATATATATATATATATATATATATATATATATATATATATATATATATATATATATATATATATATATATATATATATATATATATATATATAAAGTTGCAGCAAGGAAGTAATGCTGGCCCCGCTAGAATAAGGGAAAATAGAGTACGACGCATGTTGGTTTTGCACAGTGTATTCTGACCGAAGTTTTGACTGGTGGACCAGCCTTTGTCAAAGTAACAAGTACATGTCAACGCGCTTCCTTTTAAATACGATTCACAAAAGATAATGAAGATCGGCGACGTATATCAGCGATTAGACAATTCATAGAGTGAAGTATTCATGACGGTACAGTTGGGTATCATGCAAAAACATAAATAAATATATATACGTATATAAAAATGTAGAACACCAAAGAACAGAAATTACTTCTTCGTGCACAAAGCATAACTCTGTAAGAACCGGAGATGGATAATGATAAAACAACATTGAAACATGGATATCAAAATATCAAAAAACCACGTGATATTACAGTCACATTGCGCGTCATATACACAGCTCAGTCATTGTGATATGAATACGATGAGTAGTAAAATGAAGTCTCGCATCCACATTTGTTATAGCGGCGGCGATTAATAAACTCAAGTGACTGTAAACATTGAATACACAAAGAGACACAATAACAGAAGCATTAGAGACGGTATCCAACAAGCTTAACCGATATATACAATATATATGTATGTATGTGTGTATATATATATAATTATATATATATATATATTTATATATTTATCTATCTATCTATATATATATATATATATATATATATATATATATATATATATATATATATATATATATATATATATATAATTTATTGTAGAGAGGAGAAGATTTTGCGGGTCACGCTTTTATCGAGAGGAGCCGAGCGCGAGAAGGTGTTGCTCCGAGTGTTGTAATTCTTGGGTCCGTTGCAGCCACCCGCTTTTCGCATCAATAGGCCTGATGTTCAAGTACTGCTTACGCCAATAAACCCTGTTTTAGAGTGATTGAGGTGCGGGGTAACTCTACCTCGAACTTCAGAACAGGAAACTACCTGCCATCCCAGAAATGGCTGAGGAAAACACCCAGTAAGGTACGACCCAGCCTCCGATGGTCATCGTGCCCACTGCGCTACGCGTCCGCGATCCACCTTTTTTCGACGGTACTGATGAGCAAGGCGTAGAAGATTGGCTGTCGACATTTGAAAAGGTAGGGGCAAGCAACAAGTGGGACGACAAATCGAAGCTGTAATATGTAGCCTTCTACCTGAAAGAGGTAGCGAGCCTCTGGTTTAACAACCACCACTAGGGATTCGCCACTTGGTTTGCTTTTAAGCTACGCATTACCGATGTATTCGGTCGCCCCGAGGAACGCAAGCTTCGTGCCACTCAGCGCCTACGGGGACGCACACAGCTTCAGGGGAAGGCTTCACAAGCTACATCGAGGATGTGCTCGACTTGTGCAAGCGCCTTGACCCTTTATTGATCGAAGCAGACAAGATGAAACACATCTTGAAGGGGATTTACGACGACGCCTTCCAGATGCTTCTGGCAAAGGGTCCACGTACCTTGTCCGAACTCGCCACTCTTTGGCAGAGCTTCGAGAAGTTGCGTAAACAACTGGTCATGACACGGCTGTCAGCGGCTACCGATCAAATTCTCGCGGCATTGACCCAAGGTGGAGACCACAACACAATCATGTCGCAAATCAAACGATATGTGCGCGAGGAGGTGGCCCGACAACTTTCATGCCTGTCGTTTCAAACGGCAACGGAAGCCACTTTAGAGCGTCTCGTGCCCGCCATCAGGCAAGTAATGCAGGCGCTGGTCACTGAGGCACTGCCGTCCGTCTTTCAGACAGCCCCTGTCACCATGCCATTGACTTATGCTGCTGTTGCTACTACTCCGCCACGACCTCCACTTGGGCCGACTCCCCAGCCTGTACGAGTACCAACGACGCCATTTCCAGCAACACAACAGCGCTATAGCGGAAACCCTTGGCTCACAGTTGACAATCGTCCGATCTGTTTCGCTTCCGGCTATCCAGGTCATGTGGTGCGCTTCTGTCGCCGGCGCTTCGCAACGGGCCCGGCTGCAGCTCCGAGGTACTCTGACTACTCTTTCCCGGCCCCGTACAACGCGCAACGAGAAGTGCCCCATGAATGCGACCGACAATCAGGGCAACGCGACCCGTCATCATTCGAACTATACCACCACTGCTGCCGACTACCGACCATTCGGTCCCCGTGGCTCATCTTCACCATGCCGCTACCGTTCTCCGTCCTCGCTGCGTCGCCGACCGAACCTCGTAGAGACAGAAAACTGACTGCCGCAGCTGCGGAGGCACGAACTGCGAAATCGTCCATTGTAGAAGTCTTCGCCCATGCCCCACAAACGTTCTGGAACTGTTTGTTGAAGGTCTACAAACTTTTGCGCTTGTTGACACGGGTGCCGCCGTATCTGTGATGAGTCAAAAACTCTGCCGTTCGATACGAAAAGTAACGACGCCACCTTCCGACGTTTTGCTGAATACCGCGAGCGCGCAACTAATTCGAGCACTCGGAGAAATGTACAGCGCGAGTGATTATTCAGGACTCCCCGCAGGGGCGCCTGCACAAGTAGGCGCTTGGTGTGTTGCGACACCACGGACCCGAGCTAACGGGGGAGTTTCGGCTCCCTCCCACGCCTAGACGTGCGTGGCTTTGCCGTGTCCGGGGAAAAGGGGATCCAGAGGGTTGAGCCAATGCTGGGTGATTGGACCTTTAAGGCTCCCGGCAGAGGCAACACACCCCTTTGGCCCCGGCTTCACGTAGACGGCACCCCTGCGCTGACCCAACCAGGGGAAATTGGCAGTCACCTTTTCCTATCTCTCTCTTCCATTTACTTCCGATTTTTCCTGGCGGCAAGGGTTAACCTTGTGTAATTACTCAACCTTGAGTAGTTATATTTGGGTATAGTGGCAATGTACGGCTGGCGTCTGCAGCCTTATGCTATTAAGTGCTTCAGCGTCCCCTGGTTGGACTCCATGGTGGGTGGTCGCCATTGCTGCCGAAAAAAAAGTACACTACTATGGGAACACCTGCATTTCCCCATCTCCTAGATCGTCTTCCGCTTAAAAGGGGACGCACCGATGAAATATCAATTTTCAGCCAACCCAGACAATGCTTTCCAAAATTCCATGTAGTGCACAGCGAAAAGCCAGCAAAACAAGCCAGAGCCATATATCCTTTTCTTGTTGCAAAATCTGTTACTGAGCTCTTTGGCCCAGGATACAAGGTTACAAAGATGGCTAGCGGAGACCTTCTCCTTGAGCTGCCTGAAAAACACCACTATGAAAAACTTGGCAGTCTCGTAGCATTTGGTAATTTCCCAGTATCTGTTTCACCTCATAGATCAATGAACACCTCACGCGGAGTTGTTTCAGAAGCAGACCTTCTTGAAATGTCGGAACAGGAACTGCTTGAAGGGTGGAAAGAGCAAAATGTCACGGATGTGAAACGAATCGTCATCAGATGCGACAACAAAGAAATACCTACCAAACATTTAATACTCACTTTTGCATCTAGCACACTGCCTTCATCTATAGACACAGGCTACATCAAACTCTTTGTCCGTCCCTACATTCCCAATCCAAGACGATGTTATATATGTCAACGATTTGGTCATGGCTCGCAGAACTGCCGGGGTCAGGAAACTTGTGCAAGATGTGGTAGCCACCGCCACCCATCTGATAACTGTGTTACTACGCCTCACTGCGTGAATTGTGATGGGGAACACGCCGCGTATTCGCGTTCATGTCCTAACTGGAAGAAAGAAAAAGAAATAATCACTATTAAAGTCAAAGAAAACATCATATTCAAAGAAGCAAGACGATGAGTGTCGCCATTTTACGGCACAACATATGCTGATGCGGCGCGTCAGGGGGCACCGCCGCGCCAGCCCTCGCCATTCCTTCGGCCGGCGCATACCGAGCCGGCGGTTGTGGCACCTGCCACAAGGCGGCTGTAGCCCAGGCTACACCGCCTACTCCCAAACAGAGACCGGAGACTCCAGAGTCTTCGGGTCTCAAGGCCTCCCCTCACCAGGCGAGGCCCAAAATCCGAACTAACAGCCCGCACGTGCGGGCATCCAGTGCCTCCGAGGAGGCAATGGATACGTCGGCACCCTTGGTGCCGAAAGAGCGGCGTGGCTCCTTGGAGCGCGCCAAGAAAACAAAAAAGCAAATAACAGGGCCTGGTGATGGCCCTGTTAAGTGAACTCAAACTCCCCGTCTAAACAGCCACTGGCTTTTCATACACACAGCATTATTATACATTCACCATGAACACTCAAATTACACAATGGAACGTCAGGGGCCTTCTCAGAAACCTTGACGACATCCAAGAACTTTTACACGAACACTCACCAAAAGTGCTGTGTGTACAAAAAACACACCTTAATTCAAAACACACAAATTTTCTTCGCAAATACGTTATTTTTCGAAAGGACCGTGATGATGCCGTGACATCATCCGGAGGTGTTGCCATCATAGTGAATCAAGAAATTGCATGCACACACTTACAACTCCAAACATCCCTTGAGGCAGTGGCTGTTCGAGCGGTTCTTTTTGATAAACTGATCACAATCTGCACGATTTACATTCCTCCTAGTTATCAGCTACAAAAACGTGATTTACACTCTTTAATTGATGAACTTCCGGAACCTTATGTTCTCCTTGGAGACTTTAATGCGCATAGCAGGCTATGGGGTGACTCTCGGTATGACGCGCGAGGTCGACTGATCCAACAGGTCCTTGTCTCGTCGAGCGCGTGTCTTCTAAATCGAAAAGAACCAACCTATTATAATCTCGCCTATAACACCTACTCCTCCATAGACCTAAGCATAGTATCTCCATCCCTTGTGTCTCTACTCCAGTGGACAGTCGTCAGTAATGTGTACGGAAGTGACCACTTCCCCATATTTTTGAGCACAAATACAGTAACTGAGTGTCCACCACGTGTTCCCAAGTGGCTCATACACAGAGCCGACTGGGAACAGTTTTGTACCATCGCTCGTCTAGGTTGGAATGACATATGTACTTTGAACATTGATGTTGCTGTCAACTTCTTCACAGCGTTTTTGATTGATGCTGCAACAAAATGCGTCCCACAAACAAATGGACACCCTGGAAAACGGCGTGTGCCATGGTAAAACTCTGAATGCCGAAACGCGCGCAAACAGCAAAACAGAGCTTGGAGGCTGCTTCAGAACTCACCGACAGCCAAAAATCTTGATACCTTGATACCTTCAAGAAAAAAAAGTCTCAACATAGGAGAACACGTCGGCAGGCCTGAAGAGAAAGCTGGCAGAAGTGTTTGTCAGAGATCAATTCATACACACAAGAGGCCAAAGTCTGGAACATGGTCGGTAGGATAGCAGGAAAACAAGTACACACACTTCCACTCGTAAACACTCAACGTGACACCTTGGAAGATCAGGCAAATTTCCTCGGTGCACACTTCGAACAGGTATCCAGCTCGTCCCACTATACTGACACTTTCCGAAAATACAGAACAAGAATAGAAAAGCAGAAACTCGAACACAAATCCACTAGATACGAGGCATATAACCAAGCTTTCAGTCTAGCTGAGCTCCGAACATCTCTGAACTCCTGCAGTACTTTTGCCTCAGGTTCTGACCGTGTGATGTATGAAATGTTAAAAAACCTACCAAACGAAACCCGAAAAACCTTACCTTGTTTGTACAATGCTATTTGGTCTTCTGGCACTATTCATACCTCCTGGAAAGAGGCTATTGTTATTCCGATTTTGAAAGAGGGCAAGGACCCTTCTTTACCCTCGAGTTATAGGCCTATAGCACTTACAAGCTGCTTGTGCAAAGTCTTCGAAAAAATGATAAACTGCCGACTTGTACATTCTCTTGAAACAAATAATTTGCTCGACCCATTTCAGTGTGGGTTTCGAAAAAGTAGATCCACCACAGACCACCTTGTTCGTATCGAGGCACAGATCAGAGATGCCTTCGTCCATAAACAATATTTTCTCTCTGTGTTCCTCGATATCGAAAAGGCTTGTGATACAACATGGCGTTTCGGAATTCTAAGAGACCTGTCCCACCTTGGTGTGCGCGGAAGAATGTTTCATATAATCGAAAGTTACCTGTCAAACCGGATATTCTGTGTCCGTCTGGGCAGTATGCTCTCCCAAACATTTGTCCAGGAAACAGGCGTGCCACAAGGGGGTGTGCTTAGTTGCACACCTTTTATTATTAAAATGAATTCTTTGCACTTGTCCATTCCCCGCAATATGTTCTATTGTACATATGTCGACGACGTTCAGCTTGGCTTCAAGTCATGCAACTTGGCCATGTGTGAGCAGCAGGTTCAGTTGGGTTTACATAAGGTCTCCCAATGGGCAGATGAAAACGAATTTCGACTTAACCCACAAAAAAGCACGTGTGTCTTGTTCTCTCGAAAGAGAGGCATGTACTCGGAACCTGACATTCGACTGAACGGGCAACGTCTGTCCGTCAAAGCCGAGCATAAATTCTTAGGCTTAATCTTCGACAACAAGTTGACCTTTGTTTAAAAGCCATGAATGTTATAAAAGTGTTGTCACCTACTACGTGGGGTAGTGACAGGAAATGCCTCATGAACCTGTATAGAAGCCTTATCCGCACCCGCTTAGATTATGGGGCCATTGTTTATCAGTCTGCGACTCAAAGTGCTTTGAAGATGCTGGATCCCGTGCACCATTCGGTGCACTAACAGTTCTTCACATTTTAATTCAGTGCAAACAATTGGACACTCTAGGAAAACAACACTTTTCTTCACCCAACCGACAACATATACCTTTACACCCTGCAATGTTCGTCGGTAGGGAACCGCTTTTTAGTCACAAATCATTGTTAGCGTTTTTAAAAGAAATTCATAGCTTTCATGTCATATACCCGGGCATACCGTAGCACGACCTCTCCAGAGAGGTTTTCGCTGCGGTGGCTACACAATAAAGCACTTGCCTCACGGCCCTTGGACGCAAGGGTATGAACGAGTGAGGCACTTGTGGTAATGCCATACATGTCCACCATCGTTTTTATTATCAATAACTTTTGCCATCTATTCGCACCACACACACCTTTCACGGCATGGTCGTGATTTTATTAATTGTATGTTTTTACCCGCTTTACTGCGAGGAATTTTATGGCCCTTATACAGCCGCTAATCACAATCATTGTCCACATTCTTGTCTCATAAACTGGCGCTCTTTGGCCATCAATTGGCCCTTGCGCCAAAAAACAACGTATATTATCATCATCAGTCAGGACTTCCTGTACCACATCGAGTTTCTCGTGTTGACCACTTGTTCCCTCTACGCAACACTTGGATGAGATTTTTTGTCACGCCACCAGGCCGTCATTGACTGCGTTCGCGCGCAGGTGGACTTTTCCGTGTTCTCTGATGCGCCATCTACCGACAATAAGCACACTCAACTTGCCAACCTTCTTGTTGCTTCCGACATTGATGTTCCTCCTCTTAGTGCCATCGTTGTCCCCAAGAATTGCACTGAATTGTCCGGCTTTACCGCTGTGTTCTCTCCATCTGACGTTTTCAGTCGCCGCCATGGTACGTCTCTGTCATACGCCGTTCTGCCACCTTACCGAGATACTTCCGGAATTATCGTTTGCAATCCTAGCTCATGCTCTCTCACCTTAAGAGCTCACGAACCACTGGACTATGTTTTTCCTGTTGATGGCAACGTTATTGTGACGATTGAGTCCGACGACCCTGGTCAGCAACTCCAACTGAACGCTGTTACTCCTCTTTTTTACGAAGGATGACAACTGCTCGGATGTCTTCAATCGTTCCGTGGACAGCAAGCTTCCTCCAAATCAACAGCACTAGCTGATAATTATTCTGCATGAATTCCCAGATTAATTTGACCTTCCTAAAAAGGCACTGAGTCAAGCTAACACCGTTGCTCACACAATATACTCTAGAACGCACCCGCCTTTTCGACAGCGCCCCTACCACGTATCACACAAAGAACGCAGTGTAAGTGCAAAGCACGTGGATGATCTGCTTCAGCGCGGGGTCATTAAGCCATCTTCTAGCCTTGGTCTTCAACATGTTGTGCTAGTGACGAAAAAAGACGGTTCGAATAGATTTTGTGTCGGCTACTGGTGACTGAACAAAATTACACGGAAAGATGTGTACCCTCTTCCCCGCATCGACGACGCTATCGATTGCCTACAAGGTGCCGAATTATTTTCTTCGCTTGACTTATGTTCAGGTTACTGTCAGGTTCCAATGGCAGAGTGTGACCATCCCAAAACAGCGTTCGTTACGTCGGATGGCCTATACGAATTCATGGTTATGCCATTCGGTCTGTGCAATGCACCTGCAACGTTTGAATGAATGATGGACAGCATTTTACGCTGCCTTAACTGACAGATATGCTTATGTTACCTTGATTATGTTATCGTATTCTCTCCTGATTTCCATACCCACGTAGACACTCTGCGCACAATTCTTCAGTGCTTTACTAAGGCAAACCTCCAGCTTAACCTTAAGAAGTGCCGCTTCGTGGCTCGCCAACTTACTATACTTGGTCACGTTGTGTGAAAAGATGGAATTCGCCCCGACCCGGACAAACTTCGAGCCGTAGCCGACTTTCTGAAGCCGACTTCAATCAAAGAACTTAGGAGCTTCATCGACTTGTGCTCGTATTTTCGCCGTTTATTCCACAACTTTGCATCACTATTAGCCCTACTTACGCAACTACTGAATGGTCCAGCTAATCTTTCTAATTGAACCCCGGCATGTGACGAAGACTTTGTTACACTGCGCCACCTGCTTACGTCACCACCCATTCTACGCCATTACGACCAAAGTGCCCCCACTGAACTGCGCACAGACGCCAGTGGTATTGGTCAGGGAGCAGTGCACAACAAAAGCCTGGTATTCCAGAGTACGTCGTCGCCAATGCAAGCCGCACACTCAGCAAAACGGTAATGAACTACTCAGTAACTGAAAAAGAATGCCTCCCAATCGTTTGGGCGTTACGCGAGCTTCGTCTTTACTTGTGGGGACAGAGTTTCAACGTTATGACAGACCACCACACACTTTGTTGGTTGGCGTCGCAAACAGATCCTTCAGGTCGCCTTGGACGTTGGGCTCTTCGCCTACAAGAATTTTACATTCGTGTCGTCTGCCGCTCAGGACAAAAACACTCTGATACGGACGCCCTCTCACAATCATCAGTGAGATCCAGCGCAGACCTGCATTTGGACGCCAACTTTCCCATCACTCTCATTTCCGTCTCAAGCATGACGTCTGAACAGCCGAAAGACTCATGGATAAAATCTCTCCTTAACATTCTTTCCGGCTCCTCAACGTCTGCGTACCCACGCGCTCTTCGCCACCAAGCAGCACATTTCGAGATACGGGACGCACAGCTATATCGCAAAAACGTGCATGGTCGTAAATGACTCTTATTTATACCACGCCACATGCGATCTGATGTCTGTGCGTATTTTCACGCCGACCCACGACGTGGTCGCGCTGGTGTGTTAAAACATATCACCGGATACGCCAGCGTTACTATTGGCGTGGTATGTATACCTTTGTACAAAAATACATTTGGTCCTGTTCATTATGCTAACGACGAAAGACAGCGGCCCATTCACTCAGATTTTACAGCTTCTACTCTGTCCGGCGCGTCCTTTTCAGGGCGTTGGAATGGATCATTGTGGTTCTCTTCCGTACACTACCGCTGGAAATCTATGGATCATTGTCACCATCGACCATCTGACGAGGTATGCTGAAACAGCTCCAGTACCTAGGGCTGGTGCAACGGACATAGCCAATTTTGTCTTAAGCCGCTTCGTACTGCGCCACAACGTGAACTACTGAGTGATCGAGGGTGTGTCTTTTTATCCGAAGTTGTACAACTCCTTCCGGCTTGCCGCACTGTGCACCGCACCTTTACAGCCTACCACCAGCAGACCAACGGTCTAACTGAGCGCTTACACCGAACGCTAGGAGACATGCTCGGCATGTATGTCTATTCTGACCAATCAAACTGGGATGTCATTCTCCCGTTTGCGACTTATGCGTACAACACCGCGACGCAGTCAAGCACAGGCTTCTCGCCTTTCTTTCTTCTATAAGGGTGTGAGCCATGCTCCACCCTTGACACCGTTTGGCCGTATCGTCCTGACGTCTCAGAGTTAAACCCTCTTTCTGAAATTGTGCACCACGCTGAAGAGTGTCATCAGTTGGCCCGATCATTCACCTCGGACAAGCAAGCCCTCAAAAAAGACCGCCACAACCGCGACCAGGAAGTTGAGACTTTTGCCGAGGGCTCACTCGTGTCGCTCCGACTGCCCTTCCACTTCACAGGTCTGTCCTCTAAGTTTGTCTCCAAGTTTGACGGTCCTGATCGCGTCGTCGAACATCGATTCCATGTCACATACGTGATCGAGCCGGTCACGCCATCTACAGACAGGCGACGCCTTGGTCGTGAGACTGTCCACGTAAGTCGTCTCAAGTCCAATCAGGAACAACTCCTTCTCTCATCACTTTGACTTACCAGGATGGCTCGTCTTCGTCACCGAGGTATTGTAGAGAGGAAAAAGATTATTTACCACGGTAGGTCACGCCTTTAGCAAGAGGAGCCGAGCGCGAGCAGTGTGCCCCGAGTGCTGTGATTCCTGGGTCTATTGCTGCCGCCCGCTTTCCGCATCAATAGATCAATAGACCTGCTGTACAAATACTACATACACCAACAAACCCCGTTTCCATATATATATATATATATATATATATATATATATATATATATATATATATATATATATATATATATATATATATATATATATATATATATATATATATATATATATATATATGGGATATAGCACAACGGTAGGGTTTTCAACAAGGATAAATATATTTATTTCCCAACAGTTGCGGGAGGGGTCCTCTCTTCGTCAGGGTAGGAGTTAGTTATACTAACATGACCTTCCAAAACTCGTTGCTGCCGCGTCCCTCTCGCCTTGGAAGAGGTTTGCGAGAGTGACAGAGAACTAAAAAAAAGAAAGAAAGAAAAAAAAGAAAAAAAGAAAATATAGAGAAGAAAAAAGACGAAATTAATAAAAGGCAAAAAGAAAAAAAAGTAAGTATAAAAGAGGAAGAACCACTGGCAACACTGAGAACAAAACCAAATGTCCGTGTACGTCCACATCCGGTTTTAATCCCGTGCTGGTCAGTTCTCGGCGTGTGTCGGGCCACCTAAGATTGTCGCCGCGGTGGCGGGAGAGGTCCGTGACAGCGTGCGTAAGGAAAGGGTTTCCCCTTATTGGGTCGGTCGGCTCTCTTTTATCTTCGTCCGTTTCCCTTCAATGGTCATCAAGTGGTAGGCAAACAGAACCACTTTGTATGTGCACGTGAAAAAAAGAAAAAAAGGAAAAAAAGAAGAGAAAGAAAAAAAGAAAGGACAGTGTACACGTACGAGTCAGTTAGAAAAAACAAGCATGGTCTCCAGCTATCAATCTTTGTCCCCAATTCCCTCCTGGCTTACTTCTCCAAAACAAAATTATCCGGAAGACATTATTGACGATGCCATACTACAGGCTCGCAACGTGAACAGGAATGATATAATTAAGAAACCAAACAAAGTATCTAAAACGACTTCCCAAACGAACCTTGTACTAACTTACTCCTCGTCAGCGCCACGAATCAACAACATACTTTCCCGCCAATTGAACATAATCAGACAAGGCAAACGACTAACTTGTATTTTCGCGAAGCCACCTCACGTGGTGTACCGCAGAGATAAAAATCTGAAGGACATTCATGTCAGAGCAAAAAATAAACGCCCCCCAAATTCAATCAGGGTGCCATCCCTGCGGAAAAGCTCGATACCAGGTATGCCCACAGATGGTCACAATACCTGAATCCAAAGCGAACTTCTCGGATTTCAAACTCAGCATAACTGAAAGTCTTAATTATGATTCCAGTAACGCAATATACATGCTACATTGCAACATCTGCGGACAAGAATATATCGGCCAAACAGACACGCCATTTTGGCTGTGGTTTAATAATCACCGGTACCATGCCACTACACTGCCGAAGCTACCTTTATCTAGACATCTGCGCCTGCCAAACCACAGTTTGAAAATATCAGCGTAACTCTTTTGCAGTCGGGTTTCTCAAAAAGACGCGAGCGCGAACAGAGTGAGGCATATTTTATTTTAAAAATCACAACGTTAGAAGCCGGCATCAACGAGGACCACGGAAGACTCTCCTGCCTTCGAGAAGTAAGCCAGGAGGAAATTGGTGACAAAGCTCGATAGCTGGAGACCATGCTTTTTTTTTCTGACTGACTCGTACGTGTACACTGTCCTTTCTTTTTTTCTTTCTCTTCTTTTCTTTTCTTTTTTTCACAAGCACATAAAAAGTAGTTCTGTTCGCCTACCACTTGATGACCATTCAAGGGAAACGGACGAAGATGAAAGAGAGCCGACCAACCCATTAAGGGGAAACCCTTTCCTGACGCACGCTGTCACGGACCCCTCCCGCCACCACGGCGGCAATCTTGGGTGGCCCGACACACGCCCAGAACTGACCAGCATGGGATTAGAACCGGATGTGGACGTACACGGACATTTGGTTTCGTTCTCAGTGTTGACAGTTGTTCTTTTTCTGTTTTACTTTCTTTGTTTTTTTATTTTTCTTTTTTTCGTCTTTTTCTTTCTTTTTTCTTTCTTTCTTTTTTAGTTCCCTCTCACTCTCGCAAACATCTTCCAAGGCGAGAGGGACGCGGCGGCAACGAAGTTTGGAACTTCATCTTAGTATAACTCATCTCCTGAAGAAGGGAGGACCACTCCCATTGAATTATTACTCCGAATATATATATATATATATATATATATATATATATATATATATATATATATATATATATATATATATATATATATATATATATATATATATATATATATGACGCTACAAAATGGAGACACGTCGTGGTCCAGATGCCATGCGTTTTTTCTAATGCACGCGCACTTTCTCTTCGTCGGCTTCTCCTAGAATCACCTTGTGAATGCGTCACACTTCCCCCTCCCCTCGAGAAAGTCTCAGTTCAGAAGGTTCAAAATAACGCCGCAGTTTGCTAACATGCACAATGTCAGAGTTTCTACGTAAGGGTAGCACGGAGCGGTTGATCTCATAGTTCACTGTTGAGACCTTGCGTAGAATCTTGTAGGGTCCTTCCATGACAGCACTCAGTTTGCCGTTGTTGGGATGCCATGGTGTCTCGTAAAGGACAAAGTCACCGACTTGGAACCCAATCGGAAGAAATTTTCTATCATAAATGTTTTTGTTCTTATTATGGTAGGCGATAGAATTGGTAACTGCAGTTTTTCACGCTTCTTCGACGGTTTCTTCTCGTTGTTCCAGTACAGTAGGATAAGATGGAATTCCATACATCAGGAAGAAAGGTGCGTAGCCGGTCACTTCGTGGGGTGTTCTGTTGTATTCGTCAATTACCTCCGGAAGCAGCTTAGTCCAAGACTTCTGTGGTTCGTTATTGATCTTACATTTAGGTCTCGTTACGATAGTCTGGTTTGTCCGCTCGTTCATGCCGTTGCATTGTGGATGACGAGATGAGGTGAATAGTTGGTGTATACGATTATGTTTTAAAAACTGCTTCAATTTTCCTGCAGTAAATCCTGTTCAACGGTCTGAAAGGAGCTTCTGTGGTTTTCCAGAAGAAAAAATTGTTTTTAAGCATAAAATGTAGGCATCGCTGTTCTCACTTTTATGAGCAAACGCCCATACGTAACGAGTCCCATGATCAATAACCAAGCGTATATACCTTTTTTGACGAACCATATCCAGAAAATCCTCCTATGGTGTCTATTGCAAAGAGGTCGAAGGGCTCTTCAGCTGGAGACAGTATCAAGCGTCCCAAACTTTTTTGTTTTCGTCTTCTTGCATCTCTGGCTTGTATCACAATGCCGAATGTAAGTGGAAACATCGGTTACCATATGCGGCCAATAATAATGTGGAGACAGGAGTGATAGCGTCTTCTTCACTACGACATGCCCAAAATGTTGATGTGCATTCTTCAGAATTGTTGGGCGTAGTTCATGGGGCACGTATATTTTCCGTAGTCCTTTTCTTTTAACGATGATGATGTTACTTTCCAATGAGTGCGTTCCTTTTGGACGCTCATTGTTGCATCGCTGAAGGTCGTAGTGTGATAGAAGATTAAATATTGGGGCTCTGGAGAGCGCATCTGCTTCGACATTACTTGTGCCCTTTTGATGTTTGATGTTCACATCATACATTGACAGTTTAAAGACAACTTGAAGAGACGACCTTGAGGATTTTTAACATTCTTCAGCCACTGGAGTGCAGAGTGATCTGTTGCAACAGTGAATGACTTTCCATGAAGGTAGCAATGCCATTTATCAATGGCATCTACAATGGCAAGACATTCTCTTTCTGTAATAGCATAGTTCACCTCGTCCTTAAGTAGTTTGCGGGAATAGTAAGCAACAGGATGTTCTTTGCCTTTGTCATCAGGTTATTTCAGCACTGCACCGATGCCTTCGCCAGATGCATCACAGTACACAGTACATGGTCTCGAAGGGTTGTTTATGAGAAGAACCGGTTCTTCAGTTATCCGCTCCTTCAGTTCACGAAAGGCTTGCTCGCATGCTTCTGTCCACACCCACTTGCTGCCTTTGTGGAGTAGTTTTGTGAGTGGAAGAGCGATATCGCTGAAGCGGGGGATGTACTGACGGTAGGTGTTTACAGTGCCCATAAAACGCTGGAGATCTTTTTCTCGTTTCGGTGTAGAAAATTTGAGTATGGCAGCCACATTACTTTGCTTAGGTGTCACTGTTCCTTGTGAAATTTTGTGGCCCAGGTATTCAATGCTGCAGCGTGCAAATTGGCACTTTTTTCGTTTGAGTTTTACGTTCTAGATTTTGAGAGCTTTCAATAGCGCCTCAAGGTGTCGTATATGATCATTAAATGTCTCTGAGTATACGACCAAATCGTCAAAGTAATTAATAACATTGGTGAGCTGATGTTTTGCTATTATTGATTTCATGGCTCTTTCAAATGTAGCTGGAGCGTTCTTCAACCCAAAGGGCATTACCAACCACTCAAAATGACCATCAGGCGTGACAAATGCAGTTTTCTGAACATCGTCAGGATGCATTTGCACATGTCAGTATCCCGACGTTACGTCCAACGTAGTGAAAAACTCCGCCTTTCCTAAGTGGTCAAGAATATTATCTATACGTGGAATTGGTTGAAAGTCGGGAACCGTTATGGCATTGAGTTTCCGATAGTCAATACATAGACGAGTGCGTCCTTCATCTTTCTTTTCTGCTAAAATGACAGGTCGGCGTAGGGTGATAATGAAAGCCTCACAACACCTTGCTTGAGAAGAGCGTTAATTTGTTTGTTGATCTCCACTTTGTCTGCCTGTGAACATCGGTATGGTGCTCGAAGAATAAGGACAGCATTGGTAAGTGCGATCCTATGTTTCTCAGTATTGATGCACCCAATATCTGTCTGAGATTTCAAAAATATCTCGTCATACTTGCTGAAAAGAGAGTCGAGTGCCACAGCCTCATGCTCTGATAAGTTTTCTGAAGTCAGGGTTCGCATCAGCGGGGCTTGAATGGTTTTCTTTTCATTGTGATGCGGAAGGTTCATATTCTCACGTGCTTGTGTCACTGACTTGCTTTCCAGATTTACAGAAAGATTGAAGTATGAAGCGCTGTCTAGGCCAAGAGTTAATTGCGTTCTCATGCCTCGCAGCACATGTGCATAAACTTTCTTGATGACGTTCCCAATTTGTAACTGAATGTTTACGCGACCCAAAGTTCAGATGCTTGATGCAACTTGCTGGACTATGATGCTGGAGTCTCTCATCAACTGAAGCTTTAGCTGTTTGTACACATCCTCGCTGATACAAGTAATTGTTGCTCTTGTATCGAGAATTGCATTTACTGGCTTTCCGTTGATGAGAGCACTGAAGTGTATTAATGAAACTCTGGGTTGGCCTCCTCGTTTCCCCGTTCAGTAACAATAGCGGACACATTGCCGCGACACGGACATTCGTTGTGCCAGTGAAACTGGTGTGGGAAACCAGCAGCTGAGCAGTATCTACATTAGTTTTGCGGGGCACGCGGTTGAAGAGTTATTGTCGGTTGCTGGGATCTGCTGAAGAGACGTGGAGCTCGTGATGCGATACTAGCGTTACGAGTAAAGGAAACTCCTCTCACCCGTTTTAAAGATGTCTCGACCCGTTGAGCAGTGGTGAGCCACTCTAATGACGAGTTGAAAGACAGTCTGGCGAGCGCCAGTTCCACATCAGGAGGAACACCATCAGTCAGCCCAGAAATGATGTGACACTCTTTCAGGTCAGCCAAAGAACCCAGTCGCTTTTTCTCGTCGTAGTAGTCCTTGATGGTCTGCCCTTCTTTCAGTCGGTAGTGAATGAAGAGACGGAAGGCATCTCCGTCAGTCGAAGCAAAGCGGGCTTGCATGTCACGCTTGATATCGCCCCAAGTTGTCTCGCCGTTGCCAAAAATCTCTGTCAGGTACCACTTGAGCGCTTCCCCTTCAATGTATTCGTTGAAGTGAGTGACCCGATCACGGTGAGTCCATGATGCCTCGGCTGCCTTCATGTCGAAAAGAAGAAGCCACTTGTCGATGGGGACAACTTCTGGTGTTCCCTTGAACTTCTGTATGTTGAGCGGAGGCTTTGGCTTAGCCATGGCACGTTGATGAGGTCGATTCTGTCGACTTGTGTGACGCTACAAAATGGAGACACGTCGTGGTCCAGATGCCATGCGTTTATTCTAATGCACGCGCACTTCCTCTTCGTCGGCTTCTCCTAGAATCACCTTGTGAATGCGTCACACACACACACACACACACACACACACACACACACACATATATATATATATATATATATATATATATATATATATATATATATATACATATATATATATATATATATATGTATATATATATATAACTCATCCCCTGATGAAGGGAGGTCCCCTCCTGAAACTGTTGGGAAATAAATATATTTATCCTTGTTGACAACGCTCCCGTTGTGCCATATCCCATACCTATATATATATGTATATATATATATATATATATATATATATATATGTATTTAATAAGGAAAGAAAAGTATACTTAAGGGCTCGTTTTTTCGTGTTTTTACACAGATATAATGAGATCTAACAGACAATGATGCCAGGGAAAGTATAGGGGTAGATATTAGAGAAATTGTAAGGTAAATTAAATATGAACAAAAAAGTGGTTGAAAAGATAACTCGCCATAGGCAGGATCCGAACCTGCGACCTTCGAATGACGCGATCGATGCTCTACCCTTGCGCTTCCACGGCAGCTATTCCCCAAGCCGCTTTATTGGGTTTATATGTCAATTTAAACGTGGGAGTGTCAGTCAGCACCACCAGTAGCCATGGTGGCGAGTGTGGTACACTCTTTTGAGCCTGTTTGGCGTCACGTAGCACGTGAACTTATTCCGAGGAGGCAGCTAACAAATAGTTCCTCGTTAATGAATAAAGGAAAGAAGTGTATACTATATATATATATATGTATATATATATATATATATATATATATATATTTATATACACTGACGAAGGCTGGCCCACCAGCCAAAACGTATGTGATTAATAAAAGTGTTTCCTCGTACTTCGTCCTTTCTCGCTTCCGTTTTTACTACGGACCCTATCGGAAAAATTGTCATGGTGGATACTGGAAAACATGGTGGGCGTAGTGGAAATAATAGTGGGCATGGTGGAAATTATGATGGATATGGTGGGACGTAGTGGAAATTATGGTGGGTATGCCGGAACATACTGGGTGGCATGGTGTACAGAAGATGGGTATGGTGGAAACGATGGTGGAAAGCAGAGGCTAGATAGTGGGCAATAATGGAACACTCTGCCCATCATTGCGATAATGCTGGGAAGCCCTAAGCATATGGTGGGTGGTGCTCATTATGGTGGGCTACATGGTGTACCAAGCTGAGAAACTCTTCTCACCATTGCGATAATGCTGGGAAGCACTAAGCAGATGATGGGTGCTGCTTGTTATGGTGGGCAACATGGTGTACCAAGCTGAGAAGCTCTGCCCACCATAGCGATAATGCTGGGAAGCACTAAGCAGATGATACGGCTTATAATGACTGGCATATAGCATACCCAGCTGGAATATGTAGCATATGGGGGTCGTTCAAGCTAAAAATTTGCCCTTATATACATAGTTTGATGTGACAGTAATGAGGATATATTTAATTTACATTAAGTGCCAAGGCCCACAGAGTATATACACATATCACACATAAACATATATGTCATTTATTGTACTTATCGTACATATTACTCAAGATTTTCCAAGCAAATATTCGGTGACAATTCCTATGGAATATTAGATAGTATGGTTGATACTTAAGTCATGACAGCTGTTTCAACCCAATTTATACCCTGCGGTTTTTATCCATGCACATGCACTCAATGAGAAGTAAAATGCTCAAATGAATGATGTTGCTTTCGGTAAACATAATACTGCCATAATTTCAACATGTATGTTTAACTTGACGTCTCGACAATCATTCACAACCTATCTCGTTACTCATGTGAAACCTATTCTACTTGGTAATGTTGTGTTTGCATTACAATTGCAGTCTTCTGTTGTACTCATTTTCAAAATTTTGTGAACATTTTAAAAAATGCTTCTTGAAGCTGCCACTTGTCGCTGGATGTGCAAACAAGTTAACAATAAGTAACAAATTAAACACATTGTGTCAAGCCTATATTTAAATCTAGAATAACAAAGTTGAGATACATTTGACAGAATGTTCTTGCTTTTTTGTGTCTGCTGTGGTAAGTATGCTTTCAAGTAGGTGCAGAGAAAGCCAACAACAAATTCGTTGTCTGACTTGGCAAATTGATTATTACACCAAGAAGCAGTTTGTCACAAAGTGAAGCTTTCCAGGCAGTTTTATTCAGCACTCTCCACACAGCTACATAATGGTGTATTCAAGAAATCGAGCATTCATTTCAAAATTTCCTCAGTGGTCTATTGGCTAAGGGACTTGGCTGCTGACGCGCAGGTCACGGGACCAAATCCTGGCTGCGGCAGCTGCATTTTTGATGGAGGCGAAATTCTCTAGGCCCATGTGCTCAGATTTCGGTGCACATTAAAAAACCCCAGGTGGTCAAAATTTCCGGAGCCCTCAACAACTACGTCTCTCAGAATCATATGGTGGTTTCGGAATGACCCACATGTCAATCATTTCAAATTCCCATACCAAATGTGAAACAACTGCGCGAACTCTCGCAGCAAACAAATCTCGGTTTTAGGAGAAAACTTTGTGAATTCAGAACAGTTAAAAAAGACACTTTTTAGGTGACAAGTACTTTATTTGAAGCAGGAAATTTGGATAATGGAGAAGTTGAATAGCTTTAATATTTCTGTATTTCACTCAAACTCTGTCACAGCTCACAAACTCTTGCAGTTCTAGGCACGATTTAAGAGGAAGATGTGTTCCCTTTTGTAATGTTCACCTGTTAAGCGAAGTCTTGTCAATTTTAGCCCCCATAGTCCAACTTTAGGACCAACTTCATTAGCATTTTTTGTGGCATCATGGCAGTTTGAATATTTTTTTATGTACCTTCAATGTTCCTAATGAATTTATAACAATGTCATAAGCAGCAGTAGGCAGTGAGATAATGTTTCTCGTGGTGAACAAAATACGATATCACACGTTACAATGTTACACAAAATGTTGCATTTTAGACACACCTTGAAAGCACAAGTGAAAATATAATTATATAATTCTATAACAATGAAATTGCTGTATATACAACATACAATGAAAGATGTATAACAAATAAAATTACAGTATATACAACATTTATTAAAATATGTGCTAGCATTATGCAAGAAAAAGTTACCTCAACATCACAAAAAAGGAGGCACAAGCGTTGATTATTAAGCATTCTTTTAACTGCGATATTCAAGATAGCAAGATTGCCGTTCAAATGAAAAAAAATTAAACATACGTAAGCACTATCCTCAGAAAAAATTATTGCATGTCTTTTAAACTTCCAGCAAGAATAGAAAGCCATTAAACAGCTATTGAATGAAGATTCCCACTCCTTCCTGCTTTTAATATGGAAGCCTGATGCCCAGGCCAAAATTCTGGATCCATCCATGGAAAAAATCCTTCGACGAACCATAAAAGGGTAACCAACCCCTTCTCTTTCTCATGTAAGGTTACATGAGACACACGCAATTTATTGGTACGCATTACACCTTGTGACATGGGTCATACAGTGGGATACATTTTTTTTGTGGTAGCACTTGCAGAAACGTGAACAATATTTAAATCAATTTAGGCTTGCCTTTGTACAATACACAGAGCACAACAAGAGAAGCACTTGCATTCTCGAATAGTGGTAACATTACTCTTACAGCGCCCGAGCTTAACCATATTGTACCAACCATGTAAATACAGCTTTTCTGGTGCTGCAGTGTTTCTAACACAGCAGCAATGTGACGTGTCAGGGCGCTGCGCCACATCTTACTGCATCTGCGGCTAGCGCATCAGTGTGAGCACATTCGCGCCATCTGCGCCTAAGGCTGGAGTAACCTGTGCTACTCTGCCCTCTGCCAAACAGGCCCAGCAGACTTCGAAGTCCGCCGGACCACGGAACACTGCAATCATGGCTAGGTCCGAAACCTCTGTGAAAGTGCCTGTGATGGCACTTTCACAGAGATGTATTGAATACAAGCCACACTCGTCCGGCGCCTCAGACGCCGAAGGACAGGCACAGCTCTTTGAAGCACACCAAAAAAGAAAAACCCAGCATTACAGGGCATCCAAAAGGCCCCGTCACCTAAGGCAACACTTGTACACAGAGCACCACACAACTTTAAAATGATACAAATACTACAATGGAACATCAGAGGACTGCTGAGAAATCTTGACGATATCCAAGAACTTTTACACAAACATACACTAGCAGTAGTGCTGTGTTCAACAAACACACTTAAAAATCGAAACACACCAACTTCGTAGACAGGTACATCACTTTTTCAAAGAACTGAGATGATGTGATTGCATCATTCAGTGGTGTTCAAATAAAAAAACAGCCTTCACACATTTATCACTTCAGACGTTTCTTGAGGCAGTAGCCATCCAAGCGGTTATCTTCAACAAACTAGTGATGATTTGCTTTCTTTGCTGATTTGCTGTACTACATTGTTTTGCACATGCCTGACTACGCAGCCAAGCTTTGGAATTTAGAGACTATTTAAATTCCTCGATCACAGACCGGATTGACCTTAGCACTAATAACAACACTAAAAATACCCGCCACGTTGGTCTAGTGGTTACGGTGCTTGACTACTGATTCGCAGGTCGTGGGGTCACATTGCGGCCACAGCATCTGCATTCAATGTAGGCAAATGGGCTTGAGGCTCCTGTAGTTTGATTTAGGTGCACCATAAAGAACACAGGATGGTCAAAATTTCCAGATCCTTTCACTATGCAGTGTCTCTAAAAATGAAATTGTGGTTTTGGAACCTTAATTTGGAACAACTATTATTGTTGAAACTGTCAAAGAAAAGAAAAATTTGTGGGACATAACGTTCACTCCTCAAAAGGCTAAACATCTGTGCAAAACATGTGAAGTCTTTCAGTCTCTTTCAATTTTGTTAGGCAGGTCGCAAATAAAGGTCTTCTCTTCGTGCGAAAAATTTATGTACAGACAACAGTCACTCACTTCTCCTGGTAACAACAGCTCCAAATCTCTGTCTGGTGACAGGAAGCATTCCTTCACATGAGGAGGCACTGCAGCTGTATCAGCAATTATTAGTGGCCGGCAGAGGAGAACACACATGTCTACTTCTTTTACAAACAGTATGCGTTCAATACGCTTATAAAAACCACTTTCTGTCTTGACAAATGTGGTGTCCGACTTTGATGCTCTCTTATAAGTGGTACTGTGGAAAACTTGTCTCCTCATGAAGAAACGCTCATACTCTATGACCTGTGTTATGCAGATACCATAAGAGTGTATAAGTGTCTCTCTCTCATGAGAATTAAGAGCTTGCTCTTTTCCTTTTCCCAGCAATGTCACATTACACACATTTAGTGCACTCTTCAGTGGTTGATAACCAATAAGAGTTTCGCAATGTTCTTTCTCGGAGGAAGAGAGGACAGTGCTTTTCATAAGTTGATGCAGCTTTTGAATCATTATGACACGCTCGGTAATCTGCTGTGGCAGTTCATGGGCAGCAGACACTAGGCGCACTATGTCTCCATTTCCTCCCTCAAAGACAAAGGCCGAATGTGCCTAAAGTGGACCAAGTGATCGAACGCAGTTTCCTAAGTGCTGTAAAGCGTGCACGTTGAATGTCATGAATGCAGTACCGTACAGTGCCTCACAGCGGGAAACAAAATTACCCAGGAGTGTCTCTGAAAAAGAAAGAAACATTTTGAAATGAGGCAAACATGAGGAAAAGCACAAGCATACTCCATTGTTCTTCTGTGATAAACGTTTCATAGGCCTTAGTCCACATGTTTGCAATCAATCTGAGTTATAAAGCTTCACACCAGCAAGCTGCACTGTAAACTACAGAGAATGGCACTGACCAAAAATTTATCAGATCCACCTTTCATTGAAATCAGTTTCACGCGAAGCAGCTAGCAAGCAAATAAATGTCTATGCTGCATTTTTTTTTGCTTTCAGCCAAGTGTTACTAGGTGGATGGACGTTAAGGGCACTAGCTGGGTGCACATCATGCATTTATTAGGAATGTCAACTACCTACATTGCTGTCTACTGGTGAATACACTGAGTAACTTAGGGTCCGTCATAACGTCAGCACTCACGTGACAGCCGAGGAATTGGTATCATCAAAACAAAGTGTGCTTTATGGTGTCACAATCTGAATATCACACGTAACTTTCGTTGGATTCGTTGGCATGCTCCCCCGGAATAGAGCAATTTTTGAATATAGCTAGCTGAATCATAGCAATACAAATGTAATGCTTATTAGATTGCTATAAAAGAGAAACAAACACGGAAACCACAAGTGACGTTAACCGGACATGATGTCTGTCTCATAGGTTTACATATGTGATGTTTATTGCTTTGTTAGAAAACTATATAACCAGCACTGCACTCACAATTGAAGTTGCACCGAACTTGTGCCTGCATAGTGTTTTTTCCTAAAGTAGTATCAACAACTGGTGTAGCTCCGTGGTAGCATACTGGAGTGCCTTGCAGAATGCTTTGGTTCGATTTCTGTTGAGATCCTGATTTTTTTTAATCTTTACATTCAACGGTTCAACGTAGCCGATACCAGTTTATTCTGACACTCTCACATTTAAGTTACTACTATCTTTTTTTACCAATCCTTGGTAAATACAAAACTGTCAACACCTGTGGGCTATACCTGCATACCGCGGCCCACGGTATACAGGTAGGAATAAAGGGAAATGAAGAGGCAGACAGCCTTGCCAAAAAAGCATTGAACGAAAAACGAGATTGAGCAATTCCTATGTCTGGAATGGACATTCGACATTTTATAATGCAAGGATCTAATCATTGTTCTATAAACGAGTGATTTGTGAGCCTTAAATCAAAGGAATCAGTAATTTATGAAGTTGAACCGCACAGAAAGCTTTCAATAGGGACAGATCTCCCACGACATTTAGAGACATTAATCCACAGAATTTGACTGGAAGTAGGATACACAGCATCCTGCACAAAATACATCAATCTAACTCACCAGAATGTCATTGTGTTCATGCAGAAGAAACTTTTTGCCATATTCTTTTGAAGTGCATAAAGTATGCGAATGAAAGAAAAAAAGTAAAGAAAAAACTAGCAAGTTTGGAAAGCCGTCCCCTCACATTAAAGAAAAAAGGCGAACGTATTCCTGACAGACTTCTTAGTAGAGACCGGGCTGGATAAGCACCTGTGATACGCAGCCAGAGGTTGACATACATAAAATGACATGCTAGTGCATATACTGAGAGTAGAAACAAGAAGGTGGGCATTTGAACATTTTATGAGAGTGTGAACTACTGCAAGCAAACTATACATTGGCATGATTTTTCAACTGGTTTCAGTGTGGTATTATGCTTTTTTTTGCTGACTTCATTTTTTAGTACCATTCAGCATTACTATTTTTTTTTCGCTGGAAAGCTTATTGATAAGGACTAGCCGAGGCAGCGTGGACTTCAACCTCTAAACAGCAAAATAAAACAGGGTATGAGCTACACGCGACTAGAGGAAAGAGTTTGATGATATATGCGGCAACATATTAATGATATTCATGCAATGACCAGACAGTTCTCAGACTCTCTTACCCACCCATACCAACTTTGGTCTACAACAAGTTAAAGAGGCGATCACAACAGAACCCAGACATAGGTGGCTAGATAGATAAGTAGATAGGCTCAAAAAGCCTGTAGTTCGCAAATTTAAACCACTACATTTTTGCCTACTCGAGGCTTTTTATAACTCAACTTTGTCAAAGTTCAAGAGTACACTATAAGATATCAAGAGAGCTATCTTGCACAAAATTTGTGATGGAACAGAATAAAATGCTATGAGAGGACGCGAGGGAGCAAACATCACACCACAGGGGTTTGTTCGAGGCTACAATGATCTGACGCCACAACATTGAAAGAAGTAGTGCTATCAATTATTTTGGCAAAGAAGTGGCACAGAATGAAAGAAGACACAGAATGATCTATGAATGATTTAGATTAGATTTAAATATGAGCACTTGGGCCACAGAATCAAATTAGCTAGCTTTTAGTCTAGCTTACTCCAGTGCTGTGCTAGTGATTCATGCGGCGGTGCTCCCAGCGAATGTGTCATGAGATTGTGAAAGCACATAGCAATTTATCAACCAGTAACAAAAATAAATTTTTCAAGTCAGCGTACTATTCAGCTTCCAACCTTGAAAAACGATGCCCTCCAGTATTGATGTTCACTCAAGACAATTCTAATATATTCATGCATTCAGTACATGTCTGCATTCTCTTAGCAGATGACCAAGATGTCATTGTGTTCTTTCAGGGTGCTCAGTTCGCCCTTCGCATGTTGGCAATTTGCCCCCCCCCCCTCTTGTGACCTTCCATTGCATTCTATCACAGACTGCATACAGGATAACACCCCAGCTATAATCAAGTAAATGCGATATTTAAAAATGTTAGAGTCAAATCAAAATTACCTGCTTTATCGATGTCACAAGGGTCTAATTTCTCACGAAGAAGGATGTGGATTGCTTCTGAGAACTGTGACAAGTGCCTCCAATATTCAGGCTGCAGGATACCGTGAAGGCAAGGGAGTGCATAGAATAATATCCATTGCCTCCACTCAGATGCCTTCCAGTGGCCACGATCTTTCAGTGGTCGTGGCAGCCTGGTCACGCAGTGTGGGGGCTTTATGGCAAGCAGACGTGACTCTAGCTTGGCCAAAATTGAAGGTGCACCTGTAAACAAAAATATAGTTGTGTAAATAACCAACCAAAAAAAACAATGACTGAACACCATGTCGTAGCAGGGAACTAATTTACTATTTACCTGTCTGCAGCTGCATTTGCCAAATGTGACTAGACATTGTGCTTACGTTGAAGTAGACAGCGCATACCAGCTTGACATCAAGGTTAATTGTGAACATGATTTCATGTAATAATATTGTAGTAGATTGTAGCAGATGGGTTGATGTGAACTTTCTCTTTGAATTAAGTTTTAACTACATCACCACATTGTGTGTTACAATAAAAAAACAAGTCACGATTCTGGGTGCTTCCACCCCATTTGGACCACCTAGCGGCACCTTATCCAAGGTTCAACTGTAAAGGAAAGCATGCTGAGAGACTGCTGCAGAGCTCTCAAAATGTCGCCCCTCTGCCACAAGCCCGTAAAAAAGTCATGTCCCAAGATGGTAACACTGTGCTGAAATACATGTGATTGTACTGGCAAGACAGCAATGTACCACTTCATGGTTTCATGTAAAAAAAAAGTATACAGGGCAGAAAGAACAATGTGGACTGGGAATTGGCAATAAAATTACTGACAATATCTTGGTTTGTTGGAAACCACTCATGGCTTCTTTTTCTCCATGGATTCATTCATTTCATTTTATTTTATTTCAAGTTCTCTTATTACATGAAAATACACAACACTGGTTAGACCCATAGCCACTGACTAGTAGGGGGTCTAAATAAATATGCATTTGTCTAATCCATGAAGTAGGGGGTCTAAATAAATATGCAGTTGTCTAATCCATGCATGATTCATGGATTAGACAACTTTGTTGTGTGTGTGTGTTGCGCTGCGGTTTTCTCAAAGAGTGCAGAGTACTTTCAAAGGCAAGAACTTTAATAAATTAGGTACATATAAAAAATTTACCCATGCTTAATTTGTGCACTACCCTTAGTGTTATGGATACTCAAATTAAGGGGCAGGAATATTCTTATTGATATACTATTGAACAGTATACAGGGCTGGGTATGCATAGGCCAGAGAGGGTGCTGTACTAACGATCCACTTACACAGTATGTTTATTCGTTGCAATCTAGAGCAGGAAGCAACTTCATCACATCATGTGTGAATAGTAGCAAGCCTCCCTTTAGTGATATCCCCATCCTTTAGCACAACCATGAAAGGCTCTGATTAGCAGCTAAAGGGATAAGAATTGCACATGTTACCTCTAAAACTACTAGATAAGAAGATCCAATACACAATTATCATCAGTCACTTTAATTATCACTTCATTATGGGTTATGTGTATTTGATATCTTGACCTTACTCCCATATATATATGCACCGATTCTTCAGTACATATGTTTTAGTGAGTACAATACCGCATTTTTCTTTTTGTTTATTCAATGCTAGTGTCTTTATTTTAATTTCAAGAGCTTGCTTAGTGTAGAATATACCAATTTTTTAATGATATAATAATAATAATAATAATAATAATAATAATAATAATAATAATAATAATAATAATAATAATAATAATAATAATAATAATAATATGCAGAGTTCCTTGGATCCTCTTCATGGTTCATTTGGGCACCGAGACAAAGGTGTTTCTGAATAGCTATGGGTAAGATGCAGCGGTGCCCAACAAATTGGAACTTCAGAGTTACATGCCTTTGTAGCAGTGTTCTGTTTTGTCCACAAGTAATCACTGCATACTGCACATTTTTCATGACTACTATAAAAAAGTCTGAAATTTTGGCAGTGATGTTGCACTGCAAGCATTGTAGTCAGATTTCCAAACCGCCCCTGAATGAATGAGCAAAGAGAAACAAAGTGCATATTACTTCAAAGTGCTAGATACAAATATTGCTTCATTGTGCTACATTACCAACATAGAAGCGCTCATGGGAGTTTGAAGAAGACAGGATGGTCTCTGTCAGCTGTTTGGCAACACCTTGAAGAACACAATGCATGTACTCCACACTCTGACCATTCACGAGGTCCAAGCCTAGAAAAAAGAAATGGTGCGACTTAATCCAATTAACAACAGAATCAACAACAACAAAAAAACATGGACAGTATATTAAAAATAAAAAAATATTAAAAGCCGAGTAGTCGTTGAGTTGGTGGAATATCTAATGATAACCATAAGCCGAGAAAGCAAAAAAACTTCAGCTTTTGGTGTCTTGTGCACTATAAAAAAATTGTCCCTGCTGGGCAGACAGTTCCAATCCAGTATAATATTGAAGAATTTAAAAAACCACGAACTGGAGAAATAACATTCAGCTACTTGACAGTTGAGTTGAGAGTGTATGCTTGTTAAAATCGCCTTTAGAAGATGCCATGTCGCACTTTGGAAAGTGCACGTTGTCGAGAGTCCCCTGGTCAACAAAATGCTATTGCTTGCCATAAAAATCTATGTTCTCAAAACAACCATGGTTCCCAAGTTCCTCTGCAACAAGAGCCAATAAGAATAGCATGTATTTGCCGCAGGCCTGCAGCCAGGCATTTTTTCAGGAGGAGGGGGGGGGCACTTGCTTAAACATTGAAAAACACCCACTTTAACTAGTCATTTTGATGAAATCTACACAACCATCAGAACTTCTGGGAAGGCACTGCCCCCAGACAGTTTCTGGCTTTATCACAACTCTGTCGCTTCAAAAATTTTAAATTTTATCATTAACGAGCTCTTTTTTTTAAATGCAATTTTTCGCAACTCTTTCAGTTTGGCCATCTTGTCTTTAGTACTGTAGTACTTTTCATGCTTGCATTTGACTCAAATATTTTGTTTCCTCATCATATGAGGAATGCCAATTTTACTCTTAAAATTTGATACACCATGGTATGAAGGCCAAGCAACCAATTAACAAGGTAGACACATTCTAAGACTACTCATTAACTTTCATATATATTAGCAAACTTCATGTTGACTTTAAGCAAGTTTTCACCATTGTGCTACTTATACAAAGAAATCTGAGTGCCTAATGGCCTATAAATATGAAAGTTTAGTGATAAAAGCAGATTACATGCAAGAAGGCTGACATGTTAAAGCCATGATACAGAATCGAAAACATACTACTCAGTATAATAAATGATCAATCAAATATGCAGAAAACATTATGTAAACTCCTGGAGTTTCTTTTCTCTTGGTTTGTATATTCAAAAATATGCAATCGACAGACTCTAAGAGCATATCCATCAGTTCTATTTATTCTAAATTCACCATACTCTGTGCTCCATGATGTAGGGACCAAAGCAAGTGTTAGCAAATGTGAACAAAATGGTAATAATTGTCGTAGTGGAACACCACCATCCCAGGCTGCAACAGTGAGAGGGGACACGATTTCTCCACTGTAAATATATGGCTTTTAGTGCTCGCATAAAGGAGTAGTGACACAATTTTGAAGTGCAGTAACACAGACGCTTTTGGCTTCCTTGGCATGTATTGTGAATGCTCGCCATGCACTGCAGCCGGAAAACACGTAGAGTTATTTAAGTTTGATTTTTAAAGCTTTCGTCTCCCAGCATTTGCAAGGTAGCTTCACTACATGAACAGTCCTATGACGTTTCAAGCCAGCTAACTTCGTTTGCGAAATCTGGTTCCTGCATGCAGTCTAAATCAAAGGAATCACTGTCACAGGCATTGCACGACAGTGCACTAATCATGAACGACGTTTGACTGACATCAAAGGACAGCAGGTGCATATTTCGTGAGTTGAAATCTGCCCGTGACGTCACGGGCACACTTGACACATCACTATGAAACTGTCTTCTCCAAACCAAAACTGCTGGTGTAAAGGAAGCAGTATTAAAAATATATGCTCTTAATGGTTCTTAATGAAGAGAAAGGAAGAGAAAAGTGAGCCCCGTTATTGTCTGCTTCAGTGAGCAACACTGCCACAGGGCTCACAAGGGATGGGGGTGAGGAGGGATAAAAAGGGTAGAAGTAAAGGTATAGAAAAGAGGAAGAAGAAGCAACAACAAACTGAGGGGATAGAAGAGACAGGAAAGATGGAAGCACGGTCACTGGAGTCCGAGGACGGGGTACACTTGCGAGAGATGTTGTCGACGTCTGTAGATGGCGTAGAGCAGGTCCAGTAAGTCAGAGCTTCACTGTCGTCGAAGGCCGTCGGCGGCAGGAGGTGACGTAGGGCGAGCCCAGTCGGCCAGAGCTACGGTGACGCCGAAGGTCGCAAAATGCAATGCATTCCCTAGGCACCGTAACACTCTTTTCTGGGTTCTCGACACTTGAGCTTTCATCTAGAGAAAAAAGCTGAATTTTTTTTTAAATTCATGTCAGTACTCTTTAAAAGGAGCTATCCTGGTCATTTTTGGGTGCAAACAGAGATATATTTATTTCCAACATATTTTTTTTTCAACAAGTTTTTGTTTTGTTTTTCAAAATGTGACAGTTCGGTAGCTAAGCCTAGAAACAATTCACACTGAGCCTTTCATTACCTTTCAAATTGAGCAATGCAGATGGTCCCTTCACACCGTTGATTATGTCTTTGTAATGAAGCGCGAGCTTCATATCTCTCTTGAGAATCTCAGTTGTCCTCATTTCAGGAGGCTCGTTTGTCACGTATCTCATGCTCCCTATAAAATAATAAACATGAAGACGAACATTACATAAGTCGACAAGCTTCCCAAAACAAAACAAAAGGAATTGATCAAGGGCTCAATGTCTTTGTTGTGAAATAAATAGGTAGTGAGACCACTGAAAGTTTAGGTTCCTTATTTGTCGTTAACTGTTATGTGGTGATTATGATATGAATGTGAAATTCATTTGTATGAATGACAACTAGCTGCTGGTAGGTACTGAACCTACAACCTACGGATACTGCACCGTATGCTGTACCAAATGTGATACAGTGGTGGTCATCTTCCTGTTCACTCTATTGGGTATTTTCTTTCATGTAACTATGCAAGTAATAGCCAGCCCTGCATGTAGCCATGACATGTGCTCTTCTTTGTCCGCTGGTGCCATGTAATGCATGATTTTATTACAAACTGGCAGCTGACCGACAATACATTGCGTACTGCCAGAAGGCATGTAGTCTACTCACCCAAGACGTTGGCTCTGAATGAACAAAAGTGGAATTTATCACGGGCCAATTCTCTTTCATCAGCTTTATTGTCTGTTAAGAAACCCTAGTTGAATTCCACTTCCTTCTTTCATTCACAGCTAGGGTTATAGTTCGGGCAGACTTGATACCTCCAGGCAGTATGACAGGCTAACTGCGAATTTGGAAAAAGATCAGATGACACGTGATGGCCGCTGACAAGAAAAAGTCACCTGCTGTCAAGGCTACGAGCAGTGCTGGTTACCCTCCCACGATTACATCCAAGGAAATGCCCAATAGAGTGGATGGGATGACAACCACCACTGTAAGTGACACAGTGATGTGACAGCATCAGGCGCAGTAGCTGAAGGTTGTAGGTTTGGTCCCTATTAGCTGCAAGTTGCGTTTTCGACCTGTTCGCATTTATATGGTAGTTACTATAACTGAGTTCCCCAAAACAGGATAATCCCATATACCTTTTTTTGCTTCATTATCTGTTGGTTTCATCCCCCAACAAAGAGTTTATTTTTTCCCTCAGTAAAATTAATACCTGGCATTCAAGGTTCCAAAACCACTACATTATGAAGGACGTCCTAGTGGAAAGCTTCAGAAATTTTCGACTATCTGGTGTTCTGTATAGTGTACTAACATCGCACAGTACACAGGCTTCTACCATTTTTTCACCTCCACCAAACTTTTCTTGCTCAGTTAGTTCTACATAAGACGAAGTAATCGATACAGTGCTCACCTTCGACATGTTCACCCCTAATAAGGCACCATGGGCATCCAAAGTATCCGTTGAAGGGCACCATGTTTTGAACAGCTGCCCTCGCAGGCGCGTCCACAGAGCAGCACAACACAAAAGGACGTGACAAGTGAACTTTGTTGTTATGAACCCACTGGACTGGCTTGGCACTGTTCACTCCACGGACAAACTTGTCGAGAAAAAGTTGCATATTTGGATGAGTCTTCCCAAACCACAGTCCTGCAAGGACTGGATGATTCAGCCGCAGGTGTGGTGGAAGCTCATTAACAATGAATTGTAGGGGCCACACAGATGTCTTGGAGGATTTAAACACTGGGCTACCATCAGTGTTAATGGTCAAGGTCAAATCATCATTCCCCACGTGTCTTGCTTTTTGTAGGTTATGATAACACTGAGCATTTGTGATGTCAGTTATTGTTGTCTGAGGTTGTCGCGCTCTTGCCAAATTTGGTTCCAACTCTGATTTTGTTTTTTCGAGCAGAGAGCTGAGCTGCATGTGCAGATCGAGGATTATGAAAAAAGAGCCTCGCTCTTTTAATGACTGAAGGCTTTCAGTGCGCTGGCAAAGAGCGCACTTTGCCACCTTGCCTTCTGTTGTCATTTCATTGCTGCATTTTTCGCAGACGTAGAAGTATTGCAAAACTTCTTCTGTCTCTCTCATCCACAGTTTCCGGAACATGTAATCACTCCGCGGTAAAACAGTGGCACCAAAGAGAAAGTTAATGAGCTTAGTTAGGTCGCCGAGTGCTGTCCAAGTCAGTCCGTGGGAAATGGCATATGCCATGACCGCTGCAATTGCACCGGCTTTGGTTACTTGGGAGCCAGGCAAGGTTTCCTGGCTGAAGCCGGAAATTTGAGGCAAAAAATCTTGCTCATCCTCCGGTCTGTCCTCCCCGTCGTCATCCACGAAACTGCAGTACACGTGCCCTTCGTCATTAGTAGAGTACGCACTGCTGTCACTGCCACAATCGTCATCACTGTGTACGCTGGAATCGGGCACATCTCCGCCACCATCATGGTCACTGTGCACAATACTAGGCGCCGTTGCGTCTACCGAGTCGTCGTCTTCTTCGCAGCGACTTGTGCTAGCACCATTTGAAGTTGCTATGGCGTGGTCCTTCCCTCGCTTGTAAAAGCTTGACTCCGGCACCTCAAAGAACTGGTCGCGATGCAGGTACACCTTGCGCCGCTTTATGGGGCGAGTTTGCGACATAGCTTTCCGCGGCTGCACTCAACATAGATAGGTGGTACGGCTTCAAGAGTCTCCGCGTTTGTTGAGAACTAAACCTATTATTCTAACTTCCAAGCACACGAAACGCATGTAGCTCTTTATACCAGTTGCAAAACTGCGTTCAAAATCCGGACACGCAGTCGGTTCAATTTTTTTAGTAGCGGTTCACCTCCGCCTTACCTAAAACTCTGAAAACCATTTTACATTATACAAATTATGCGTTTAATAGTAACTTTTTTTGTTAACAGGTGACGCAATAATCTATTGATTTCTAGTGTTGGGGTTTAATCTCGTGTTTGAGATTTAATATATGGGGGAGTTTCACAACTAATATGTGAATTATGGTGCTACGACAGCATGGAGAAATATAAATGAACAGACCACCCGGATAGATTGTTGAATAAACACCATTGAGGAAAATTTGTGGTGAACACAAACTTGGTTCAGAGCGTATACCGTAACGAAAAGTTTTTTCGCCCATGGTGTTTAGAGAAGCGAAAGTAATCGTATTATTGATTCATAACAAAATAACGCAAATCAGTGATTCTTGAAGTTAGAGCATTAATTTTTTTTCAATAATGAAGTAGCAGTACCTGCCTGAGATACACGCTGGTCTAGTGACGTTAATTGTTCCGGATTTTCAAGCTTTCCCGTAAACATGAAAAAAAAAACAAAAAAAAAACAATATTTTGTTTTCACTACGGAGTGAAATAAATAAAGAACGTACCGGTTACTTTTCATTCAGGTCAGATTATTGTTTTCTTTGTTTTGCTTTCGTTTCATTCCAACACTGCTTGGGATACTCTATGAACATAAGTGGTTACATAATCATCTAAAAAAAAGAAGGGGGGGGGGGTACTCAAAGCCTGTCCTAGAAGGGCTCGCTGCGATGAACCGGCATTGTGTATGTCACCGGCATTATGTATGGATGTAGCCGTCAACGCAACTTTCCTGTGTTTTGAATGGATATTATCAAATGAAACGTAAATGTTTCACAGTTAATATATCACAGTGATTTTTCTGCTTCAATCTGCAGCGCGGCCGGGTGGAACCAGAAGGAGAGACGAATGTGTTGAGCCGCCCTCGAATATGTATTTGCAGCTCTATGTGTCAGACTCCTCTAACCAATCTTGAAAAAACCCTTTACACGCGTTTGATGCGTGACTTGATATATTTCTAAGCGACAACTTCTCGAATGGCCTCAAAACCTAGCTGTAGGCGATATAGTGCCCATTTAAAAATTGAAATACACAGCATTAATCGGGAGAAGAGCTGCAGTGTGCCTCGATGTTACTGTACTGAACGTAAACGAAATATATAGTTTGAAAGTGTACATGAGATGCGTCCACAGCATTTCCAAACGCAGCGACAAATACAATGAGAGCACATGTTAGATAAAAAAGTTTGAACTACATTCTCAAGAATGAATTCAAAGCGCTTGCAAGACTATGAATGCTTACATGTTCGTAATGCATGAGGCGAAGTAACCGATGTAAGACGCGGACACCCTTTTAATGGTTTTATGGTGAGTATGAACATTATTATTATGCCACTGCGCCTATACAATTATTCGCTCTCATGGGTTCACGATTATACTGCAATTGCGTTCCTGTAGTGCGCAGACGTTGCACGTCTGCTTCGCATTGCTATTTCTGGGCAATAGTTCGTGGATCAAGATTAAAAAATGATCATGCACACGACAAACCACCACGAGGCATCGTTTAATTTGTCAGGTACTATGTGGGTACAGTATATAAATGACTTGCTGTGTGTCTCGTGCCCTTTCTGTTGTTCCCCCACGCAATACCACACGAACATTTCGGAACTATTTAACGCTTCAGTTTGCGTAACAACTCCTGAAAAGGTAGCTCATCGGGCAAACATGCACGCCAAATGCACAACGGTTTCTTTTTTTTTAAGTTTAGTTTGTCGGTGTACGTTTCACCATGCGTTTTACATGAGGTTGGACATCTTGGACGTCCAACCTCATGCTGGCGTATGATACAGCAAGAATCTTTGCTTTTTTTTTCATCAGCAACTACTGCATGTACTCCCAAATCAGTACTTGCTACACTACGACAATATCAGCTTGCCCAATTTATTACAATAATAATTCAATAAATTACCACGGTGACATCTTTTCTGCAAATACTTACAACGATGTTCGTTTGTGGCATGTTTCTAGTATTTAACTAACTTCTCTGGAGCCCAATCACGCTGACTTCGCCACAACATCTTTTCTGTAAATACTTCTGACCATGTTTGTTTCTGGCATGCTTCTTGTATTTAACTTAATTTTCTTGAACATGCGTCGGCCCAAGTCATTGATCGGATACATTTGGTTCGGTTCCATTCTCTGTGTTTACCGGAAGAAGCTATTCGCAGTCATTTCGAGACGAAGCTGTAGCCTGTAGTGGTTCCGTGGTTAATCAGTGATCGTCAGCTCAAACATGTTAGCATTTGTCAAATACGAAGACAAATACAAGGCTATATTGCCTATCACGCTTGTAAAAGCATTTAAGCAGAAAGGCGAAGAAGATTTCGAGAAAAATAAGAAAGTGCAGGCATATTGGAGGAGCGAAGATGGGAACATTCAGGGCTACTACCCTGCTTTTGTTCATGCCTTGGCAGGTGAGTGTGTCGTTTGAATATTTTCAAATCTAATTGTGTGGTGCCTTTGAACTGGTTACAATTATTTCACTTATTTACCAATACAAATAACGCCTTAGTTTAAGGGCTTGTCGGCGCCTGTCTCGGCTAAGTTGCTTGTCTCTGTGATATTGTGGCTTGGCAGGGGGAGACGCACGTGCAGGCGTTACACAGATACACAGGCATTATGTATATCAGTATTGTTGAAAATGTTATATAAAATGCGTCGTTGATTTTTTTTTTGCTGTTCATTGTTGGAAAAACAAACCTGCGGAAGTGCAGCCTCTTAGTAATGCACGTGCAGACGTCTGGCTGGTTTACTTGTAGAGGTGGTCTATCTCATAGATGACGTGGTCGAGTTTATCTTCAGTTGTCAGTATTACAGCGCCAGCGCGAGTTGACATCATTTAACCTTTCTACATGCATAATTTCTGTGCCCTTCTAGCAGACGGTATAGATATTTATTTTAAGTGTCAGGGCATGCAAACACGGACACAAAAAAAGCCACCTCAAACGCCGCCTAACAACTGCAGAGGCGCACAGCAATGGAAAATAAAAGCTTCACAGAAACTTATCTGTGCGTGCTCGGCACGCGTGGGGTTCAGCGTGAAAGATAACTGTCAAGGCATTTTATTTCACTAAGAAATGTGAGATATAGATATGGCGTTAATGTTATTTCTATGGCTGTGAGTATGCTAGCTGAGATTTGTGGCACTGTACAGAGACTGAGTAAGTGAGTAATAACGAGAAGGGGACTGATACTTGTTCGGTAAAATACATAAAAAAATTCATCAAGTTTTGTAAAAGTGTGTTGTACAATGTTCCTTTTAGCTGCGACTGCTTCTACATAGGACAGGTGGGCAGTTGTGTTAAGCAGAGATTATTGAAACATTAGAGATTGCTAATCGTAGCCTAACCTTTCTAATCTGTCTTTACATTAGGAAGGGTGAAAGTGCATGCCAAAATTAGATTAATGCTCAATTTTGTATGGGCTCAAGAATGAAAAAGTCCGTCGAAAGAATGAGGCATGGTATATAAGTAATAGTGGCTGTGGGTGCGTGGATACCTTTTTAAAGATGAAATCAAATTCCTTAACAATTAATTATCTTTCATGTTGACCCGCACAAATGCTGCATTGATAAGCTTGCCCATATGTGACTTGCAACTATGTCACACTGCGGTACTCTGGCATAAAATTTCGGCATGCGCCACTATCACTGAGAACATGGCAACAGATGACATGGAGCCTAGCTGTGCGGCTCTCGCGTTTCCCGTCAATGCCGCGCACCGCAACTACGAGTTGTATAATACTTGGCATGTTTCATTCGGCATCTTTCATTCGGCATGTTTCACTGGCATGTGTGATACTCTGCAAGTCTCAGAGGTCTAGCAGGCGTAGGAGTATTGTCATCCAATGGTAGGTAGAGCGAGGTCACTATGGATGTGCCGAGAGCAGCGAGTAGCTACGCTTTCTCCATTGTTAATGGAAATAATTATTAGTGTGACTTTCAATTGTTTTTCTTTGTAAACAAGGTGATTTTTTTTGTAACCACATCACTTACTACCATGCAGTGAAGCTTATCAATGAGCTAAATTTGTTCACCGAATGCACAATGTATGAACATAAATTTCGGGTCGCCACTGGCGATTATACGGGGCTTTTCACCTAGGTGACCTCGACACCATGCGCCTGAAGTTAAAAACACTGCGGGAGCCGTTTCCAAGAACAATTGACGTGGATCGACATGAAGTGCCTCCGAGAAAGAGAGAGGTTAGTTCCATTATCTACTATAAATATTGAGTATTTATAGTAGCACATATGTGGCATAACATTTAGTGTAACGGTACAGGTGAATTTTTGTATGGGATAAAATAAGCAAGTAACCTGAATGCTTGATTGATTTGTGGGGTTTAACGTCCCAAAACCACTATATGATTATGAGAGACGCCGTAGTGGAGGGCTCCGGAAATTTTGACCACCTGGGGTTCTTTAACGTGCACCCAAATCTGAGCACACGGGCCTACAACATTTCCGCCTCCATCGGAAATGCAGCCGCCGCAGCCGGGATTCGAACCCGCGCCCTGCGGGTCAGCAGCCGAGTACCTTAGCCACTAGACCACCGCGGCGGGGCAAGTAACCTGAATGCCATCACAATGCTTATAGTAAAATCTATAGCAAGCCTCCCCTCTTACCAAGTGCTCTCTTCCCTGTTTTTGAAGGTTTGAAATATGCATTTTAAAAGAAATATGCTTTCCTATTGTGCAGAACCTTTCAGAAAGGAGTTAGATAGGAAAAAATCACACTTTTCTATATCATTCTTTTCTGAAATATTCTGCGCACTAAGAAAGTATACTTATTCTAAAATGCAATCACCACCAGCCCAAGCAGCTACTCTTGAAATATGCACAAATGGCAGCAGTGACAGCTGTAATGAAAGCAAATCAACTGGTTTCGTCTGTGTTTTTTATATATGTATACATGCTACTAAAGTAAGGGGAGCTGCTACGAAATGTAATTTCTCCTGCTATAAAATGTACTGCAGAATATTCTTGGCTGTTCTGTTTACTGCATGCAGTTTTTGTAAAAATTGTGAAGATATTTAAAGATGCATCACATTTCACATCACTGAACCTGGAAAGTGCATTATGTGAGCACTGCACTACACTGCAATTCACTTTTTGGTATGGTTCTATAGCTTTTTTTATAAACTTTAGTGGGAGGTGGTGGAATTCATAGGAAACCTAGGGTACGGTGACAGGCACAGCTGTTGAGAAGCCATTGTTAAGTACTTTGTGCCTAAAATTACCTCAGTATTCTGCCGTCAAGTTGCAGGAATCGCACACTAACAGGCAGCTACAAAGGCAAAGATAGGAGGCTGCCAACATCCTACAACAGAGCATAATTGCTCGATCTGAAGAAGATGATGAGTGTGAGGTGTGTACTTGCTTTGATCAATATGTTTTGGTATTCTGCTACAAGTTACTCGGTGCAGTTTTACATTTATGTCCAAGAAACATGCATTAAATATTCACTTTTTACATAGATGACACTAGTGTTATCAACCGAATGAAGAATTGAGTTGTATAGTGAGTGGGTAACAATTGTAAAAATGATTCTGTATTGCAGTATTCTCTTTATAGACTGGTTTCATTATTTATATTTTTAGGAATCTAGCTCCTCATGCCTGTTTTTCTTGTTGCTTTTTTTTCTGAGTGTGCTTGCTGTGGAAACTATGCTGCTCTGTTTTCCAAGTATAATGTAATTTGATTTGCACCCAGGGGCGGATCCAGCGACTCATTTAAGGGGGGGGGGGGGGGGCTGTCTCTTAAAGTAACACAAGAGAGAGGTCCTGACTTCTTTTTTTTTAGCGGCATGAAAACATCAGGCTAAACACCGTTAACTTGGGCTCACAGTAGTTCCACTAATTTCTTCTGAATGGTGATAGAAGGCAGATGACAAGCACTAAAGCGAGGGGGGAGTTGCTTACAGGTTTTGAAGTAAATAATTGTGCCTACCCCCCCCCCCCCCTCTGGATGCGCCACTGTTGGCACCTTAGATGCACCAAATATATGTCTAAAGTGACTCTAAAAAAAGGTTCCGTTTGTATGATGTCATGCATAATAAATTAAAACTTTTTTGTGATGATGAAAGCGTATGCTGCTTAAAATTGATACTCATAGCTGGATCACAGGTCTGATGAGGCACAAGTGGTAGTAGTACGTAAATGTTTGCGTATCAGGCTACTTAAATGTTTGTTGAGCCCCTTTATCTATCCTAAGTGGCTTTATCAGGCAGCATACAGGGTCATGAACATTGTATGTAGTTTACTTTCGTCACACCTTGTCTTGTCATTCATTCCACTAAAACATTTGTTGCTCTGTTTTCTCTCAGCTAAGCATTCAGTGACTTCACACAAGCTCCCACATGTACTTTTTTTTGTCACCGTCATCATTTTAATGAGCACTGTAGGAACTTTGGCGTAGTCAAGGTATTTAAAAGAATGAGCACTAGATATTTGGCATACCTCGAGAGGAGACATGGCATACTTAATATGCTTAACCAGATGATCGGCCACAGCGTGCTGTGGCATGCATGAAATCTTGTGCCCTTGGCATACTAGGCTTTGAAAATATTAACTTTGGTGATTTCGAGGTAGAAAGCGTGAGGACGATGGCAGAAAAGAAACACGCATACACTCAGGGTGGCCAGCTAGGAGCATGCCCTACCAAAACAACTTTTTCACCCCGGCATAGTATGTTTTCAGTACGTTGGGCTCTCTGCTAAATGTTTCTTCTAACCTGTGTCCAGGTGCCCTGTGTGTATGTGTTTGTCTCTTGTCCATTGCTGTATTTGCGCCTTTTGCCTCAGATCATGTGAAACCAACATGGCTACTTGTTCACCCTAACTTTAGCAATTATTGCAGAAGTCATGTTGTGCTGCTGCTTTGGGAAAATAAGCTGGCCTGAAGACCACTTTCATATAAAAGCACCGGAAGTTAGAGAGAGAAGCTTCGCAAAGTGTGCTACATCTATGGTAAGACAGATGCTTGGGCTAGTTGGTGATTGGGAATCAACATATTTGCACATATTTGCACAGCGCAAGACTAGAGTAGTTAGGAGGTAACTACAGAAGAAGAGACAAGGACAGAAAGAGCGCTGCAGGGAAACATGAGAAAGAGCCCAACGTACTAGAAATGTAACGGCACTCTTTTTGTCCTTGTCTCTTCTTCTGTAGTTACATCGTAACTACTCGTAGTCTTGCGTTGTGCAAATATTTTGACTACGTCTGTGGTGTTGAAAAGATGGGGCTATGCTTTGACAGTAACTTCCTCATCATTAGTTGTGCTTGCCCTGGCTCACAAGAGATCATTGCTAAATCCACACTGTGTTGATGTCATGCTGTGCACTTGCTTAGTAAAAACAAAAAAAAACAAGGGGAAGGTGTATAATCTTTTCCCTGGGAATTTGGCAGTCTCGTATACATGCACATGGGGGTTGACCAAGCACCATATTTTCAAGGAGGCACAAGCAATGGAAAACAACAAAACAGTACATTAGGCAAGTGAAAGGACTAGTGAAAATTCAAGACATTCACTTTTAAGGGATAATTTCCGATGTCGCTTCGCTAAGGCAGTCAGTGATAAAGGAAGCTTTACCGTATCAGCTTGCTCCAACAAGCAAAGCTTCGAGAAGTCTGCTGCATAATTCATAACAAGAACCGAACCCGCACTATGAATCAAGTACAACAATCTCATCATTTAGCCTCTATCAGATACATCTTTTTTTTTTACAACGATGTGACACGTCACAAATTGCTGTATGGCCCTGGGGCCCACTTCCGGGTGTCTTCACTATTGCACAAAACAAGTAGAATTAAAGTAGATTTTACAGTCTGACAGACCGATGTGCTGTTTGCTTAATGGCTGATCTGTAGAGGCTGTTCACTATGTGTTCGTGGATCTTAGACAACATGCATTCAAGGAATCAGCCACATTACTTTGATATTTGGTATGAGTGCGTCACGCTATATAATCTAGTGAGTGTGTTTTTTTTTAATCCTCAAATTCCCAAAGTATCTGTTGGTGATGATGTGTGGGGTTTAACGTCCCAAAACCACCATATGATTATGAGAGAGGCCGTAGTGGAGGGCTCCGGAAATTTCGACCACCTGGGGTTCTTTAGCGTGCACCCATATCTGAGCACACGGGCCTACAACATTTCGGCCTCCATCATAAAGTATCTGTTGCAATTACTAAAGCAATATTCTATGAAATACTGTTTACTGTCTGAAGAACATAATACAATCCCCAAGTTTCCTATTGTGGCGCTGTGATGTTTGGGCTCACTTTTAGTGCCTAATATGGTTATAATATGAAGGGGCACCCTCTTGCCCACTGAGTTCTCTAAGCCTGCTTTCTGTTGCAGGAAAATGGACAACCAAATGAGCCACCCCATGCAGTAGTGGAGGAACTAAAAAAATTATTGAGAAAAAAGATAAAGAAATCAAAAAGTTGAGAAAACAACTTTCGGAGGCTTCATCCCTCAACACAAGGCTAACTAACGTTATGCTCAACAAAATTGGTGAGGATTTTTTTTATTTTTTTCTATATTTTAAAGAGATAGCGGTATACCATTTATTGCTTTAAGCCATAAATAGGTAATTTAGGCTAGATCACAATCCCTGTTGGGCTATAATGCTGATTGCCTTATAATGCAGCAGAGAATGTTTTGACGTGTTTTTGATTACTTTAATAGTGAAAGGATGTTCCATAACAATGCAGTGGTGCTACCCCTACCAGTCACAAATAAAACAGTCTAAAAAAAGTACATCAGTTTGTAAGCTGACAATGTGTGCAAGAGCATGCTCACTGTATGATGAAGTATTTAATGTAATCTTTAGAGCTATTTCAGTGTTCAAGGTAATGTTTCGCACTCAGGTAGTCAATGGAGCATGCTTTAGAAATTCATCCACCATTTCTACATGCTTTGTTGGTTTATGGTGTCTAACATTGCAAAGTGACCTGAGTTTCGAAAGATGCAGTGGAGCTCTCTAGATATATTTATTATATGAGGCTGTATAGTGTGCCCCGACATCACATAGTTCACAGGCCTGTAGGATTTCGCCTCTATGGTTATGCGGCCACTGCATCAGAGACCAAATCGGCATCTTTCGGGTCAGCAGCCCAGCACCGTAACGACCGAGTCACTGTACCAGCTTCTGCTTTTTTACATTAAGCATAAAAAAGAAAGAGCGCTGCAACACCGATTTCTTTAAAAGAAAGTGTCACTGTTGAAAAGCTGATCCTATTGCGGTACTTCAAAAATTCTTTGTTAGCCGAGACATCTGTATGTTTGAGTTGTAATTCACTATAGATGACCATTATTTGTTTTGTTTGGCTAATGCACTTTTATTAAGTTGTGAGCCTCCTCATAATTTACCAGCTGTAATCATCCAATGACAGTACATTTTGTTCATACCAAGAAAGCCAACATGGTGCTATGCTATGTTCTGTAAGAATAACATGGCAAAGCTTTGATTGAAGCTGTCGAAAAGATTCTAGTAACATTGTTAAAAAAGAAGGTTTCTATAAAAAATGCCACTCAGCAGTGTTTTAGCACTAAAAACATCTGTTTCAATCAGAGTATCAAGAGTAACTTCAAGGCAAGCTGAACTGTGACCACCTGCACGAGATATTCAAACAACAATAACAAGTGATAGGTTTGGCTGTTGCTTGTCACTGGTTTGTGCCGAGCACTACAATTTTATGTTAAAGCCTCATTGGATGCTTCCACCCATGACTTGATTACATAGCAGCATAAGAGCTACATCAACTCTCTAGTCTGCTTCTTTAAATGCGAATTGGCATTCGGTAATTACTCTCTTGTTAGGGAAAGAAGTAATCGATCAAGTTAGCCTAGATGGGAGACAAATCAGCAGCAATGGTTTATTGTGATTAAGATACACTTGGTTCACATACTTTGGTGCTGTTATATGTATTCAACATTGGTGCTGTTATTTGTATTCAACATTGGCAACTGCAACTGGACATCTGCAAGGCTCTGCTGTGATGCTGGTGTTCTGTTGAACTATAGTTCCACACAGAAAAGCTGGTAGTGGCTCATAACATTGTTCACGTGTTATGGTATCCAATGGCATTGAAGATTGAATCGCTCAACAGTATGTAATAAAGCATTCACGTCCTGTGCTACGATCGTATTGTAATGGTAATTCGTCATTATAGTGGCAGACTACTGTGGCCATGCAGGTTCAATTTCTAGGTATGGTGGCTACATTTTCATGAAGGCAAAATAGATAAACACCTGCACACCTTGATTTAGCTGCATAATAGAGTACTGGGTGGCCAAATCAATCCAGAGTGCTCTATTGTAGTGCACCTCGTGATTATGCTATTGTAATCAAGAGACCCCAAAATGAAATTTCTCAGAAGCTGTGAATGACAAGCGTGATGAATTTGTTGACACTGTTTTACAAGGTTTCTGTACAATAATGAAATATAGAAATCAGTTAGGGTGTATTTCGGCAAGAAGATATTATATATACTTTTTTTTCCTTTATTCTTTTTTTAGAGGATGCTGCAGCCACGGCTGAGAGACAGGAAGGCTAAGTCATTGCAGAGTTCATGTTGCCTTCCTCATTGGATGCAGGTAATGCTTTTTTGTCACTGCACACGCCCATTCAATAATACAATGGTCTTTAAATTTTCTGTTTGTGCAGCCTCTGGGCTTCCTGTAGAAATGGTCGAAGATGTTCGTGATTTAGGTAAATAAAAATCTTAGCTGCTTGCATAACCGGCACTGGTTGAGCTACAGCCATTACCATAATGTGAGAGGGTCAAGTTTTTCTTTCATTTTGACACCTAGAGTACATTGTTCTTTCATCTATTGGATTTTTCTATGCAGACATGGATGTTGAAGCTACCTGCTTGTTGCCGAGCTCTGGGGTCAGTAATTGCAATGCATCTATTGGTGAGTGTTTGGCCCCTGTTTTTACATCTTCAAAATAGGATCATAGAGCCAGTATTAGCGGTCATGTTACTGCAATACTGATTTAACATTAATTTTTATCTAGCCTTCAGCTTGTTTTTCAAGAAGATTCTTAGATATTGTGAGCATGTTACAATTTTAAGTTTCAGACATGGCACATATCTACTTGAAGGATGTGCAATAGCGAGGTGGTTGGTTGAAAACATTGACACTATATCGTGGCTTGCAAAAGCGAAATCTTCGCAAAACTCCTTTGCACTGAGGTGCTAATGTTTTATCGAAGCCATGTTTCGTTCGGAAATGGATAAGTTATGAAACTTTTTTTATCAGTCACCAATAAGTAGTTTGACATTTGCTATGTATGATAGTGAAAATTGCTTACTATAACAGAATGCAATCATTATTAACAAAGGCAGATATTTGTTTACACACTGTCATTATTGGTCCTGCATACAAGCACGTCCAAAAAAAATAAAGGCACAATATTGCCTTTCCTTCTGATGTGGTGTGCACTGTTGTGTGCACAAAGAAAGCATCCAGACTCGTTTTTTTCTAATGCTACAAAAGTGTCAACGATAAATTTTCACCTGTAAGGCTAGTGAGCTTAGCCTGCATGTTTTCATGTGCTCCATCACTGAGTTTGCCATGGCAACAGAAACAGGACTTCTTATAGGGCACCTTTCAATTTTGAAAGTAAATCTTGTTGGCAAACCTGAAGTAGGTTGCAATTCCATATGATGTGGAGATCGCAACACGACGTAGATTAGTGAAACTGACAGGAAAAGGCCAATGAGGCTTGAGCACAAAGGGGATGTTGCTAAGCCACGCACGCAACGCGTTACTATGCAGTGCTTGTTGAATGCATCTGTACAAGAGGTTACGCAGAGACGATGGCTATTCCTGAAATAGTGTTTTGTTCGCACCGGCTAGTTGCAGTAACTGTGGCACCTGACTGGCTTCTACAAGAACGTGACTTGTCAATCTACACTCATTTGTTGCCAGTGTATGCATACTGAGAATGTATAGGTAGCAATACATGTAAATTATTTTGTTGATGATTGTTCTGTGAAGGTAGGGTGAGACTTGCTTTTGGTGAAAAAAAAAAATTGCCCGCAGCTTCCCTCGGGGGAACACTGAGGAGGATGCGGAGCATATAATTGGTTAACGGGGTGTTAAAGTGCGACTTACTTGGGTCGATGGCTAAATTGGTTAACGTGGTTGTGAAATGGGGTGTTAAATTGCGACTTACTTGGGTCGATGGCTAAATTGGTTAACGTGGTTGTAGGAGGGGGTGTTAAATGAGTGAACACGTACACACGTATGCGAAAGGGCGGCACTGGTCGAAGGGACGGCGATCATTGCGTTTGTGGATTCGTTGGAATTCATTTCACCGCGACCTTGGACGTCGACGCGCCGTACAAACCAACCGACGAGCGGCAACTGAGCGAGCGAGCGCCGACCTTGAGTATATATACAGCACGACGGCGCATGCACTGTCAGCTGTTGAATGTTCTCGAAGCGCGACGCCACATGCGCATCCACTGGAGAATCAGGAGAATTGTAGATGTCGAACGCGGTGTGTAGAGGAGGAAGGGTGCACAGATGGTGGAGGAGTGAAGCGCGCGCGGTGTGTAGAGGAGGAAGGGATGCACAGATGGTGGAAGAGTGCGCGACGGCGCGACGGCGCATGCGCGCGCGTCAGCTGTCGAATGTTCGAGAAGCGGTGCGGACGGCGCGGACGGCGCACTACAAGGCGCGAGTATAAGATGCTTCCGCATCTAAAAAAAAATCGATTTTAGGATTTGGCTGTGACGGGATAAAGAATTTCTTGATCTTTAAAAAAATATATCGCACTCGGGCCCTCACAATTTTCAACATACTTTGTTTTTGTTTTCTTTGGCACATTGACAGGAAATCCACATGTACCCTTATGTAACTTCTGCATTATCTACATTTTTTTTGTGAGCTATCAAACAAAAACAAACCAAATTTCTCAAAAAATGTGTTAACAAGCGGCATTTCCATAACTGTACGTAGCTAGAATCAGCAGCTCAAGCGCTTTTGTCTTTTTAGTAATGAAAAATGATTCATAGATGGAAATTTTCATACATAGACGAAAGTAAAGCAGTGTAACAAATCTGGTTTGTGTTGTACATTTACAATTTTAGTTCCACAATCGTAAAAGGTTAACTACCTTTGTGAAATATTACAATGCTCTGCAGTTGTCAGATGTTAATAAAAAAGTACATTGTAGAAAAATTGAACGCTCTAAACAAAATTGGAAACTAATATGGAGCTTTATTACTGCCGATCTTACAAAATGTGCATACACCCTTGGTATATCATACAAATTTTTTCACTTCTGTACAGCCACTTCTGTACAGCCAAACAATGAAATTCGCTTTCAAAGGTCACCCTTTTTTAAGTCAGAGTAAATGCTTTATATCATGATTCATCAAAATTTTCGAACATTTTTGCCTTTGCAATTTATTTACAAGATAGCATGCATCTTTTTATTGAGCCATGCTGTGCAATTGCAATAAAATCTAGGCTTCATTAGTACTGTTAATATTAGGAAATTCAGAGCCAGAGATATTACAGTAGTTTGGTTTCTTTTCTTGTGATGTATTCATACAATGCTTTCACTTTTTGTGCAGGCCATGATGACAATCACTTCGTGCACAGCCACGATAGCCTTTCACATTGCGGTGAGCGTTTTGTGCCTAAATTATTTCTTTTGTATGGGAGGAATGACATTGCTTGGTACTGCAAAGTATGATTTCTGGCACATACGTGGGCAGATTATTCACCTTTTTGTCACTGATGTAAATGATTTCAGCAACAGCTCAGTGTTCTCAGTTTCTAGCTAATGAGGTGTTACTGTATGTAAATGATAGCAAAAGGGACAGCGCTTTATTCCATATTTGGCAAGTGTACCAAATTTGTACCATTTCTTCCCATTCTACGGATGGCGAGAAGATTTCCCTGAAATCAAAATTTCTGAGCCTAATCTGGCCAACTTGGAAACCTCCTTCCCAATCTGACCCATGTAAACCAATCTAGGAGTCGTTAATGTAAACGTACAATAATATTGATAATGTCTTGGTTGTTCGAACACATTACCGCGTCGCAACGGGTAATATGATCATTGGTACCGAAACTGTCGAGCTATATGACTGAGACCAGCATGCTGGATGCTTCTGAAATAAGTGCGAGGCCAGCAATACAAGTCTAGAACTGCGTCTATTACCACTGTTTATTACCAAATATTTCGTGCGTGTGTTTTAGTTTAAAAACCGATATTGCTAGTTATTTTGTACCTAATTTCGGGTGAAACAAATAGGCTCGCTTATCCGTTAGATTTGTATAACCAAGAGCTGTCTGTAGTTGGAAACCCTGCCTGCATTTCCTATAAGCCATTGTAAGACCACAAAACTTGTGTTTGCACTTGCGAAGCAGTTAGGTACCCCCCTCCCCTCTTTCTTAGATGTTTTTTTAAAGTGGGGGCAGGGAAAGGTGAGACAAATTAACGCCCCCCCCCCCCCACTTTCTGTTTTGGAAATCTCCCAGATTCAGATTCTTTGAACTTGGCGGGGTTATCCTATTTGTGTGAACACTAAGTCAAAAGGTATCATAACAACATGCAGAGGAATGACTATACCAGTAAAATATAATAGAAAGCTGCCAATAGCATTTAGCAGGCCATAACAATTGTTAGTTTTTTTCCTTAAATTACACCATTTGGAAGGGTTTGAAAAAGATTTCTTCAATTAAGTTTAGATGTAGAAGTATGTGCTGAAGTGTGTTTTTATTCGAAAAATAGAATGGGCCACAATGTGCATTGTTTTATTTTTAACCAATTTTGCAGACGAGCAGCAGCAGCCAGCAGCAGCGAAGCCACTCGCAAGCCAGGCAAGGGCGATGGCACCCACTGACCTCTACCGTGTTTTTGATGGCCAGGTGACATTGCACACGTATTATTCAGATTAGAATTAGTACAACCACTTCAAATAAGGGTGGTATTAAAAGTTATTTCTCACTCCTCCCCTTTTCTTTGTGCTTGTTTACTGAAAGATATAGTCATGTTTCACAAATTGTCGTGGTTTCATTGTTGCACGCCAATGTGCACAGGTGACAGTAAATGTCAGAAAACTGCTTAAATAATGCCTACATTGCTACATATAGCGTACAAGCAATGAACACTTCCTACTGAAGCTTGCTTTTGTGTACGCATATTGGCTATTTGCATTCTACTGGTTCTGTAGCCCTAGGAAGGCAGGTTTATGCTATGTTTTTTCCTGATTAACTTATTGGCTTATAGATCGGTATATCTTCTAGAAATAACTGATATTTGGTTATTTTTATGTAGGTCAAAATTGGCCAAAACACATTCATGGCTTTAGAAAAACGGGAGCACATCATGCGGAACACTAGTGACGGCAAGTTCTGCCTGGAGCTGGCCCGACACTTCTGGCCTACAGCCGAAGCTGCCAAACGCAGCTTGACAGGTCAGGCATGCCGGAGCCTATCCACAGGCATAATGAAGCTTCAGGCCACCCCTGAAAAAGTGGAGATGATGGAAGGTAAGCAACTTGCACATTATGGTAAGCATTATTGCGTTGCAATGCACGTTGTTTCGCTGTTTAACGTGAGTGGTATTGCAGGTTCAATGCCTGCTCATAGGCCTCCCAACCTCGTCCAAGGGACGCTGCGCTGCGCGCGTTTCACAGCCTTTCTAGCAAAAACTAGTCGCTTAGTACCCCGCTCCCACCTTGTGCCTACATTCTCTCAGCACATTCGCGTGCACTGCACATGCTGTTTTCCGGGCGCCTGGCACGTGCAGCTTCACCTGTGACTTGCTCTGAAGGTTTAAAAAACATTTTCACAGTGTGAGTATCACCAGAACCGAGAGTGATTCATCGACTACCTTTGCGGGACCAAGTAAGTTAAACACGATGTTGTGGCAACCACTGCGCACAAACCTGCGCAGCCTCTGTCTCGTCACTGATAAGCCCGGTGTGACACGGTCACTTGCCGCAACAAGCTTGGTCGCCACAATGTCTTTGAGGGAGTGCTATGTGTATGCCGATGGTGAACAGCCGCATTCATATGACAATAAAAGTAAGGTGACAGCACGAATCCTCTATGTATGTTAACTGGTAAAATGCACATTTGCTGTGGCAGTCACGTCTTCTCGGAGCTGTCGGCATACCACCACCACGCTTTTGCGTGCGCGTGTATTTAGCATTCGGACTTTGATTGCTTGAATGCGAATTATGTCGCGCTGAGTTCAATTTCTTAGGAAGTCAGTGTGAAGAACAGAAACTTAAGTCTGCCCTGTTGGGTTGCTGGCACCATTGCAATGCGCAGTGTTCATTTTCACGAAAGTTACGTTTTGTCGAGATTTTTATCGGGTGTTAACTACGTCGTATCATAAGTTCAATGCCATTTCGGGCTTTTTGTGCCATAATGATGGGCACAAAAAAAAAGACTTTATGCCCACTTCTACCGTGCGTGTTTCTTACAGCGCATGTTTGATTTCGAAGCCCCACCACGGTGGTCTAGTGGCTAAGGTACTCGGCTGCTGACCCGCAGGTCGCGGGATCAAATCCCAGCTGTGGCAGCTGCATTTCCGATGGAGGTGGAAATGTTGTAGGCCCGTGTACTCAGATTTGGGTAGCCCCGCCGCGGTGGTCTAGTGGCTAAGGTACTCGGCTGCTGACCCGCAGGTCGCGGGTTCGAATCCCGGCTGCGGCGGCTGCATTTCCGATGGAGGCGGAAATGAAAGAGGCCCGTGTGCTCAGATTTGGGTGCACGTTAAAGAACCCCAGGTGGTCTAAATTTCCGGAGCCCTCCACTACGGCGTCTCTCATAATCATATGGTGGTTTTGGGACGTTAAACCCCACATACCAACCAACATACCAACCATCAGATTTGGGTACGTTAAACAACCCCAGGTGGTCGAAATTTCTGGAGCCCTCCATTACGGCGTCTCTCATAATCATATAGTGGTTTTGGGATGTTAAACCCCACAAATCAATCAATCAATCAATCATGTTTGATTTCGAATAATATGCATGCTTGATCACGCAATGTGTTCACCCATTTGGATGTTGCTTCGGTTGTTTTGACACCTTGCTTGGTCCATGGTATACAATACCCTCTAAGATTGAGCATGTTTTTGGCCACGCCGAGATTTGCCCCTGATAACAGCGATTAACTTAGCGATACCATCAAAAATTTTATAACCGCCTTGGTTCTTTTTAAACTCGTTTTCATAGCGGCAAGTGTATATCGCCCCCGGCACAGGCGCATGCAAGGATATAACATTTTACATGCCAAAACCATGACATCATTAAGAAGCACGCCGGCGTGTGAGACTAGATTAATTCCAGCCACCTGAGGCTTTTTTAACGTGCACCTAAATCTATTTGAAGTGTAAGGGGGGACGACGACAATGATTAGAGGCTGCACACACAGCAAGTGCCACTTCTGTTTACATTTAGGGTCACCCCAACGTACACTTAGAATATACAAAACCAACCCGCCCTGCCCGTCATTTTTACACCTAAATCTAAGCACAGTGTTGCCATGCTTCGCTCCAATGGAAATGCAGCTGGCCTAACTGGGAAGTGAACTTATGACTTCGATCCTAACATTGCAATACCTAAACTTGCTCGATGGGTGTTGCTTACAAGACCTGTACGTATAAATTCTCAATGCGAACACGCAGCATTAATCTGTTGACACTGAGCGGCGATGTGAAGTCTACAGCCGTCAGCTGAATAAAACACTTGCAAGGCTCACGGTAGGGTATTTTAACAGTGGGGTATTAAGCTAGCAAGCTGTGCCGCTTTTGCATTACAAATGGTTGTCTTGGAAAGCCGCTGGCTAATCTTGAAATGTACAGTGGTTGTCTATTTGCTGTTGTAGCTTCAGTTTACAAATGCTCTGTTTTTATATCAGTCCGGCCGTCACATTTCTCCCCGTGAATAGTTGGTAATACCGTGCACGACAAAAAAATTTTTCAGAGTGACAAGACCGCGTAAGTATCGACGAACTGCCATAATCCACTCTTGACGCATTTGCTCCTCGCACTGCTTGCATATGAAACTGTAGAACTTCACGGGAAGTTTTTAGCTCTGCGATATTTTTAAACTTTCGCGGCTGCTCACAGTGCAGCAGTAGTGTGTGCGTGCTTCCCAGGATGAAGAAGGAGTGTTGCCCATAGGGTGCAAAATGAGGGATAAAAGCCCCGAGGAACACGTTTTTTTGTGCGTGCAAGGGAAAAATTAAGCAAGCGTGGCCCCTCTGAGCGACTAGAGCTTTGTCCTCTCGCCGCTGCGCAAGCTTCAGCCTGTCTACCTTATGAACACATCTCATGACAATCCAAATGCGTTGCTGAAAATGCAAGGTGATTAAAATTTATCAACAGATTGCCACATTGATTATCCTCACATAAAAGTGGTACCTTTTGTTACATTAGCAGTTTCGCATGACAGCTTGAATCATTGGAATAAAGCTTTTACTTTTTCCTGGGCGGCCATCTGCCATTTTGGTAGGGGCTGGATAAATGAAAGTAGGAGTAGGACACATGCGTCTTGGTATTATGAAAATGATGGATTGGGCTGAAGCAAACTTTTGTGCTCAGTGAGTGTGTTTGAATTGTGAAATAAATGTGACCTATGTTGAAGCAGTTCAGCGAATTGCTGCAACATACCTAGGTCACATCTAACTTTTCTGAACTGATGGTGGCGACTTTGATACAATTCCTGTTTTGCTTTGCATCATCATGGAGAGTGATTAAATGCATGGATTGCACGTGTTCTGCATAATCATAGATTTCGTCACAATTCGTTAGCACATTGTGGTGAAGAAGGGTGCAGTTTCCGAGAGAATAGCACTGTTCATTTTGTCTTGGTTGGCTGGCACAAAAAAGCTATTTTGTTCAAGTTTGGACTGCGTTAACACCTCGCAATGTTAGGCGAAATACCTTTCATGACACACCACTGAATGACACATTTTTTTCCTACGAACAAAGAATGAATTGGAACTTTGAATACATTTCACTGAATGAAATTTAGATTAAGCTATTCTGCTGTAAAATTACGACATTTTTTAAAGTTGCTTTGACTAAATTAATTTAGGTAGAGTTCATTGTGTTTTGAATAATTTGAGTCATGTATTTATAAGGTGGATTCACTGTATACATTTATTTGAACAAAGCAAGTAGCACAAGGGACATCACAGCTTCTTCTTTTTTAATTGAATATTTATAGTTCCTCTGAAATCTCTTTTTTTATTTTGTGTACATGTCACTGTACTGGCATTTTTCAGGGTGCCTGAAGCAGTTTGTGGCAGCAAACAAGCAGCCTGGAAAGCCGGAGGACGTCCGCGTCAAAGCTGTGCGACGCTACCTGCGTGGATTTTTCAAGGAAGCCGGCAGGCAAGGAAAGAGAATACGAACCTTTACCAAAGAATGAGCCATCTTAATAAATGTACAGCAAGCCTGTAAGCTTCTTATTGTTAACCATGGTACTTGTTGTTTGTCGAAACGAATTCGAGGCAAAATAAGTCAATTAAAAGTGTTTTTGTGGTAAATTTTCTTTTTTTCATAAACACTCATAGAGATTGGAGATGCACAACAATGTATTTATAAAAACCGATGTGAGACATCATGAACTCAATCATTTCCATCCAACACATACATTACATATGTGCATTCATTGCCTGCGGCTCGCCTAGCTACCTCACCCGCCATTCACCACCTCGCCCGCCATCCACACCTCTGACCCGCCATTCCACCCAGCATCTCATCCTACCCGGCAACCCACTATCCCACCCAGCAACCCGCTATCCCACCCAGCAACCAGCTATCCCACCCAGCAACCCGCTATCCCACCCGGCCACCCGTCAAGCCACCCAGCATCCGCCATCCCACCCGTCATCCCACCCAACATCTGCCATCCCACCCAGCATCCCACCCAGCACCCGCCATCCGCTATCTCACCCGCCATCCACCCACTACATTAATCCGCTATAATGGCGGATGGTGGTTTCTACCATACCCACCATTCATTTTTTTCCATTAGGGGAGCCAGTGCGCTTCTTTCCTCGCTACGCCTATATATATATATATATATATATATATATATATATATATATATATATATATATATATATATATATTCATCCACTTTTCTTTCTTCTTATTCACATTCTATTGGTTCTAATACCTTCCTCTGTACATTCCTTGGCATTACTGTCTCTTATATCTCATTATTATTGTTTTAAAACACGAAAAACGAGCCCTTAGGTATACACTTCTTTCCCTTACTTTATATATATATATATATATATATATATATATATATGGGAAAGAAGTGTATACCTAAGGGCTCGTTTTTCCGTGTTTTTTTAACACAATATTAATGAGATATAACAGACAGTAATGCCAAGGAATGTACAGGGGAAGTTATGAAAACCAATGGAATGTAAATAAGAAGAAAGAAAAAGTGGATGAAAAAATTACCAACTGCTCACAGTTGGTAATTTTTTCATCCACTTTTTCTTTCTTCTTATTTACATTCCATTGGTTTTCATAACTTCCCCTGTACATTCCTTGGCATTACTGTCTGTTATATCTCATATATATATATATATATATATATATATATAATATATATATATATATATATGTAAAGTAAGGGAAAGAAGTGTATACCTAAGGGCTCGTTTTCCGTATATATATATATATATATATATATATATATATATATATATATATATTTATATGTATATATATATTTATATATATATATATATATATATATATATATATATATATATATATATATATATATATATATATAATACAAGGGAATTCACCAGCGACGCCAGGTAGCGGACACAAATACTCGAGCAGTCCAGCGTCTACATTTCGTGCACACGCTCGCACTTCTCCCTCAGAGATAGTCCTACTAGTCAAATCCTTGCAAATTCCACACTACAATACCCCGGCGATTAAGACGAGTCATCCTAGTGACTCAAGGTGAAGAGAGAACAGGAGGGTCGTAGCAGGGCTTGAGGCGACTGACGTGGAGCGTCTCACGACCATGGCGGTGCTGTTCCATGGACGGCTTGAGCGGTTCAATCACATAGGTGACAGAAGAACGGTGCTGTATGACGCGTTAAGTGCCAGTATACTTCGGTGAAAACTTGGGAGTCAGTCCAGCACAGTGGAAAGGCAGTCGGAGCCACATGAGAGAACCAACGGGGAAAGTTTCCTGAACAAGATCACGGTCGTGGTGTTTTTTTTTTGTAGGGCTTGATTATCGGCTGCGAAGGACCGTGCAAGCTGACGACGCTCTTCGGCTTGTTCGGCCATTTCAGAAACTGGGCTTAACTCGGAGGCATCAGGATTGTATGGCAGAATTGTGTCAAGTGTGCTGCATAGATCACGACTATATAGAGAGAAAAAAATGGAGAAAAGCCTGATGTTGATTGAATTGCCGTGTTTTTGGCGTACGTCAAAAAAGGAAGACCAACGTCCCAATCGGAGTGGTCGGAGTTATTATACATGGCGAGCATGTCCCTCAGGGTTCAAGTGAAACTTTCCGTTAATCCGTTTGTCTGAGCGTGGTAGGCTGGTGATTTTGGATGTACTGTACGGCATGAATGTAGGAGCTGCTGCAAAACTTCAGGCGGAAATACGCGACCTCTGTCACTCAGGAGCTCCCGTGGTGCACCATGACGAATAACAAAATGATGCAAGATGAAGGTTGCAATGTCAAGAGCACCAGCCGAAGGTAGTGTTGCTATTTTAGCGTACCTTGTCAGATTGTCGGCAGCTACAAGCACCCATCGATTACCACCAAGAGAGCACGGTAGCGGGCAATATAGATCAATCTCAACACGGTCCAATGGGCGTGCAGGACATGGCAAAGGCTGCAGTTGACGGGGTGATTCAAGAAATGTATTGCGCTGCTTGCACAAGGAACATGAGCGAAAGTGTTTGCGTACAAACGTGTACATACCCCGTCAGTAGTAACGTTGGGGGATCCGCTCATACGTCTTTAGTGCACCAGCTTGTGTGTGTTGCGGTTAAACATGAAAATATTTGCAGATATCAGACCGCATATGGCCGGGTATGACTGGCAACCATCTACGACCGGCCACTTGATAGTTGCGACGGTATAACAGACCATCCTGTATGGCAAAATGCGTTCCTTGGCGGCGAAGAGCACGCCGGTAACCAGAAGTTGATGCATCGGAAATCATAATGAAAAGCGAGGCAATCCAAGCGTTCTTCCACTGTTTGGATGGCATGTGTGTTACGCTGTCGGCAGAAAAGAGAAGGTCAAGGGCTGATATTTACGTATCATCAGATTTCACAGGTGATCGTGAAAGCGCATCTGCGTCACAGTGGTTTCGCCGCAATCATTAGACGACTCGTATGCCTAATTCCTGGAGGCGTAGGGCCCAACATCCGAGGCGACCAGAAGGATCTTTCAGTGAAGCCAACTAACACAGTGAATGATGGTCAGTTACCACATTAAAAGTTTGGCCGTACAAAAAGAGGCTAAACTTGATTAACGCCCACACAATCGCGAGGCACTCTCTTTTTGTAACAGAATAGTTGGCTTCTGCCTAAGGGTGCGGCTGGCGTAGGCGACCACATACTCCGTGAAACCTGGTTCGCGTTGCGCGAGTACTGCACCAAGGCCGACGCCACTTGCATCCGTGTGTACTTGGGTCAGCGCAGTAGGGGTCGTAATGCCGCAGTACGAATGGTCAGGTAAGAAGTTGGTGCAGTGTTGCGAAGGATTCGTCACAGGCTGCTGTCCAATTTGAAAGATCTGCACGATTAGCAAGGAGTTTGGGGAGCGGAGCGATGATGAAAGCAATGTTCCGGACAAGCCAACGAAAATACGAGCACAGGCCCAGAAAGTTCCGTAGTTTTTTACCTGTAGTTGGCTTAGGAAATTCGGCAACAGCACGAAGCTTGTCAGGTTCGGTAAGGATGCCGGCTTTCAAGACGACATGACAAAGTATGGTGAGTTGTTTAGCCTCGAAGTGACATTTCTTCAAATTAAGCTGAAGTCTGGCGTTTGTAAGGCACTGTGGAATGTTACGCAGAGGAGTGAGATGCGAAGTGAAATCGGGTGAAAAGGCCGCAACTTCATCAAGATAGCACAAGCATAGGTTCCATTTGAGACCGCGTAAAATGCTGTCCATCATTCGCTCGAATGTGGCGGGTGCATTGCAGAGGTCGAATGGCATTGCGGTAAATTTACAGAGGCCATACGGTGTGACGAATGCCGTTTTTGGACGACCAGACTCAGCCTTTGGGAACTGCCAATAACCTGAGCGAAAGCGAGGAAAATTATTCTGCAACTTGGAGACAGTCGAGAGCGTCGTCTATGCGGAGAAGAGGATAAACATCTTTCCTTGTAATGTTGTTTAGACGCCTGTAGTCCACGCAAAACCGGATTGAACCATTCTTTTATTTTTTTGACGAGTACAACTGGGGGATACAAAAGACTACAAGAAGGCTTGATGACTCCACGCTGTAGAATGTCGTTTACTTGTTTTGAAATTACGCGACGCTCCACCGGGGATACACAATAAGGGCACTGGCACAAAAGACTGCTCTTCCCTGTGTCAATTGTGTGCACAACGGTGTTCATTCTTCCTAGCACCACTTGGGGAAAGTAAAAAAAACGCTTCATTTCGTGAAACTAAGTTACAAGCTGCTCTGGTTGAGCCGGGGTGAGAAGGCTGTCAATAGAAGGTTGAAATGCATCGGAAGACACGCTGTCCAAAGCAAGGTGAGGAACCAACGTGTTCAGCTCTATATTTGGCTTGGTGTCAAAGAAATCAGCAGGCATGATAGTACCTTCATCGATAAGCTGAATGTGGCAGAGTGTCTCGTTGCGGCGAAAACAGAGGGGGCACGAGTTGGGAATGCAAATAAATTTTCCGGTAGTGTCTTGACAAAGTGCTAGAACGGCGAATGGAAGTGATGTTTAGTGGCGGATACCGAAGATGTCAGATGGCGTGAATAAGACTAGCGTCAAAAAGTGAAGCACAGCAGGCAGGGACAAACTGGGCGCTAAAAGGAGAAAGGTCTATGTCCGTCACGACGACAAGCTTAGCCACACTAGATACGGCCGCATCAACAGAAGGCGCATCACGAAGCGGTAACAGCTCCACTTCAACCCAAGCGCAGTTCCCGGCGGCGTGAGGACGTACTAAAAAATCCCATCCTAGGATTACATCGCGGGAACATAAAGCCAACACGTGAAATTCAATGTTGTACAACTCGTCTCGAATAACCACTTTTGCTGTACATGCTTCGACGGGCTCAATTTCTTGGGCGCTCACAGTGGTGAGGGAAAGCATGGGAGAAAGCATCGTCACTTTAAGAACAGAGCGGCAGAGTCTTTGGCTAATCACAGATATCGCGGCACCGGTATCGATGAGTGCAGGTGTTCGTACTCCTTCGATGATTACATCGATCAGATTGGTGGGAGACAGGCAAGGACTTGAACGATTTGACGATGACGCAGCTCATGCCTTCGAAGCTGTGGCAGTTAGTTTTCTCTCAATGGAGGCGGGTCGTTGATGCATAGGCGATACAGAACGATGACTTGTTGGAGGGGAAGGCGAGCGGAAAGGGGAACGTCGGGAAGCGGAGGTTCGGGTGTCAGAAGTAGCTTGCACGTTGCATTCGTGAACTTCAGGTGGCACGTGAGGCGCGTGGTATGGAGGCCGAAACGAGTAGTCTGGGTAACTGGATGAGTTTACTGTGAAGCGCCGACGACATAGACGTGCAACGTGACCTGAGATTCCGTAAAAGTAACATATCGGCCGGTTGTAAGCAGTGCGCCAAGGATTTCTGGCGTGCTGCTGTGTAGCTGGAAGCGACGCGGCGGACGGTCGCACAGTTTGCGGCGTACACAATGGCGGACGAGAAGGAGGCATTGCCGCGTCGGCTGCATAAGTCAGTGGCACGGCAACAGGTGTTGGTAGAGAGGCAGACGTAGGTAATGGCAACGCCTCGGAGACCTGCTCCTGAATAAACTGTGTGGTTGTCGGCGTCAGGTGGTTCGTTGGTGCTTCGGTGTTTGGCAGATACGACAGACACGAAAGCTGTCGTGTGACCTCTCCGCATAAATGTTTTTTATCTGCTCCAGCAGGGTGCTGTCACCACCGACGGCCAGGGCAGCGAGAGTGTCGTCTGCCGCCGACGACCTCCGAACTGATGCACGTTGTTTGCAAATCTCGTCCAAGCTTTGGCACAAGGTCACAAGTTCTGATACGGTACTTGGGCCCTTTTCCAGCAACTTTTGAAAGACATCATCATCATGCCTTTAAAAATATGCCTGATCTTGCCTTGTTCGGTCATCTCAGGATTAAAGCGCAGGCATAAATCGTTAACATCTTCAATATAGCTTGTGAAGTTTTCGCCCTGCCTTTGTGCACGTCCGCGTAGGCACTGTTCAGCACGCAGCTTGCGCACTGAGTGGTGATCGAACACAGCTGCAAGGGTGGTCTTGAAAGAGACCCTAGTGGTAAATTCACTGCGGTGGTTTGTGAACCACAGGCTGGCAACATTTTTGAGATAAATTGGGACATACTCCAATTTCGAGGGGTTGTCGCACTTGTTGGCGGCATTCACCTTTTCAAACAGCTGCAACCAGTCTTCCACATATTTGTCCTCGGTGCTGCTGAAGAAGGGGGAATCCCGTTAGCGCAGGGTGGTAGGCACGATGACCAGTTGAGATCGCGTCGTGCTTTGCAGGGTGGCGCCTTGCTCGACCGTCTGATCAGGCATTGCTGACACAGTGGGCAGCTTCAGGCTTTGAAGTTCCAGATTTGCGTACCCAGCACACTTCCACCACTTTGCAAAAAAGTTTAATCGCGAAAAAAGTTTAATCTGGTAGTAGGCAGAAAGCCGGTACGAACACATATCTTCGAGCAGTCCAGCATCTACAGCTTTTTTCACCCGCCTTTCGTTCTTCTTATTCCCATACCATTTGTTCTAAGAACTTCCTCTTTAAATTCTTTGGTATTATTCTCTGTTAGATCTCATCATATTGTGTCAAAACACGGAAGAACGAGCCCTTAGGTATACATTTGTTTCTCTTATATATATATATATATATATATATATATATATATATATATATATATATATATATATTGTAATGAATTTAAATAACCGACGCTCTGCTGGTAATGAAGAAGACGATGATTATCGGTGGCTGCAGCAGTAGCTCGCGCACGCCGCTCGCCATTAGCCGGACCTGCCTGATAAAGCACATTTTGCCAAGCTGCGTCTCAATCATTTTCGACGTACAACACCTCTATTTTGAGTGGTGGAGAAGCCGGAGTTCCCATCAACCTGGAACTTCGCAATCGGACGCTACCCTCACCGTTCACCATGACTGCTCCTGGCCCTTCTCAAGCTGCCTTACCAACGACAGTCTACTGTACTGGCGTGCCTCGACAACGCGACCCACCAATTTTTCGCGGCAACGACGAACAAGACGTCGAGGACTGGCTCATCGAGTACGAAGTCGTAACGCTTCCAACAAGTGGAACGCCTGCGACCAGCTCACAAACGTGCGCTTTTACCTCACTGATGTGGCCAGCCTATGGTTCAAGAACCACGAAGGCGAAATCACCAACTAGGCCGCCTTCAAGACCACCATCGCCGTGGTCTTCGGTCGTCCCACTGTGCGCCGGCTTCGCGCGCAACAGTGTCTCTGTAGTCGAGTCCAGCGCAGGGACGAGACCTTTACAAGTTACATTGAAGATGTCTTGCCTCTTTGCAAGCGCGTCGACGAATCTCTAACCGAACGCGACAAAATCAAGCACATCATCAATGGAGTTGACGACGATACCTTCCAGATGCTCGTCGCTAGGAATCCACAGACCATCACCGATGTTGTCCAGCTCTGTCAGGAGTACGACAAGTTGCGTAAGCAGCGTGTCTTGACGCGCAGGGCCGCTGAAGATACGGCTGAAGTTTCCGCCCTCGTGCACGACGTCGCTGCTGATCACACCGTATTACTGCCCCACATCAAACAATTAAATCGTGAAGAAGTTGCACGTCAGCTTTCTCTTGTGGCCGAAGCATCCGCGCCAGTGACCTCGTTAGACCCACATCTATGCCAGGTCATTGAGACACAGGTCACGCAGGCACTGCCTCCATCGCCATCGGTCCCTACGCCGCTGACCTACGCTGCCGTCGTTGCTAGACCCCCAGCCCCACCTGTCTCTGGCGCATACTGGGGCACCGGGTTCTCCTACCCTACGACGCTGCTTACATACACGGCACCCCATCCCGTTTCACCCCCTGCACCTTCTGTCGTTAACCCATGGCGCACCTTGGATAATCAACCCATCTGTTTCGCATGCGGTTTCGTGGGACATATAGCACGCTACTGTCGCCATCGCAACTTCCAGCCTCCAGACCATCGGAATTCTGCAAATTACCAGGCTGCTCAGAACCCCAGCGACCATCTTCTCCTATCACTGACTCATTGTCCCCACGACGCCCTGTCGATTCTCGCCAGTCGTTACCACCCCGTCGCCGATCTGTCTCCCTGATGCTTCGGCGCATGAGCCCCGCTCGAGAGGAAAACTGACAGCCGCAGTTCCGGAGGCAAGAACTGCGTCGTCGTCGAACTTTCAAGACCCCCTTTTTGTCCGACTAACGAAATTGATGTGCTAGTAGAAGGTGTTGCTGTACGCGCACTTGTCGACACATGCGCGTCGTTTCTGTAATTAGTGAAAAACTGTGTCGCGATTTGAGAAAAGTTACAACGCCGCTTACGAATCTTGCTCTGCGTCCAGCCACCTCCCATTTCATCGCGCCGACAGCTCAGTGCACAGCACGCGTTCTCATTCAAGATGTTTGGTACGCCGTCAACTTTGTTGTTCTCTCACGTTCATCTTACGACGTCATACTAGGAAGGGATTTTCTTTCTATTCATCGGGCCCTCGTAGACTGTGCTTGTGCTGAACTCACGTTGACGAATGCGTGCCTTCATATCGACCACCACAGTCCCTCGAAAGTGTTTGCCGCAGCTGACGTCCGCATCGCGCCGTTGCCCGCCGTCCTAGTGCCTGTGATTTCACCTGCTGCCACTAACTCGACGCTCCTCTTCCAACCAACTATAGCTAGTGTGCAACACCGAACCATCGTCCTCCCGTTTGCCGTCATCAACTTTTCCGATGGTTCGGCGGTACTTTATGCGTGTAAAGTTTCTGCTTGTTCGTACATCCTGCTACGCGGTGAGTGTCTGGGAAGCCTCGAGACCGTAAATTGTATTTTCGAAGACCCGATCTATCCAGACAAGCCATTCTTACCGACTTGTGTCATTACACCCGCAACTGACGCTAATGAGCCTATGGATGTATTCCGCAAGTCCATTGATTGCAACCTCACGCCTGGGCAGCAGGAACAGCTGATCAAGCTCCTACAGCGTTTTTGAGCCTCGTTTGACCACAATCAGCCTTCCTTAGGTCGAGCGTCATCTGTTGTTCACCGTATAGATACCGGTTAAGAGACGCCATTACGGCAGCGTCCATATCGTGTGTCAACTACCCAACGCCGTGAACAGTTTGACGACATGCTGACACGTGGCATAATCGAACCGTCAAGCAGTCCCTGGGCCTCCCAGTTGTGTTGGTGAAGAAGAAGGATGGATCCATCAGGTTTTGCGTGGACTACCGACGTCTCAACCGAATCACGCGCAAGGATGTCTATCCGCTGCCACGCATTGACGATGCCTTGGACTGCCTACAGGAGCCGAATTTTTCTCTTCTTTAAATCTGCGCTCTGGATACTAGCAGGTACCCATGGCAGAGGCCGATCGCAAAAAACAGCTTTCCTCACGCCCGACGGGCTTTACGAATTCACAGTCATGCCCTTCGGCCTCTGCTACGCGCCAGCTACTTTCGAGCGTATATTGAACTCTATCCTTCGAGGCCTCAAATGGAACGTTTGTCTCTGTTATTTAGACGACATTGTCGTCCTTTCAAGTGATTTTGTAACCCATTTAACCCGCCTCGAGAAAGTCCTCGCATGTATTTCTGCCGCGGGTCTGCAACTGAATCTGAAGAAGTGCAATTTCGCCGCTCGAAAGCTTACGATCCTTGGCCACGTGGTTTCAAAAGATGGCATTCTTCCTGACCCTGCCAAACTTACAGCCGTTTCAGTGTTTCCCAAACCGACCACCATGAAAGAGCTCCGAAGCTTTATAGGCCTTTGCTCTTACTTCCGGCGCTTCGTCCGCAATTTCGCGACGATCATCGCTCCTTTGACCAAGCTCCTCGCCGGCTCTAGAGACCTTTCAGCATGGTCTGGCACCTGTGACAATTCTTTCAATGAACTGCGCCGCCTCCTCACGTCGCCGCCTATTCTGCGACACTACGACCCATCGGCACCGACAGAGATCCACACCGACGCTAGTGTTGTCGGGCTAGGCGCTATTCTTGCACAGAAGAAAGACAGCTTCCAAGAGTACGTGGTTGCCTACGCAAGCCGAACTCTTAGCAAAGCCGAAATCAATTATTCCGTCACTGAAAAGGAATGCCTCGCCATCATTTGGGCGATAGCGAAATTTCGATTTTACGTGTACGGGCGCCCTTTTGACGTCGTGACTGACCACCATGCCCTCTGCTGGTGGTCGTCTCTGAAGTATCCAAGCGGTCGCCTCGCCCGATGGGCATCGCGCCTCCAAGAACATAATATTTGCGTGGTCTATCGCTCCGGCTGGAAACATTCGGACGCAGACGCCCTATCCCGTTCGCCCCTACCCCCTGACCCGGACTGCTGCGAAAGTCTAACCTGTGATGCCACTGCCGTCACCATCGCCGACATGCCATCTGAGCAACGCAAGGACCCTTGGGTTGCTTCGAATCTAGACATCCTGGCTGGGCGGACGGATTTCCCCCTTCTCGCACGTTGCGTCGGCAAGTCTAGCACTTCGCCAATTGCGACGACGTGCTGTACCGACGCAACTACGCACCCGGTGGACGTCAGTGGCTACTCGTGATTCCACGTCATCTGCGATCCGAAATTAGTTCCACGTTTATGACTACCCCCAATGTGGCCACGCAGGTTTCCTGAAGACTTATTCTCGCATACGTCTCCGATATTACTGGCGTGGCATGTACCGTTTTATACGACAATACGTTCGGGCCTGCTCGACGTGCCAGAGACAAAAAACTCCCCCTTATCACGCCAGCGGTACCTTGCTACCCTTACCATGCCCATCCCGACCATTCGACCACGTCGGCATCGATATCTATGGTCCCCTTCCCAACACTTCTGACGGTAACCACTGGATCATAGTTGCCGTCGACCACCTCACGCGGTTTGCCGAAACTTCATCCCTTCCCTCTTCTACAGCAAAAGACGTTGCGACTTTTGTTCTTCACAACATCGTATTACGTCTTGGAGCACCTCAGAAGTTACTGTGCGATCGTGGTCGCGTATTCTTGTCAGACGTCATCACAGCATTGCTGCGTGATTGCCACGTCGTTCACCGCACTACAAGCGCCAATCATCCCCAGACCAATGGAATGACAAAGCGCTTCAACCGCACTCTTGGTGACATGCTGTCTATGTATTTCTCGTCAGACCACTTCAATTGGGACCGAGTGCTCCCGTTTATCACGTTCGCCTATAATACCACCATTCAAAGCACTACTGGATTCTCTCCTTTTTTCCTCCTTTACAGACGTGAACCTTCTTGCACTATGGACACCATCCTTTCGTACAAAGCTGACTCCTCAGAGTCCACGACTTTGTCTCAAGCCGCTACATACGCTGAAGAATGCCGCCAACTGGCAAGATCATTCACAACCCAAGACCAAAGATGCCAAAACACCACCATGACGCATCAAATAACACTACCTCCTACGATCCAGGTTCACTCGTCTGGCTGCATGTCTCTTCTGCTACACCTGGTCTTTCTACCAAGTTGGTTGCCGAATATCACGGCCCATATCGTGTGCTACAAAAAACTTCACCAGTGAATTACCTCATTGAGCCACTGGAACTATCTTCTGACCAACGTCGTCGTGGCCAAGAAATTGTCCACGTTTCGAGACTTAAGCCCTGCTACAACCCTCCCATGTTTACTTGTCCATAGGTCACCAGGATGGCTCCTTATTTCGCGGGGAGCAATTGTAATGAATCTAAATAACGGACGCTCTGCTGGTAATGAGGAAGACGATGATGATCGGTGGCTGCAGTAGTAGCTCGCGCACGCCGCTCGCCATTAGCCAGACCTGCCTGATAAAGCACACTTTGCCAAGCTGCGTCTGAACCTTTCTCGACGTACAACACCTCTATTTTGATTATATATATATATATATATATATATACATATATATATATCATCGAACATATAGAGCATCGAAAACGTTATTCGAAGGTCGTAGGTTCTATTCTTGCTCACGGCTGGTTATTTTTCCTCCACTTTTTTCTTCTTATTCAGATTTCATTGGTTCTAATCACTTCCCATGTGCATTTCTTGGCATTATTGTCTGTTATATATCATTAATATTGTGTCAAAACACGGAAAAACGAGCCCTTAGGTATACACTTATTTCCCGTATTTGGTTTAAGGAGGGACTCGTACTGGCAGACTTAGTGTCATTAGGTTGTATACGAGGGACTATTAATCTGCTGCCCGCTCGTAATAAGCTCACGTGCTACGTGACGCCAAACATGCGCATAAAAGAGTGGTTCACACTCATCGCTTGGCTTAAAGATGGCGCTGACTGTCACTCTTACTTCTAAATTCACGTATAAACCCAAAGAAGTGGATGGAGGGAAGGCTGCTGTGGTAGCTCAGTGGTTAGAGCATCGAACGCGTTATTAGAAGGTCATAGGTTTGATTCCTGCTCATGGCTGGTTATTTTTTATCCACCTTTCTCCTTATTTACACTCCAATCGTTCTAATAACTTCCCCTGTACATTCCTTGGCATTACTGTCTGTTAGATCTTATTATTATTGTGTCAAAACACGGAAAAACGAGCCCTTAGGTATACACTCCTTTCCCTTATATATATATATATATATATATATATATATATATGTATATATATATATATATAATGTGTGTGTGTGTGTGCGTGTGTGTGTGTGACGCTACAATTATTGGGCGACGTGGCCTTGCTCATACGGCATGTCTATATAAAGCACTTCTTCCTTCTCTGCCTCCACCAACCATCGCTTCATACGTCACACGATTCCACCTCCTTCCGAAAGAAAGTATGGATTACAAACAAGGAAAAGTTAACTAGGAGAGGTTGAAAAGCCATGATTGTGAAAATTCACAACTTTTTCAATGCTCGAGGAAAGTTCCGTAAACTTTCAATTATTTCAAGGAAGAGTGCAGCAGTCCGGTTAACGCAGGAGTTCTGGTGGGCGAGGCGGACTGTGGCGTTCTAGAGAAGGTAACCACGTCCTGCACAACTGCACTGACCACGACACGGCTTCAACAGCCGCGAAGAACGAACGATGTTGAGTCCTTGTTGCATCAGCAGCTCGAATGTCATCGGCGTTGTATTTTTCTTCGAGAATGGTGCAATTCCAATGCTTCTTGCGTGCGTGCCTCTCGACAGATTGTGACAGAGTGGCGGAGTGCTTCCGGTTTACAAGTAGTGCTTCCGCGTCTTTCTCGAAGTTTTCTGTGGTCTTGCAGTGGGTGTAATAGCAGGTGCAGGGAGCCTCTCTGGTGACTTTACTTTGTGCGAAAGTGTCTGACGTACTGAAATGGCCTTTGGTTTGGAGATCTTAGTTTTCGGTGTTCTTCATTTGGTGAACGCGCTTTCGTTGAGTTTTGCGTCCGTCGATGCCTTTGTTGCAGTCTCTTTTGTGGTCACATGTGTTTGTGGACTTGGCTTGGCTTGCTTTGGTGATGTAGCTCAGGAGATGGCTGTAGCGGAGCCCCTTTCAGAGCTGGGCATTCACTTCTTCCGCAAGTTGACATGTCCCGTAAACAGCTGATGCATAGTGAGCTGGTCCCTTGCTGGTCGGGCATAGTTGGTATTGCACCATCATTGCTAAAATGCTCTTCAGAGGCTCCGGTAAGGTGGCTTAGTATCGACGCTTCTGATAGACAGCTGCTGCGAGATTTGACGCTTGTATTACTTCTGCATTTTTTCGGTACTTGGATTGGTGAGCTCTGGATGAGGATACCACAAGTGACTTGGCATTACTAGGCTCAATCTGCACAGTCAGCTGAACGATAGAAATAAAGTCTTGTGATGAGAAACACGTTTTCAAGTCGTCATGGCGGATTTCGGTAGTTTCTCGATGCGTCGACAGTTCGCTTATCGTGGACATGGTGTCATTTCAAGGCAAACGGCGAGCGTTTGATTTTATGCACTTGAGGAGCCGCGTAATGGAAAATCGGGTGGTGTACCGTGTATGCGAGACGAAGAATGAAGAGTATCAGGTGGTTGAACAACGTCTCGTGTCGCACGCTGAAGCGACTACTTTAAAACTAACGACTTTCTTGCAGAAGAGAAACCTGATGGAAAGCTGTGTGTCTTGACAAAAGCGCGAGGACTGTGCCGGCTGAAAGTGATTGTGCTCAGATGTTAGGTAGTAAAGAAGTCCTAGTCGTAGTCGTTAAAACGGGTAGTAATCTCTTCTTTTATTTTTTGACTCGATTCGTCGTTCTCGAAGATGTGGGTGAGTCAAAGCTTAAATGCCTCACCGGAGATGTAGTTAGTGAAGTTTGTAATCATCTCCCGTTCCGACCATGATACAGCGGTAGCGTGGAACTCAAGCAGGTAGAACCAGTACTGCACGGGTCCATCGATCGCTGCTCCGGTGTACTTGGGGATGCACAAGGCAAGCCGATGAATCTGTCATGGTGCTGGTCGTTGTGTCCTGGTTGAAGATGATTCGGTAGTTAGTGTATGGTCAGGGCATCTTGTAGGGAACTACGTCGATGATCAACGACTTATGAAGGAGCAGGCAAGTCTCCATGCTGTCGACTCGTGTGACGCTATGATGAATGCCAGACGTGGCCTGACTGATACGCCAAGTTTATTTTAAAGCACTTCTTCCTTCTCTGCCTGTAAGAACCATCGATTCATACGTCAAGCACACACACACAATTACACACACAAATATATAAATATATATATATATATATATATATATATATATATATATATATTGGGTATGTGTGAGCATCCAGTTGTTCATGTGCGCACTTTCTGTGTTGTTTTTCTGGTGTTTTTTGTGTTGCTGCGTTCTCAATACACTGAACGAATATGACTGGCAAGACTTTTTTCGGTATTGTACAAGAAGTTTTGTTTATTATAACAAGAGATATGCCTTTGATTGATTGTAGTTTGCGTTGTGTAATGCTTGTGTGGCCTGTACCAAGTGGAAGACACTTATGTCATAGTTCCGATCACCCTGATACAAATTATCCTTATTTTCCTCCTTGTCCTGCTTCATGTCTTCAATTAAGATCTAGCCGAATTGACCGTGACACGTTTTTTTACCTTAACTTTTACATGGAGTAAGAACGTTATTTTGGTGTCTTAAGGAAAAATATTGCTACTATAAGCGTGATTAGTGTATAACCATACGTGTTGCGAGGAACATGAAGGTTGCAGTAGAAGACAACGTTCTAATAGTGAGAAAAATTTTTTAGTAGATATCTACCTGTCATGCTGAGGCATATTTTTCTAGGTTATTCGTAATTTTCCATTCGGTACTCTACATTATTTTAAATCTTTAGAGTATTTTATGAAGCCAGTCAATCCGTGGCCTATTTCGCACAGTACACATGTGCCACAGTTAATAGGTGAAGTGTGAGTGAGAATTTATTAGAAGGCAGAGAGGTCAGCCTGAACTAGTTCGCTCTAGCCTGCTACTCTACACAGGGGATAAGGGAAAGGGGAAGGAAAGAGGGATGAAGGGTGATGATGGGGACAAGAAGAGGTGGTGCGTATGTACAGTAGCCACTCAGCATAGTACCCTAGAGTCTAGTTTCTAGTCCAGTGCTTTTTATAAAGCCTAGAACAGCCTTTGAAGCAGTTTTTGACACTGTTTGGTCGTTCATTGCTGACAATATGTGGCTTTCACTTGATGGTGTTCGTCCAATGCTTGCGAACGTTGCAGTTAGCATTTTTCTTTGCGCCACGTATAATGCACAGTCACAAAGTATGTGAGCTACCGTTTCGTGCACTTGGCAGCGTTCACAATTCGGGCTGTCCGCACGGCCGATTAGGTAGATGTAGTGGCGATTGAAGGCGACGCCCAGGGGAATCCGGCGCAGTATATAAGCATGTCTTTGACTGATTTTATCTGGAAGACGAAAAGTCATACCGGAGTCTGTTTCCCACAGGCGCTTGTTCCGGTGATCTGGTAGCGACCAGTAAGTGGCAGCACATTCGCGCATGAGTGATCTCAACAATGTGTTGACGTCACCTCGCGAGTACAGTACTTAGACGTACATAGGAGCGCTGTATATCGCCGCTCTTGCTTCGCTATCGGCTGTTTCGTTGCCAACTAGGCCGCAGTGTCCAGGAATCCATTGGAGTGTAATGAAGTGACCGCTCCTGTGTGGTAGGTCAAATGCTTGGATGATTCCTAACGTTAACTCGTAAAATTGGCCTCTTCTTGAGCAAGAATGGATAGCTTGAAGCGCTGATTTTGAATCAGACAGAATCGTCCATTTACGCGGAGCTTGGTCGTTCACAAATTTTATGGCTTCTTGTGCAGCAACAAGTTCTGCAGATTAATAGGTGAAAGAGACAATGAAAGGCTCTGTGCGCTTTTGTTCAACATGCTCGAGTTGTAAAATAGGTCGAGATCGCTGCCCGGCAAAGCTCCCGGTGCCAGGCTTCAAGATAGACAAGAAGTGTTCCACTACGATTACTGCGGCTTGAATGTGGCATTGTTGGCTAAGTATTGAGTGGTCTTAGTTTTGAGTTTTGTTTTGTAGTCTCTAGTTGATTTTTTTATTGTGATAGCAATTAGATGAACAGTCTCTTCTGGTTTTTATCATTGCGACTGCTTCCATAATACACTGTAATATTGCCGCAATCACTTGCCGTCCTTATCGCTTTGCTTGTGACGCACGTGGCTTGTGTGCATGAAGGCGTGATCCGTGAACTTATCTTCGTGCCGCGTTTTATTGGAAAACGCCCCTCTCCAATAAGCCGAGGGCAGCCGTGGGCACCGGTGTAGTAGTTCACCATCTGTACGGCGGTTCACTTGTTTCTTTCGGGCGCAGGTCAGCCCAGTGAAGTAAAAGATTGTTGCGGCTTGCTCCTGATCTTGTGTCACGGACGGCCATTTTTGGCGGCCCCGCGTCACGGCAATTAACGGGCGCCGTACTTCCCCATTGACCGTGGGAACGGCGGGTGCATGAAAGGGAGCTGAGAAGTGCAGAATGGGGTGCTCTTCTTGGAACGTCGCCGTCGACGATTGATCCTTTTGTAACTGCGGCGGCGTCTGCAAGGTCGTGGAAAGCCGCGATGTACCCCGGACAAGGATTAGGCTACGGGACGCACCGGCTGAGAGTCGAACAGTCTGACCGTTTCCTACGAGGAAAAGCGTGGGAAACCCTCTGGTGGCCAAGCCGTATGGCAACAACCCAACAGGTTGTCACTTTCGCTAGTTGAGGGCCCTCTCAAAATTAAAAAGGGGTGGGGTCAATATATTTTTGGGGCGGAGTTTCCATCAACTAAACGCGCATGATTGAACCCATGTAGAGGTCTCTTGTCCCCAAGGAAGAGAGCGAGGAGACAAGAGAGGGATTTAAGCGCAGGATTTTGCCTTGCTAGGCAGACTAGTCGCCGACCAACATGGTGTAGAAACAGATCAACAAGCATCTCTTCTAGAAGTTTTTAGTGCGGCTCTGTATCGTCTGGCCACCTATACTTAGCCGTTCGTCTAGTTGTGACGCGATATTAACGTCTGCAACGTAGACATCGGAACTTCGCGTCGAGTTAGCTCAACCTGCCCGAGGTCACCTACAAGCACTAGCCTCCCGGAGCCACCAGCGTTGCATCACCGCCGACATCGCAGTCGTGCCAGAACTCTCTTCGACTTCTCGCATCGGATCGTCATTGACGCAACGCGGCCGGTCGTCACACGTATGCCTTCACCTGTTTATATCTTCGAACTTTCTCCTCCGAAGTCTATTGTTGTTAGTTGTGTAGTTTGTGATAGTTCTCTCTCGGAAGCTGAGTTATTTCTTATATATTTTCAGTAGTATCAAGTGCTGATGTATTTTGTTAGTTGTATTGAAGTGTTGTATTAGATCCCGTGTGCTGCAATATGACTAAAGTTTGTTTTGTTTTCTCACGTCTCTGATCTCTTTACTGTCTCTGCTTGCGTACGGAAGGAACCAACGTGCTGTCATTCCCGTCGCCGACTTCGCGCTGGTGACGCTAGAGTGGCAGCTTGTAACATCCTGTCGTGCACGTTCCTTCATCGTCGCGGCTGCGTGACAACTTGTGGAGGTGCTGGGTATGCACCAGGTTCCTGAGCCGACAGCTGCACGGAAGGACGAGGCCCCCAAAAGCAGCGACGCGACTCGCAGTAGCCCCCGCCTACAAGGGTTGCCACCGGAACCCGGAACAGTACCGGATTGCACTCGACAGAACAAAAGAAGACTCGATGTCAACCATGATCCGACCAGCTGCACCCACCCCTGTCATCTTGAAACAGCCTCGAGTGCCTCCAACCTTCCACGGCTCGCCTGCAGAAGATTCAGAAGATCGGCTCTACCAATTCACTCGGGTGGCTTCCCTAAACGAATGGGATGACGAGATGAAGGTGAGTCACGTTTTATTCGCACTCGACGGCCCCGCTAAAACGTGGTTTGAAAACCACGACGCCTCTTTGGCTACGTGGGAGGTGTTCAAGATTGATTTCTTGAGGACGTTTACCAACATGCTGCGCAAAGAAAGAGCTGAAATTCTGCTACAATCGAGGATCCAAAAGCCTAACGTAACTATCCCTATATACGTCGAGGAAATGAAGCTCCTCATCTGCCGTTTGGATCCGAACATGGTAGAGGAAAAAGAGGTTGGGCTTGTAATGCGAGGAGTGAAAGAGTCCCTTTTCGCTGGCCTAGTTCGCAACCCGCCGAAAACCGTTGCCGAGTTCACGAAAGAAGCATCCACCATTGAGAAGACCTTAGATTGCCGAAACCGCCAGTACAATCGCACAGCGCACTTAGCTTCCATAGACCCTCAAGCAACGTTTGCAAGTACCAGCAACTTGCGTGAAATATTACGCGAAGTCGTCCGCGAGGAGCTGCGGCTACTTATACCATCACCCTGGCAGCCTCCAGAAGCATCACTCACGGATGTCATACGCGACGAAGTTCGCATTGCTTTGGGTGTTTCTCGAACGGCGACTCCATGTCAAGAAAACCAGGGAATAAGTTACGCTGCCGCAGTACATAGCCCAAGGGGTACCGCCAACATGCGCCGTGAGCATTACGAACCACCCCAGCGATCGCCGTCACCCGTCCACTCAACTGCTTTTTTGGAAGCGCCGCGAAAAGCAGACCTCTGGAGAACCCCCCACCAACAACGCCCACCATGCTTTCACTGCAGTGAGCCAGGCAACATCCTCAGATACTGCCCTTACTAACGCATGGGACTTCGTGGTTTTGCCCTCAACGCACTACAACCGTGACCTGGACAGCGACAACGTGAAGTTGAAGACTACTTGCGCCGTGCCGAGTATCCTCCCACCCGTCCATCACGATCGCCATCACCGCCATACAGCCGCTACACATCGCCAGGCCACGGGAACGCGGCGGCAGCGCGAGGAAGGTCCCTGAGCCCTCGTAGGGAAAACTGAGTAAAGCAGCCTTTGGAGGCGAGGTTTCTTGCCGGCGAATGGGCGAAGAACCTCCACTGATCATACCACATGACGACGGCGCTCCGATGGAAACACCATGGCTGCTACAACGACACTTCGCACTAAGCTCGACGGCACGCCCCAACCGTACTTGCAGCACTCGCAGAAGCCGCAACTCGACACCAAGACTGACGTCCAACTCGAGATCTAGAGTCTCTGACCTAGACGTACTTATAGACGGCCGTAGTGTAACAGCACTTATCGACAAAGGAGCCGACTTTTCTGTAATGAGCGGAGCCTTCGCAGAGCAACTGAAGAAGGTAATGACTAGATAGGATGGTCCCGTGATCCGCACAGCCGGAGGCCATCTCGTGTTGCCAACGGGACGATGCTCAGCACGAGTGACTGTCAGTGGACGTACTTACCCAGCGTGCTTCATAGCCCTGCAGCAGTGTTCCCGCGATGTCATCTCGGGCATGGATTTTCTGACCGAACATCGAGCAATCATCGACCTTCAGTCAAGACAGATCACACTTTCCACGGGCCAAAACATGCAGTCGAAGGCCACCCTAGGGCGCCACGCCATTCTGCGTGTTCTAGATGAAGAAGTAAGCGTCCCACGAAGGGCAAGCGTCATAATACCAGTGGTTACAGTCAGCACCGAAGATGTTGAAGGCGTGATCGAGGGAAACAGGCAGTTCTTCTTACACCGACAGCTTCGTGTCGCCAGATGCATCGCTTACTTCAAGAATGGACAAGCTGACGTGCTCGTAACCAACTTCGGCAGGGAACTCCGACACCTCAACAAAGGCAGCACGATTGGCTTCTTAGATGAAGTAGGGGACATTCCAGGTACGTTCGCCATCTCCGACCAATTCCACCGAGACTCATCAATGCAAAACCAGCCGCCTGTGTTCGACATCAACCCTGAGTTTCCCAGCGACGGGCAAAATCAGATCCGCATTCTCCTAGAAAGCTACGGTCATTGTTTCGCAACCTCGTCTAAGGTGCCGAAAACACCAATTGCCATGCATCGTATCATAACCAGCGAGCACGCCCGATCTCTCCGCCAAAGCCCGTACCGTGTGTCGCCGCGAGAGCGTGAAGCGATTCGGAAACAAGTGGACGAAATGCTTCGCGATGACATCATTCAACCTTCGAAAAGCCCTTGGGCAACACCAGTCGTTCTCGTAAAAAAAAAGGTGGAAGCCTCCGGTTCTGCATCGACTATCGTAGGCTAAACAACATAACGAAGAAAGATGTCTACCCGCTCCCAAGGATAGACGACACCCTAAACCGACTCTGTCATGCCAAGTACTTCTCGTCCATGGACCTGAAAAGCGGGTATTGGCAGATTGAAATCGACGAAAGGGACAGAGAAAAGACGGCTTTCATCACTCCGGACGGGTTATTAAGTTCATGTCATTTGGGCTTTGTTCCGCACCGGCAACGTTTCAACGAGTAATGGATACGGTGTTGGCAGGCCTGAAATGGCAAACCTGCCTCGTGTATGTCGACGACGTCGTAGACTTTGCGGCAACTTTTGACGAACACATGCAAAGACTGAGGGCCGTACTCAATGCAATCAAGTCTTCAGGACTTACCCTAAAGCCTGAGAAGTGCCGCTTTGCATATCATGAGCTGTTATTTGTTGGCCATATCATCAGCCCAGATGGTGTACGACCCGACCCCCAGAAGACGTCCGCTATCGAGCATTTTCTGCGGCCTACAGACAAGAAAGCCGTACGAAGGTTCCTTGGATTGTGTGCTTACTACAGAAGGTTTGTGAGGAATTTTCCATGCATAGCTGAACCTTTGATGAAGCTAATAAAGGCTGATGTGCCATTTCATTGGGAAGCGCCGCAAGAAGAAGCCTTTAAGGACCTCAAGCGTCGTTTACAGTCCACTTGCATCCTTTCACACTTCAACGAAAATGCCCAAACTGAAATTCATACCGACGCAAGCAGCGTTGGCATAGTCGCGCTCCTTGTCCAGAAAAGCAACGGGTTCGAAAGAGTGATCGCATACGCTAGCCGTTCGCTGTCGAAGGTGGAGAGTAACTATTCAACTAATGAGAAGGAGTGTCTCGCAATCATTTGGGCGACATAGATATTCCATCCTTACATTTACGGACGACCATTCAATGTTGTGAGTGACCATCACGCCCTCTGCTCGTTTGCAAATTTGAAAGATCCCTCCGGCCGCCTCGCTCGATAGAGTCTTTGTCTCTAGGAATTTGATGTCACCGTAACACACAAGTCTTGGAGGAAGCATTTGGACGCAGACTGCTTGTCAAGGGCCCCTGTCGATGAAGCCCCAAAGAACGACGACGACGATGACAGCTTCCTTGGATCTATTAGTAGCAGCACTTTTGCGCAACAGCAACGCGCGGACCCTGACCTCAAGCATCTGCATGAATACCTGGAAGGCAAAACTTCGTCACCCCCATGCATCATTTAGGCGGGGACTCTCATCCTTCTGTTTTCAAAACGGCATCATCGCAAAGAAGAACTTTGCGCCCAATAAGACTACGTATCTTATTGTCGTTCCCAGCAACCTTCGAGAAGAAAGTATACAGGCTTCCCACGATGAACCGACTGCTGGACACCTTGTTTATGCGCGCACTCTTCGCCGAATCCAAGAGAAATCCTATTGGCCACGACTTTCCACCGATGTCATGCGGTACGTAATGACTTGCCGTGAATTCCAACGAAGAAAGAAGCCACCAGCCAGGCCAGCCGGGCTGCTGCACCCCATACCACCCCAAGCAAAGCCTTTCCAACAGATTGGAATGGACCTTCTCGGTCCCTTTCCGATATCAACTTCTGGCAATAGAATGATAATTGTAGCAACTGACTACCTCACCCGTTATGCCGAAGCAAAAGCCTTACCGAACGAAACAGCAGAGGAGGTCGCAAAGTTTTTCGTCAACTGCATCCTGTTGCGACACGGTGCCCCCGAGGTCCTCATCACGGGCAGGGGAACAGCGTTCACGGCAGAGCTAATGCAAGCTATCCTGCACCACAGTCAAACCAGCCACCGGAAGACTACTGCGTATCATCCGCAGACAAATGACCTCGTGGAACGGCTGAACAAAACTATCGCTGACATGCTTGCCATGTATGTCAATGCAGAACACAAAACCTGGGACAGCATCCTTTCATTCGTCGTATTTGCCTATAACACTGCAATAGAAGAGACCACACGCATGACGCCTTTTAGCCTCGTCTACGGCAGAGAGGCAGCTACAACGTTGGACGCCATACTCCCAGATGTCACAGAAGAGAACCACAACGTCGCCACTTACCTTCAGCGTGCAGAAAAACCCGACAACTTGCACGCCTACGGATTAAGCAACAGCAGTTCATCGACGCTTGACGCTACAACTTACGCCGCTGCCATACGGAATACAAACCCGGTGACCGTGTGTGGATTCGGACCCCCATTCGCCGCCGAGGACTCAGCGAAAAGTTGTGCCGTTATTTCGAACTTACAAGGTCATACGTCATGTTAGTGAACTGGACTATGAAGTTGTCCCCGATGGCGCGACGACACCGCAACGGCGCCGTGCTAACCCAAAACTTGTGCATGTCGTGCGCCTTAAACCTTATTAAACGCGGTAATAGACCTTACAGTTTGCAATGTCAACTGCAAATTTCGATCTTCCTTTTTGTTCTCGTGTGTTCTTATGACACTGTTCTCGGTTATCAATGTTTGCTTTTTTAAGCATCGGGCCGATGCCTATTTAAAAGGGGAGTAATGCCGCAATCACTTGCCATCCTTATTGCTTTGCTTGTGACGCACGTGGCTAGTGTGTATGAAGGCGTGATCCGTGAACTTATCTTCGTGCCGCGTTTTGTCGGAAAACGCCCCTCGCCAATAAGCCGAGGGCAGCCGTGGGCACCAGTGTAGTAGTTTGCCATCTGTACGGCGGTTCACTTGTTTCTTTCGGGCGCAGGTCAGCCCAGTGAAATAAAAGATTGTTGCGGCTTGCTCCTGATCCTGTCGTGCATGTTCCTTCATCGTCGCGGCTGCGTGACAATATGAATACGTGCCTATATATAGGAAAACTCACGAAAGAAAAAAATATGCGGGAATATAAATGTGTAAATGTCGTCGAAAGACGTTACTTTTGCGTTTGGAGAGAGTGAACAAAACGTTTATTTGATGTTCTGTGCAAGAAAGTTGGTAAATAGTATTCTGAAGGTGCTACGCTAGAGTGCCTCGAGCGTATAGTGGAGGCGAAAAGGCGCATCTAGGCACGTTAGATACAAGCACCATCTGGAAGTTATCTTTGAAAACAAAGGCGCGCGCGACCACTGAGAAAGATTCGCGCCAGTCTCGGAGGTGATAAGGTGTAAATTGCAAAGTAACGGGCAAGTGCCACAACTGTGTTGTCGTAGAAAAGCGTTAGAAACTGTTCTTGAGCATCGCGTTGCACTGTAGGCGCCGCGCGATAAATGCTACAGTCCTTACAGTTACTTCTGAGTGCCCTTTTTAGTATGAAGGCAGACGTACTGAACATAGACTTTTTGTTATGGCGCCTCAGATATGCGCAATATTTGCTTCTTCAATCGAAAATTGCACAACTATGAGCGCTAAACCTTGACAATTATTGATGGGCACTGCGGATGGGGTTGACCATTTGGTGCTTTTTGAGGTATCGTTAGGGCAGAAAAACAGCAAAATGTACAGACTGACAGAGAGACAGACAGACCAAAATTTTTCCATCGAAGTCTCCAAGAAAGACTATTGTCTTCAAAAAAAAAAGCCGCCCATGCTCGGCCCCCAACTGGTCGCGATGCGCCAACGCTCGTTTATCTCAGGTGAACCTTGCCCGATGCATGAGGGTGGAGCGCTCTTTTCGAATACAGTCAAGTAATAACTGGGAGACTCGTTATTTCGCACTCATATTTGCACCTGTGATCATATTTCGTGCGTCGTTTTGTTTCAAAAGCGTGTTAAGCGTCCAGTTAAAGACGTTGATAGTTAGCTCTCGTCTCGTGTGTGTTGTTTTCTTGCGTTATTCATGCGTGAGCAGCACACTGCACGTTTCGATCTGCTAGTCGTTCGCAGCGTTACGTTTCAAGTTATTGCTATCGCACTCATTGCTTCGCCCTCTTGGCGAAACTGTGACTTTTTGTTTTTTCAATTTATTTTAACCTGTTGGGCTGATGGCGACCGGTTTTCCTGGTCAGGCGCGATCCGCATGGTCGAGGTCGCTGTCATGTAATAGTCACTCTTACGCAGTGCAGTCAGCAACATTACTGTCGCGCAGAGGCCTACAAATGGAGGTTTCATCAGGCTCACGAATTCCCACCCCGCTCTTCTGCCTGAAAAGAACTGAAAGCCGCATCTAGCTACTTTCAGACCATCATCGATGTGCGCCAACTTGTACAACGTGGCATAGTGTGTAAATCACCGGACCCGACCTTTCTGCAGGATCTGCTTAAATGTACGTCGTTCCCGCAAACTCCGACGAGTACTTTCAATCCACCTCACCTTGCATGTTCTAGAGGCCTCGTGAGGGGCGTCGATTCCAAACTGAGTCCAGAAGAGGCCCTAACAAGCTTTCGAGGCAGACGCAATTTAGCTTTACCACTCTACTCATCTGATCAATAACGGGAGGATAATAAGCAAATCTGTCATCGCGATAATTGTGGGCACAACTTGCCTGTCAGAAAGAAAGCTATAGCATCTTTTCTTTCGCGTCAAGCCACTCGCTTTCCGTCCAGTCCAATGCGAAAACTGCTGCAGATTCGGCCATAGTGCGGGGAAATGCAAGAGAAATATTGGTGTTCGTGCCTGCGGCAAAAGCCACTCCTGAAGCGAATGCTCAGCGACCACAGAAAAGAGCTTCTTTTGTAGAAAAAGTCACTCCTCAGACCATTCCTGAAGCTCTGGTCACTCTCGAAGAATACAAATCCTAGAAATAATAGACCACCGCCACTGTTAGCGCAGGGAAGCTATTGATATACATAAGGACCAGGCCTTCAGCTATTCTGGTGCAGCAGCTTGACCCTTATCTAGTCTATAACTGCCAATCGCAGGTAATTTAATCTGTCGTCAAAAAGGCAATAAATAAGTTATTATATAACGCAAGTGACTGCCTAACGCAAATCATTTCTACTCAGACGAAGCAAAGAGTGCAAGCTCAGGCGCCTACAGTTTCGCAACAATCAGACGCCATTAACGCCACTCAACTACATAGCACGGTACTGGAAAAACTATCGGAATGTGTACGTAAAGCTGAGAAACCTGTTTCACGGGTGAAATTAGACCGTTGTACGCCTCAGCCGAGCAGAAGTAATGCTACATAAATTGAAATGGAGATCCGAGCTCATAAACGTGTGCGATTGCCTATCTCGGTTGACCTAAAGTCGAAAACTAAAAATATGGAGTTGTTGGTTGCACGGCAAGATACCAAAAAGGGCAAAATGTGTGCGTTTTCGGTGCGCTCAGCAACATTCGTCCATTAAAGGTACTTCAGTGGACCTTCCGTTCTATATTCTCAGGTACAACCGACCTAAGTTGCCATTCTAAGCATCTTAATCCTGAGATAAAATTCCAGAAGCAACTTGGCTTACACAAGATGAAAATTATTATTTTATGAGAATTTAATCTTTTCGATTACTTCATGAAACATGTGTTGGCGGGTTTTGACACTAGTATCAAGTCAAATATGTCATAGGGTGAAAATTGCTTTCAGGATGCCGGACCCTGCTTGTGAAATAATAACATTAGATTTGTACTTTCCAAGATACCACCCTTCCTCAATGAATGTATGGATAAATTTTTATTTGGTTCTTCAGAACGGGCTTTAGCAAGCTGCACGGCGGAACAGAAAAACCAAGTCTCTCTGCTGTGTCCATAGCTGTTGCCCATAGCTGTTGTTCGTGTCCAGAGCTTGAAATGGCACCCTCCTAATTGGATGGCGTAAGTACTTCGCCCCAGCGTAACGCTGGACACCGACAGAGCATATGTTCCAAGGTAGCTATATAACCGCCGAAGGAACATGCATGAGATGGCTGTATTCCGTGATAAATTTTGTTCAGTAGCGGGAGACTAGGGTAAGCCCCAACCTGAAGAAACCTCAGTGTCGGAGCGTGAGGTCTGCTTAGTTTTCTGTGTGGTGGAGGGTGTTATCTTTGCGCCAAGTAAAAATATTTTGTCAGTTCGTCATTCGAGATGGGAGAGTCATGGTTCTATAAAACATCAGTGTCGTGCTCCCCGATAGCTTCTCAGTTTACTAGTCTTCGCGCGGCTAGGTGGGCACACTCGTTGAGATCTCGCGGGGCTCCCTCAGTGCATCCTATTTGAGCTGAAAACCCATCGAGTGTGTGTGGCTCGATGTCTTTGTCCCGAAGAATTCACAAAGCTGGTTCCGATATTGTTTCCTAGGCAAATGCTCGGTCCGCCGATCTCTAGTCACTCTAAATTGAGGACTTCCTGTTATCCAGCAAGGCCAACGCGATCGTCATTTGCTCTGCTATTTCAGCCACTATTGACAAGACCGTTGTGGAGCTAGTGATACTGGCTTTGTATTTGATGCTCACTGCGCAATACGCTTTTCCCTAGGGATATTGGGCCACATCGACGAAAGAGCTGCTTCTATGTTCCTGAGCCCTTTGTAGTAGTGCCTTTGCCCTGGCCTGTCTTCTACCCTTGTTGTGCTCGGGGTGCACGTTTCGTGGTAGAGGGAGAACGGTGAGTTGTTCTCGTTGTTGACGAGAAATGCTGCAGAAGTGAGACTTTAATTTAATTGGTGAAATCCCCTGCTCACTCAGGATCGTTCTACCGGAATGCGTCATGGACTGCCTGGCGAATTGTACCCTCTCCTGTGCCTCTACAATTTCTCACAGCATGTTGTGCATGCCCAGACGGAAGAGTATATGCGTGCTTGGGTACAAGGGAAGCCCAAGAACTCTCTTGATGGCCTTTCTGAATAACGCATTCAGCCTATAAAGCGCTGACTTCTGCCACTTGTGTTTGGCTGCAACGAAGGTAAAATGGCACATCACAAAGTCGTGCACTAACCTTACGAAGTTATCTTCTCGATGTCTCTGTTACCTGTTAGCAACTCTTTTTATTACTCTGATGTCATTGTTAGTTTTTCTGGCGAGACTCGTGACCGTCAGGTTATCGGAGCTGTTCGACAGGATGGTCGTATCTAGAACTCGGAGGGCGTCCACCCTGGGGATCAAGCTGCCATCACCTGCCATAAGAGTGATGTCGGTATCCTGTATTGGCTTCCACCCTCTCGGATTCGGGCCCCTCTTCTTGGGCCTGTACAGAAGCAGTTCCGACTTCTGCGGCAAGCACCGAAGACCAGTCGGTTTAGGTAGCTATCTGTGACCTCAACAGCTTCTTGTAGCACAGCCTCTATTCGTCCATCGCTGCCACTGGTACACTATATGGTGATGTCATCAGCATAAAAGGTATGAATAATGGCATTGACTTCGGTGAGTCTCTGAGGCAGATAGATCCTGACAAAGTTAAATAGGATCGGGGAGAGTACTAAGTCTAGTGGCGTACCTCTGAAGCCAAACCTTACCGGATCAGAAAAAAGATCACCCATCGTAAGTACGGCCTCTCTGTCAGTCAGGAATGATTTTATGTTGATGCGGAAGTGCTTGTTAAGCCCAGGGCTTTAGCTCTGGCTGAGTACGAAGTGGTTCAGAACATCGTCAAATGTCCTCACCAAGTCCAGTCCCAACATGGATCCCTTGTCCCTTGTGATCGCATCAATCTCTTCATATAAAGTTTTATTTCCCCACTGGTGTACAAAAGACAAGTCACTTTAACGGTGCCTTAGCTGTCTGTCAAAAGGAAACCATGTTCACAGGTGATTTTAATTTTTATGATTTTTCTTATGAGAAAAAGACAGACCTGTGTGCAGATGGCTGTGGGAGTGGACCATCGAAAAAGATTTCTCTTGTAGAACTGAAGGAGATGGATTAGTGTTAGATTTAACGTGTTGTATCAATGCCAATAATGATTTGTCATGGTTCATGGCTGCCTCTGCAACTAAGAGCGGCCATCCTCAGGGTAGTTTTTGACATCGCATGTCCAATAACGGCTTTATAGCAGCAACCGTGAATATAAGTCAACCATCGTTAATTTTAAACCTGTCTCCGTTCCGCTCTTGCAAAACTTCAGAATAAAAATGATCATGAAATTGCATCAAATATTGGTTACATACTATAGAGATGCCAAAACAATTCGGAGTTCGGTATTCCATCTATTAAACGGCACTCCTCTCGCTAACTTACTGATGAATGTACGTGCGATTACAGAAGATGGAAAACCGCTTGGAAGAAGTTTCTTCATAACCAATGCCCACAAATTGGAGAGATTATCAGTTTATGCTGACGTATGTAGGTGCACTGTAAAACGCATGAAAGAAGAGTTTCTCAGTCGGCATTTCAATTAACCTTCTAAATAAACAATCAGCGTACCTTGTTCACGTATTTGCCGTCACTAAAAGTACTGCCAACACCAGTAACTTTACAATCAAGTATTTTTGACGTCGCGACCTTTCTGACAGAGATTGCTCAGGGTTCAGAACGTAGCTTTAGTACAAATCTCTCGGCTATTCACAAATTGACGACATCTTCACATGAATTTACAAAAAATTTCTGTATCTGAATTACCTGAAACTGTACTAAGTTTGCGAAGAACTGCACCTGAACATGAGTGAATTAAAATTTCTTGTCAAACGTTTTATTTCAAGAATTGCGTAATATTCCTTTAGGTATTGTGAATCGTTCGTTTAAGAAATCATGGATGCAACAGACGAAAAACTAGCTAATCTTTAACTGTTGCTGAAGAAACAAGACGGCGGGTACATATATAGGACACCATAGGATCATTTACTTTGACATCAATTCTGGTGAAATTAAGAGAATCACCCATTCTCAAATGAATAGATTCATTGACAAGATGACAAGTTGAAGCCTCTGTCAGATTGGCTTCAGCGCTGAGTGTTCCATAAAATGTTCATGTTGATTTAGAAAGTCGTATACAGTTTGCCGGACGGAACAACAATTATGCAGCTTTATTAACTATGGTTATCGCTAAAACATACGATACTGTAGAGCGTGGTATTCTGATAGACCGATTGATATTGCTCAATTTTACAGCATACATAGTACGTCTATTCACATTTTCTTTGTGGACAGGAAATGGAAAGTTTGTTGTTTCAAAATGGGTTTTTCATAGACTGTGCACACACAAACGAGAAGAGTACCGGAGCGCTCATTACTGTTCTCGGTGCTATTAATTTTACTGAAAAGCACCATTGCACGTAGTCAGGACATAAAAACTTATGTTTATGCAGATAATACCGTCTTTTTTGCCACGGAACACGCCATTCAGACGCCACGCGACCGGCTGCAGTCTTATCCTAACACACTGCATATCTAGACTGATTATCATCACTTCTTACTAAATCCGAGTAAATGTGCCCTTCTTGTCTTAACTTTGCAATACCCCGCGCATATCTCGTTATGTTATTATTTTGAGGACGGCCCACAGGCGAAATCTATTGAATATCTTTGAATAATTTAAAATGCATCTCTTGACTGACGCCCACACAACGAATACACAATTGGAAAGGGTGCACGAGCCATTGGCATGTTACGTAGGATAAGCAACAACCGAATAAGCATGAGAAGGAATATGCTAGTAATAATATAGTGAATGTATCTTCGTCCTATTCTGGAATTTGGAAGCGTGCTTCTTTCTGGTGCTCTAGCCTACGAAATCCGGTCCTTCATTTTTTTAGAAAAAGAATCGTCATGCCTATGCCTTGGTCTCCATAAAACGGGTTTTAAATGCGTTCTATACCTAGAATCGAGAGTTCCTTCTCTTTCGTACAGGCTTAGTATTTTGACCATTCAGAGGTTGTTAAGAATTTAAGAGTCACCACTACAGAAGTAGGAGACATTGTTCATATTTTATACGCACTTATTTTTTGGAGTTGACTACGGATTCACACTTCACAAATTATATTTTACAATAATTACTTGACGCGATGAATGTACGTATCTTCGAGATGAGGTCTACTAGCAATACTTCACTCTATGCGGATTTGCGATTTCACGAAATTTTTTTTAATTAAAGCAAGGTTACTCCCCCTATATTACACTCTAAATAGTTCATTGCAACAACACTCGCAGAACATCGAAACAAGTGTAAATGTTGCTACAGATGCATCACATTGTGAGGAAAAGTCAGGTGTTGGATATTGAGCCAGAATTCGGATTGGTTCTATTCGCTCCGACTATAAAATTTCATACACATTTTGTGGCTGAGTTTTTGGCAGCTATACTTGCCTTACGAAAGTTAAATCTGGAAATCACATTGGCAGCTATAATTACAGATTTGCGGTCTTTTTGCACTGCATCTTCTGTTGTTGCTTAATCGCACATAATGAAGGCGTTTGGTGCAATATTATCCTATCATTTCAGAAAAAGTTAGATTAGTTTGGGTGCCGGGTCCTAAAGGGCTGCTCTTAAACGCAGTAGCCGATTGTTTAACGAAGTCATCCTTATGTGTGCCACTTTTACCGTGTTTTCCACTATCCGCCCAATTAGTGGCTGCGTGATTTCGCAGCCGTACCATTATGGGAAGCTTTGCAGGTACATGACTTACAAATTCTACAGAATGTCAGCATTATAATACTTTGTCGCCTATCCCTTTGTGGCAGACGTAAACTAGAAGTCGTAATTGCGAGGCTGTGCTGCAGGGTGCCGAAAATGTATTTCTCCTAACCCAGGGCTTTTACTTCGATGTGCGCTTTTGTGGCGCACTGGAGACTATGAATTATTCCTTTTTGATTTGCAGGCGATTCACTATAGCCCGTAGGTTAAAGATAAAAAGTTTTTTTACGTGCGATTGAAATGAATTATTCCATACCCATGATTATTATGTTCTTGGAGCTTCTATTTCTGGGTTTGCCAGTGCGAAAGCTTGCTTGGAAATGAGGAATTGCCACAGTGAAACCAAAAGACTAAAAACTAACCTAGTAAGTGATCCGTCTGTGTCGCCGTACGCATACCCTCTCTTATTTTTTTTTGAAAGATAGGTTTCAATTCAGGTTATTACCTCTAACTATTAGAAAAATTGAGGGTAGGTACACATCCTCGACCATCCAAATTTCGTGAAAAAATTGTTAAAAGTGAAAAAAAAACTTTCTTTACTGATATCCAATTATATTTTATAAGACCACTCAGTTATCAGCCTGTCACCCACAGTGGGTATGATCCACAAACACGGTCAACGAGAAGAAAGACCACAACGTTCAAGTCTACCAATAAGTCGCCACTCCATTATTACTTCCAATGACTTAACATAGGGGGGGGGGGTGATGCATAGAGCACTGAAACGTACCACGGAGCCACAGCTGTTTGCACTTTCCTGGAGTCGTGAGTTCGCTGTTAAGCGCCAACGATTGTCATAGCCTAGAGTAAAGGCGAAGACTCAACAACCACAACCACACAAAGGTAAGTGCCAGCTGCACTTCCAAATCAATATATCACACACCACCCGTAAGCTTGAATGTCAGAAGAAGATCTGGACGTGTGGCTGACGCATCACAAAAGGGTGAGCGGGTAGAGCTGCTGGCAGCTCACCGAGCAACTCCAAAACGCGACACTGTCATGGAAGCCGCTCTGATGTACAAAAACGAAGAATTTTCAAGAACGTGTTTTATGCTCTTGGAAGAACGGAAAAAGTGTTTTGGTGATTCAAATTTCACAAAGAAAAGCGCAGAGAGGACGCTATTTTAAAGAGCTCAGGCTCCTGAAGAGACGTGCACCACCTATACAAAAGTTCTGAAGCCTTGTAAGCTCATAAACCTGCAGATGTCCCAAGACAACAGGGCCAGGCACCACCTGAAGCGTATAGCAGAAGACTGCATACTTCTGACATATAGCGAAAAGGACACCTCATGCTCTGCCCTCACACATCACAGCCGTATGTTGGATAAGTTGAAGTTTGTTGTATTTTCTGATAGCGTTTTTTCTCATAAAATTCTTGTGTAACGGATGTGTAATGTTTCTAAACGTACAAGAAACATCACTTCTATCTTTTTTATTATCATCAATCATTCAATTTTACCAAATATGTGATGATGGCTCAGAAACTAGCAAGCTTGTATTATACAATTACCTTGGTTTTACCTTATGCCTTCATCATACAAATACCTTAGTGGACAATGCTTGGTCTGTTTCTAACCATCTCGAACTGTGCTTATGACGCACTTGGCCGCCTGCATCCTAAACTATTTCTTGTTCCTCTGCCGGTAAACTATTAGCATGCTTAACACTTGGTCGACTAAAACTTGAGTAAGCTTGCTCAGTTTGGACCCACATCAAACTAACCTTTCATGTTCGCTTGATTTCATAAAAAATCGCGTTGGTAGGTTTATTTTTTCGGACTATTCTTATTACACCGGTGTCACGAAACACAAGATGTCTTCATCTTCAAACCATTGAGCAGCGCCGCAAGCATGCCTTAAGGTCCGTCACCTTCAACATCAGCAAGCTAGTATTTAAACTTTGCATCGTTATTCATCCCGTCATAACTACCGAAAAGCAGTTTATCCCCAGCGGCCTACACTAGCCCCTCATGAAATTATTTTCCTACCGTCTGCAAAAGACTTAAATCGTCTTTCTCCCAACACGGTGCACCACTTCAGTCTTACATCATTCACTGAATCTATAGAAACCATGATTTACAAGTTATACCTCCCCTGTCATGTAGTACCCCTCACCAGGTATTTCAGTTACTAACAAATAAATAAGTAAATTTTGGTCGGCTGGCAAATGCGACAACGGTCGCCTCTATCGTGACAAAACGTGTTGGTCGACAAAACCATCCATCATCTGCCTAACTTTCCGTCCTATTAGGCGACACCATAAGCTCCTTCGCCACAGTTTGAATGTTTGGCAGACATCACGAACACTAGAACTCCGTGGCCACGTCGGGGTTCATTCGCCTTTGACCTTCGTCTGGGTGCAAGCCCACAGGAATGGGAAGGTTCCATTGAGCAAGCTCACCCACTACATTTTCTTACACGACCCTTCACAGCACAGTGCTCTCAGAAGTGTTTCAGCAAGCGCCCCTACCAGTGGGCTTCAACACTGGCCCTGAAGGCCACATTGCCAGGTACTGAAACCACAGGAAGTACATCTCACGAGACACCAAGACTGCCTAGAAGCCATTCTCCGACTTCTACTCCCAGTGCGACACCACCACCGGCACCACGCACAAACGTTCGCTGAAATATTTTTTCAGCATGGGAGCAACAGTGCTTTCTGATCGTAAGCAGGTCCGTAGCCAGGCTGGCTTTCAGCATCCCTTCCTTATTGTTGAAATAGGGGGAGGGGGGTATTACTCCGAGAATAAATTGTGAACATGAATGTTATTCAAGGCCTTCAAGAAGTAAGCCCCCGGATAGTATTTCCTGGCCACTGGTTTAATCGTAAGTACCACTTTTCATAAATGTTTTTTTTTAAAAATGTTAGCTTACTCTTTAATTCTTCTAGAGCAGCAAACTTAGGGAATTAAGGCATCTCCTTAAAGACGAATTGACCCTTGAACGAGGACAAATGCGTTCTATTATTACGCTGAGCATATTGTTCGATGCACCTTCAAAACAGTTGTCAACATTAAACTTTTTGGCGACTGAAAGAAGGTGAAGTCATCACTGCTCCGCAGGAACTGGACATCATTATTTACGATATCATTTTATTGTAACATCACTCAATCTCAACAGCTCTCTACTATATTATGATGACTGTTCATGTAAAAATTGTATGTCCGCATTGAAAACTGGCATGATGAGCACGTTGTGACCCATCACCAACCAACTCGTAGCAATAAAGTATGGGTGATAGTGGGAAGTTGGTGGATAAATGGACGGACGCTGTATAATGGTCATTTGATGGTTATATGGCACACAGGCTGTGACTTGTGGGAGTAATGGACCAAGGATGAGTTTATGGTGTACCGGTGGTGGATGATGGGAATATGGTGGGAGTAATGGACCAATGTTGGTGAACGGTGGATGTAAGTTGGGTGTTGGACAGATGAAGTGTAGGTGATTCTGGGTGTTGGAGACGGGATTTTAAATCAAATGACAGTGGTACGGAACTTACGAGAGAAAACAGTCAAGGGCAAGCCCTAGATTAACTTTAAAAGCATTGTCCATATTGTGAGAAGATTACCTTGAAAGTGCAAACTCTAGATAATGTTAAGCTATTGCCTTTTACCAGTGCCTAATTGCGCTGACTCCTAAAGCAGCTATTACTTCGTAGACGTAGGGCAATAGCGCCAAGAAGCGTGACGGCTCTGCAGGATTAAAATGCAAACTCGAAACAGCCACAAGCCCGGAACTCGTGTGCAATTACTAATTTCTTCCTTGTTGAAAGGCCAATGAAGCACTTTCAACAATAAACCGATGGTAGCAGTGGTTATTTGCGAAAATATTTCTGAAACATCCAGTTGCGTCAAGTGCTCTTCAGAATAAGAGCACAGCGTAGTTTTTGAATGCACCCATTCGAGTACTCACGGACTGAAGAAGACAGTAGTTCATTTATAATACACGTGGGAGGTGGAGGTGTTTTTATTGCGATAGCTGAAGAGTATTGCATATGATAGCTAGTGTTGGTGAAGTCTGAACATACCAGATTAAATAGGGTTGCATAGTTCGCAGAGACGGCACACCACATGCATAAAACCTACGGAACACATCTGATAACTGAATGAAAGCGACAATGTCGAAAATGTACCCTGTGCTTTTGTTTAGGTCTATCACGCATGTAGCCTCTCCGTCCATTGAACTGACAGAAAGGTTAGTTGCATTTTTAAGAATATGACAATTTTGATCCCCGAAGAAGATTCATCTTCTATTATGATTGGTAATTTTAATAAATGAACATTCTAGGAAAGTGGATGTCTCCAGAATATTGTCTCCAGAATATGAGGCCAAATGAAAAGGTCTTGCTTATCATTAGTATTTAAGTGCATTGCTAAAAAAAAATAAATCATAGCTTCGTGAACTAAGATGTTGACGGCATTTTTGTTGAGCATGACTTACCATTTAACCCGTGTTTTCAGACAGGCATATGATATTCTTGTTACAATAAGCATGAGTACTTATGGAATGATGCGATGTAGTTGTATAAAAGTGACGATCCTAAAACAACTCTTGATAACGTGACTTTTCTTCGGAACACAAGGTTCAAGTATGCTCAAAAGAGATCATTATCAATATTTTTTGAAACTCCACAGAGTAAGGCCAGCTTTGCCTATGCGCCATTTATACACCGTTTGCAGCATGCTTGCAGTCGCAATGAGATGTTCTAGCTGGAGTATGACGTATTTCATCTGCTTTCACACCTTTCGTCTGAAACGTAGCCACTTGACAAATGCGAACACGAAAGTGATATAAGCTTGCCATTTAAGAGCGGTTTCCTATATAGTCATGCAGAACCTTATTTTCTTGGAGAAGCCGACCTGTATGGCTGCCAACAATTATTCATGGCAGCGAATCAAAACACATCCCTAGTAACGCTGACGTGTAGCTTGCCCGCTGCGGAAGTAAAGGTAACGGGGCGATAGAACGCTGGCTCCGAGGCGGGTTTACCCTTCTTGAGCACGGGGAAGACGATGGCATCGGCTCCTCTTGCGGCACTATCCCCGTGGGCCACACTTCGTTGTAGGTGGCCAAGAGCACTGGGAGCTGGGACTGATCGATGTTGCGAAGCATCTGGTATCTCACGCCGTCAGCGCCGGGCGCTGAGCGCCGTTTGCGCGACGCCAAAGCCAGGCGCAACTTCCCGAGAGTGAAACCTTCGGTGCATAAACGCGTACTTGGTGGCGCATGCCGGCGGCGAGGAAAAAGCGGCGAGGTTTGTACCACTCTCCGCGATGGTGCAGCGGGAATTGGGGAACCTCTGGAGAGCTTACGGGAGTACTGAGGCAGAGGTTGTCAGCCAGCAGCTCGGCCAATTTCTGGTAAGTGAGACAACGTGCAACAGCAATGGCGAGGGCTGAGAAACGTAACCCAATGGGACACTGGACGGTGCTGAATATCCTCCACGCTCGCGCAGAGCGTCGCGGGTCGTCCAGCGTGACGCATAGACTGCCCCAGGATTGGTCGCTTCTTTGCCGTGCGTGTCGGTGACACACGGCGTCAAGGCGATAATAAAGTGTCGAGATCTCCTAGCGGTCGTTTTTGGTAGCACGGCGCTGCAACCTCTGGCAAGCCGAATATAAATTGAAAAAATTCATGTCCGAAACTGGTGTTCCCACTGGCACTGTGCACTTGCGCGAGGCCGCTTCAACGCAGCGGGCGACGTGCGAAAAGTAGGCGACACCAGAAGGTGACGAGGCAGCCGAGAGTTGCCGAGAACTCGGCATTCAGTAACAGTGTATGTGCGCGTGCCCGCGTGGCGCCGATCAAGTGGCTCTAGGTGGAGGTGGTACTCTACACATCGCTTACTGTTTTGTGTGTATTACGTTAAAGATGTGCCAGTACTGTGCAGTTTTTTCTCACAAAAGATAGTTTTGTTTCCGCTATCTGACACACAACTGGATATTTGTGTTTGCGTATGTAAGTCCTTTCTCTCCTTGTTTGCAGCTTACAATAGAAGATTTCGTATGTCGAGTGTGTACAGTGTATTTTCTGAAGATTTTCTTTATTTTCTATGGATAAAGGTACGTCAATATCTTCAAAAGTCCAATTTTTGTAAAAACATTTTTTAGTTGACAATTTCATAGTTTCTGTTTCTTCAAGAATATTTAGAAAGAAAACTGGTAGAAATATCTCGAGTTATTCAAAACTTACGCTAATTGTTTTCAACTGTTTCCATGCACTCTAAACCAAAACTGAAACATCTTGCTAGGAAGCGCAGCCACTATTAAAAAGAACACGCAACGCAAGCGCTTAACTTCAACTAAGCGTTTATTGAAAACGTCAGAGTTTATAAAGGGGGTGAAAAGAGAAAAAGAATAAAAAATGGTAGACAGCAAACATCACACGTGCCAGTCCCGTACATTACTGTCTGTTATTGTCTATCACCCATCCAAAAAACTTGGCTCTTTCCACGTGAGCGAGATAGAGGGTGCACTAACACAACCGAAATCATCGCGTGTCATTGAAGCCACTTCTACTATCAAACGGGTTAACAACTTTCTGTCCCGATACAGCACCCACGTGTTATCGAAATAAGGCACACAACCGCACTCCTTACAATGGATCGCCAAGTGACCATCGGTACCCTTCTGCTCTTAATTGTGGTGCTCTTTTAGCTTTTCATTAATGCATCTTTCAGTTATTCCCACATAAACAAGACCACATGACAAGGGCACTCTGTAAACAAGTGACTGCGCACACTCAACATATTTATTGCGATGCTTAATTTGTCAACCTTTCTTTTCATTTGAAACAGGACAAGTTTGGTGACATAGCAATAACGCAAATTTAAAATAAATTTTCATTATCAAGCGTGGCCTTGCTGTTACGCACGCGAATCACAGTAAGTTTGAGACGCAAAGTCACCTGGAAAATAATTACGTGCTTTAGCTCACTGAATAGGGGACTACGGTGCTTCAAAATAGTTCTAAAACTATGATACTACTGAACTTCAGACATAGTAACACTTTTTTTAAATATACTGGACATTATATTCAAGTAATTAAAGCAGTTTTTTTGAAAACATAATTGTTGTCGTCTACGGTTACGTGAACAGTATGACCTCTCTCTTCAAAAAATCTTTTCACTTGAAATTTTTCTTACAATTTTTTGTAGACAGAACTGTGCACTCCACCAATATTATTAAAACCAAGCAGTACCTTTTAGTATAAAGGCTAATTATAAGCCCTAAAACCTGCCAAATATCAACCATTTGTAGTGTGGTGATTGTAGAGATTTGTACATGGTGCAGTGTCCTTATTACGTACCTGCCAAGTCACCTGCTAATCACACAAAGCATTTTGTAGTTATGACTGTTGGTGCAACAAGCATTTTCCAGCACGTTTTGATTTTTATACATTTACTTGTCTTACATTTTCGCAGCTTCATCATTCTAAACCTTATAACTGTGTAAGCCGTAAAAGCGAAACCTCAAGTGAACTTTTGAACAGGACACGTAACTGTTTTTTTTTAAGATAGTAACCTACCTCAAATACTGATGTCGTGGGCTTTGTTGTAAATGTTAAAGTATATTATCAAAGTTCTCATCTTGTTCAGAGTTGCCAGCGTTCGCGTATGTTATTTTGATCTTTTGTCGCGTTTTGCTTTGCCAGAAAAGCATCCGTTTATCATTTCTTGTTCACTGCTTGTTTTGAGCAAGGAAAGTCTTAGTTTGTAACTCTTAGTTATAAACTAGTTCCGATGGCCTGACATTTTTTTCAAAGTTTTGAGACAGGTGCAATGGGTCATGTACTTTCCAGTAGTTCAAGCTATGTGTTAAGGTCATGTTGCATTACACGTCTCTTCAAGGGCAGCGATTTATTGATTTTAATTATCACCACACACCCATTTTCTTTCTGTTTTTTTTAATTTTATAGAGCCTACAGCTCAAATAAGCCCTAACAGACAGAAACTTATGCTGTGCGCGTTTGTGTATATTTCGCCTTTTGCATGATTTGTAACGTAAGATCATTGCCTAGAATAATTACTTTTGGGGCTATGCAGTTGTTATCTACAAGAAAGTGATCGGTAAAATAAAGGGTGAATAACGGAACTTTTTTAATAACTTGCAATATCCTTCCTATATCTACACTAAATACGTCCAGGACACACTTAACTGTACTGAGAGCATTTCTATGGCGATTTTTTCTGCTGCTTACAGTAATGCTAAAGGGTGGGCAACATGCATCTATTTAGACGTTCAAAAATCTACCTCATTTGCAGATTACGCGCGAAACGTTGGAATTGGTAATATTTATACACGGTTGGCGATACGTAAGAGGCACAATGTTAAGTGATCGTTACTACTATTGACAATTTGTTAGATGGTTAATATCAGCTTTAGTCATTTTCGCCAGCATTCGACATTCATCGGCTTCAAATAATAGACCAATGCGTATTTAGATGTAGACAAACCTCGAAAGACAACGTAAGACCGATATTTCTACAAGTCATTATCAAACTTGGGTCGAGTATGTTGCTGTTGCGTGTTGATAAGGGCCTCAGCATAGCAATTACTTATGGGCGCGTGCATGGTTGAGGGCTGGTAGCTCATGGTTTAAATGTGTCAGTCTTTTAGTGGAAGAAACCTTGCTTGAAGATGATTATTTATTGATATGTGGGGTTTAACGTCCTAAAACCACCATCTGATTATGAGAAACGTCGTAGTGTTGGACTCTGAAAATTTCGACCACCTGAGGTGTGCCCAAATCTGAGCACATGGGCCTACATCATTTTCACCTTCAGCAAGAAGGCTTGACAAGACCTTTTGTGTTATGTGTTGGACAAATCACATGGTTTCATGTGTTGTGTGCCCTCAAATTGATCATCAATTTACAACGCAAAAAAGAGAAGATGGAAGGTTGCAATCAGCATTTGTAAACGGAGGTGGGGGTCCTGGAGCTAACTTTCCGGCCAGTTTATTTGTATTTTTTAATGCTGCAACGCATTTCTTTCACAGTGGTGTGTATATGCTTCTCATCGCCTCCTCAATTAAAAAAAGGGAATGTGGTAACTGCGAACTGAGAGGTAACACTAGGATGATACAGTGGTGAATTGGCTGAATTAGAAGGAAGAAGGCAATTCGTCCGACAAAAATGAGAAAAACAAAGGTAATTGCTCGAATATCTCGTAGGAAGGTTGAACACGGGAAGCGATAAATGTTGTGTCCTGATATGTACTGATTAGGTAGTGGGTGAGCCATGATTATTGACGAAACAGTGCACAAAAGTACGCACAACAAGAAAGTCATTTGTCCGTGTTTTGTGGCCTCATGTGCGCTGATTCTTCAAAAAAGTGCGAAGTCGTCCCCCAAATTTCTAACTTTCCATTGTTAATTAGCGCTTTCTTCCGACAAGCGTTATTCAATGGCACGTGTACCCGGACCCTTTTTGCCACCCGCAATTTCTTCTGTTTTACCCTCTAGCCTCTCAACTTTTTTCACTTCGATTGGAGTAGAGAGTGCGAAGGATACACACATCAGTGCATAGGTGATGAGTCGCAACCTTGCAGAAGACAAGACCACATGTCGGAACATCAGCTCCACCACTCACCGACGTTCACGAGCTACCATTTTTGATATTTTCAGTAGGTGCCTAAGTAATTACCGAAAAGAGAGCGCTCAAGTGGATTTGATAGGAATGACGTTCTGGAGCACTCGAACATATGAAAACCCTCTACGTTCTTAAGCACCACCCTGGCACTCACTATTCTGTATGATTGGCACTTGCGCTGCTGACTTGTAAGCGCACTCGTCTGGTAGACAACACCGCGAATCAGAATTCGGCGAAGTGTTTTGTAAGACTATTGGTGTTTATTTCATGTATTGTCGTGACATGCAAATAGAAAATGTTTAGCAAGAATGAAGGAAACATCAACAGCAATATTGGTTTGGTCAAGTGGTCCTGTTTAGATACCTCAATGTGAATGGAGTTCCCTAAGTTCGACGAATGTGGCTCCGCACTGCCATTGTGCGGGCAAGGTGTCTAGTGGTGCAATTGGGTTGAGCATAATTGTTATAGTGCATTCAGCATGAATCACATTGTTGGCTGTGTGTTCAAATGCGGAAACATTTCTTAGCAAAGTGCAGGGAGTTCGAGCACGCCTGCCTCTCTCTAAGCGGTCCATCCATCCGTCCATCCATCATCTATCCATCCACCCTTCCATTCATTCGTCCGTCCATCCGTCCATCCGTTCATCTATCTATCTATCTATCTATCTATCTATCTATCTATCTATCTATCTATCTATCTATCTATCTATCTATCTATCTATCTATCTATCTATCTATCTATCTATCTATCTATCTATCTATCTGTGTATCTGTCTGTCTATCTATCTATCTATCTATCTATCTATCTATCTATCTAACTATCTATCTATCTCTCTATCTATGTATCTATCTATCTATGTATCTATCAATCTATCTATCTATCCATTTATCCCGAGCCTCTTGGCTGGGTCTGTCACCCGTTCTGCTCACATCAGCGCTAAGCCTTTAGCAGGACTTCATCACGCAGGGCTCTATCAGTAAACCGTAGTGGCGACATACTTCAAAGTGGTGGTGTCGCTGGAGCTTGTTCCAGCTGTTCAGGCGACGAGGCAGCAATGGCGGTGGCAACAAGCGATGATTGGGATGTGTTTTTGGACGCGCCATGGCTGCGGGAATCTTTAAAGCTTTGTTCAATGGTTCCGAGGAAAGTGACTGACACGGCCCGTTCATCTGTCGGTGTGTGTGCTAAAAATGGATGTGCTTAAGCTCCGTGAAAATCACATTGTTGGGAACGTATGTCTGATTAGGACGGCTTATCGTAGTGTCCTCTAAGTATAGGGACATTCATCCATTATCTTCATTCATCCTTATTCCTACTACATCATTTTTATCGCATATTGACACGCTTCATTCATACCTACAAAATGTTTGAGGAGCACTTGAAGAGACATGTCAGGCTTCCCCAAAGCATTAAAAATGCCATCAATATGGACATACCCTAAGCAAAAGTACAATTCAGTGTAATGATCTAATCAGAACTGACGTCGGCTGACGACACTTCACTCGTATGACTCGCCGGAATTACGCGTCACTTGAACGAATATAGTCACGCCCTCCCCGTTCAAGAGCAAGCTAGGTTATTACAGCTGAGAAAGCTTTGAAATACGCTACACAAAAGAAGATTTATTCCAAACAACTAAAAGATACAATGGAAGCGATATGAATCAGTACACAGTATACATGTGTGTGGCGGGTTGGCGCGTTCCATTGCCAGCACAAATTGTACCCATTTCAAGATTCTGGCTACTCTTTGCATATGATTCCCACTCCCCGTAGCCATGTCATGCTGACATCTACACTGCATTATGAAAACTTCCCGCTATAATCTACTAGCAGTGCTATTCAAGCTCCGCTTTTAGAAGCTTGCGGGGGACGATTAGAAATAATGTTTTGGTGAATAAATACTGTCCTACTTCAACAAGCAGCTTTAGAGAACAGCTGGCATAAATTTCACAAAATTGTTACGGTTCAACACTATGAGGGTGCAAAGCTAATGCTATATTTTGATATTCCAATTGATAAGGTTGTTCAAATAAAGAATTTCAATAACACTGCAGTAAAACCACAAACACACGCTGTTCTTTCAAGTTGAACAGCTAAGTATATTTTCACGACCACACACGCACGCTTCCTAGCAATAAGGTCTCTCAAAAGTCATGACGTTGCTAGATCAGGCGAAGTCAATACTGGTGGTGGGAAACTGGTGGCTGATCTGCTAGGAAGTGCTAGGTGCATGCGAAACCGATTCAGCATGCAGAAACAAAACAATTCAAAGCATTCATTTCCGGGGATTGATGCATTAGCATTTCATTATTTATATGTATATATATGTCAATTACTATTGCAGTTGGTTTTCGGAAGACCTCGTCGGGACGAAACAATCGATCATAAAGGCACCTAATCAAAAAGTCCTAAAAATCATGGCGTTCTTTCTCTGATATAAAGGAAAGAGTAACAAATAACTCCTCAGCTCTCATTCACTATGGTTTGAAAGTTTCCGTACGAGGGACTATCACGAGTACCGAGTTGAGAGTGTAATGTTGACCAAGTTTTATAAATATCTCAATCTTCGAATACGAGTGTCTCAAAAGGGTGCAGGGGTGTTTGAACGCTTCCAGGTTCAGCCTATTAAGAGGCCTGGGACTTATAAACACCCCAGGGGGTATCACCTAAGCACTTTTGTAATTTTTGTTTGCTATTGTATAAAGTTTCAAAAAGACTAAACTATAGCTCGATAGAGAAAGAACAAGGGCACTTTTCTTTCTTGACATTGGTCGGTTTGATGGGAAAGCTTGTGACGCCAACCATAATATCACGAGACGTCATAAAGAGAAGCAATCGATTGGTCCGTGCCTGAGAGACATCAGCTATAAATTACCTTCTACTTCTTTTAACATATAGCTGTAAGAGTGCCGTGCCTTAAAAAACAGTGCCCTCGCTGGCGATCAACCGATTTCACTTTGCATGGTACGTAATTTTTGGTAAGTACGCTGGCGTTGATAGTAGCGTGTAGAAAAAAAAACCGCAAAATTTGTTCAGGTTCTACGCGTAATGACGATAATATAATTATAAAATATCTTTCTTTACGTCCCAAATTAACGAGATGATCTTGAGAGACGCCATAGTATAGGTCCCGGAACGTTTGACCATCTGCTGTTCTTTAACGCGCACGCACATCGCACAGATTACAGTATCACTTTGCCCCCGCCGAAACGCGAGTGATGCGGCCAGGATGCAACCTGCGTGCTTGAGGTCAGAATCCGAGCACAGTAGGCACGGTTCCACAAAGACGGACGCTTCGTATGCTCAGGAACAGGAACAGGGAACTGGAGAGAAAGGAAAGGCAGGGATGTTAACCCGTCTAGAGCGACTGGTATGCTACCCTACATTGGCAACAGGGATGAGGAGTGCCCATTACATGAAAATGCTTATTTCACCTTATCTCTAAGTCACCGATGGAGCTCAGACCCACACCAAGTCTTTTTGATCAATGACCGTTCAAGGCAGCAATTGCATTGCCATGACAGTAAACTCGACCTAAAATATATCACTTTTCTATAATTATATTTTGTCAGGAGCACCTCCTTTTTCCTATTGTGGTTCTGAGACCTTTGACTCGTTGTATTCTTTACATTTTAGTAGAGCTTCAAAAATACGTTTTTACGCTTTTTAATGTTAGTACTTTATAGATAGACGAGACGTAGACTATGATTCACTTAATTATTGAAAGCCGAAGTGACAACATATAGAAGGCCAACATTATGAGCAACTGAGTAATTCAGACAAATAAACGTAGCATATGGTTTGTGCCACCTGAGTGTCATTATTATAATTATCTGATGAAAAGCGGGTCCAATTTATCGCTGATCACTAGCATTTGGACTATCCCTAACAAAACACTAGTACTTTTTGTGCCATCATCACTATTATCATCATCATCCTGTTTATGGCTGCAATAACCACTGATGGTGGCTGTGTCCACTTTCACGGCATGTACTCTGCCTTCTGTTACGCTCTGTAGAGTTAACGTCATAACGTTGTGGCAAAATCTCTTGGCCCAACGTTGCCCCCAGACGCGCGGCACATGGTGCCTCAGTGCGGTTCATTGTGGCTCTCTTTGCCACCAGATCTCACTGATCAAGGCACATAGATATTAGGGGGGGGGCTAACACAGACACGTGTGTAGTCCCCGTTTTTATTCATGGTGCACAATGCGAGGATGTCAAAAATTCTAGAAGACAGAAACATTTGATTCAATCTGTCACAGAAAAAATGTGGCATGATTATTGAGCGGAAGATTTCACGGCTATTAGATGCGCAGCAGGTATTTGACTAGCCTGTGAAATGCTGTCCTTTAGTGTCTCCACGTCAACGCTCCGCAGCGCGCTCCCCACACCTTAAGGGTTGGGCCGGTACCAAGTAGGTCATATCTTCTCTCACAATGCGCGGTAACTCTTGCTTTACCCTCTCCGCCACTGGCAAAGCACGAGCGCACATCGAGTGAACACCCTTTCGGCTCGTTATCTGCGATAGAGAATTCACCAGAAAGTGAAGCTCCTTCACCCGTTGAAACATGCACCGAGGCGATTTGGCCTAAACCAGCTGTCGCCAGCTTTGCGAGGGTTAGCAGAGCCGATCGTGGCCGGGATCGACGACGTCGCAACTGAAACACGGACAAGGCGCAAGCCAGAAAAGCATGAACGCATGCGCCGGCAGTGGAAGGCCAGCGACGCCGACGAAGTGGGAGGGAAGCATGCCGATATCGTTGGAAAATGAAGACGGCGCGTGGGTAACACCAACGGTACGCGAGCCAAAAAAGTCAAGCCGAAGCGCCAAGAGGGGAAGGCTAATGCCGGCGAATTCTTAACTATATTGAACTAGGTACCTTAACGTCGCCGTCTTATCGCCGTCTCGAAAGGGCGGCGCACCCACCGCCAAAGTGCTCACAAGCTCCGGGCTGCGCCGGCCAATCCGGAGGTGGCCTGAAATTTAAATATTCCCTTCTGCAAATATGTTTATGGCGAGTGATTGTTGCACTTTTTCGAAACTCAGTCCTGGACCATTTTTTCTCTTGAAATCGAAACTAGGCGTATACCTTCAAGAATTCTATCAAACGCTCTTTCTTGTCTAGTTAGTTTTATTCACCTTAGTTTTATTCACCTCAGTTACGAAAGTAAACGCCCTGTTTTGTACCTGCGTCCCTGTGTCTGTGACATTTTCTCGTAGAGGTGGGGGGTATGGTAGATTATATGGTCCCCAGAGAGCACCTCTGACGCAAGCCAATTGAGTAGCTTAGCCGAGCTTACCCCTGTGCCGTCGTCTCCAGGGGCTCGAGCCACAACACAGCTTGCTGCCTGAACGTCAGAGGATTATGAACTAAACACTGCCTAACGTCACCACGCCAGTACCAGCGCGCCTGATTGTCAACCAGCCCAAGACACAGAAGACATTTCAAGGAGCTGCTTTCGAAGATGCCGCCGACTGGCTCGAGCATTTCTACCGGGTCACTGTCATCAACGATTGGACCCCAGAGCGTAGGCTACGCTATGTGTACTACTTTCTCGAGGACTCCGCAAACACGTGGTTTGAGATCCATGAAGCTACACTTATGTCATGGGATGAGTTTCACCGACCGTTCCTCAAGTCCTTTGCCCGAAAGGACAGGAAAGAGACAGCAGAGCGTGCTATAGCAGCAAGGGTTCAAGGCCTTAACGAAAGGCTGACGACTTTCATAGAAAACATGGATTGGCTTTTCAGGCCTCGGAACCACTCTATGACCGAATACAATAAATTTCACCACCTAATGCGTGGCGTTAAAAAAGACATTTTTTCCGGCCTGATTCGAAACTCACCTGCGACAAAGGCGGAGTTCTATGAGGAAGCCACTGCCATAGAGAAGATTCTTCAACAGCGTGCTAGGCAGTATAACCGTGGTGTACGTCCAAGTGAGGTCACTTCTGTCACTCCCCACAATGACATCAGCACGTTGCAAGAGCTCATCAGAGCCCCCAATAAAGATGAGCTACAAAAAATGTAGGTGACTGCTTCAACTGTCGAGCAGCTCTCTGTTGCGGATAGGGTACGCGCCAAGCTTCGGCAAGCCACTCACACTCCCCAACAGTCCGAGGCGCCCAACAGAGAGGCTGCGTCTAAATGAGCTACGCGGAAGCAGTGCGACGTCTTTCATGGTGCAGTTCTCAGCGTATTCTACCCTAATGAGTGAAGGGCTCAGCAAATAGAGGTAGGCTTCCGTCCTCGCCGACCACCGTTGATCGCCAAAGCACGACCGAGGAAGAGTGACACCTGGCGTACAACCTACCACAGGCCCCTTTGTTTGCACAGAGGGAAAGCCGGGCACATCTACCGAATGTGTTCATACCGCCATGTGGGTCTCCGTGAGTTTTCGCGTAATGCCCATCGTCCACGACCTGGCGAGCGACCACGGCCAACAAAATGTTTCATCTCGAATCGTCGCAGTATCGAACATCGGTCGCAAGAACCCCGCTCGTCGTCACCTGCTCGCTACAGGTCACCAAGCCCAGCCTATTCCCACGGTACTCCGAGACGCCGTTAGTCCAGTCCTGCAAATCAAGAAAACTGAGTTCAGTGACCTCCGGAGGTGAGGCCGCTGACGCTGCCTCTATGAAAGATCCTCCACTACGACGACAGCAACGGCAGCAAAAAGATGTACAGACGCAGTCAAACGTGGTATTAAGAGTGGTGACATCGAACATTGCGGTGACCATGGACGACGAAGAAGTAAACGCGCTAATGGAAATTAGAGCAGAAACTTACGTTATGACCATGGGTTTTGCCGGCAGGCTGAAGAAGGTTTCTACCCAGTGCCCTGGGTCACAGATATGTACAGCAGGAGGCCATCTTCTCACTCCGGTGGGACGGTGCACAGCGCGAGTCAGTAATAACGCATTACGTATTTCGGAGATTTTGTAATACTGCCAAGTTGATCAAGGGACCTAATTCTTAGACTGGACTTTCTGCATAAAAACGGAGCCGTGATCGACTTGCAAGAGCCGCAGGTGACGTTTTTTATGTCACAAGCTTTAGCGAGCAACCCTCACGGCAGTTACGTCAATTCTTTGAGAATTGATGATGATAACGTCACGTTACCGTTGAAGAGTAGCGCGCTGACCATGGTAATCTGCGACGTATTCGACGGATTGAATAGTCATGTAGGTATTGCACATGCAAATATCCCGCTGCTGCTGAAATGAAATATCTGCATAGCCCGGTGCCTTGTTCGGTTAAAGAATAAACGCTCTGGAGTTCTGCTGACCAACTTCAGCAATGATGTTCAGCCCGTATCTAGAGGCACCACTGTCGCTTTCCTCAGCGAAATTGTCGACTTGTCCGATGTCGACACATTGAATATGCTTTCACGCATGCAAGAGCTTGTGCTGACCAGAGCAGTGACACTCCCGTTAATCCAGACTTGCCAGATTCACTGAAAGAGTGGCTGCTTAATCTTGTGACGGAATTCTCGGAGTGCTTCTCCATAGCATCGAAAGTTCGACATACCACCATTACAAAACACCGCATCGTTACTGAGGAGTCGGCCCGGCCTCTTCGCCAACATCTATACCGTGTGTGCCTGATGAACAGAGAAGTGATTAAGCGTCAAGTACTAGAAATGCTCAATGATGTCGTCATTCAACCCTCAGCAAGTCCATGGGCATCACCTGTTGTCCTAGTAAAGAAAAAATACTACACACAACCCTCCCGCGTCGACTACCGATGACTTAACAAAGTCAGTAAACGCGATATTTACCCCCTGCCACAGATTGATGGCGCCTTAGACCGTCTCCGCCATGCCCAGATTTTACATCATTAGATCTCATGTCAGGGAACTGGCAAATTGAAGTTGACGAGGGCAATAATGAGAAAACCGCGTTTCTGACTCCCGATGGGCTCTACGAAATGAAAGTGCTGCCTTTCGGTCTCTGTTCCACTCCCTCCACACTTCAACGCATGATGGACACTGCACTTGATAGACTAAAGTGGCAGACGTGTCTTGTATACTTGGATGATGTTGTGTTTTCAAGCACGTTTGACGAACATCTTTCAAGGCCAGAAAGTGTCCTCACTGCAATAAGGAGAGCAAACCTTACTATCAAGCCCTCAAAGTGCTACTTTGGCTATTAGGAAGTCAAGTTTTTCGGCCACGTGGTGGACCCGAGGGGTGCTCGACCAGATTCTAAAAAGTTGGCTGCCATTGCCAATTGCCCTCATCCTGGAGACAAGAAGGCTCCTCAGCAATTCCTCGAACTCTGTGCATGCTACCGCTGTTTTGTCAACGGATTTTCAAAAGTAGCAGAACCTCTTACAAGATTGGCACGTCCAGATGTGCCCTTCGTATAGACGGAAGAATAAGAACAACCCTTCGTAGAGCTACGCAATCGACTGCAGACAGCTCCAGTGCCGGCACATTTTGACAACACTGCTGACACTGAAATTCACAAGGATGCCAGCAACGTAGGAATTGGAGCCGTTCTATTTCAATGGCAGGACGGCGCAGAGCGTGTGTTCGCTTTTGCGAGCCGCAGTCTCACAAAAGCAGAAGCTAACTACTCTACCACCGAAAAAGAGTGCCTAGCTGTGGTTTGGGCCATTAGCAAGTATCGACCCTACCTATACGGCAGGCCATTTTGAGCAGTGAGTGATCACCATTCACTCTGTTGGCTTGCCAATCTACGCTATCCATCAAGCCGCCTCGCCTGCTGGATCCTCCGCCTTTAAGAGTACGATATAACAGTGGTCTACCGATCAGGACATAAGCATAAATATGCTGACTGCCTGTCGCGTGCTTCTATTTTCCCGATGTCATCAGGCACTGAACAGGATTTACCGTTTCTTGGCATCGTCGTTGTGGTTCGGCTGGCTGAAATTCAACGTGAAGACACCGAGCTACTTCCTATTATCCAGCATCTTCAAGGAGAAGACATTATTGTTCCACGCCGGCTTTCACGTGGAATAACATCGTTTTGCCGGCGAAATAACGTTCTCTACAAGAGAAATCTTGAGAGCAGCCAGGAAACTTTTCTCCTAGCCAATCCAACGGCACAGCGTGAGGAAGTTTTGCAGGCGTGCCACGACGATCCTTCTGTCGATCACTTAGGCTTTGCTAGGACATTTGTGCGCATCTGACAGAAGTACTACTGGTCACAGCTGTATTCTTATGTTCAGCGCTATGTCGGCACCTGCCGTGACTGTCAGGGGCGTAAAGTTTCACCCACAGAGCCTGCCGGCTTCCTCCAGCCTTTAGATTCACCTCGAGCACCGTTTCAACCAGTGGAAATGGACCTTCTTGGTTCTTTCTTTACGTCATGCTGAAAAAATAGGTGGATAATTGTCGCAAACGACTATCTGACTCGCTATGCAGAAACCAAAGCTGTGCCTGGGGGAACTGCGGTTGATGCCGCCAGGTTCTTTGTCCAAGACATTGTTTTGCATCATGGTGTACCTGCTGTTCTCATAACCGATCGCGGAGCAGCAATTACGGCCGAGTTATTGCAGCAAGTCACCAAGCTGACGCACAACAACCGCCGGAAAACAACAGCTTATCATTCCCAAACGAACGGCTTGACGGAGCGGTTAAACAAAACACTGGCTGACATACTATCTATGTATGTTGATGTAGAGCACAGAACCTGGGATGAAGTTTTGCCGTACGTCACGTTTGCCTATAATACCGCTGCGCAAGATACCACAGACCTTACACCATTTGGGCTTCTTTATGGCCGTCCCGTCAGATTACCAATAGAGGCTATGCTCCCCGTGAACCAAGACACTAGCGGAAATAACAGCGTTGACGACTTTCGTTGAGAAAGCCGAGGAAGCCCGCCAGCTGGCACGGAACCACATTCACACACAGCAAGATACCGACGCTCGCCATTACAGCCAAGGCCGAAGGAACGTCCACCATGAACCAGATGACTATGTATGGGTGTCGACACCAGTTCGACATCATGGGCTTTCGCAGAGGCTCTTGCGACGGGACTTTGACCCTTACGAAGTTGTGCGCTGCCTCAGTGACGTGAATTATGAGGTAGTTCCCCAAATCTCTGATACCAGTTTAAACTGAAAACGTTCACGTACAGAAATAGTACATTTAGTACGAGTGAAACCGTACCACGCCCGAGAATTATGAGCACTTCGAACGTTTGCTATTATCCATAACAGCGTGGGATTATTTTTTGTTCTTGACGTGGCTATCTTTTTTCTTGGTCATCTCTAACATCTTAGTCAATCAACCGTGACGCTCGCTCTTTAAAGAGGGCAATTGACGCAAAGTATGCTGGCAACTATAGTGGCCAGCCTCGGGGGAAAATAACGAAGTAGTTCTGTGGGCGCGTCTCTGGTGTTCGTGCATTAAACCTTTGGTTACGAAAGTAATCGCCCTGTTTTGTGCCCGTGTCCCTGTGTCTTTGCGACAATATGATAGTCAAGGACATGGTCACATGCAATGACGATACGTTCATTCTGGACATTGGTCACCGCACTGTCGGGGATTTCAGACGTCGACGGCTTGTGGTCCTCTGTGTGGTAATTCAGTAATGACAGCGTAGCAGCAACGTTTTCGTCATCTGCTACTGAGGCATAATCTTCTGCGACTTGCACATTGGTGTGGTGTGCTTCGAGCTCCAACATGAGCACCCACAGGTTTTTGTTGCATGCCTTCAGCTTGTCGTGGACCACAAGAAAACCCGATCGGGCAAACAGGTTGGAGTTGATCAGCGGCCGTGTTTCGTTTCGTAAATGCATGTGCAGAGCTCGCTGAGGTGTTCTCTTGCTTTTGATGCGCTCCATCTTCATCGCGTTGCGTAGGCCGCTTGAACCGCAGAGTCTCATAAAATGTAGACGAAAAGTGTCTTCGCCAGTATAGACCTTTTGAACGTTTACAGATACAGACCCTTGATGACATCTGGTTTTCGACTCCGATGTGCTTTAATAGCATCAGTGGACAAGAGCTTTACAAAAAAGCGCGCTGATTTTCTACAGATTCCTTCCCTTATTTGGCTAAATCTTGTAATGTGCCGCTGAGTTTTGCAGTCATCGCGCAGCCCCTAACAAGTCTTTTGAAAAAAGACGTCCCTTTCTCTTGGCGACCTGACCGAGAATTGGCTATTTCCCATCTCGTCTACCGACTCACGTATTCTCCTGCGTAGGCCCATTTTGACGACTCTGCGCCGACCGAACTACGCATCGATGCCAGTGGTCATGGTTTCAGCGCTTTCCCTGGCAAAAATCATTATGGTCATGACTGCGTCACTGCTTACGGCAGCCACCTCTAATCCGCAGCTGAGCGGAACTATTCTATAACCAATAAAGAGCGCCTTGCTCTTCATTGGGCTTTCGGTAAATTTCGTCCCTATCTTTACGGCAGACCCTTCACCACGGTAAGTGATCACCACGCTTTATGCTGTCTTCACTCAAGGATCCGGCAGGTCGACTTGGTCGTTGGCCACTACGACTTCAAGAGTACACGTTCACTGCTGTCGACAATTCTGGCCGCCTGTATCAAGACGCCGACTGCCTGTGCCGTTATCCTTTTCGGCGAACGATACCAATCCGTCTATTGTTGGTGTAACTGACTGGTTCAACAATTCTGCTGAGCAATAATGTGACCCGACTCTTCGCAGCATTATCAACCGCCTCAAAACTACAGTTCCCGATGAAATCCTTTGTCTCTTTGTGCTACGGGACGGCATCTTGCAGCGTCGTAGTCTGATACCCGATAGTCCTGATCTCTTGCTTGTGATTCCGGCACACCTTTCTTCGACTGTTCTAGCCCAGCTTCACGACATGCCGATGGCAGGGCACCTCGGCGTTTCCCACACCTACGATCATGCACGCCATCGGTTCTATTGGCCAGGATTGAAAAGGTCAGCATTCTGTTGCGTGACCTCGTGTGATCTTTGCAGTACCGAAAGAAGTCAACAATCCCACGCGCCGGCTGTCTTCAATCACTCGACGTTTCATACGAACCATTTCATCGTGTCGGCCTCGACTTGCTTGGTATGTTCCTTACGTATATCTCGGGACATGGATGGATCGCCGTTGCCACGGGCTAAGCCACACGATTCGCAATTACTCGCGCACTTTCCACTAGCTTCGCGTTTGACGTAGCGGACTTCTTGCTTCACAACGCCATCCTTCAGCACGGAGCACCATGGCAGCTTCTCACAGACCGTGGAAGGCAGTTTATGTCTTGGGTCATCAATGATATTTTATGTCGTGCATATCCAAACATAAGCTAACCACGACCTACCATCCACAGACAAATGGCTTGACGGAGCGGATGAACTGAACCACTTCCGAGATGCTGGCAATGTACGTGTCAGCCGACCACCAAGATTAGGGTGCAGCGTTGCCTTTTGTTACATTTGCCAACAATACGTCGTGGCACGAGACGATGGGCTATTCGCCTTTCTTTCTTTTAATTTGCCGGAATTCTACTTTGCCTATAGACACAATAATGACTCATTTGACGTTCTCACTCACTGAACACGCCCAAGCATATATAGCTCACGCCTACCATGCACGTCAACTTGCGCGCGTTAAGATGACTGACTCGCAAGCGGGCAAATGTTCGTTCAGCGCAAGCTACGCACAAGCTCTCTTCTCGCGCCCACACATCGTTCTCTTCTTTCTTCTCCTAAATATTCAACAACAATTAACAGTGCCATTATCTTGCCATGGGGTTCATAAGGGATAAATCCGGCGGCACATCAAGTTGAAATGAAGGGAACACCTAACCTCATTAACTATTTTTGGTGGTTGCCATTTGCCATCTCATTGTAGGGAATGTGGCTGCCTGCCCATGGTAGAGGAAACCACTTGTTTCTCTGCTTATCGGGATAAATTCTCTAGGGAGGCATTTAAAGAAAGGGGAAGGTTCGTGAGTAGACCACGTGTGGAGCTTGGTGAAAGGCAGGTTCAATAGTTGGGTTCAGAGCTATCATAATAAAGTGATAATTACTTTTTGTGCTCTAACACATGTTGTTGCCAGTCGAAGTTTTTCCAGCTTTTTTTCGGTGTTTAGAGACGCAATGGTTTTCAACATGACAGGGTATTTTTGGCACTCTGTTTTCTCTGCTTAACAGCTGCCATGGTGTGCCAAGTAACTAGGTCAATTGATTGAAATTTATTTATTTATTTATTTATTTACATTTCACCTACATCGCCGTTAGGCATTACGTAGGGGACGTACACAATCATATGACTACATGGTTTCAATCGAAACAATAGATACAACAAATACAACAGCACTTCAGATATTTTAAGAAAAGGAAAAAAACACTTGAATATGGGTGAGCGAAAACAACGTCGCAGTCATGCATTTGTAAACACGCACACGGTTTGAGACAACAAACCATTCTTAGTGGCAGTGATATTGTAGGCATCGTTACAAGGAAGAAAAAAATCATTCATTATCACGTTCAATGACGAGATCATCCGGTAGACGGTTCCATTCCTGTATTGTTTTTACGAAAAAAAGAACTACCGAAAGAGTGGGTTTTGTTGCGGTATTCCAACATTTTTTGTGAATGGTATATGCGCGTGCTTTCAAATAAACTTTAGTTTCGAGTTCAGCGCCCTGTCATCTTTCTTTCAGTCCTTATTTTTTAAAGTTTTTTTTACATTGCAAGCCAATAAGTCTTTGCGGCGCGCAGCGCAAGCATAAGTGGTAAGCCAGCGATGAGCCACACAAGTCGGCCTTCAGAAAACAGAGGATACGGACTTTAAGAATAGATGTTAAGCGAAGCATGCTTGAAAGCATGGCGACAAATCAATAAACAATGCTCAAAGCCAGCGCACAACATTTGAGTGGCATTGCTTATACATACTCTCTAGGCCTTGGACTTGACTTTGAGTTTGAGTTTATTTATCACGTACAGGTGTACAGTAAGTGGCTGGGACAGTGTAAAAAAGCTGTATAAAACAGCTTGACAAAGCCCCATATACCCATGGCAACTGTGGCAACCAAAAAGGCAAAATCAAATAAAACACAGGACAGTTTAAACCAGCAACGCATATGCTCTGTATCAGAACAGAAAATTTAAACAAACTATACTAACCAAAAACGCACATGCTATACATCGAAAGAAAGAAGTAGTAAAACAGAAAATAATACTACACACAAATTAATAAAGGATAATTAAAGTAAAAATGTTAGAGAGCATACGAACATTTTCATAATTATCTCCTAGTTTATTTAGTATATTTGGCAAGCAATAACTCAATGTCTGAAAGCCATAACATGTGCGCGGTCTCGGCATATGCCAATATTCAGAGTGTCGGTTTAGGCGCGTTGAAGAATTTAATTGCAAGTTAGCTCAACTACGTATATAGCCGCGACCTTTTATGGTATCAGATCTAAAAGAAACTGCTAAATAATATTTGTTGGGCAGGTTTAATTTGATTATTTTGTATTTAGCAAATAATTGTGAAGTAAGGGCATTAAAAGGGAGGTTAGCAACAGCTCGTTGCTAACGTCCCTTTTATTGCCCATACTTCAAAATTATTTGTTTTATTGATAGTTTTATTTTATAGAACTATCTTCTATCCTTTAGAAGATAGTTTTACCGTTTGAGAACAAAGAATCATTTTGGTACTTGGCCAATGACGTAACAAGTCTCAGTTTCCTTGATGGCTGATGCAAAAACAACCGCTCATAAAAATAATCTTGTCATTCTATTCAGTCAAACTGGTTGAGCAGTGGATCTGATGGTCACCAAGCTCTTTCCATACTTCCATAAATGATGCGTACGCGAGGAGTTTCGAAGTGTGGTCCTGCCCTGCCTGTTACGTTTCTTCTGGGTGGCACCTACATCTTCTTGACGTTCGTGTGAAGTGCGCCATTCTTGTACATGTCTGCATCAGTATAAATGACCAATGGCCTGCACGTACGCTGCCCTTCTCCTGTTAATATAATCAAAGCTGATTCAACTTGAAGGTAAATTCGCACGATCAACGCAGTATTTATCTTGCTGTTCATCTGTTACGCTCATATGCTGTTTTCTGTCCTGATCATTGCTTTCTTGATACGTTTTCACACTGTAGAGCCTTTTCTTTTCACGTTTTATTATTATATGATTGCATAATCATGTAATGTGGGAGAGCATTTACTCTAATACAGTTTCTCAAGACACAGGGTTTTCGCTTGGTAGCGCTTCTGCCATAACATTCTAAGATGTGCACTATAAGCGAGCGTCGTTTTAGCAACCTGCGATTGACTCCACTTCTTGTATGTGAGCATATAATGCTTAGGATAATAGTGCCTGTGGCGCATGGATAGTAAGCAATGCAGAAGAATTTATCAAACATGGCGTCATTCTAATCGTCTGCTACTGGAGCTCATTAGCGTTGTAGTTTCAGTTTACAAAGTGAATTGCGTGAACAGGCATCACAGAGTATGACTCGAATGTCAAGTGGGATGTTAAAAGCTTCCAACATACTACATAAACGGCCCGTCATTGTTATCAGCGACCACATGAATTGATGGGGTAGTTAGTACCTTATAAGCGTATTTGTATTAGTAGCCGAAATCGACTTGGAAAAGCTTCTAGTTATGATGCTCCTCCAGCTTTCGCTGTGACTGTGCTGTGCATTCTCAGCCGATCTGGCGTTCTGTTTTTCGCTTGACACCAGTTGTTCACACCGGCTACTAGCACCAGTCACGCGACTATTTGTGACTGGTGACCAAAAAGCAACTGATGTTCACACCGGCAGCGGCTGCATGCGAGCGACTGAGAGTCGTGAAGCTGGAGAAGCATGTCCAAATGTCGTTATCAGCCATAACCCTGGAGACCGGCGTCGATCAGCTGATCGCCGCCAGCTTAGTGAGTGGAGTGAACCGAACGTGCTGCATTTACTGTTTTTGTCCGTTCTTGAACAGCGTTGCCAGCAGCGTCGAGGAGTTAGGTTCAAGTGAAGAACAAGAGATTGTCATGGCGCTGATGCGCTAATTCATGGTGTTAGCTCTGGCCGCACAGAAACCTCAAAAAAAAAGCCGGTGGTGGGTGTGACCATGGTGGGTGTTGCAATGGTGTCACAGATTCAGAGGAACGTGTTTGTGTCTGGCAACAGGAAACCAGCGCAATAAAAAACATGAATAAAAAATGTGCCTGCATGTAAATAAATGCCGGTGTTACTTTTGAGCATCGCAGATTGATTCCAGTAGTTTTTCAACTGCAGGCTCGCGACTAAAAATTGAGCAAGAAGCGACTAGTCAAAGATGTCGCTTTGCGACCGTTTGCGACTGTTTTCGACCAGTTAAAAACTATCGCATGAACGCTGCTAGTCGCCGTTGTCAACTAACCGTTAGTACACGGCAAAATGAAAAGCCCGTCTGGCTATCTATGCTGGATAACAGTGAAGTAAGGTTTTAAAGTCAGACCATATCAGTAAACCATTTTCTTATATGATTTTTTTTGTAACCTATGCAAGTGCCAATCTGAATGTAAACATTCGATAGAAGTCGGTCTGGTTGGGTAAGAAACAGAGAGATGGTTTAGACTCCAACCAAAAGTTTCGAAGGAACCCGACGTTTCAAAAACCGACTTGGTTCCTTCCTCAAGGGTGACTGCGAAGGCTGCAGACCTTTCTCTGCCGTGACCGCAGAGCGGGGTCATTATGAACCACATGAGTGCTTTGAAGACACCGCTGCTACGTAGCCTCCACAGTCACCCCCGAGGAAGCAAGCAAGTCGGTTTCGAAACGTCGGGTTTCTTCAAAACTTTTGGTTGGAGTCTAAATCATCTCCCAAGTTCCAATCTGTCAAGATGAGGGCCATGACAGAAAAGACAAAAATTGGTTGGGCTTAAAAAAAAACCTGCCCCAGTGATCAAGTTTTTTTCATTGCGAATGATTGTGTAGCTGTGTGACAATATTGCATAGAGCAAAATTATTCGCCACATTGAATAGTTTGCTATTCTTTGCCACTAGTGGCTCTTCAGGAAATGTTTCAGAGGTTTCTCACATTATTGAGTTTCGGCTTCGGGTGGGGGAAGAGGAGAACTGGCGCAGGGGCTCTCTCCCTGCTTTGAAAGGACGCGTGTGTGGGTATAATGATTTTGGCGTGCGTTGAAAAACACCAGAAAACGTGTCCGCGTTGCGCACCAAAGTAACAGCTGCGTCCACATTTACGTGTAGTGCAATTTACAACACGGCTAGGACCACACACTATCCTACACTAGCTATTATTCTATGTTGTACGCAAGCGCCCCACCATGGTTATCTAGTGGCTAAAGTACTCGACTGCTGACCCGTAGGTCACGGAATCAAATCCCAGCGTCGGCGTCTACATTTCCGATCGAGGCGGAAATGTTGTAGGCCCATGTGCTCAGATTTGGGTGCACGTTAAAGAACCCCGGGTGGTCGAAATGTTCGGAGCCCACTACTACGGCGTCTCTCATAATCATAAGGTGGTTTTGGGACGTTAATCCCCACATATCAAATAATCAATCAATCAACCAATCAATCAATCAAGTTATATGCAAGTGACGGTTTTGGTATCCCTTTACCTGCACTCACGTATATAACTCTAGAGCTTGTGTACAAATTTAATCTTTTGCGTCGTTTCAGTATTCCACGACACCTTCATAGGCAAAGCGAAATACGTTTACACCACATTCGACTAAACATCTGATATACCAATTACTTTAGAACTGAATAGGACTGTCAGAATCACTATTGGGTGTACAATCTAACGTCGTAGAAGACATCAATCGCGTCCTCTCTTAGTGCACGATATACACATCTGGAGACAGTCTCCGAAGATAGCTTTAGAACTGCAACTAGACTGAAACTTGGAATCGTCAGATATTCTAGGCCCATGAGAAGAGAACTAATGTGCGTTACACCAAAGCGCTAGACATTTTTTTGCGGGCCAGAAGCCTGAACGTGACGTTGTATATAGTGTAATGTGTAAATAGAGAAAATTCAGCTAAGCATCTCCACCCGTCCTATCAATTATTTCTCTCTCTCTTTTGTGTGGTGAAATGCGTTATGTTTAGATTCTTGTGTACTAGTTCTTGGAGCTCATCTTCGTGAAGGGTAAAAATATAAATAACGACCAGCCTGCGAAATATCATCGCTAAGTTGGCGTCTGGTAGTTCTTTGTGACGTTCTGAAACATTCACAATTTTTGCGGTTACCTTTTGTCCCATATGAATGTTTTTATTGATGACGCCCCTTTAGAAAAGATAGCATTATTACCAGGTGTATTTCTAGCCCTTAATGTATATAGGTTATCTATCACTATGGCAATAAGTAACAAACATCTGCTGCTTGTACAACTATATTAATGTTTTTATAAGGAAGTTCTAACATGCTGCAAACACCATAAAAACTTTAGATTCGCCAATTTTCATTAAATCGTTCGATATTTGTCATATCCTTTTATCGCTATTGTGCTTGTTCATTTTTAACGCACCATAAAATGATCACTATGAACACAAATAACAATGACCAAGGTAATGTTTCAAAACGTATATATCATTTCTTTTTTCACAGCGTGCTGTAATGCAGGTGCAACTGATATTCGGGTACTTCCTGCTTTTCCAAATGATCCTGTTAGCTTGTAAGTACACACTATTGAATCGGCATTGCTCTAATCCACTTTGAGCAAGTGCTGCACTGTTTACTGCAGCTTTTGTTTTTACTTAACACACAGTGTAAATTATTTCTCAAGCTGCATTCTGCTGATCCGGACATTTTTGAGAACTGTGCATTTTTCATCATTGAGCACCGATGACGAGGGTAATAGTAAGGTTTACCTAGTGCATGAAAAAAGCTCCGCACTATGTTTCGTCATAAATATTAGTTGCCAAAAGAGTGCATTCCAGCACTCTGCTTACTTTGGCTGCTACCATAAAAGACATCCGAATGAAACTTGGTGTGGGCTTCCAATCGCATTGTGACACATGGGAAACCCAGTAGGAAACAAGAGCTATTGGCTGGAAAATACGTTCTCTGTATGCGTGTGCTGTTCTCAAGGCCATATAAAAAGGAGGCGACAATGTAGCAGGATTAGTGACGCGGCGTCATCAACGTACAGACAGTTGTACCGTACAATCTTTCACAGACTTAAGAACTAAACAGACTCACAAGCCTTGGCATCTATTCCAAATCAAGTTTAGAGTTGTTTCTACCAACAAAAAACCTGCAGAAAAGCCACAGCTGCTGCTCTTCCTTTGTGATTTTCTTTAACCTGTGATTTTGCGTACGCCTCTGTGATCACGTAATTTAAGAATTAAAATGCACGCCAAAGGACATGTGGCAGCCCTTGACACGTGCATCACAACTGCGGTGATTTTATGGCCTATTTGCACTTGAGGCAACCTTCCACAGTGTGGGTACCAGTTCATTCACAATCCAAGCCACTATGTATTTATGTATGTACAGAGGCGCCCACTTTCAGCATGAACACCGCACCATGGGGCCAGCGTAGGCCGGAATTAGTTACCTAGATGAAAGAAGTCTCCAAGGTAGCGTCACTCATTGTTGTGACCCCGTGCTCTTATTATTGCATATTAGTATTTTCACCTCCTGAATTGCTTTCACTCTACTTTGCATTTATTCATTAGTATATTAACTACGGCACAATCGCTTGGGGTAACAACTATTATTGGTATCTTCGTTCCATGCAACATACAAAATCAAGCCATACGCATCATAGCTAACAGTTGTTCGCGTTCAGATGCCTGTAGCCTGCTTAATCAGCGCAATTTTTTTATCTTAACAAGGTATTTGAGGATAACATAAGTGTCATATTTTATTAGCTACTTCTTTCCCAACTCTTCTTTGAATATATTGAATGTAGCTTGCTCAAAAACACTAACCTTACCAGAATTGCTTCTAATCATGATTACTTGCTACCACACGTTTCCAACAACTACGGTAAAAAGTTCAAAATTGTCTACCATTTATTTTTGGAATAGTCTGCCGTTTCAACCTAAACCTTTGCCCTCACTTTCACTTTTAGAACATCAATAAAGTATTTTCTTTTAACTCATGATCGTTACCCTTAGTTATGGTGAACAATTTTTTCTACTTCTCCTCATTTATTTTATGTACTTATTTCTGTTTCTCAAGTACAATTCTTATTTCCTCTTTATATTAATTTTTTCTATGGTTATCTTGTTTTCTTCTGTGTGTTGCATTTGACTTTTCATTGCATTGTTTTTTATACTATTTTCGCATTGTGACTTTTTTTATTGTAATATTTCACATTTTTCAACTGTTGCATGTTGCTGCTTGTTTCGCCTTGTACGAATTTTTTACTACCACTTGCTAATCTTCTGGCAATTGTTTTCAATTCGCCTTTGCTGTTGTTTTGAACTGAGGGACCCATTTTAAGTATTTATGCTCTGGCATCCTCATCTGTTTAAAAGTGTTAAGGAATTGATGCTTTCTAAATAATAAAAACTGAAACTGAAACTGAGCTTGCCGGGCGCGCACGTCACCGATTCGTAGAACGTACCACTGCCATTAAAAAAGGAACCTGATATTAGTGACATGAACTCTAGGTCGATGTGAAAGCGCTCGCGTCTTAGCAAGTTGGGCAGTGACGATGAGGGTGCCTCTTGAAAGATGTACGCCGTAGCGACTGAACGTGCCACGGTCACGGCACTAACACACCGTCAAAATATACGGTGGCCCATAAAGGCTTCATCACTCACGAAACTGACGGAACCACGAGTCTGAGTTGAAGATCATCCTTTCCAAGTCAAAGAAGTGCCGACAGCGAGCCTCGACATCTCAGGAACCCGCTGCTCACACTGGCCCCCGTCCTGCCACTGCACCTATGGCTATGCCTGCCCACTTTGTCCCCGGGCCTGCCAATGTACCCACAGCGACTCAGACCAATCCGGCAGGGGTGCGTGCTACTGAACACACCATGCTGATCTCGTCATCATCGTCGCTAGACTCAGGCACTGTTCTTTTGCGACCTGCAAACGCCGGCGCTTCCTTTCACTGCACCTCCCGTCTTGCCATTGCGCAAGCTCTCTCTGCGCTGCCCGGAGTCAAGGAGGTGCAAGTAAACACAAAAAAAGAGCATCGTGGCTGCACATGCACCTACACCAGAATGGATAGATTGCCTTCTAGCAACATCGGAGCTTACAGGAATACCCATGACTGTCTGCCTTCCTGTTGACCGTTCACAAAGCAGTGTTGTGGTGCAAGGCGTCGATGGCGACTATACCGACGATGCCCTCCCGGCAGCCGTGACGTCCGAGGTGCCAGTGATTGCAGCCACGAGACAAGAGACATCACCAGTCCTCTGGTTCGCCCCTACCGTGCCTCCAACCCAGGTATGCCTTTTTCGCATGGTATCGAAGTGAAATCGTCTCGGCCTCGCCCGCTTCAGTGCCTGTCATGTGGTAGCGATGGACATATCGCCACCGCTTGTTGAGGACCAGAGTGGTGCCTGTGGTGTGGTGGCCACCATGGAAAGCACGACAACTGTATCAACAAATTAAGATGCTTGCACTGCGGCAGGCTACAATCACCTGATTCCGCAGACTGTCATATCTGGCAAAGAGAGCGGCGCCTGGCGACCATCAAGGCACCAGCTCCCACCTACCTGCCCAACTGCAAGGCTCAAGCAGTCTTGTGGGCAAGCTCAAGTGGTACTGACGGTCCTGAGCTCAAGCAGCCTACGGGCAAGAGCTTCGCTGCCGCAGCGGGAGCACCATCTAAGATGGCGGTCAGCGTGACTCATCTTGGCCAGTCAGACGCACAACAGTGCGGCCTGCCGGCTGGTCTCAAGCAACCGGACACTACCAAGCCTCGTCCACCCGTAAAAACAACATCCCAGCCCCCGTGCACCAGAAAAATGCAATCCTGAGGCTCCTGTTAAGAGCGGTTGCGGACCTGCTGCCTCCTGAAAACCAGCTGCAGTCCATCTGCCTTCAGGCTGGTGGCGTGCACTTTCATAGCAGCCACCATGGCTGAAACCCTTCAGCATGTTGCAGGGAACTGCCACTGCGCCCATGTGTGCTTCAATGAAACACACACTCGTTGCAGGGGCGGTATGCAGACCTCTCCTCACATTTCTTGTAGATCGAGCTTCATAGGCTTGCTTTGCAGGAAGCGTACGTAGCAACGACCAACTTGCGACTTCCCGAACACATCGGCTACCAAAATGTCAAGTCGTGTACTCTAGACACGTGCCAAGACGTACCGTGCATGGTGAGTGCACATCTCCAGTGTCGAGCACGTTGTGCAGTGTACGTGAGACGAGAACTACTACATGCGCACATAAACATGGCTGATGTCACTGGAGAGAATCTTGAGTGTTGTGCCATGACGGTGCGGCTTCGCGGTGTCGACACGACAGTATCCTCCATGTATGCGCGACTTGAACAGCGATGGGTGCCATAATGCTACTAAAGCTCATGGCTAGGTTTGGAAGTGACTACCTCATAGTCTTTGTGGCAATATGTGGGGACATGAATGCTCATCACACCATGGGGGGGGTAAAGCACCTATTCTTCTCGAGGAAGGGATCTAGTGGACGTTATACATCAACAAGGCCTAGAAGTCTTGAACACAAGATCTTTTAACTTCGTCCGCAGAACAGTAGCACCGTCATGTTCCACCATCGACGTCACTCAGTAAAGCAGACCAATAAAGGAGACTGGTATGGTAGGACAACGGAGCTTTACTCTTGGGGTTCAGACAACCTGCCGATCGTCATATCACCTGTGGGCAGAAAGATCCCCAGGAGAAGGCTGTGTAGTACAGTCGATTGGCGGGCTTTTCGAAGGCAGCTTCGAAGGCTACCACATTCAGGGAATCGTGATCCGAGCAGTATCAGGATTTCCTGCATGTAGTAGCAGCGGCAGCGCAGGTGGCAACCATGCAGACCAAGGTGCCAGAGCACTATCATGTGCCAGACCGCCATCCCATGAACTTATGGGCTGCGAGGTGCAAAGCTGAGAGAAGGTACCTATAGGCCCATGACCCAGAACACCCTACGCTCTTCAACCATGTGGATGCGGCATGTCGGCGACATGCCAAAACCATCGCAAGCGACAATCTGCCACTCACTGAGTCAGGCAAGAAAGGGCGCAAAAACACGCCACCTTTTACGATTCCTCGTCACTGGACCAACGGTGCGGCAACCTGTCATTGCGGTGGCCTTCCACTTAAACGTTAGTGAAAACTGGCAGAGCGACTGGCCAATCGCTCCACAGAACTCCCACCAGCCATTCACGCAGCCCTCAGCCCCACACCTGCTCCCAAACCATGGCAAGGTCACCACCCTGTCTTGACGGCCAACCAGATTGAAGCTCTGTGTAAGGAGCCCATTTCGGAACACAAACTGAATGTGGTTGTAGCCAGAACCAAGCCCTATCCTTCCCCTGGGGCCGATGGCATCACATACCAGATACTGTGCAACCTGTATGTAGCCTCACAATGACGCCTGTTGAGGATTTTAATAAAATCTGGCAGAGTGGCACCCTACCTGAGGGCTTGCTGGTCGCTGTTGCGGTGCTGATCCGGAAACCTCGCCACCCTTATGCCACCGTTATGTCCTACAGGCCCTCTCTCTCACCTCTGCTGCCTTCAAGCTCATGGAAGCCATAGCACAAGCACGCCTAAATTGGATTGCGGGGGTAACATTTTCTACCAGAAAAGCAGACGGGCTTACGACCCCACTGACACACAGCAGAATAGATCGCGGAAGCCGTCTCTACCTTGGAGGAGGGCAGAAGCAATGGCGAAGTCACCCTCTTCGTCCTGCTGGATGTCCAGATCGTTTTTTGACAGCCTTTCCGCATACAGCGATAGAGTGCTTTAAATATACTTGACATTGCGGGCTGCCGACCAACCTTCTTCAGTGCCTTTTAGCAGGACGCACCCTCGGGGTCAGAGTACGACGCGCGCCTAGCGTCCACGGCTGATGACAGCAGGCGTTCTACAAGGTTCTGTCCTGAACCACTTTTTGTTCAACCTGCAGTGCTCCGTGTATGCAGACACTGTGGCACATTAGGTTAAGAGGCATAGGCAGAACTTCACGGCATTAAGGCGTTCTCTGCAGCCTTGGATGCTGTTGCCTCCTTCTTCAAGGCAATCAGCCTGAACGTGTCGCCCACTGCTGGTTCACCCCAGAGCCGTTGCATGGAGTGCTATCCGAAAGCTTGTACTACGTGATCAACCGATCGAGTCGAGCGAGGCAGTGATGTACCTGGGGCTAAGGATAGACCACCACCTTACCTAGATACCGGCCGTTAAATTCGCTGCCTTCATGCCACAAAGTTCGAGACTGCCTTACCAAAGCTGCTCAGCAGGGGCTAAGGGAGCCCCTCGCACTTGGCATTAAGGCTCTATGGAGGGGCTGCAATGGCAGCGCGAACTTAGGCACTACCCTTGGTGCTGTGGGTGCCACACCGCAAGGAGCATCTGGAGCGGCAACACCACATGGCAATTTGGTGCTTCATGGGACTTCCCCGTCAGTCGCCCATAGCTGCAATACTGGGGGAAGCCCAGACTTCACCCCTGTCACTCTTGATGCTACGACAGGCGCTGCATCATGTGGATCGCCTTCACATGGCCGCTGGGGGCTCTGCCCCCATTTGGAGACTGCGGAGCCAACCAGCGTCACGGATGGCACAGATCTGTGCTCTTTATGAAAAGCTGGTCCCAAATCCTACCAGTCCTATCTAGCCCCCTCTACCACATCAGCAGTCTCTGGATGTAAAATTAGGATTGGGCAACCTCAGTAAAAGGCGCTCAACGGCAAACGAGCTACGCGATGCAGCCGTGGCGAAACCTCTGGGCAGGATTAGGTGGCAGCTCCTTGTGTTCACGGACGGGTTTGTTCGGTACAGCCGCCGTTAAGCCACGGCTGCTTGCGTTGTACCATCGAAAGGTACAATCTTCCGATCCGACTTCCTTTTCACGCTAAGCCCACTGAAGCTGGATTGTCCGGCCTTCACTTGGCAGCCGACACCCTCGCTGCCACGTTACCCCAGCTGCCTGTGTAAATTTTGTGCGATTCCCGATCAGCCCTACAAGCAAGGCTACAACCAGATCAAGCAGGCATGATCGTGGCGTTGCTGCACGTCAAACTGACAGCCATCAAATATAGTGGTGTGCGCCTGTCCCTCCACTGGCTTGCCTTGCACGTTAATATAGCTGGCAACTAAGAGAAGGACGCTGCCGCTAAGGCAGCACACCACTGTGACACGCCAGTCACCAAGGTGGTAGCCCGGTCGGAATACTCACGGTAATGACTGTGGATGTTCCTACTAACGACCCACCCTCACACATGGGTTGCGATCGGCAAACCTCCCCCTTCCCTTCCGGAGACCGGCCTGGACAGATGCGAGCGGTGGTTGCTGCTTCGCCTGCGTACCTGCAGTGCCTGGCCCGCGGCACGCATGTATTCCCCGGGTCGCTCTTCATCGCCAGCGTGCCGAAAGTGCGTTGATGACTAAGCGCTGCACCATATTATTTGCTCCTGCCCTGACGTGGCCAGAGAGTGTTGCGTACTGGTGAGCCCCTCGTATGCTTGGTCTACCTGCCACAACAATAAAAGAAATACTTTTTTCCGAGCGCTCAAAAACAAAAGCCCTCCGAGCCTTCCTCGAGTTTTGTGTGTGTGCGGACTTCGCCGCCCTATCGATGGATGCTTTTGCTTCACACAACTGACGGTTCTGAGAAGATGTTCTCTTGCCATGTCATTCACTTTTTCCTTCCCTCCTATCTTCTTCCGATCATGTTTACTTCCCCTTAATAGCGTCTTTTTAGGGCAACGCTCCTTATAGCAGCACCCATTCGTCCCTTGTAGCCGTTGTAGTAATGTGTAACAAGTATAACATATTGATCTCCAAGGTGGTGCAGGGGAGAGATTTCTTCTGTGCGTTGTTGAACAATAAGAGATAGTGCTCAATGAAAGTACATGCCAAAAGATGGTACATGCCAATGTTTGCTAAGGGGAAATGAGAGACAGGTGAATTCGGCTATTAGTTAACGCGGAAGCTGCGAATTTTTTATTGTTCAACAACGCACTGAAGACAAGAAAGGGTTGCTACGTTATACTCGCTGGGCGTAACCTCCTAGGTTTTAAAAAGGTTTAGCGAGCGTTTTGGCTGCAGTGCCATGAATACAGTGACCTAGTATATTCCATGAACTTGAGGTGGTGAAATGTGGGAAGTAAACACGTAGCGCAAGCCGTTAGAAAGAGTGCGCGTGCCTCCTCTCGTTCAGTCTTTGGAATGTCCGCTGGATGGCGGTGCTTCAAATTGAGGAATATACAATGAAAAGATGCGAGATCGTGGTACTTGGAGTGTTGAATAGGTGGACGATCAGACACACAGACAGATGCATAGACGGACGCACGAACGGCTGCACGGACGGATGGACGCAGCAGCGGGTGCATGGACGAATGCAGGGACGGACGCACAGATGGACGTGCTGACGCAGACGTGCTGACGCACGCATGCCTGCACGGACGGCCAGATGGACGCATGGGCGGCCACACAGACGCACGCATGGACGGATGCACGGATTGACGCATGGACGGATGCAGGAGCGGATGCATGGACATAAGCAGGGACGGACGAACAGATGAACGTGCGGACGCACGAACAGACGCACGCATGAAAGGACGGATGGACGCACGGGCGGCCACACAGACGCACGAGAGGATGGACGGAAGCAAGAACGAATGGACGGACGAATGCTTCGCCCCACTATCCATCATTCACTCAGTAGATATGCTGCCATTTTTTTTTTCTCTTTTACCCTATTAACACCCTCCCTTTCTCTCGGTATTTGGTGCATTCTTTGCACGGGATCTTGAAATTAGCAGGTGGTGTTATTGATTATTAAGCGAAAGGTTGAAAGCGAGTGCGCGTTCGCATAGGGCTCGAGCCGGATCCTCGCCACGACCGAAAATGAAATCGTAGCCAGGACATAAACTGAAGGGGAGGAGCGTTATGTGTGTGCCGAGTAAAATTGTTTCGCGATGCTCATGTAATGCGACATCCGAACTTTTCAGCAATATTTCGTAGCCGTAAAACAGAAAATCGTTTCGCTCTCTTCCACTTACCTCGTGCTATCCGAGAGTAAGCACGCCGTTTAGTGTAGCATGAAACTTTTCAGGCGAATGCTCTCGTGCAACTCCGTCGAGTTATGTCGACGCGGTTCTACGATGCGAGTTGATTTCTAGGTTTTTATCGAAACGCCAGGAGGGCGTCTAATGCGCGTCTAGTGCATGCAAGTTGTTACAAATACTTGTGAACACAAAGCAGCTGGAATACGCAATCGACGTACCTTCAGGAACATTTCTCGATTTACCAGTTGAACAGAACACGGCATAAAAAGCCGAAATGCACTGTTTTGAGACTCCTTACCAGAAGAGCTCTCACTTTTTATGAAGATCCGTGCACCGCACCACAATCACCTGGCATCAGGAGTGTCGAAATGTGCCCAATTAAAAAAAATGGCAGATTCCACGTACAGTGGGTATCGATGGTATGCGAAGCACGAATGAAAAACGCTGATATGTCACTTTGAAAGGAGCACAACCTTACGAGGTGGAGGTAAATGATGCCGTATTTGACTTCCGTGTCACGATGATCATGTTTGGATATGTCGTTTAGTTTCGTCATCTATGCACATCACGTGATACCAAATTTACTACATGTAGAGTTAGCGAAACGGTTGCGAACACGCTATGAGCGTGGGATGTTGTCAAGGGTCTATATGACACGCTTGTCAGGATTCTCAAGTTTCCATCAGTGATATGGTTCGTCATCCATTGAAGTCAGGTAACACAAATTTGGTATATGTGGAGCTCACAAAACGGCCGCAAGTGCATCATGAAAAGCCCAATATACTCCAATGTAGCGTTGACGCGCGCGCACGCTGGGCACCGCGACGCTACGTTAGCAGAACGCAAGCACTATTTAGTCTGATGCCAGGCGTGACCGGCGCGGCCAGCGTCCGTCAGCGCGGCCTCACGGCAACCTGTGCGAAATGCGACATGCTGCATTTTGCGCCAAGGTGTTACCAGGACAACACTGCGGCTCACTCTTTTCGTGACGGACGGACGCCGGATGCGCTGAAATGCGCACGTGTCATAGCGACGCAGCACTGCGCACGTGCCTGTGAGTGTACGGCAAAACAAGGGCCTGGCGTGGCAACGCCGGCGTGATGCAACGAAATGAGCGCCGATTAGCACGGGCACCGCGACATGTCAAAATGTATTGGTGCCTTGACTGTAGCATGTAGTCATGTTCTCACATGACACGCATCTCATGATTATCATGTTTGCACCAGTCACATACCTTCGTAATCCATTGACCTCACGTAATGCCACATTTGGCATATGTGAAGCTAGGGAAACAGCCGCGAGCGCATCGTGAGCGTAGCATGTAGTCATCTTGTTACGTGACATGCAACTCGTGTTTATTATATTTGCACCAGTATCATAGCTTTGTCGTCTATTCACGTCCCGTAATACCAAACTTGGTATAAGTGAAGCTAGCGAAATGGCCACGAGCGCATCATGGGCGTGGAATGTAGTCATGTTGTTACATGACACGCACTTTATGATTATCATATTTGCATCTGTCGCATACCTTCGTCATTCAATCACCTACCGTAATACTTAATTTTTTATCTATGACGCTATAGCGAAAAGGCGGCGAGTACATTATGAGCGTGGCATGTAGTGAAGTTGTTACATGACAGGCATGTCATGATTTTCATGTTAGGGTCGGTCGTTTGTGTTCGCCATGCAATCATATCATACCATATCACCTCTGCAACATGTCATGTAGAGGAAACCACTGCAGGAGCAGCAGGACGAAGATATGTAAATCATGACATTCATGACAAACATATCATGAGACCTGTTATGACTAGTCAATTATGTTCGTCATACAGTCATGTTATGCCATACCAAATTTGGTATTGATACAATTAACGAAACAGCCAGGAGAGCTAATGGTCATAACCGGCTAGATAGATAGATAGATAGATAGATAGATAGATAGATAGATAGATAGATAGATAGATAGATAGATAGATAGATAGATAGATAGATAGATAGATAGATGCCCCGCCACAGTGGTCTAGTGGCTAAGGTACTCGGCTGCTGACCCGCAGGTCACGGGATGAAATCCCGGCTGTGGCGGCTTCATTTCCGATAGAGGCGGAAATGTTGTAGGCCCGTGTACTCCGATTTGGGTGCACGTTAAAAACCCCAGGTGGTCAAAATTTCCGGAGCCCTCCACTACGGCGTCTCTCATAATCAAATGGTGGTTTTGGGACGTTAAACCCCACAGATCAATCAATCAATCAGGTAGATAGATAGATAGATAGATAGATAGATAGATAGATAGATAGATAGATAGATACTCTCAAAGTCACCGAAGATTGCTAAGAAATGCTGCGCATTTAAAAAAACGTCATCGCTATCTGCAGGGTAGTAAAGTGTTCATACCAGTCTGGCCATGGTTTTTCCTTGCGTGTGCACAAACCTATGGTGTGACTCGTCACAACGTCAATCCCCTGTGGGCACTAACAGTATTTAGCAAGAAGCGCGCTCAATGTGTCACAGCATGAACGAAACACATTCTGGGAAGAGGATCAGTTATAACTGAACGAACTACGTGTTACGACACGGGATGTGCCATGGCTACTGGTGTAAATTACACAACTGCACAACGTTGCCAGTTAAGTAACGCACATCCTGCTTTTTCTTGTGTTGTACCGCTTGTGTTCATAAAGGTAATCATTTATTCTACGACTACTTTCCTTCTAGCTTGTTTCATATATATCTATTCACCGTAGCAACTGAACCCAAACACTCGCTTTTCGATGAAAGCTTTGCACCTTCCGGGGGGTGCTCAAGGAATATAGGTGAGTAGGAAAGGAAAAGGTGTCGCTACCTTGGAAACTTGTTTCATCTAGGGACCTTAGACCAGTATAGATTTACAATATATGCTACCTTTAGCTAGCAGAGTTGCGCATAGGTCTACCATGTTGGCCACTGAGACGTCGATGTCATGCAGGAAAGCCACCTTTTTCGTTAGAAGCTCTCGCGTTCACACGGCCAAGTTTACCGGCAGCATCTCGAAGTTCATACAAGAAACGCCACATGAGCCCACAGCGCATCTGTTCGCTCTGTTGCCTTGCAGCATTCATTCGACTAACAATAAAAAAGAACAAAACGGAGCTCGCGCATCGGCAACGCTTAGCAACGCATCGCCGTAAAGTTGTCTTTCCATAAAATGGACGCTCTTAGTGCACATGAACGCACTGAGAGAATGGGGGCGGGAGCGGCGAGTTCTATCCATGGCACAACTCTGCTACCTAAAGGTAGCATATAGAGAAACTCTAGGCCAGTACTTCACAGAGCGCCTCTCGCAGGTGTTTGGGGAATAGCTGCAGGTGGGGCATTCACCACTTCAACTGTTCAATGGATTCATAGATCTAACTGGCTTCCAGATTTGCTTTTAACATAGTTACAAAAAGAGCTAAATTTTACTTATTTTGCTCTATGAAAACTGTGGAATCTGTCAGTGATTCACTCACGATTTTTTTTCTAAAATAATATATTCATTATTTTTGTACCGTGTTTCTCTTTGTCAGTTCAGACAAGTAAATGATTTCTTGAATAATGCGCAGTTCTTTGAAAGATGTTGATTTTCCAGATAATTTTTTTCAGTATATGAAGACAGCGTGTTTTTATTTACTGCGTCTTGTTTATGTGTGACCTTTTGCGCTAGGACATTTACTACGTTGAACAAACGTACAAGTTTGTGCATATGTAGTGACTTTGATTACTGCTTGTTACGTTGCGTATGATGATTGAGAATTTGTAATCAATGACACTTACCTTCATATTTTACTTGTTTAGGCTACTTTGCGCCTCAGGAAATAAGTATTGCACTGCCTTCCCTCCAGAACCCAGCTCTTCTTAATACAAAAAGCTAGCGTCACAAAAGCTACGTGCTTTCGTCACAAAAATACAAACCATAATCACAATATAGAACTTTTCTCGAGGCCCAAGTAAAAGATCCAAGGTTATAAAGACACAATTCACAGACAAGAGCGGGTAGTAATATAAACATAAGCATTCGCCTGGTATCTGCATGTTTCACTGCGAATGTCGTCGAAAGACGATAGTCTTGCGTCTGGAGAGAGTAAAGAAAACGTTTGTATGATGTTCTGCACAAGAAAGTTGGTTAATTGTATAATTGAGGTGCTGCGTTGGAGTGTCTCTATTCGTGGAGCGAAGGCGAATGTGTGCATCGGGGCACGTTAGACACAAGCGCTCTCCGGTAGTCATCATCAAAAAGGAAGGGAAGCATGCGCGCCTGTCTCGGAGGCGACAAGTTGTAGAACGCAAAACGATTGGCAGGTGCCACCATCGTGTCGTCTTAGCAAGCATTGGAAACACTTGCCTTTTTAAATATAGATTTGCAATATCAGCGCAACATGACAAACGCTGCGAACCGTGGAATTATTTCTGTATGCAATCCCTAGTCTAGTGACCCACATACAGAATACTGATGTGTTGTTATGAGTCCTCAGATATGTGCAATTTTCGCTTTTTAATTGATAATTAACCAAGTATGAGCACTTAAACTTCACCAATGTTGGCCGGTGCTTAGTGGCCGTTTGAGGTGTTGTTTGAAGCCGTTTGGCGTATCGTTACGGCGGACAGACAAATATACAGAGAGTTAGACAGCCACCTTAATTTTTGCGTCAAAGTGACCCAAGACAAACTGTCGTCTTTAAAAACTAAGCACCACATTCTGGCTCGTTCAACCTTCCCACAAAGTTGGATCGTGGAATATATCAAAAACGCGTAGCTTGAAATTTTTCACTATTCGCAACTTCAAAAAACGCTCCATGTGCTGGCAACACTAATAAAAAACAAAGATGGCTACGATGAACATAGTCAACGAGGCACTTTTGCTTGCGATTGTGCTGAAATTTCTCACATTGTGGCGTCGAATCGCATAGCTTCATCGAAGGCGAAAGTGTGCTGGCCGCGAACCACCTCATTCTCATTGACATAAAGAATTTTGCTAGAGAAACAATGGAGATGGTGACGCTGTGCGCACAAATATTCAGCCTCTTCCGCGAACTGCACCAGATTTACTTCAGGTTGCAGAACCTGCCTAGCGAGCCCGAGGTTGAAGACAGCAAATGCTTGTGTGTAGCAGGCCTCCTTCAAAGGTGCTAGTACTTTTGCGCTGCGTTGCTACACTGCTAATGGCAAGGCCTGAACAATTTCTGGTGCAACTATTCTGTTACACGTGCTGCCGATAGCATGTATCCCTCTGAGATCCTTTACCTCATCAAAAGGTGAATACGCATGACGTTCATTCAATCACAGAATGGAGCTACGCCTGAGCTGTACCTTCCTACGCCAGAAAGTCCAGACCAAGCGTCATTGCCTCTGCAAAGGCAATCAGTGTCAAGGCCAGCGAGTGAGCCTGGCGGCGTATGTGTGCCTTACGGAACGCACGGCGAGCTCCCTTAAACCACGGGGCCAATTGCAGCCCGATAATCCAAGCGCTTCAATCCAGACTGGCGAGTCTTACTCAATGCTTGGCAACATCTCTCGTTCATGGAAGCAACCCAGTGGTGGTTTCCGACTGGAGGAACCTCACGGGACGGCCAGCAGCACTTCTGATTGAACGTTGGTGACTTAAGGAATCACCCGGGGCCTATAAAAAAAGCCAAGTGGCGCGTCACCAGCAGCCGACGTATCCTTCAGAGAGTAGACAACTCGGCTCTTCGAGCCACTGCGCTGTCGGCCCAGCTGGTAACCTTGGCAGCGGCGAGTTTCAGGCATCGGAGTTGGAACCATGGCGTCGGAGTTTCATCACAGTGCGTGGCAGCTGCGGGACCGGCTGGCGTCAGTGACATCGATGTGGTGAGTGCCTAATGTTCTCTCAGTTCACCAGACTGCTCTAGCACAGGTTTTAGTAGTATAAAGAAGGGCTGTGTGAAGCATCGGAGTGAGCTTTGATTGTTTCAAGCAAGTCGCAGCACTTTGAAACCAAAGCTAATGCGGAAGATGTAAACGCGGCAGTGTTAAAAATTGCTGGCGCATCTTGCTAGTCGACTCCTATCAGGGGCAAACAGCAAGAGGGCAGTGTGAACGATGGAGTGCCTTAAATTGCAGGAATTTATCAAAATTTGTGAGGAACTTGGCCTTACTTTAGGCCACGCGAAACGAAAGCAAGCGATCTTTGAGATCATGAAGGATAAACGAGTGACGGCTGAGTAAATCGATGATGTTTGGGCAGATATCAAAACACGCCGCGGAGAAGCAGGAAGACGCGAAATTCGCGAGTTTGAGGACGCTGAGAGACTGGAGCGCCTCGACTGGAAAAGAATGTAATTGGCAATCCTGCAGTGTTCACAGGTGCCTCACGTAGCTGCTGCGACAGTTCAACTCAGCAGTCATAGAATTCGGGCCAACTGCCGTCGTTCGTTGTAGGCGTGGACATCGTGAAGTATTTTGTCAAGTTTGAACACGTCTGTGAGCGAAATGCTTTCAAGCGGTCTCTTCGGGTGCAAACTTTTAGGTCTACTTCCCAGCGAAGTTTGCGATGTGATAACGTGCTTGTCGAGGGATACATTCGAGAGCTATGACAGGGGAAAGAAGTGCTTTTGAGACGTTATAAGTTGTCACCTAAGACTTTGCGGCAAATATTCCGGTATGCAAAAAAAGGGGAATGAGTCACACGTTAACTTCACGTTTCGTCTTAAGGCCAATTTATTTCAATGGCTCAAGGGCGAAGATATATATGACGATTGTTGTAAGGTGGTAAAAGCATTGCATTAGAACACTTCTACCGCAGCATCGTGGATGACGTCAAGCTTCGGCTGCAGGACAAGCTTGGCGAAGTACAGCTAAACAAGGCAGCAGAGTTAGTTGAGGAGTAGTATACTCACCGAAAGTTGCATAGTAGCGCAGTGCGCGTTGAAATGGATGAGATAAAAGAGAGATTTTCAATGCAACCTGATCCACGGAAACCCAATCTGCACCGTAATCTCAGGAAGGAATCGTTTCTTACGAAGGACACTGTAGGAGAGGGGCAAACGGAAACGGAGCAATCGAGTGAAGTTCCTAAAGACGCACTGATAACACGCAGCCGTTTGAATAACGGAAGCTGCTAATCTGATATAACTGCAAAAAGGAAGGGCACATCACGGTAAACTGTAAGCAAAGTTTGCTCTCGCAAGAATCTGAGAATCGGTAAAGAATATATGCGGTTGTTAGAGCCGTGTCTTCAGGGAATTATAGTGAATGGGAAAACGGGTCGAGCCCTGCGAGACTCAGTTGCAACCATGGATGTTGTCTATCCTTCGTTTCTGTCTCCGGAAGGCTTTTCAGGAGAATGCGCGTGGATCAGGCAAGTCGCCAAAGAGCAGAGTGCTTGCTTACCAATCAATACTGTTGTCATTGAAGGCCCACTCGGCAAGCTTCGCACCGAAACGGCTGTGTCTGCCGTGCTTCCCGAGTAACTCTGAGCAGCTTCTCAAAAAGCATTGTAAATCGTTTTTCTCCAACTTAGCATACATGGCATTACAAGCGCGGAAGCTTTGGCTCGAATTTGATCTCGTTCAATGTAGTGAAACATCACCTGCAAAAGTGCTGATCTGTGTGACCTTGGCGGCGAGTAGAAGGAACCTCGGACAAAAAATTCTCCGGTTAAGTCACTTAAGCATTCACTCTAGTGGCCCGTCGCTGAAATGACTGGCGCTGTCTCTGTCGACGAAGGAGATGACATGGCGCCATTGAGTAAGAGTGAGAGGGGTGCAATATTCTCGCCTATAGCGGAAAGTTTGAGTGAGCAGTCGTGGGTTCATCGAGAAATGCTCATTCGGCAGCAGCGTGACGAACTCTTGAATAAAGCGCTATTGGAAAGCGTAATCGTGAGAAAAAAAGAAAAAGAATGTTCTTTTTTGCGAAGGCAAAGCTTCTGTATCGAAGCTACGCATATGTGCAAGAACGCAAGAGTGAGATGTTCTTGGCACCAAAAAAGGATCGCCGCCAACTATCGGATCTGGCGCATGAAAACGCGTGGGCCAGTAATCTCGGCATAAAGAAGACCAAGGCTAAAGTTTCCCTTCAACTTTATTTTTTTAAAGCTGGACGGATATCGAAGACATTGTATGCTCATGCAGCACTTGTCATAGAGCGGGGCAATTCACGGACAAGTGGAAGGCACCCGTGGAGCTTAAGCCAATTATCACCAAGCGATTTCGGCGCTAAGTAACTGATATCGTCGAGCTATTGCCAGTGTCACAGCAATGATGTTGGTTTATCCTGACAGCCCTGTGTGTAGGAAATAAACTTTTAGCAGCGGTACCACTTCAGGAGCTCAATTCTTCTCATGACGTGGATACTCTGCTCTCTACAATCGCACCCGTCAGATTACCTTCTGAAATCCAATGCGTCAATGGTAGTGTCTTCCCCAGCTGTCTTACCTCTACCTTTTTGAAAAAGTGTCGAATGAAAGTAGTGCACAGCAAGATCTTTCATCCGAAACCTAATCCGATAAAGCGTATGCATTTCGTTTTTGAACGGATACTGAGAGCTCTTTGCTACGAGCATAAATGCGACTAAAAAGCGTGTGTTCCTTCAGCCTTAGATGAGCGCTCCCGTCCAGAGTGATCTCAAGGGGTGAACTTTATGTTACATTTCATTTGAATACGTTGTTGTACGTGCGAAAATTCGATTTCTCAATTTAAGAGCCTTGTGTCTCACATATGGCTCTGGAAGTAGAGGGAACAAAATTTCGATAGACACGTATCTAGGTATATAATGTATCATATTTTGTCTGTTGTTCTGTCGGGTAACCGACGGAACTTGCTTGTGTCGTGTGCTGTCTCTTGTCAAACCGTGCTTGAATTGTTGCAGAACCGTCGACAATGCTGAGACCAAACATCTTCAGAAGAGACGAGCGAAGGTTGTTGAGAAGTTTTAGCGACAAGCCACTGGAACTGCGATGCGTCCTCAGGAATGGAATGTGTTCACAAAACTGAGCCTGGAGCTCAATCCTCCCCATGGACCTGGAGGCAAACATGGAGGGACCTGGTGAACGAGCGCGCCCGACATCCGAGCCACGTAGAAGCAGTTCGTCTTCCCGGCGCATTGTTTGGTGGCGGGGGTTCTGTTAGGCCTGGGAATCCAGGCTGAACGTCCTTGTCTCTGCAAAGGCAATCTGTTTAAAGGTCAGTGAGCAAGCCCGGCGGCGCTGGTGTGTCTTACACAACGCACAGCGACCTTCCTCTGCCCATTGGACCGAGAGCAGCCTGATGGTGCAAGCGCGCCATTCACTCTGGCGAGTCTTACGGAACGCTTGGCAGCATCTCTCGTGCGTGGGTGCAACCCAGCGGTGGTTTCCGATGAGATGAATCTAACATCACCGCCAGCGGTGCTTCTGATTGGACGTTGGTGACATAGGAAAACACCTCGGGCCTATAAAAAGAGCCAAGAGGCGCGGTGCCAGTAGCCGACATATGCGTCAGAAAGAATACATCTTGGCTGATCAAGTCCCTAAGCTATCGGCTCCAGTGCCGAATTTGTAACGCCTCTATTTCTGTGCTGTACATAAACATTGACTTACCTCGCCCTGGCCTTGTCTGCTCGTCTATCAGCTCTGCCCAGAAGCAGCCGCGAGCTGAGAAATGCACTACGGAAAACCTTGGCGGCCCATCACCTCTTCGACTACGCAACAGCGTCGGTGACGGTGCGAGTAGTAACAACCTTGAGATAAAGCAAATCGTAGTTTGAATTGTAATAGAAGTGCTTCTTTCTTTCCGTTAGGCGATTCATGCTAATAGTTTTCTAACTACTAAGGTCGTGTGCTTGCGAATGCTCACTTGTTCTTGTTAGCAGTAGTTTTTGTTCAAAGCCGAGATACGCACGCACACTGCGTATGCTGTATGCTGTGAGTGCACGGACGTGAGTTATATACGCAAGAACATATTACAAATGCGCACGCGCACGTGCGACCTTCGCGTGTTTGTATCCGTCTATATATACACACATGCGTAATTAGGAGTGTTCGGGAGGGAAGGTTTGCCGCAGCCTAATTTTAGAATGGTAGCACTATGACTTCCGAAGAATGTAAGCATATGCAAAACAGAAAGTCCTACACGCAAAGGCCCGAATTTTCCAAAGAATCCCGAATATTCCTAAGAATGCACACAAACTTGATAAAGGTGTACTCACCGAGCAAAATGAGGACGCCGCAAGCGTATTAATGAGAATAAACTAACTTGGTGTCCATCACCTTTTTTTCCCGGCTTGTAAGTGTCTCATTTGCGCTGATCTCTATCGCACATCGTCTGAACCGATCAGAAAGTGATAAAACAATACGTTGCCACCATTCAACCCAATGTAAGGCACTGCGGCACACTGCAAAGATCTTTACAGACAACTGCTTTCTCGGACTCACGCATGCGGCATGACGAAAATAAAGGAACTGTACGTCTGGTCCTCAACGCACGCACCGTGGTAACATGTCCTCTTTCAAGGTTGACCCTGTTAGCATCGTTTCAAGGTGCGGCCGCATAGTGGCGAGCGCTCAGTTGGAACGCGAATAGACCCAAGGCGGTGACATTGATGAAGAATATTTTCTTGGGCGACATCTTCTTTTTTTTCTCGTTTTTAGCGTCTGGAAGTACTTGCAGCACTGTATGGCCAAAATGCCTCAAAGGTGAAACGCCCTTTTGCACCGAAAACCAGAGTGGTTACTGTGATTGCGTTTGCAGTAAGTGTTTTTCTGACTTCATAAAATACATCACGTGGCTTGAATGTGAAAAACGTAGTCTGAATACCTATTTACCACAATGATAGAAGGAGCTCATATATTCTCCCTAAACATTTAGTAACTTCTATCTTTAAGAAATGTCCTATCAAATACAGGCAATAAATTTTTAAAAATCATCAACTTCAAACGCAATGGTGGCGCACTTTCCTCATGCACTTCATAGAGACATGCACAAAGTTCACTATTTGTCATTTATTCACGTGGCGAACTCCTTACTTTGAGTTCTTACCAGTGCGTAGGATATTCTTTTAATATTTAACTAATACACTTATATGAAAAATGATCAAAAACTCTTACTCGATTTTGTGTAAAATGTGGCAAATCAGTCAATATATACGGAAAGTATGAGAAGTGAGGGCTCATTTTTTTTTGCTGAAGACAGTATTAAGGAGAACGAACAGACATTGATTCCAAAAGAATTATAGCGAATGTTACTACAGGTCACTTTAATATAAATGAGGACAACAAAAGTGGACGAAAAGATAACTTGTCAAAGACTAAATCTGTGCCTGCAACCTTTGCATAAAGCATCCGAGCACTCGCCACAATAGGTACAGACATCGCTGAATGGCGTTCTCGATCGGAATGCAAATATGTACGCTATAAAGTGTCGTAGTGACGACCGCCCCATTAGTTCTGTGGTGAAGGATTGGACGCACTGTTTCAAGATCACAGGTTCGCAACCTTCCGGTGGCAAGTTATATTTTTTGCACGCTTCTTGCTTAACATTTACATTTCAAGCACTTGTAATAACATTTCCTATATTTTCTTGGCATCACTGTCTGTTGTCATTAACCCAGAGTTGCCTGAACTTGGGGATATTAAAAAAACTAATTTATTTCGGCAAAATTATTCATTTTATGACCTCAGAAAAGAGAACGAGGCTTTTATTCACAAAAACACTTATTTAAACAAAGGCTTTGGCGCCGTCCTACATATAGGACACTAGCCAGATGCGCTACTTAATTGAATGGTACATTTTGAAGCATTTCACGTGCACTCCGACGTCACATTTTTCACAACGTGTGGTGGTTTTCTCATGGCAATGAGCGCACCATGTCTGCTTCTCTTGAGGGATCACTGTGTGGTCAGTGCGGTAAAATCAGCTTTGCGCTTCCAGCGAAGATTAGCGGCTTCTTCCACGCAATGGCTTGGAGCCATAGCTCTCCATATATGGCATTGATACTTTCCTTCGAAACGTGAGAAGCTCCTCGTTCTCTGTTCATCTTCTGTATAGCTGGAATGCATTGTTGACACATGCATCAAGAATATACGTCAGGAGTGATGAGTACAACTTCTTTTGTCTAATGGCAGTGCGTTACTTCGCAATATTTCGATCCAGTTGGTCAACACCTCCCATGTTGCCATTGTATCTGGATATCAAAACAGGCTGCTCCTTCATGATCTTGGATCTGTTTTCTCTTGAGTACCGTTTCAACATTTGTTTTGCTTGAATCCAATGAGCATTCAAGACAACTGTAACCATGCTATTGTCTTTCCAACGGCATATCAAAATTTCCTATCATGCATCAACTACGTAGTCGTAGAATCCCAGAACCTTGTTTGTCATTTGTTTCTGCGTGAGGATGGGGCTGTTTTCGATACGGTTATCTCGCACAGTGCCTGTGCACTTGACACCTATTAGCGAAACCATTCTAATGAACTTTACACTTTAAAAGAAGTTGTGAAAAATACACGGAAACAGTTATGAAACTTTGTTTTCATTCTGGAGACCATTTCTGTGACAACAGATCTTCGTAGGCCGAGCTTGTTTTTATCCCCAATGTTCACGCCATACTTCCTTCGTAGGGCTCAGCGGATAGTAAGTAGCCTGGGGGGGGGGGGGTGCAAACGCACCACAGTTTATACAGAAACGGATAGGCTTCCCTTTCAGAAACTGCTTGCATACATGCTTTCCAAAATGCTCACATATGCTTTCACCAATCCTGAAGCAGTCAAATAAAGGAGCATACCACAGAAACCGCTCATTCAACAGCTTGAACAGTGGTCGCAGTTTTGTGAATTTATCGTCTTGCACTAAGCTGTTGTTGTCAGCCACATGTAGGTTTGTGAAGATGGCTTGAAATCGGTCACGCCTCATGGAGTTTGCGACGAGTTCATTGTGAGAATACGTGAGTTTTCCCACAACATTCGCCGCCTTGGAACAGGTACATAGCCACTGAGAAACAAAATGCCGAGTAAAAATTTTATCTCACCTGCATGTACGTTCAACAACCGATTCTTCTGTTGTGCATAGGTGTTGGTGTTTTCAACTAGCAGGTTGATTACGTCATCATCGAAAAATTTTCAAATGCCTCTACAGGAGTTAGTGGTGTTTCTTCGGCGGAATCCGGCTCATACGAATCGCCAACTGGGAAGCTTGAGTTCAAGTAACGTTTATGCCTCTTGACATGATGTTTCTGCAGTTTAGCTGATGGCTCCTCCTCGTCCTTGTCGTCACTTGGCTCTGAACACGAGTCCACGACTTCGGCCCGAAGAGTGCTTCCAGGTAGATGGTCCACGCTAGTGCCTTCTTCATCGTCGCTTTCTTCATCTGTCACTGCCACAGCGTAATTGTCGGGCGGAAGAATGGCCACAATCGAAGGCACAACTTCGCCAGTGTCCATACTGTTCAATATGTCTTTCAGAGTTTGCGCGTCCTTTTTTGAGTAAAATGAACTGCAGGGAATCTCCTGACTGCAAATAAATTAACGACATGAAAGTACTACACCTTCATATTCATGCCACTGCGTTACTACAAGCCTAACGGGCACGACGGGGGCGCATTCCCCATTGACACGATGACGACAACCGTTCTGCCTAGCGTCATATATGTAGGGCAGCAATGTTTGACAGACCGCAAACAAAAAACTTCAGTGCTTCTCATAGTCATACTAAATTTACTGCACGCCGAATAACTGAACAGCACTCAACAACAATATAGGCAGAATCAGGAACAATTTCAATCTATATTACTTCCGTTTTCTTTCACGGCGTAGCACTCGGCTTCACTCCCGCAGAACAAAAATTTTTCGACTGCAAGCAAGTGGCGATTCGTAGCCTGGCAACCACCTAGACTTGCAAGTGGAAGGGCAGGGCATCATAAACGCACGTCAGGTTAAGCTATCATTTTACAGAAAAAAAAACGTTCGAGTTACAATGAAAAGTTTCAGCGTCCTACATTTAGGACACTAGGCATATACGAGTTGTTAATAACGTGTACGGCATTTTAAGATGCTATGACCAAATAACATGACCCCATGGGAACATCATACACAGATTCGCTAAAACTTTAAAGAAAGGAGTAGCGCTACATATCACAAGTAATTATATATATATATATATATATATATATATATATATATATATATATATATATATATATTACGTGAAGTTGCAATGTTTCTCACAACAAAAAACAAGACAAATAAGGCTAAAGACTCAAGCCTGAGCGATGGGCTTCAAATTACCAGAAGGATGAATGGGGTTCAGAAACGTTTTAGGAATACTTACGCAACACAAAGGAAGTATGCGTATTTGTATAAAGCAATGGTAGTGTACACAACTGCCCCGGTAATGTTTCATATAGATATGTCAGGTTGTTTAAGGCTCCACTTCAGCAGCTAGTGTGTATTAGGTGGAATGAGCATAGACATCTTATATTTGGCGCAAACTAACACAGATTATATTTGTCTTAAAACCGAGCAGGGAGATATGTACTGTGTTTTTAACGAATATTATCCACTAGTGCCGATTTCAACAGGACGCTCGACCCGAGCTAACGGGGGAGTTTCGGCTCCCTCCCATGCCTAGCCGTGCGTGGCTTTGCCGTGTCCGGGGAAAAGGGGATCCTGGGGGTTGAACCAAAGCTGGGTGATTGGACCTTGAAGGCCCCCCGGCAGAGGCAACACACCTCATTGGCCCCGGCTTCACGTAGACGGCACCCCTGGGCTGACCCACCCAGGGGAAATCGGCAGTCGCCTTTTCCTATCTCTCTCTTCCTACATCATAGTCTTTTCTCGTCTTTGAATCTGTCCTGTCTTCTTCTCTCTTCCATTTACTTCCGATTTTTCCTGGCTGCAAGGGTTAACCTTGTGTATGTGCTCTGTCTTGGGCCCAATACATTTGGTTATAGCGGCTGTGTACAGCTGACGTTGACATGCCTCATATATATTTAGGACTTGTCACGTCCCCGTGTTGGGCTCCATGGTGGGTGGCTGGCATGGCTGCCGAACTCACATTTAGTTTATGGCTTTTTCTTCTCTCACTCCATTGCATGATCGTCCTCTCCCGAAGAGAGGGTGCACCGAAGACTTTTGCAAGTATTTCAGCAAACCGAAAGAAACCTTTCCCCGTTACCATGTAATCCATTGTGAAACCGCTGAAAAGAACGCCAGAACTATTTCGCCTTTCGTTGTTTCCAAATGCCTCACCACTACACTTGGACCAGGTTACCAGGCTACATGAATGGCCAGTGGGGATCTCCTCCTCGAGGTAAAAAGTCAGAGCCAGTACGAAAACCTCTCAAAACTAGAATCGTTTGGAAACATACCTATCTCAATTACACCACACCGCTCACTCAACACTTCCCGAGGCGTTGTATCTGATCAAGACTTGCTTGACCTGACTGAAGGTGAGCTCCTCGAGGGCTGGAAGGACCAGCAGGTGACACAAGTACAAAGAATCAAAATTAGGCGTGATAAGAAGGAAATCCCAACAAAACACATAATTGTGACATTTTGCACCAGCACCCTGCCTGAACATCTCGAAACAGGATACTTGAAGTTGAATGTGAGACCTTACATTCCCAACCCACGACGTTGCTTCAAATGCCAGCGTTTTGGTCACGGCTCTCAGAGTTGCCGCGGCCAACTCACCTGCGGAAAGTGTGCCACCACAGGACACGCTACAGACGAGTGTAAGGTGGAGGATGGGGCCCACTGCGCAAACTGCGATGGTGCCCATCCCGCATACTCCCGAACCTGTCCAACATGAAAAAAGGAAAAAGAAATTGTTACAATCAAAATCACACAAAACATTACTTTCCGAGAAGCCCGTCAACAAGTATCTGGGCTTTTCACAAACAAACCATCGTTTTCCGATGTAGTGCAACAGGGGGCAGCACTACAACGGCCTGCGGCAACTGCCCATGCCAGGCACAGTGTGCCCAGGCGGTCGCCAATGCCCCCACCCACGGCGGGAACAGCCAAGGCTGCCCTGCCACTCGTCCCCACGGTGACAACCAAGGCCGCTGCAAGCTCTTGCAGTGGCCAGGGTATCCCAGCACCAAAGGAGGTTCCTTCGACCTCTAGCCCAAGAGGACCGAAGGTTTCGCCCCCCGAGGTGAAGGAGACCCCAGGGCCGGCCGATATGAAGGCCTCGTCTCACCAGGCGAGGTCCCAAACCCAAAACATCAGCTCGCAAATGCGGGCATGCAGTGCCTCTGAGGAGCCAATGGACACCACGGCACCCCTGGTGCAGAAAGATCGGCGTAGCTCCCTGGAGCGCGCCAAACGAAATAAAAAGCCAATAACGGGGCCCGGCGACGGCCCTGTTCTTTGAGTCTTAACTAAGCGTTAAGACTCAGACACACCCATTGTTCCTTACATACAGCACTACGTTACCTCCAATATGGCAACACAAATAATACATTGGAACGTCAGAGGACTCCTCAGAAACCTCGATGATGTTCAAGAGCTCTTTTTCAAACATTCGCCGAAAGTGCTGTGTACAGGAAACTCATTTAAAATCTAAAAACACGAATTTTTTGCGTCGGTATGTTCTCTTCCGAAAGGACAGAGATGATGCTGCGGCATCATCCGGCGGTGTAGCCATTATTGTTAATCAAAAAGTAGCATGCACACATTTACCACTGCAAACAACACTAGAGGCAGCGGCTGTTCGAGCAGTTCTTTTCAACAAGCTCGTCACCATCTGCTCTCTGTACATACCCCCACACCACCGTCTTGGAAAACGAGAATTCGAGTCCTTAATAGACCAACTACCCGAACCTTATCTGGTCCTTGGTGACCTCAATGCTCATAGCAGTCTATGGGGTGATTCTCGCTGCGATGCACGAGGTCGTCTCATTGAACAGTTCCTTTTTTCCTCCGGTGCCTGTCTGTTGAATAGGAAAGAGGCAACATATTATAACCTTGCCAACAAAACCTACTCTTCCATAGATCACAGCATCGCATCTCCTTCACTTGTACCATTACTCCAATGGAAAGTTCTAAATAATCCCTACGGAAGTGACCATTTTCCTGTTGTTTTGAGTACACAAACATCATACGAATATCCTCCACGAGTTCCCAAATGGCTTATACACAAAGCCGACTGGGAACAGTTTCATAACAAAGCTCACTTATCTTGGACTGACATATGTACGCTAAGCATAGATGAAGCTGTGCAGTACTTCACAGCTCTTCTTATTAACACAGCAGCCAAATGCATCCCACAAACATCTGGACAGCCCGGCAAGCGACACGTCCCATGGTGGAACACAGAGTGTCGTAATGCGCGAAAGGAACAGAACAGGGCATGGAGGTTGCTGCGCAACTCGCCGACAGCGGAAAACCTTGAGAGCTTTAAGAAAATGAAGTCTCAAGGAAGGAGAACGCGTCGGCAGGCCAGAAGAGAAAGCTGGCAGAAGTTTTTGTCAGGGATCACTTCATACACACAGGAGCCTAAAGTCTGGAACATGGTCGGTAGGATAGCAGGAAAACAAGTACACACACTTCCACTCGTAAACACTCAGGGTGATACCTTGGAAGATCAGGCAAACTCCCTCTGTGCACACTTTGAACGGGTATCCAGCTCGTCCCACTATACTGACACTTTCCAAAAATACAGAACAAGAATAGAAAAGCAGAAACTAGAACATAAATCCACTAGATACGAGGCATATAACGAAGCTTTCAGTCTAGCTGAGCTCCGAACATCTCTAAACTCCTGCAGTACTTCTGCCCCAGGTTCTGACCGTGTGGTGTATGAAATGTTAAAAAACCTACCAGCCGAAACACGAAAAACCTTACTTTGTTTATACAATGCTATCTGGTTTTCTGGCACTATCCCTACCTCCTGGAAAGAGGCTATTATTATTCCCATTTTGAAAGAGGGCAAGGACCCTTATTTAGCTTCAAGTTATAGGCCTATTGCACTTGCAAGCTGCTTGTGCAAAGTATTCGAAAAAATGATAAACTGCCGACTTCTACATATTCTTGAAACAAACAATTTGCTCGACCCATTTCAGTGCGGGTTTCGAGAAAGTAGATCCACCACAGACCACATCGTTCGTATCGAGGCACAGATAAGAGACGCCTTCGTCCATAAACAATATTTTCTCTCTGTGTTCCTCGATATCGAAAAGGCGTATGATACAACATGGCGTTTCGGAATTCTAAGAGACCTGTCCCACCTTGGTGTGCGCGGAAAAATGTTTCATATAATTGAAAGTTACCTGTCAAACCGGACATTCCGTGTCCGTCTAGGCAGTGTGCTCTCCCAAACATTTGTCCAGGAAACAGGCGTGCCACAAGGTGGTGTGCTTAGTTGCACACTTTTTATCATCAAAATGAATTCTTTGCACTTGTCCATTCCCCGCATGATGTTCTATTGTACATATCTCGACGACGTTCAGCTTGGCTTCAAGTCATGCAACTTAGCCATGTGTGAGCGGCAGGTTCAGATGGGTTTAAATAAGGTCTCCAAATGGGCAGACGAAAACGGATTTCGACTTAACCCACAAAAAAGCACGTGTGTCTTGTTCTCTCGAAAGAGAGGCATGCACTCGGAACCTGACATTCGGCTGAACGGGCAACGTCTGTCCGTCAAAGCCGAGCATAAATTCTTAGGCTTAATCTTGGACAACAAGTTGACCTTCGCACCGCACATCAAGTATTTAAAAACAAAATGTTTAAAAGCCATGAATGTTATTAAAGTGTTGTCACGTACTACGTGGGGTAGTGATGGGCAATGCCTCATGAACCTCTATAGAAGCCTTATTCGTACCCGCTTAGATTATGGGGCCGTTGTTTATCAGTCTGCCACTCAAAGTGCCTTGAAGATGCTTGACCCCGTGCACCATTTGGGCATCCGCCTTTCTACGGGTGCTTTTCGCACCAGCCCCGTAGAAAGCCTTTATGTTGAGTCAAATTGGTGGTCGCTTCATCTGCAGAGAAGTTACATGTCCTTTGTTTATTTCCTTAAGGTGAAAGCAGACAAGAAGCACCCCTCATACTCTACAATTAATGATTTGTCGAGCTCAACTCTGTTTCAAAACAGGCCTTCGATGAGGCAGCCCTTCTCAATTCGCCTGAAGTGTCTAGCTGAAGAAACTGAAGTGTCACTTGAACACAGTTTAATGGCTCCTGTAGCATACCCTCCACCGCGGCAGTGGCAGACTATAGGCTGCGATGTGTCTTTCCTAGAGGTTACAAAACATGCACCTATTGCCCATATCCGAACATACTTTCTGGAACTTCAACACAAATACACATGTCCTGAGTTCTTCACAAATGCCTCCAAGACTAACTCCTCTGTGTCCTACGCTGCTGTCGGCCCATCCTTTTCGGATGCTGGCCCTCTACATCCACGCACAAGTATCTTCACAGCGGAAGCTTACGCGATACTGGTGGCAGCTAAACACATCAAACAATTACAAATACAAAAAGCAGTAATTTATACAGACTCCCTCAGTGTGGTAACGGCTCTGCACAGTCTTAAAAAACAAAAAAACCCAGTCCTTGTCTCACTTTACTCCATTTTGTGCACACTCTACACGCACAAACAACATGTTGTAGTGTGCTGGGTGCCAGGGCACCGTGAGATCCAAGGCAACGTGAGGGCGGATCAGCTCGCTGCATCCGTCCATGAGAGCACCGCCATTACATCCATATCAATCCCGGCCCTTGATCTTAAGCCGTCTCTCAAACTAAACCTCAGGGAGTACTGGCAGAGCAAGTGGGATACACACACACAAAACAAACTACACGTTATCAAGCCACACCTTGGCCATTGGCCACCAGTATCAAAATCACGTCTAACAGAGGTAACACTAACAAGACTCAGGATAGGGCACACATACACGACACACACACATCTTTTATCCGGTGGTGATCCACCATTGTGTGATAAATGTGGTGAGGCTTTAACAGTTCTTCACGTTTTAATCCAATGTAAACAGTTAGACACTCTAAGAAGACAACACTTCCCATTACCCTACCGACAACATATACCTTTACACCCTGCAATGTTTGTCGGTAGGGAACCACTTTTCACCCATAAATCATTGTTAGCTTTTTTAAAAGATGTTAATTTTTACCATGTTTTATACCCAGGCATTGCGTAGCGTGACCTCAGAGAGAGGTCGCTGCTGCTGTGATTACATTTAAAAGCACTTGCCTCCCAGCCCTTGGACACAAGGGCACTGATGAGGCAAGTGTGCTAGTGCCAAATATTTTTACATGTTTTTATTATCAAAACTTTTGTCACCCTTTTTAATATGCATATCACGCCACTGTCATGTCTTTAATACTTATGGTTTTACCCGCATTATCGCGAGGAATTTTAAGGCCCCTATACAGCCATGCAACATATCATTGTCCGCATCTCTATACTCATTGAAATGGCGCTCTTTGGCCATCAATTGGCCCTTGCGCCATAAAACACCACACATCATCATCATCAACAGGACGCACAATGTGGCATAGCATCTAATGGGTAAGCAGAAATTTTATTAGGCAGACACCGCTTTTTTTTTGTTTCAGCGCAATGAGCCTATCCATGCTGTTGCATTGAAATGAATACACACCATTTTTGGCTCCTCCTTTTCTATCTACTCGCCTTCTCATCTTTTGTCTTCAGGCTCACATTCCTTTGTCGCGCCTACATTCACTATACTGCACATGGCTAGGCTATGCTTTTCTTATTTCTCTTCCAGTTTCTTTCGATAATTTACTCTGTTTCCCCATCTTCCTTTGATTCTCTCTCTTCTTCTTTCTCCCAGGCTCTGTTTTTTCTCTGTTTCTCTATTACCTTTCTTTCTACTGCTTCTAAGCATCTATTTCTTTTTTCTTGTTCTATACGCTCGTTCTCCACCCATCTGACCTATTGCATACAAGGCATACGAATGAGCGCCTCATCACTATCACAGCTTTTGCCCACCCTCCCGAAATGCTGCGCTATAGAAGGCTGCACTGTGGGCTGCTAGCGTGCTTTGATAGCCGAGTGATTACAGCACTCGCTTTTGGAACATGAATAACTGGGTTTTGAATTACACGTCACGAAAAATTTCTCTCTTCCTGTCTCTCACTTTGTTTGTTCCAACAGGTGCTTGTTCTCTCATCAATCATAATTATTTTATCCCACGCTGGACAAATTGGTGCACTTGTTATGATAGCGAAAAAGAAGATAGGGGAGCTTGACTAGATCATGCGCTGCTTCATGGAGATAATTTGTGTTTCTGGCTGACGGACACTCGACATTGCTGAGATACCTTCACTGTTTGAACCAACAGCCAATTTATTAGTGTTGCATTTGGTGGTAAATGACACTATATTAATCAGCGGAATGAGTACCATGTTAAAAACGTGTCCCGGGCTTCAGTACACAATTATTTATTCTTGAAAAGAAAACTGGGTACTACTGCTCATGCACAAAACATTCTTGCTTTCAGAATGGTTCAACCAACATTTAGAGTACGCAGCAAATATTTACAGCCCTTGCGGATAACACCTCATTCTAAAAATCAGTTACGGCACGAAGCCGAATCAATGAATGCGTTAGCAACCTATTATATAACTCTACAAGGCAAGGCTATGAGATTTTAGAGCCATACGAAATCTATTCAACATGATCGAACATGCGTTGAGCTGCAGTGTTTCTTTCATGCGCAGCAGCATGTTGTTTCTTTGTCTGGGCATGTATGCGTGCCCGCTTTGCTTCTGCACAACTAGTATTCTGTTAGAGCTGTTCCGCAGTTGTTTGTACGACAGGCAGCGGTATCAGAAAGGGTAAACTACACACCGAGGTTCCACTGGTGGTTATACGACATCAATTTCCTTGGCGTCAGCCGACATCGAAGATACCGGTGAAGGTAGCAAAAAGTACAGTTGCCATGCACTTTACCGAAACATTCTCCTAAAATTTACCTGATGTTGCATTGGGTGTATCGACGCCCAAGGCAGCTCGATGGTAAGAGGAACTTAGTTGATTGCTCGTTTTTATATATATATATATATATGGATCCTACGCACCAAGAGGGAATGGTCAAAAAACAGCGGTTACTACAAAGAACATTTTTCCTTTTGCAAAGGCATGAGGCTGAAATCAACCACCAAGGAAATAAACAAAAAATAATCAACGCGTAGCGGGCAGCCACTTCTGCCGGCCTAGAGCATCGTTACTGATGTGAACACATATCATATGTCTCTATAAGCTACTACAGCAAAGACACATGATCGTTTTTAGCTGTTTCTGAGGACTACACTATTCATTCATTCATTCATTCATTCATTCATTCATTCATTCATTCAATCATTCATTTGTATTTCCCTAAGGACCCCACTGGCGGGTATTACATAAGGGGTGGATACACAGGAAAAGAGAACACTTGAACACGTTAGTTTTCGCAGCACAGGTTATTTGTAACATTTGTCGCGAAGGATGATGGACAGGTGGTTGAAACAATGGAGCAGGGAAGGTCGTTCCAACCCTTCACGGCGCGGGGGAAAAAAGCTGCACAAAACCCTAGGGTTAATTGGGGTGCTTAGAAGGAATGGGTATATTTGGTGAACATGTATCCTCAACAATGTGCGACAAGCTTGTGTTTCTTCTTGCTTGTGTTTCTTCTACAATACAAGCTTGTGTTTCTTCTTGAAACATGAGAGGTCGCTACAAGAAAAACAATGGGACAGAAAATTTTGATGAAGCTAGCTGGCGTGTTTTTTGTGCTGCTCAAGTACTAGTGAGACATACGAACATTGCTTAAGAAGGTTTAATTCCATTGAGTGTAAGTCAATGCTAAATGGTGTATATTATGTAAAGCTTGTAGGAAACGCAAATAGGCAAATCTGCTGGTGAGGATCAGCTAACATCATCACCATCATCATCAGCCTGACTTCGTCTACGGCAGGACAAGGGCCTTTCCCATGTTCTGCCAGTCAACTCAGTCCTATGCTTGCTGCTGCCATTTGGTACCCGCAAACTTCTTAATCTCATCTGCCCACCTTACGTCCCGTCTCCTCCTAACCCGCTTGCCTTCTGTTGAAATCCACTCAGTTACCCTTCATGACCAGCGGTTATCCTGTCTACGGGCTTCATGCATGGCCCATGTGCATTTCATTTCTTGAATTTTAACTATGATACCCTTAATGCGGGTTTGTTTCCTCATCCACTCTGCTCTCTTCTTGTCTCTTAAGGTTACACCTACCAATTTTCTTTCCATTGCGTGTTGCCTCGTCCTTAATTTAGGCAGATTCCTCTTTGTAGGTCTCTTGATCTCTGCCCTGTAGCTAAGTACCGGCAAGATGCAGCAGTTATATACCTCATAGCATGCGTTCTGCTTTGAAACGGAGACATCACTTTCTCTAGACCTTCTGGCAGCTTCCTATTTGCATGGACAAACAATTCACATAAATTTTTTTCTGCACAAGTGTGCTGGTGGTATCATTGACGCTGATGAAACCTGAACTAAATTTTACACAAAAACATTCAAGGTAATGAAGCAGAAAAATTCATTTTTTCTGCGGATTTCCTGTGTAGAAATATCTTTCAAGGATGGGCTGAAATCATGGAAAATATTTTAAAAAAAGAGAATGCAGCATCTAGGTGCATTCCTCTAAAAGCACCATTCCCACAATCTCGTGGGTGCCGAAGCGTGTAAGAGAGCTGCGTATTGCCAGTGGAAAATGCCTGCCGTTAGCATTCAAACGGCAGTATACTTCTAAATAACAAAAAAGCGCTTGGCCGAGCCATACAATGAGGCAGGCTGTGGAGCGAAAGGACACGTCTTTGAATTCCAAAGAAGCACTGTAAAAGAGTTACTTCTGATTTTTCTGGTTTTTATTCAAATACATAAGTATTGAGGACATGGCGCTGACAGCAATGTTCACCACGAAGATCAATATGATTGTCACCTCCATATAGCATTCCTGTTCAGACATTGCATAAAAATAAACGCACAAACAGCCTAGCATATCGTAAAGACAAGCAATGACCTAAAAGCAGCCTAGAAGCTACTATTAAGTAACCATATTTTATTTGAAACTCATCCAGTTTTAATAGGTCAAGTCTTGCGCGGCTTAGTAAAAGATTCAGCATTCTTCACATTGAACTATTTTCCCCTTGCCCTTCCTCATCCCGCAGTGTCGCTCTTGCTTCTTTCTAAGGTTTCCTCCTCCTTTTATTTTTGTTTTTGCTGTTGTTGATATTTTTCTTCTGTCCCCTTCCTTCCTGTCTCGAGAAACTACAGAAAGACATAAAAATGTGTAAATATTATCATGCCTTGAAAAAGACGGGGCTTCCGTCAAAACGTCGGCTGAATAAGCAAGTTGTTATGTGAAAGCGCATCTCCTTTTATGCTTAGAACCTTGCGGCAACCAATGTTATTCTCATATATATATATATATATATATATATATATATATATATATATATTGTCACGTGATTACAGCAAGACCTCAATGTCTGTTCACAGGAGCAGCAGCACTGGACGTCGAGCCGAACCGAACGTTAGACCACGAGCACAACGAACAGTCCTCTTCTTTTTCACAGAATAGCACATACTCGCATTGGCATGGCTCAACCTCGTTCCGTACCTGTTGCATTACCCCTTTCCAAAAAAAGTAGGGCCCTGATGCTCAATGCTGATTAAAAGTTGGAGTAATCGTGTACACGCACAAAGACGTATGATGAAGCAGTGTGAGGTGGCTCGTGGGTAGTGTGTTATCATCCGTGACACATGAAAAATCTCCGCCTGCTGGGGACATCGAGATCGCTGAGCTGTGTCTTCAAGCAGGATTTCGTAGTTGACATCTGTCTCTATAGAAACTCTATAGAAACCGAAATAGCAGTGAAGTAACTTTTTCAAGCGGCGTCTCTGGCGAACGGGGATCCACAGCCACACCATATCACCAGGTTGGTAAACAACGTGGCGATGACGGGAGTTGTACCTCTGCGAGTTGATACGTTGTCGTTTTCATATCCACTCGATTGCAAGCTGGCGGACCACGTCAGCGGGCCAAATAAAGTCGTTCTGATTTATATGTTGGGTTTAACGTCCCGAAACCACCATATGACTATGAGAGACGCCATAGTGGAGGGCTCCGGAAATTTCGACCACCTGGGGTGCTTCAACGTACACCCAAATAGGAGCACCTGGGTCTACAAAATTTCCGCCTCCATCAGAAATGCAGCCGCTGCAGCCGGGATTGGATCCTGCGAACTGCGGGTCAGTAGCCGAGTACCTTAGCCACTAGACCACCGCGGCGGAGCAGGATAAAGTCGTTCGCATCAGTAGGAATATCGGTCATGTCAGGAGAGAGCATGGCGTCCAGCATCGTAATTGCTTCTCGGCCGTGAAGCAACCGGAAAGGAGTGAAGCCCGTGGTTTCTTCAACCCCTGTGTTGTAAGCGAACGTTACGTATGGCAAAATTTCATCCCAGTTTTTGTGATCGCGGTCGACGTACATAGATAGCATGTCAGCGAGCGTGTTGTTTAGTCTCTCTGTCAGACCATTGGTTTGTGGATGGTATGCGCTCATTTTGCGATGAGCTGTTCCACTAAGTCTCATGACGACTTGCACCTATTGAGCTGTAAAGGCTCTTCCACGGTCAGTGATAAGAACTGTTGGCACTCCATGGGGGAGGACATTGTTGTTAATAAAAAAATACGCTTTCTCATTGGCGGTGCCTCGTTGTGGGGCTTTCAGTTCGCAGTACGTTGTTAAATATTCAATAGCGGCTACGATCCAGCGGTTGCCATCATGTGACTTCGGGAAAGGCTAAAGCAAGTCAATGCCAATTCGTTCAAATGGTTGTGACGGGGATGCCACAGGCTGCAATAAACCAGCAGAGCGCGCAGGTGGGGCTTCACGGCACTGGCAATGATTGCACGTTTTAACGTAATGCTTGAAATCCTGGGTGAGCTTTGGTCTGTAGTAGTGAGTCCCGATTCCGGCAAAGGTACGTGCGAATCCTAGGTGGCCGGAGGAAGGCTCATCGTGGCAGGCAGATAAAATGTCAGCACGTAGCCCTGGTGGAACGACGAGGAGGTACTCAGTCGCATAAGGTTCGAAGTTCTTTTTGTAGACGATGTCGTTGCGTTGAAAAAATGACCCTGAACGTGCGAATGCCGATGGTGCACTCGAGCTGTGACCTTGATGGTATTTGATATGTTGACAGATTTCTGAATTATTACAGTGTTATTGGGCCAAGTCAGATTCGCTGACTGCACAAAGAAAATGGCCATCGGTATCATCATCGCTCAATGTTGTCACGAGGGGAGCGCGCGAAAGGCAATGAGCATCAGTGTGCCTGTGGCCCGACTTGTAGACGACTGTAACCTCAAATTCTTGAAGGCACAAGCTCCACCACGCGAGGCACCCTAAAGGGTCCTTGAGATTGGCCAGCCAATAGAGCGCATGATGGTCCATAACTACTCTGAAAGGAGGGCCATACAGATACGGTCGGAACTTTGATATCGCCCAAATAACAGCAAGGCATTCCTTCTCCGTGGTCCAGTAGTTACTTTCCGCATATGACAGAATGCGACTAGCGTAAGCGATGGGACGTTCGACGCCGTCGTGCCACTGGATGAGCACTGCATCAAGGCCGATGTTGCTTGCGTTAGTGTGAAGTTTGGTGGCAACATCTTCATCAAAGTGCCCTAGTAAGGGTTCACTCTGAAAGAAGTGTTGAAGCTTGGAAAAGCGCCTTCCTACTCTGGATCCTATACAAAAAGAGTATCCTCCTTCGTTGAGCGGGTAGGCGGTTCAGCGATGTTAGCAAAGCTCTGCACAAAGCGCCTGTAGTAGGCGCAGAACCCCAAAACGGCGGAAATTTTGTTTGTTCGACGATGGAGGGATTGCAGCAACGGCCATGGTCTTTTCTAGGTCTGGTCGAATGCCATCGTGACAGACAAGGTGACAGAGGAACTTTAGTTCTTTGTAGCCGGAATGACAGTTCTCCAGTTTTAGCGATAGGCCTGTGGATCAAATAGCGACGAAGACGGACTGAAGTCGTTGTAATTGTCGCTCAAATGTTTTGAAGAAAACAACGACGTCATCTAAGTAGACGAGGCAGGATTCCTACTTTAGACCAGACAGGACGGTGTCCATCATCCTTTAGAACATTGCCGGTGCAGAGCGCAATTCAAACGGTAACATTTTGAATTCGTAGAGACCATTGAGAATTATGAATGCTGTTTTTCTCTGTCGCATTCTTCGTCTTCGGTTTGCCAGTTGCCGCTGCGTAAATCAATTGATGAAAAATATCGGGCATTTCGAAGTCGATGCAATGAGTCACCTATGCGTGGGAGAGGGTAGACGTCTTTCTTTGTCACTTGGTTGAGCTTCCGGTAATCGACGCAAAATCCAAGAGTGCCGTCTTTCTTTTTAACGAATACGATGGGTGACGACCATTTACTGTTTGAGGGTTGGATGACGTCATCGTCGAGCATCTGTTTCACCTGAGAACGTATTGCCTTTTGTTCTTTTTGCGACACGCGGTAGGCGTGTTGTCGTATAGGCCGTTCAGTAAGGTGCATTATAATGCGGTGCTTCACGGTTAGGGTCTGCTTTATTTTGGAGGTGGACGCAAAGCAGTCACTATACGTACGTAAAATCATGCGTATCAGCTGCTGCTACGCAGAGGATAGCTGGCGATTCACGTCAACAGTACTGGCTAATGCAGTGTAACCTTCGGCAGCAGTGGCAATCGGAGCGATGGAGGAACATTCTTCGTAATGAATGGCTTCAAAGTTCGCGATAACTGTTCGCTTTGCCAAGTGTTGGTACTGGCCGCCGAAATTCGTGATCAGAAGCTGAGTCCTTCGATGTTTCAGTAGGACGACAGCACGCGCGACACAAATCTGCCCAGCCAAGAGCACCAAGAGGTTAGTTTCCGCGATGCCACTAATGTTGTTGTCACAGTCACTCTCCACAGGTACTAACACACTGGCTCGCGGCGGAAGTGCGATGGTGTCGTCAGTAATTCGAAGTGCTGTGGTCTGTACAACTGCATCCTTTTCTCTGGCTGTATGGTCGTTATCGAACGTTATGAGGAGGTCGCGAAGATTAATAACGGCTCCATGCTCGTGGAGAAAATCCATTCCGACAATTAGGCTTTGGTTGCGTTCGCGCAATACGACGAAGCAAGAAATGTATGTCGACTCACGAATTTGTAGCCGGGCAGTGCATGTTCGTAGCGGTGTCAATATGTGACCTCCCAACGTCCGGAGGTTCATTCCATGTCCACAAGTTGTCGTTACCTTTCTTAGCTGTGCAGCGATGTCAGCGCTTATAACAGAATAATCGGCATTCGTATCTACCAGGGCGGTTATCGGGTGGTTGTCTACAAGAACAGAGATGCGAGCAGAGACACGTTTGACGTCGATGGCACACTCGGTGAAAGTATGTCGTCGGATGTCGGCAGGCAGTTTCGGGAACGGTCTTGTAACGGTAAATCAACAGTGTTCTTACCCTCACAGGCCGCTGTTCTTAGTTTCCCCGGCCTGGGCTCGTGGATCTACGTGATCTTCTTGCTAGGTCGTCCGCAAAGGTCGATTGTTGTAGAGGTGACGTGGAGCACCCTGGAGACAGTGAGCGGGATTGGTGACGTGGAAGGGTTGGGGACTGCTGGCTTGCGAAGTATTCGGCAAAAGCACGGGGGTGCTCACTATTTCTGGGTTAACGAGATTCCGGACGGAAGGCAGGATGACCCATGTGCTTGTATGGGCACTCGTGGTAGATGTGACCTGGTTTCCCACAGTGATTATAGAGAGGCCGGTTGTCGGAAACAAGCCATACACTGGATTTCCGTGTAAGGGTACGGTTGCCGTACTGCGGCGGTCTTGAGTAGAATGACGGCGCCGTCTGAAGGGTGGAGGACGGGACGGATAGCCAACAGCCGGTGTAGGAGTACGTAATGCTTCCGCGTACATTAATAGCGGAGCTTCGTCTGGACGCGGGGCCGTCATGTGTCGGACCTCAGCTGGACGCAGAGTCGTCATGGGGTGCACAAGCTGCCGGACTTCTTCGCGGACGACATTCGTTAGAGCAGCAACATGGGCCTGGGAAGACACCGCGTGCTGCTTTTGCAGATACTCACCCACAATACTGCGCACGAGCTCCGTCAGATCTCTTATAGCCGTTACGTCAGATGTTGGCAGGGCCAATGACACTGGCGAAAGACGGCCAGGACGCTCATACTGATACGAACGCTGTCTGAGCATTCTCTCCGTTGTCATGGTTCGCGGAGGCAATCCTTTACAGTGTTGAGACGGTTGCGATCTAGTCCAGCGAACAACTGCTCTTTCACTTCCCGCATCAGGAGGCGCACCTTCTTCTCTTCCGTCATTGAGAAGTCAGCTCGCCTGAAAAGCTATGACATGTCCTCAACGAACATAACAACACTCTCGTTCGGACGCTGATTTCGGGAATTGAAGAGCCATTACGCTTGCTCTTTGTGTCAGAGCTTCGAAAGGTATTCCGCAACTGGATGCAAAACTCTGGTCAGGTTCTCATAGCGGCTTCATGGTTTTCGAACCAAGTGCACGCAGAGTCCTTTAGGTAAAAGCAGACATGCCGAAGCTTTCGCTGCTCGTTCCACTCATTGACGCTGGCGCACTGGTTGTATTCATCAAGCCAGTCGTCGAAATCCTCGTAAGGGTCACCGTGAAAGGGCCTCAGGGTTTGCGAAGCGTTCAAGAACCATAGAGGAGGCAGCATTGATGTCTCTTGGGTTCGCGTTTCCGCACAAGCCATAGTGCTGCCGAGTTGTAGAAGCAGTCCAAATTCATGTGGTAGGCCTAGTTGTCGCCTGCTACGCCGTAGGTCAGCTGGTTCTTCCAAGTCGCGACTAGTGTCGGGATCTTGCTGCTGATTACAGTGCATACACTATTACCCAGCACATCCACCAGAAAATGTCACGTGATTGCAGAAAGACCACAACGTCTGTTCACAGAAGCAGCAGCACTGGACGAAGAACTGAACCGAACGTTAGGCCACGAGCACAACAAACAGTCCTCTTATTTTTCACAAAATGACACAAACTCGTATTGGCATGGCTCAACCTCGTGCCATGCCTGTGGCAATATATATATATATATATATATATATATATATATATATATATATATATATAAGAAGTGTATACCTAAGGGCTTGTTTTTCCGTAATTTAACACAATAATAATGAGATATAACAGAGCGTAATGCCAAAGAATGTACAGGGGAAGTTATTAGAACCAATGGAATGTAAATAAGAAGACAGAAAAGTGGATGAAAAAATACTCAGCCGTGAGCAGGAATCAAACCTACGACCTTCGAATAACGCGTTCGATGCTATAACCACTGAGCTACCACAGCGGCCTTCCCTCCATTCACTTTTTTTTCGGTTTATATGTGAATTTAGAAGTAGGAGTGACAGTCAGCGCCATCTATAAGCCAAACGGCGAGTGTGAAAACACTCTAATGCGCATCTTTTGGCGTCACGTAGCACGTGAACCTATTATGAGCGGGCAGCTGTTTAATTGTCCCTCTTATACAACCTAAACACACCAAGTCTGCCAGTACGAGATCCTCTTTCCTGCTCACGGTTGGTTATTTTTTCATTTACTTTTCTTTCTTCTTATTTATATTCCATTGGTTCTAATAACTTCCCCTGTACATTCTTTGGCATTACTGTCTGTTATATCTCAATAATATTGTGTTAAAACATGGAAAAATGAGCCCTTAGGTATACACTTTTTTCCCTTATTTCATTGAACGAGGGTCTCGTACTGGCAGACTTGGTTTGTTTAGGTTATATAAGAGGGACAATTAATCAGCTGCCGCTCATAATACGTCACGTGCTACGTGACGCCAAAACATGCGCATAAGAGTGTTTTCACACTCGCCGTTTGGCTTATAGATGGCGCTGACTGTCACTCTTACTTCTAAATCCACATATAAACAAAAAAAGTGGATGGAGGGAACGCCGCTGTGGTAGCTCAAAGATTCCACTTCCGGACGCTGAAGCGAACGGACGTGGGATGAAAAGCTCCAGTGGAGCGGCATCAGCGGCCCGTTTGAGCCACGGAAACAGGTCTTTTGATGACGTTAAGGATTATGAAGTTGTGTTGCCAACCCTTCCTACAGGACGTATTGTTTTAAATACGGTTTTTCTGCACGCTGACGTACGAGCCCAACCTTATCAAGTGGAAGATTTCCGTGACACTTTGGCCAGCCTGCGACTGCTCCCCGAAGTGGTTGCTTTGGGGGCGTATAGAATGAGCCACGTGTGGGCGGTAACGTTCAAGAACATGGACGCTGTCAAGACAATTTTATCGCAAGGCGATATCAAGGTAAAAAATTGTCGCTGTCTTGTCATTGATCCGGCAAACCAGGATGTGCGTATGAAAGTGCCCTGGCTGCTGGGCAATTTTCTCGATGGGGATGTGCGACGCGCTTTCGAGCCGTACGGCCAAGTGGTTGAGGTCAAGAGAGAGCAGTGGCGTGTAAACGGCATCAGTGAAAAAGGCTCCACTACCCGTATTGTGACACTTCGGTTGAAAGTGGGCGTCGAAATTGAAGACCTGCCTTACCAAGTGAACGTAAGCGGTGAGCGAGCTTAGGTGGTTGTTCCGGGCAGAGCGCCAGTGTGCTTACGCTGTCGAGCGAAGGGGCACATACGGCGAGATTGCCGTATGCCACGCTGTGGTGCCTGTCGAAGATTTGACCACGAGGAGAACGACTGCACGTTGTCTTATGCCAGCGTCACTGGACCTCCGAGTGGCAACGACCACGCAGAGCTGTTAATGGACGAGCATGAAACTGAAGAGGCAGCAAGCGCGACTGCGACTGCGAGGAAAAAACAGGTGACCCCAGAATTAGTGAAACTGAGCAGGCCTAGTAGGATGGACAATGAAAAGGTCGAGAACAAGGCGTCCAAACCAGAGCCAGAGAAACCGATAACGACAGACAAGCCAGAACAGCACCTGCTGACTGTGAAGGCTCCCAGCGACGCAGACACACTGCAAGACGACATGGAAATCAGCGACAGCGAAGGCAGTGGACTAGCTGGAAAGCGACCAAGAGACATTGTTGGTGAAGATTTCACTACCTCCGGAGACGTTGGTTGAGAAGAACCACCAGCAAAAACCATAGGAATGAGGCGTCCAACGTTGAAGCCACGGCCGAACTTGCAGACCAATCCACGGGCGGAGGCCAGACAGCCTTCACAAATGCTTCCTGGGACTGGAGTTTTTTGTGCTTTTTTCCGGATGGAAAGTAACCCGTAAATGAGCAGAGTTTACACACACCATGCCTCTTTAAAACTTGGACTGATTACCGTAAAATTTGCAGTAAACATAAAGCCGTTTTTTAGAAACGTTCACCTAAAGTGAACACTGTGTTTTGTACTCCCCCCTAAACAAAATTCATGGCTTTCAATATAGAATCAGCCTTACGCGTCGCAACTTTTAACGTTAGAGGTTTACGCTCGAAGAGGCGACAGTATCAGTTACGTCGTTTGTTTCTTGAAAATGACGTTGATATCGCCGCTGTGCAGGAAACAAAAATTGAATCTGAAGAGCAGATGGACACCATATTTTTGAACGTCCGCTCCAGATACAATATAAGTGCGAGTCATTCTGTAGGTACTTCAGGCGGATGTCTTCTCTTTATAAGGAACACAATTGGCATTGTCGAAAAAAGTGTACACAGTGATAATGAAGGGCGATTATTGCATGCGATTTTCTTCTTTCAGGCATTAGTTGGCGCGTCGTGTGTATATATGCGCCAAATAGACAACAAGATAGGAAAATATTCTTTGAAAGTCTTGATACGTATCTATCATGCGAGAAGGCAGTTGTACTTTTAGGTGATTTCAACTGTGTGTGTAATGCCGAAGACCGGACATGTAAAACCCTTGTACGTGACTATAGTGTCTTGGTATTGGATTCAATGGCGCGTGAGCGAAACTTGGATGACGTGGGATATGTACTCGCGCAGGGTACTCACTATACGCATTACCAGCTCAACAGTCAAGCTAGACTTGACAGAGCATACGTGTCTACGTCCCTGCTTCCTATGTGCCAGGGCTACGCAGTGAAGAATGTTTTATTTAGTGACCATGTCTAGTGGCTAAGGTACCCGGCTGCTGACCGCAGGTCGCGGGTTCAAATCCCGGCTGCGGCGGCTGCATTTCCGATAGAGGTGGAAATGTCGTAGGCCCGTGTGCTCAGATTTGGGTGCACGTTAAAGAACCCCAGGTGGTCAAATTTCTGGAGCCCTCCACTATGGCGTCTCTCATAATCATATGGTGGTTTTGGGACGTTAATCCCCACAAATCAATCAATTCATTTAGTGACCATAGTCTAGTGATGTTCACCATTAATAAAAAAGAAAAGCCCAAATTCAATTGGGGACTCTAGAAGTTAAATGAAAAGCTACTTGAGGATGAGAAGTTTTGAAAAGTTTGTAGAAAACGCTGAAAAGGAAATAAAAAAAAGTGGCGAAAGGTAACGCAAGTAGTTCAATTTACACATGGGAGTGCTTCAAGGAAAAAGTAAAAATAGAAGCAATTGGAAGGTCAGTTTCAATAAAACGCACTAACCTGAAAAAAGAAAGACAACTGCAATGCGAGCTTGATTTTTGGTTATGTCAAGAATGTGCGCAACCAGGAGTGCGCAGTAAAAAATAAGAAGAGTGAAACAAGAATTAGAAGCCGTAGATACTGAAAGGTACAGAGGAGCGGTGGTACGCGCACGCGCAGAAAGAATATGGTGTGGCGAGGTTCCCACAAAACCTGCCGTCACAAATGAAAAGAGCTACGCGACAAGAAACGAGATAAGGGCGATAGAATACAAAAATGAAGTCACCACACATAAAACCGAGATTGAGCACGCGTTTGTGTAATATTTCCAAGAGCTGTTGGGGGGCGTCAAAGCGGACACGAGTACCTATAGTCGGCATTTCTTGTCACTTATGCCGAAGCTTGAGGATGACGTAAAAGCGAGATTAGAAGCACCCATCTTGGTCAGAGAAATCGAAATCACCATTTAAAAAATTAAAAATGGTAAAACACCCGGTCCAGGTGGACTAGGTGTAGCATTCTATAAGAAATGTGAAAATCTTGTGGCGGAAGCTTTGTGGAATGTCTTAGATGAGGCATAAAAAAGTAAAGAGTTACCAATATCTTTTCGGAGAACACGCATCGTGTTAATCCCAAAAACTGAAGATCCCAGGAAACAGCTGTCCGTCACATCCTACAAACCCATAACCCTAACGAATGTTGACTACAAAATATTCATGGGTGTTTTGGCCAGGCGAATCCACACAGTGATTACAAAAATAGTTGGACCACATCAGACTTGTGGCATAAAAGGCAGAACAATTATGACGAACATTCATATTGCCGGAAATATGTTAGAATGCTGCGATGAGTTTGACTGTAAAGTAGCTATGCTACAAATCGATCTCGAGAAGGCATTTGACCGCGTGAACCATGACATACTTTTCAGCATTCTTGATTATGTCAATATAGGGTCGGTGGTGTTGGATGGGGTACGAATGGCGTACACGGGATGCACTACGAGAATTGTAATAAACAAACAGCTTAGTGATAATATACAAGTCTTATCGAGTGTAAAAGAAGGATGCCCTGCATCGGCACTGCTTTTTGCTATCTATTTAGAACCTCTGTGCCAGAAAGTGATACTGAATGATCAGGTGCGGGGGTTTCATTTGATGTCTGCAGAGGTCAAAATACTTAGTTACGCCGACAATATTATTGTGTTCTTCGAAGATCGGGAGAGTATTAGAGAAGCACTAAACGATGTGAAATTCTTCTGTGATTGCACTGATAGTAGAGTCAACTGGAGTAAATGTCTTGGAATATGGCACGGAAATTGGCAGAGTACACCATCAATATTTCAAAGCATTACATGGAAGGTTATACCTGACAAGTACTTAGGGGTTCCTCTCTAACACTACAGAGACACAACAGAAGATCGGAAACAAGAGACAGAGCAACTAAGAGACAAGACAAAAACGTGGGGTGGGCCCGATTTCTCAATGTTTACGAGGTCAACAATAAGCAACATATTTCTTATTTCACAAGTATGGTATGTTTTACAAGTGCTATTCATGTCACGTGTTGCTGTACAAAAGCTACACAGAGTGATCGCAATGTTTATCTGGGCGTCCACGTGGGAAAGGATAAGCCGAACGAATTTGTTCCGTTCTATGAAAAGTGGGGGGGGGGGGGGGGGCTTGGTCTTGTACACTTGTTCCTGAGACAGATAGTATCTAGGTTTGTTTTTTTACGAGATCAAGATGATCGTTTTCTGAGAACATTGATACATGTGCGGCTGTCCCATTATTTGCCTGATTTTTTGCAACTACAGTCAATAGAGCGACAAAAAGGCCTAAGGGGTACATGAAAGAAGTGATTGCTGCTTTGGAAATATTGAGAGTGCAATTTTCGATGGAGTATCTCTCTGGGGTTTCGCGAAAGAGACTGTACAAGGACCTTGTAGAAACCATGTTGCCAGTGTCTTTGTATACAACATTGTACCCTAATGGGCCCGGGGATGACGTCTTAAAAAGAGTGAAGAAGATGCCAATTAAACCATCAATGAAGACATTCTTTTTGAATCTTCACAGCGGCACACTCCCTACCAATCCATGGCTCCGAGAAAAAGGAATATTCGTCCCGTCAGTTGATTGCATTATCTGCAGAAAACTTGAGAGAGTTGACCACATCTTTCTAGACTGTACTGATGCAGTCTTTCTCTGGGACATCCTTGAAAGGATCCTGAAGAAAGACCTGCCAGTTACACAGTATGACATCCGTTTTTTGCAAGTCATAAATGTAGGCGGTGTGCCCTATGATATCTTCATGGTATTGGTTCTTCACAGTGTGTGGCGAACACGGATGGCAGTGCGAAACGTAGACGTGAATCCCCGGCCCGCTCGAGGGTACTTCATAGAAAGTGTACAGCATTTGATGACTGCACACGAGGCACACGATAAGCCAGAGTGGTTGCCATGTTTAGATAAGTTGATGGGCATAAAGCGTCTGCCTTTTTAACCCCCATGTGCTGGAATATGTGACAACACTTTCACACGTGACACTGCACTGTATTCTTATATTGATTTGTACTGTTTGAGAAGCAGGCAATAAAGAAAAAAAAAGCTGTGGTAGCTCAATGGTTAGAACATCGAACGCGTCATTCGAAGGTCATAAGTTCGATTCCCGCTCACGGCTGGTTATTTTTTCATCCCCTTTTCTTTCTTCTTATTTACATTCCATTGCTTCTAATAACTTCCGCTGTACATTCTTTGGCATTACTGTCTGTTATATCTCATTAATATTGTGTTAAAACACGAAAAACGAGCCCTTAGGTATGCACTTCTTTTCCTTATTTCAATGAACGAGAGTCTCGTACTGGCAGACTTGGTGTGTTTAGGTTTCATAAGAGGGACAATTATTCAGCTGCCTGCTCATAATAAGTTCACGCGCTACGTGACGCCGAAACATGCGCATAAGAGTGTTTGCACACTCGCCGTTTGGCTTATAGATGGCGCTGACTGTCACTCCTACTTCTAAATTCACATATAAACCCCAAAAAAGTGGATGGAGGGAAGGCCGCTGTGGTAGCTCAGTTGTTACAGCATCGAAGGCGTTATTTGAAGGTCGTAGGTTCGATTCCTGCTCACGGATGGTTATTTTTTCATCCACTTTTCCTTCTTCTTATTTACATTCCATTGGTTCTAATAACTTCCTCGGTACATTCTTTGGCATTACTGTCTGTTATATATATATATATATATATATATATATATATATATATATATATATATATATATATATATATATATATATATATATATTTATATATATATATTTATATATATATAGGCAGGCATGGTGGTTGAGTGGCCGTAGCGTTGCATATATTCCTGATGAAGGCCAGACTCTAGGCCGAAACGCCGAAATAAACCACGTTGTGACCGCTCACGGAGGATCTACTTGACTATATATATATATATATATATATATATATATATTATATATATGTGTGTGTGTGTTTGTTCGCTTGTGTTTGTGCGTGTACGTACGTTCAATCCATTCATTTAGCGTGTCCTTGTGCACCCAGTATGACAGTATGAGTGGCTAAGGGCTCATAGTTGTTATTCTGTTGGACCTGCGAAAAGCCCCAATTCACTTGCTAATGTTCGCAGGCTGGAGCACAGAAATAATTTTGAGTTCGCGTAAATTGTCAAGGCAGCTTTTAGATACCGATATTTACACACGACATACCAAAAGAACGTTTTGAAATGCTACTGGGCACAGAGTAATGGAATGGCATGGCTGTTAAAAATAAAATTAAGGATCTTCCCAGCATGGAACCGTATTGTTTGGAAATATATTTCACTATATTGTGCTACATATACTCTTTATCTGTACTTGTCTTTTTTTCAGGTCTCATTTCTTTTTTATGAAATGAAGGAGAGACAGGTGTTGTCAACGAAAGTGTTCTCTACAAATACGATGTTCTCTTTCTTTAATGAATTGCAGGAGAATCTATGAAGCGTCCTCCGGGCATCTCTAATCCATTTGTATAAGACATTAGAAGCCATATTTACAAAATTTCCTAACAATGAAGGAAGGAGATATATAAATAATAAAATTCTTATGTAAGCTCAGAGATGTTCCTGTGTCCACTGATTTGTGTGTCGTTTATTATCTGTTACACTGCTCAAATCTATATTTGCAGTGAATTACGTTTGTATAATAAACTCCCACAAGTAAAATTTGTCTGAATATTACAAAGCGAAACAGAGAATAGCACTACTGAAAGTTTATTTTTCCATGCGCAAGTTATCAGGCTTTCTAAATAGTGCCCTTATCGAAACCCCTTTTAGAAAGCACTTTTTTGACAACAACGCATTTTGCGTTGCCTTGCAAAATTATAAGCAAAGCCGATAAAACTATTTACTTGACATTAACAATTTTAATATTTTAGGTCTTGCATTTCCAAAGAAACCTCAGCCTTGTAACTCAAGCAAAGTAGACAAATATTTCACAATAATGCAACGCATCAACATTATGCCATGATGTTTGGGCTTCATCTTCAAGAATATAATTTGAAAGCGTATTCGTGCCAAGTACAACATCCTTCTAAATTGCTAGCCTTGTTTTGCTTGCCATGGAACAGCTATGCTTTGTCTTCACATAAGAACTGTCAATGCAAGTAGGCATTGTGGGGAAATTCAATTCTATTTACTATGTATATTAGCAATGTTCCCAGCGGGTCACAGTTATTCCTTTCACTTCTCTGCGAAGTACGCATTACGCACCCATCAGGCTACGCGCCAGCCTATACTGCTCATTTGTTGAGCTTTTGTCCTGATCAAAGTTGTCGTGATGGTGATCATTTCGGTGATTATGTATACATGGTGATACAAACTTGATGCATATATATGTTTATTGGTTTTCAATGTGTTGAGGTCAAAATGACTCGCTGCTTGTGCAGTGAGTCGTTTGACGTCAATTCATTGCAAACCATTGACTTGACACGTCGCCTGAGTCTGCATTTTCGCCACGTGACTTGACATGCACTAAATTAAATCGTTGCTGTCCATCAAAAGATAGAAAACTGTTTTTCCAGAAGCAGTTGCACACACGTTATAATACCCTTAAGGTGTAGCGGCCGAACATGTGAAGGCGGCTTCTTTTGCCGCTTCAATAGACCAGTGCAAACGAAAGGGTATCATACCTGTACATAGAATAAATTAAACCTTCCGCAGAGTATATACTGAAGTGTCTTAATTTAGGACCAATATGCTGCGTATAACTGTCACCGATCGCTTTAATGAAGGGACTTCGGTGTATGACGGGACACTCGGCGTGCCTTGTTTTTTTACGAGTTCTCAAAAAATCATTTTTAGAGGCGATGCACTTCATTGACAAGCCTGTGTAATGCCCTTCCATTCACTCTCAATGTGCATGATAGCGCCTCGTGCCACGTGTACGCGTCTCGCGCCGGCCCAAGAAGACACCCACAAAACTTTTGATCTCCCTCTCTTACGTGTCGCAAGGCCGACGCAGGAATCCTTTGCTAGTAAAGAAAAAACTGATTGCTTGCGCTGTACAACCGTTCACTGGCCACCCTGGTACAGGTGTGTATGCCCACTGGATCACCCATTGGGAATTCAGTCAAGGGCGTCTTGTCTGTCGCAGGATGAGCGAAATAGAAGTCATGGGTTTCAGTATTCGATGACCCATTTTAATGGCTTGAAGCATTCGACGACCGATTCATAACGCAATTCGCATTGTGTGACGCCTGCCAGTTGGTTTGCTGTTCTAAAGCGTTTTATTACTGAAAATAAAGTTGTTAATTCTAGACAACAAGCCTGCCCATGACCAGTTAGCGATGAAGTGCGAAGAAATAGAGTGGCTCAATGGTAGAATACTTGGGTAAAACGCTTGTGGCCTGGCTTTTGAAAGCTAAGTGATAGCGAATTTGCACACTGCTTTCTTGCCACTCTTTAACCTTGCGATTCTGGGAAAATATATTATGCTTACAATCAACCATTCATTTATGTATGATATACGCATAATGTAAGCAGTGCTTTGCAAACAAGCAGCACTCCAACCATCCAAGTCATTGATGGTTCTGATGCCAACAATGATGAGTAGCAATTGAATAGTTTTTTTAATGCACCAACTTGTCTATAAGCATGTCTAAATCAATAAATGCTATCTGATGCTATCAGGCATAAAAGGGTGTTCCGAATTTTCCATGACGGCTACCAGCCAGGTTAAAACTCCTTAAAGTTTCACTCATAAATAGCCTTGAAGTGGTTTGAGAGGTCAATGCCACCATATTTCAATCGCTAGAGCATCAATTTGGTAATTATAGTGTGGCAGCTTGGGCCCCTGTCGCCGGCAAGCTGTCTTTTCGTCCGCCTAAAATTTTTATGTGTACTATATTTATTGTGAAAAACATCGCCTATAATTTTGTGGCCTGAATGTCTCCAGCTTTTGATTAACATTGTATCTAGCTCAGAAAAGTTCGGCCCTTGAAATTCTCCTTTCTTTGTTATGCAGCAGTCCGTGGCAAAGTCAATATCATGTAAGTGCCAGTTATTGTATCCGCAGAGTGTCACGTCCACTGTAACCGTAATCATTTTTGAAGTGAACAAAAGGTGCTCGGATCAACTAATAGGTTTCTGCTGGCTGACCTCTGGACCTGCGAAGTCGTCTATTCACTTCACAAGGGCTTTGTAAAGCTCTGCGGACAGCGCCCACGCCACATTCAGCAGAAGTTTGCGGCAAAATGAACATCTTCTAAGCGCCACTTTTTGTATTCGCAGGGTGTCGTACTGACTGTCACTGTATCAGTTTTGACGGAAAAGGGCTTGGGAAGTGCCACCTCGAGAAATATTTTCAGGCCTGCTGACTGCCGCCGTGACGCCACTTGTTTTTGTCGAGTGAGCACGCGTACGGGAGGCTGTCAATCTACTGCCACTATCGTCTCCCGCTAATCAATAAAGGGTTCACGTGTAGTTTTACATGTCTAATATTTTTAATTTGCCTTTTGCATGATAAAAGGCACAGGTTTACGTATTGTATTACGCTTGAATGCATTTGTAGATTTACCTACGAGCCGTTTCTTTCACGCAAAAGTAAAAAAAAATGTGCGCTATTGAGTGTGTTGATCTACGAGAGGGAAATTTTATGGAACCACTAAGTGGCGAAATAGAGTAAAATATATTCATTCTTCATTTACTTTCACATACATACAAACACTATATAAAACATGCAGAGAAACTGTTCCTACTCATTTGCGAAAATTCTGCAGTATTAAGTGTACTCTTTCAGACATCTGTCTTCATAGACACGTACTTATTCTCTTCATAGACACGTATTATGGAGGAATAACATAACTGAGGCTGCAGCCTCAGGTATGTTATTCAGCACATTATCAGGGTCATGGCCTTTGCAAGAGAAAACAAAATCTTTCGTTACAAAAGGATTTTTTGTGAGTGATCCAAGGATCCGCGTTTCCTCGTTTGCTCAGGTCTCTGTCGCAGTGGTGCGTAGTGGGTCTTAAACCTTAAGGCATAAAAAATATGTTAGTGGTGGAATCTTCTAAACTGTGCATCCTCCGTCGGCACTTCTACTGCACTGCCAGTTCTTCGATTGGTTTAATCGGTAGCGGTTCTTAAATATTCCAGCTTCAAGTAGTGCTTACACACCTGAAGACCATTTCACAAGGCGGTTTACCACCTCTACACACATCTAAAATTCAAGGAAACTTATTAAACAAAGCTGCTGGGAAGACAGGCGCCAAATTGGAATTCCGTAATAGAGTGGCTGCAACACCATCAAAAACTTTTACGCACAAAACCTGTGCACTAAGCTATGCAACAGCAATCCTTCTATTTCTCTCAAGCAAGCAAACACAGTTAATGCAAGAAGTCCGCCACGCTAACCGCCAATAGCAAAATAATTACCGACCCTGAAAGACAGCACGGTTGTTTTCAAAACGTATTGCCACGCGCGTTTAATATTTTATTACTAGGGCTTAAGCAACAAGACAAAACACACATGACACCTTTATTTAGGAGGAAGAATGGGACAGAGTGAAGATGGGGCCATTGATATGACTTATGTATATGTAGTGCACACGCAAGTACCTTCGGACCACGAAGAAAACGAATGTCGATGTGAGCTTGAAGGACGACGCGACGCGCTCCGATTTCATTCTTCAGTTGTCTTCAGGAAATGAGAACACTCGCAACTTTCGTTCTCTTGCCGGGACAGTGCGCTATGCAATATTGTCCAATCGTTCGGATTTGCAGCCGTACAGTTTGCGAATATAATGTGCACAGAGCGCCTGATATATCCGCGCTGCAGTTCATAGACACAAAAAACACGGTTTTCTGCAGTCGCCAACTAGAACACCAGCACGCCACGAAATTGTTCTTTAGGATTGGGAATTCAGGTTTCTCGAGTGACGAGATCAAGCGTATGCATATCTGAGAAGCCAAGCACACCAGTGTAAATGGAGTGACGTAGGAGTGTCACAGAACGAGCGCTCAAATTGGGCGCGCCGCCAAATTCTTGCGATAACGCGCGGGAGAGACGCCGCGAGGTCAACGAAAAAAAGAGAAAACAAGCATCCAAGGACTCCCCGGGGCGCGCGACCCTCCCCTTTCGAAAGCGTAGGCTCGCCGACGAACCTCCTCACCCCACAACGGCGGCCGAGCAAGCACTCGATTGTTCTAGATGGAAAGAGGCGTGGTGAAGCCGGGTTCAGTCATCTGTCGCGGACGGCATTCGAACCGTCTCGCCCTCGCCCCAGCCTTCGATGCGTATCGCGCCGACGAAATGACGAGAACTTTCTGGAATCTCGCGCGGAAGGTATTTAATGGAGCAGCCGAGGTGAGAGATCAGGAGAAGACGGAAGTTGGCGCCAGAGCGCGTAGGGATTCTGCCGTGTAGTCGGCGAAGGTTTTGTCCGTAGAGACCAAGCAGGAGAAGATGATTTCCACCTGAGGGGTGACGACTCGAGCTACAGGCAAGAGTGTGTGTTTACCGCTATCGAGCGAAGACGCGTGGCAACATCTGCGTGTGTGAAGCCAACGTGTTTCCGGCGAAAAAGTTTGAAGCTTGGAGAGTGGCCTATTGAAGACGTGAGGTTTCCTGGAAGAGAAACTTCGGGGGCAGCGGAACGACAACAACGCTGGACTTTCAGTGAGTGATTCTCGGAGGGTATCATCCAGACTTTTGTTCCAAAAAACTTTGGACTGAATAGGTTTTCTATCTCTTTAGTCTTTAAGTGTATTGGTATTTCAATGCATGCGACTGCAATGTAGTGTGTATTGTTGTCAGTGTCCATTGTTTTGAGTGTGGCTGATTGTACTGTGTAGTACGTTGTTTGGTGGGAGACATATTGTATTCAACTATTGTGGAGTGTGCATACTTGTGTATTGTTTTGCTCTGCCATTACTGAGAATATAATTCTGTTTTGTTTATCAACTCTCGGCCCTGACTTGTTCTTTGGGCCACAGCCGGTGTCCGCTGGCGCGCCAAAAAGGACCACTTCTAAATTGTCCACGCTTTCGTGGTGCGGTTCGGGGGGCCGATAATTCGGCCCTTGAAATTAGCCCGGCGATCGCCTCCCTGATTAACGTGACCTGCGTGACAATTAATCTGGCGTCCGCGACAAGACCTTTTGGTGCACATTGTGTCCAAAGTAGTGAGAAAGAGCCTCGAGTTGTTGATAGTGCTATCGGAACGATTTTGTGTGTTGCTCTGTGTTTTTGTTAACGAGTGCAGGGGAGTGTTCCGATAAACTGATTTAGGCAGATACTTTTTGCACGCGGCAAGACTTCATTTGCGAGACTCACTGGATCTCGAAAAGTTTGTAGTTCTTGGTGAGAATATGGGTCTTTCTGGCGTCGAACTACGGAAGTGGGTAAGCCAGAAGGAGAAAGAGGCGGTGGAGAGAGAGAGGTTGGCAGCAGGGAAAGCCAAGGAAGAAAAAGCAGCTGAGTTGGAACAAGATAGGTTGGCAGCAGAGAGGGCCAAGGAAGAAAAAGCAGCTGAGTTAGAGAGATAAGGCTGGCCGCTGAAAGGGCGAAGGAAGAAAGAAAGCAAAAATTGAAGTTGGAGTTGGAGAGAGAGAAGTCGGCAGCCGAAAGGGCGAGAGAAGAAAAAGAGGCAAAGAAGCGACAGCTGAAAGAAGAAAGAGAGCAGCAGTTGAGGTTGGAGCTGGAGAGAGAAAAGTTGGCAGCTGAAAGGGCGAGAGAAGAAAGAGAAGCAAAGGAGCGACAGCTGAAAGGAGAAAGAGAAGCGGAGATGGCTGAAAGGGAACGGCAGCGGCAGCTCGAGATGGAACTCGAGCGGCTTTGTTTGCAACAGCAAAGTGAAACTCCCGTCCAAGCTAGAGTTGAAAGCAGCGAACGGGAAGATCATGGCTTCCGCTTGAACCCATTCAAGCTGCTCGTAGCGTTTGATGAAAGGAAGGACGACCTCGACGCGTACCTTCACCGATTTGAGACGATTGCGAGGAGCCAGAATTGGCCGGAACATCAATGGGCAACTGCTTTGAGTACTTGCTTGAGTGGTGAAGCGCTCAGTGTGTACGGTAGGCTGACGCTGACCGATGCAGTCTACTATGCAAAGGTGAAAGCTGCTTTGCTGAAGCAATTTAGATTTACTGTGGAAGGATTCCGGGACAGATTTCGGACAGGAAAGCCAGCTGATGGTGAGACGGCTACGCAGTACGCCGCCCGACTTAGCCATTATTTTGACAGATGGATCGAACTTTCAGGGACAGCACAGGAGTACGATGAGCTTACAGAGCTCCTAATTAGAGAACAATTTCTTACTAGTTGCCACCCAAGCCTGTCGCTGTACTTGAAAGAGAGGAAGGCTGAGTCACTTGAAGGAATGCTTGAATTGCTGATCAATTTCTGGAAGCGCAAGGTGGAACTAATTTGGCCAAGGTCAAGAAGGAGTGTCCCGAAGATTCGAACAATCGGCACCCGAACAAAAGAAGCGTGCACCGGAGAGTGTTCCGCGATGTTTTCTGTACAACCGAGTGGGACATCGCGCGAGCAACTGTCGTACTAACTTCATGAGCCCTATAGTAGTAAAATGTTTTAAGTGTGGACAGACTGGGCACAAAGCAGACGCATGTCGAAACAGAGCGAGTCAAACTCACCAGGTATCCTGTGTGCAAGCGGCACCAAAATCCGGTAATAATGCCGTCACAGATGGATTCGTAGAGTTGAAAAATGGGGAGAAAATTCCTATTGTGGATGCTGTAATGGTGAAACAGCCAACTGGTACTACGAAGGGAATGCCAACGCTGCCTGGGAAAGTTGCGGAAAAAAAGGTTACGGTGTTAAGAGATACCGGCAGCTCCACTGTTATCGCGCGGAGAAAATTGGTACGGGAAAGTGAGCGTCATGACCCTTTAGCAGTGTCAGAAGTGACAACGATGGCTGAGACGCTGCCTCAGATACCATTGTTGGAAGGGGCTCGCCGGAAGAAAACGAGCAAAAACAATAAAAAGAGATCGAGAGAGCACCGCAAGAAAGGGAGCAAGTGCCACTCGAAATGCACAGGATAGGTGCTGAGGTCAAATCAGAGTATGTTTGGCAGGACTGAGTGCCATATGTTGTGTTAATGTTCTTGTTATCCTGTGTCACAACTGTATGTCGAGCGAATCAAAATGTTTGTTGCGGTGATGTGATGTATAGTATTGTACAATTGTGGTAATGAGAGCTTTGTATATTTGCATTGTTTGGAATATGTGATGGAGCATTGTATTCATGTACCTGTGGCTATACTCTATGTGTTGTGAGATTGAATTGCAATGTACAGTTGTATTGAGTGATCTATTGTGAATGTGAAATGTCATGAGCGACGGTTTGTGTTACAGTCTTTCAGAGTGTGTGGTGACAATTCGCGCTCGTTTGTGTGATTTTGGATATTATGAGATAATATTCTTAAAGTGGGGGGCAGTGTCACAGAACGAGCGCTCAAAATGGGCGCGCCGCCAAATTCTTGCGATAACGCGCGGGAGAGACGCCGCGAGGTCAACGAAAAAAAAGAGAAAACAAGCATCCAAGGATTCCCCGGTGCGCGCGACCCTCCCCTCTCGGAACCTTAGGCTCGCCGACGAACCTCCTCACCCCACAACGGTGGCCGAGCAAACAGTCGAATGTTCTAGATGGAAAGAGGCGTGGTGAAGCCGGGTTGAGTCATCTGTCGCGGACGGCATTCGAACCGTCTCGCCTTCGCCACAGCCTTCGCTGCGTATCGCACCAACGAAATGACGAGAACTTTCTGGGATCTCGCGCGGAAGGTATTTAATGGAGCAGCCGAGGTGAGAGATCAGGAGAAGACGGAAGTTGGCGCCAGAGCGCGTAGGGATTCTGCCGTGTAGTCGGCGAAGGTTTTGTCCGTAGAGACAAAGCAGGAGAAGAAGATGATTTCCACCTGAGGGTTGACGACTCGAGCCACAGGCAAGAGTGTGTGTTTACCGCTATCGAGCGAAGACGCGTGGCAACAGCTGCGTGTGTGAAGCCGATGTGTTTCCGGTGAAGAAGTTTGAAGCTTGGAGAGTGGCCTATGGATAACGTGAGGTTTCCTGGATGAGAAACTTCGGCAAGGTTTCCTGGAAGAGAAACTTCGGGGGCAGCGGAACGACAACAACACTAGACTTTGAGTGAGCGATTCTCCGAAGAGTATCATCCAGAGTTTTGTTCCAAGAACTTTGGACTAATTAGGTTTTCTATCTCTTTATTCTTTAAGCGTCTTGGTTGTTCAATGCATGCGACTGCATTGTAGTGTGTATTGTTGTCAGTGTCCGTTGTTTCGAGTGTGGCTGATTGTACTGTGTAGTACGTTGTTTGGTGGGAGACACATTGTATTCAACTATTGTGGAGTGTGCGTACTTGTGTATTGTTTTATTCAATCAATCAATTTATTCAGCTTCTTTGGATACAATGTAACATCTTTAGTAGTAAGTAATACATTCGGAGGTCCCATAGTTTCAGGAACTGACGGGGGGACCTCCTAATACTAGAACATGTGTAAGTTGAATAACGTGGGCAGCAAGAAAAAAGCATGCTCTGATAGCAAAAAAAAAATACATGTATAAAATTTACAGGAAAGCTAAAGGAGCTACATAAGAAGAGTAAAAGCAAGAAAAAAGACAAAAAATAACAAAAAAACTGGCATGGTATTTAAGTCTATGACTGTAATATACGCTGGAAAAAAAAAACACAGTTATAAGGGAAATCTTCATGACACAGGCGTCATGAATTCATCAAAACAAAGTGAACATAGTAAGTTTTAACACAATAGCAGCATATAAAATAGTGAATACCAAACGCTATAATAATTACGGCTACAAAACAAAAGCAAGATTAATTCATATCGGTAATAATAGCAAATAATCAGCGAATGATAGCAAATATTCAGCAAATGATAGCAAAATATTCAGCAAATGATAGCAAAATATTCAGCGGTAATGGTAGCAGATCAAGCATGCGCGAAAATAAAAGAAAAAAGAAATCGTATTAAAAAAAAAAAAAAAAAAAAAAAAAGGCAGATCCCTGAGTTAGTGTGCCTGCCCACATAATTTGCCGAGACAGTATTTTTTGTGAAGGCTTTGAAATGTATGTACAGAGGATGCTGATTTAATTTCGTATGGTAACGAATTCCAAATGGATATGCCTGAAAAAAGGGCTGTTAGTTTCGCGTAATTTGTTCGAGCGGCGGGAAGAAGTAGATTGTCGTTTGAAGAGAACCTCGTAATGTTAGTGTTGACAAAAAATTCATTTGAGTAAGCCGGAATGGAGGTGCCACATCTCTTTAGCCGAAAAATAAATAGAGATAGTTTTTGTTTAAGTAGTTCTGAGAGTGGCAAAATATTTAGATTTTGGTATAGCGGTTTAGAGGGGGTAAAAACATTACTGAAGGTCATTAGTCGTATAGCTTGGTTTTGCAGGCGTTGAAGGGAATCGAGGTGACAAAAGTAAGTATTAGCCCAAGATGATACACAGTAAGACAGATGGCTATGAATGAAAGAGTGATAAAGTGAACGAATAATGGGCCTTTCGAAATAATTACGTGATTTAATGATTACGTGTATGCCAAAAGAAACTTTATGCATTAGTGAATGAACATGAATATTATATTTTAGGTGCTCATCTAATATCACACCCAGAAACCTGGCGCTGTTAGTAACGGGTATTTCATTGTCCCCCATCGTGAGCACCACGGGTGGCACTTTTGATAATGGAGAATGAAATATTACAAATGTAGTTTTAGTGGGGTTAATGTGCAGGCAGTTACGACTGCACCAATCACTTACATTTTTTAAGTCAACATTTAGATTTTGTAACAGTACGGCGATGCTTTTATGAGATGAATATATGGTTGTATCGTCCGCATATAACAAGCAGTCAGTATGGCGAAGTGTTAGGGGCAAATCGTTGATGAAGAGTAGAAAAAGCAGCGGGCCTAGAATAGATCCTTGAGGCACTCCTGTATTAGTAACCTTGGGAGAGGAAACACTACCGTCGATTTGTACAACTTGCGACCTGTTTTTTAGGTAATTCTTAATAAGGCTCAAGGCTGGTCCTGTAATGCCGTAAGATGCGAGCTTGTGAAAAAGAATGGAATGATTAATAGTGTCAAAAGCTTTAGTAAGATCAACAAAGACTGCACCAAATAGTGAACCGTCATCAATGGCTAGTTTGATTTTGTCCGTGAAACTAATGAGCGCCAGTTCGGTTGAGAAACCTGGACGGAAACCAAACTGATGGGGAGAGAGCAAGTCGAATTTTTTGAAATATGACATGAGGCGTTTGTACAAAATCTTTTCGATTACTTTACTAAAAAAAGGAAGAATGCAAATAGGACGGTAATTGTTAATGCATTCACGGTCACCTTTCTTGAAGACGGGAGTTATCTTGCCGTTTTTTAGGGAGGTTGGAAATGTGCCATCCTTGAACATTTTGTTGATGATGTTAGCAAGAACAGGTGAAACACAGTCGATTATCAGCTTAACTCGTGAAGGGTGAATGGAGTCTAAACCCGCCCCGGTTGTTTTTAACGATGATATGACAGAGCGAACTTCAGCGCTAGAAGTAGGATATAAGTAAAAAGATTGCGGACAGCGCGATAAGTGGGAAAGTGATGGCCGGTGTTGATTGTTTTCAGTGTTGGCAAAATGGTCGTTAAAAGCATTGGCAATGTCAATTGGCTCAGTGAATGTGCTGGATGCAGTACTTATTTTCGTTAACCGTGCATGGGAATCGGTTTTGTTCAGAAACTTTTTAATTAGCTGCCAGTTTCGTTTAGTATCAGTTCCATTAAGCAATATGCGCGTTTGAAAATAGTCACGTTTAGCACGTTTCAAAATTGCACCAAGCGTATTCGAATATTTTTTATAGCGAATTTGTAGCACTGTGTTAAATGGTTGGTCCTTAAGCTTCTTATGCATTTTATCTTTTTTTGAAATTGAGTGCAATAATCCGTTGGTGATCCATGGGTTTCTTCGCTCTTTAAACCCCCAAGAAATAGGGACATGCGATGTGCTCTGTGTTATGCAGTTTGCTATTAGAGCAGAAAATGAGTCGTAGGCTTGCTCAGCAGATTCGTTTTGTGTGACATCAGTCCAGTCTAGTTGGTTAATCAAGGAAACAAATGTTTCTGTGTTAAACACCGCTTTCATGACTTGTTTATGATTTGTGGCACGGGGCAAGAGAGCGGATTCTATTCTGAGAAAAACAGGATAATGGTCACTAAACTGATAGTCTATTACAGCCGCAGAGGCGCTCGTTGTCAAACTGGACAAAATGTGGTCAATCAGTGTATTCGTGCCTGATGGATCGCACCTAGTAGGAGCTGTGATTAACGATGAGAAGCCAAAACTTTGAAAAACGCGAACATAATCCGAGCATGTATGACTGTAAAGGTCAAGTATGTTAATGTTAATGTCGCCGCATATGATGACGTTTTTGTTTTCAAAAACGAGAAGGTTTAGAAGGGATTCAAGTTGCGAGCAAAAATGAACAATAGATGAAGACGGAGAGCGGTAGATTGATGCAATGATGGTGTTTCTGCCGTTCAGTGAAAAAACCGTTTGGTCAAATTCAAGCCAGACCGATTCACAGTTTAGGTTAGTAAAAGAAAGATCGTGACGACGCCTATATGACAATGACGAATCAATAAAGACCGCAGAACCACCACCACGGGCTGAATCGCGGTTGCAGTACTCAGAGGTATAGTTCGACATGCCATATAGATTACCATCGTTATTTGTTAACCATGTCTCAGAGAGGCATATGACTGAAAACGTGTGATTGATTGCTGTCAGGAAGTGTATGAGGTCATTATGATGCTTTCTGAGACTGCGGACATTGAAATGAATCAATGATAAAGCTGGGGGTTTATTCTTGAGAAATGTTTTAGTTTGCTGATAAGACAAAACAGAGGAATCCATGGTTGTTCCAGATATCTTAGAGGCAACTATCTACTGAAAGACAGATAGATGGCCTGCTTCACGTATACGAAAGACGCGGCTGTCATCACTTTTTCTGGCCTTTATTACGCAGGAATCTGTCCATAGATGCTTCCAATTTTTCGCCTTTTTTAGTTCCAAAGCCTGAGCAAACAATCTCTTGTTTTCTGGGGTTAGGTGATCGTTAACAAACACCGGTTTTTCCGTCTCTTTACGAAAGCCAATGACACCCGTCGTGATTCGTGCTTTCCGTGCTTTGGAAGCAAAGTCTGCTTTCTTTGTCCTGGAGCAAAATCTCGCTATAATGTTCGATCCATTTTTCGCCGGGACACGGTGGACGACATCGATGTCTGTCGGCTCAACGGGGCACCCAACTTTCTCACCAATTGCCTGCATTATAGCAAGGCAGTTTTCACCTTTCGTGTCAGGGATACCCTTTATCTCAACATTGTTTAAGCGTGAGTATTGCTCCAAGGCAGCCAGACGATTACATAGTTGTTTACTCACGTCCCTGAGTTCTTTGTTTTCTTTGGACAATTCTTCATTTCTGCTCTTAACGGACTCGTAGAGTTGGCTATGCACTTGCAAGCTATTCTTCATTTCCGCAAGGTCAGCACGAAGTAGCTCAATTTGCCTCGAAAGCTCGGCCGTGGTTGGCATGATGCAATGCTTAGAACACTAATAATCATCAGCAATAGTAGAAAACACTAAAAAAGAGTATAATAAAGACAACGCTAAAAACTACAAAAACTGCTGGCAGCAGTGGGAGCGGCAAGGAGTTCCAAGACAAAACAATAAGTAAGGAACCAACCTGTATCGCGCAGAAGCAGGGAATTAGAGCGCCGTCCTCTAGCCGCAACCACTGCTGCCAAAGTGACGAGCCAGGACCAGAGGGAATCCTTATGTAGGGTCCAAGGCGCCTATAGGTGGCAGGCCAAGCTGTCCAGTGACGTCTTTTCCGTCGGTGGTGAGGGTAACCAAGCGCAGATGACGCAGGTTTCCCAGACACGTGTAGTGACCGTGCAGTTGCGATCAGCAGGCAGCTGAATGAACGTTATCGACCGGCGGATAGGTGATCGTCCTTGAAACGAGCTGGCTGCCACCAACCTGTATCGCGCAGAAGCAGGGAATTAGAGCGCCGTCCTCTAGCCGCAACCACTGCTGCCAAAGTGACGAGCCAGGACCAGAGGGAATCCTTATGTAGGGTCCAAGGCGCCTATAGGTGGCAGGCCAAGCTGTCCAGTGACGTCTTTTCCGTCGGTGGTGAGGGTAACCAAGCGCAGATGACGCAGGTTTCCCAGACACGTGTAGTGACCGTGCAGTTGCGATCAGCAGGCAGCTGAATGAACGTTATCGACCGGCGGATAGGTGATCGTCCTTGAAACGAGCTGGCTGTCACCAACCTGTATCGCGCAGAAGCAGGGAATTAGAGCGCCGTCCTCTAGCCGCAACCACTGCTGCCAAAAAAAAGTGCCATTACTGAGAATATAATTGATCTGCCATTACTGAGAATATAATTCTGTTTTGTTTATCAACTCTCGGCTCTGACTTGTTCTTTGGGCCACAGCCGGCGTCCGCTGGCGCGCCAAAAAGGACCACTTCTAAATTGTCCACGCTTTCGTGGTGCGGTTCGGGGGGCAGGTACTTCAGCCCTTGGGATCAGCCCGGCGATCGCCTCCCCAATTAACGGAACCTGCGTGACAAGGAGCCCGCGCAAGATGCCGTGAGCAGGCCTGAAATTATTTAGTTGGCATTCGCTCAGACCGACTGAGGATTTTTTTGGTGGAACTCTTGAACTGCGCAGTTATCTAGTTGCTTAAGAAGGGCTATAAAATACTCTGCGGAGAGTGTCGTCACGACATTTACCAGCAGTCCGGGCCAAAGTTCTAATAATTTAAGCCGCCCTTCATGAATCCGCCGGTTGGTTGCACTCCATTTTAAAGTATCTACTTTGAGAACTTCAACGCGGCTGCTGCTGAACCATTCTGTAGTTTGGTTTAATGTATTGCCATGAACTACAAACGCCTTCTAATATTAAACTTATGAACAAAGTGCAATTTATTGTGACAAATTTTGAGAATAAGTTGGAGGAGCTCATAACTGATCTAACAGGAAGGCTCCTAAGAAAATCAGGCACCGTTCTATCAAGAAACAGAGTCACTCTTTGAGACAGTGAAATTTCTTGGTAAGGAATATGACGAATGGCTTATCGATGCAAACAAAGCCCTTGCGAATGAAAATGAATCCTTAATATTCAAGCTAGCAAACTTTGATCAGTTATCCAGTGTGGACAACGTTAAAATAAAGAGATCCCAGGTACTCAAGGAGAAGAATGCACTGCCATTCTGAAGCAAGTTGGGCAGGAAATAGGCTGTCCTGTCCCAACTGAAAACAAATATTTTGTTCGCCGTGTTGATGTTCAATCTGGTGAAACGAAAATATCATTGCACGTCTCGTTTGTGGCGAGAAAAAGACACACAAAGCACAGATCACACAAACCAAATTGGCTTTGGTGAGCGACTGATCGGACCGTGTATGTAAATGATCACTTGAGCATCGAGAAACATGAAATATTTTCTAAAGCATTGGCGTGGAAGAAAGAAATACGATTGGCCGTTCTCTGGAGAGAAAACTGCCAGATAAAGGCATGATAGACGATTGACAGCGGCGTATTTCACATTTCAGAGTTGAATCAGATCTGCACTAGTTCACGTAGATCTTCCTGCTTTTTGCCTATGCTAATGAAAGCGACATAACAGGCGATAAATTGCTTCACTGCCACCCACCAAAATATTCTTTGATACTTGATAACAATCACTGTCTCGTTTGCATGAACGGAAGAAGCCTTGAGCGTAATCGCGATAATGTCAGTTGCTCTCTTACTTCCCTTTTCAATACCACCATCTTTCGTACACATCACCAGAACCTGGCCATGTCATGATGGTTCGGACATCTTCGGTTTTCTGTCTTATGAATCAGAATACTGTCATCGCTTAAAATATTGGCATGGAGAATCAGCTATATCTTTTGCCATAATATTCATTTTACTAGAAGATGTGAAATTTCTATACTTATTGCGCATTTTGAGCCGGTATGGGTAGAACTACATAATTTGTTTTTATTCATTGAATCTTAAAGAATATATATTTTGGGCTACATATACCGCTCGCCATCGTCTTGTTCATCAGAATTATTTGTTCTTTTCGATAATATTTTCAGTATCTTAGCTTCAAAAAAAGCTTGTTGTTATAGTGGGTAACTTTGACATCAATTCATTAGGCGTCGACAGTAGGCTGTGCGTAAACTACACTGACTGCTTTAACGAATTCGGTGACGAACAAATCACAAAATAACCAACAAAAATGCATCTTTATACAACTGAAACGCGTTTAAACCGTTCATTTTCTAACATCACTCCCACACCAAGCTCACTAGTCATTAAAACTGATATTAGCTATATTTATCCTATTTCCGTCTCCTTAAACTATTCTAATGGCTCGGACTTTTCACAATATTTAGCAAAAGTAAACAAATCGCTCGTACAGCATGTAGGTAATATTTATTCGGCCAAAATTGATCATATTAAAGACCTCCACTACGCACTTCAAATGTTCTGCGAGTTTTTTCAGGAAGCTTTGTCTCGGAATACGACTGATAACAGAAGTAGAAGACGTTACTGTTCACCTCGACTTCAATCAATAACAAAGAGGCTTTTTCAAATTGTGCGTAAAAAACTTATACAAAAGCAATGAGTGACCATTCAGTCTCAATTTGGCATCAAGATAAAGAAACAATGTAACATCTTAAATTGTTTATCGAAGAAAGTTGAAACGCTTTTAAGAAAACGAATTCCAACATCATCAGAAGAATTCTGAAAAGGAATGGGAATTTCTAAATTTATTTCGTAGCAGAAGAGCATGTAAGAGTGTAATTTTTGAAATAAATATAGTGACTGTACGCATGATTATGTGCTTGAAATCACAAGCGCTTTCAGTGACTTTCATGAAATTTACAATCAGGACCACAGGGTAGCTGATTGTAGAATGAATAGAGTAATTTTTTTTCATTTTTTGTCCTGCAATTGCACAACTGTTCACTACGACTAAGAAACCTAAACACATCTCACGTGAAGTAGATCACACCATTGCCCACCACTTAAAAAGATAGGTCAAATATTAGCTCAAACAGTCGCCCGTTCTATTGACAGTATTTTTAAACTGGAATTTTTTTTTCAATTTCTTTGAAAAAAACAAACATTATTTACTGACCTACTTCTAATTTATCCTCTATGGGCAAAATAGTTGAAAAACAGTTTGTTAGCTGCCTGAATATTTACGTAAAAATTTAGTTTTTTGAAGCACTGTGAATTCGGTTTCTGTTCGCGTAGTTCAAACGACTTAGCGGTAATTTTACGAATAAACTACATTGCAGAATTTATTGGCCAAAGACTTTTTGTTGCCATGGTACTCCTAGACTTTTCCAATGCTTTTGGTGCAATTACTGACGGTTAGCTACTAAACAATTAGAAGCCTACAGAATAACAGGTCCAGCGTTAACCTTTTGAAGTAATTGTTTGTGCTAGAGAAAGCTAACAGTTTATTTATCAGACACCAAAATAGACACCAAAATAGTAATTTACGGGGTAACATAAGGCCAAATCATGGGGTCATTATAATATTTATTCTCAATTATGGTGACAATCCTCTAGTCACTTCACCCTCACAATGCATAATATACACAAATAATACGACCGTTGCAGACGGATGTATCTTTATCATCGATGACTAAAAATTTAAAGAGTGCGTGATCTAACATTTTTAATTAGTGTCACAATACTCTTTTGATCTTAAGTCCCAATAAAACTAAATTCATGGTGTTTGGTTTGTCTTAAAGACCACTGCAGTTTTCACGTCAGGTAATCCTTCACTCCCACTTTATTTCTAGAAGTGGCCGTGTTTCGTTTCTCGGTGTCTGTCTCAATGAACAACTAAAATTCCACAAACATATTTCTCAAGTTAAGAAAACAAAACTTCTTTTAGCTTAAAAGTCCTTATATCAGATAGACATTGCCTATCTACCCCGGCTGTCTTTTACCTCCACTGTCCATTTATTCATACAAAAACGATTTACAAACTCGTTGCCTACGGCAACACGTATCAGTGTCACTTCTCATGTGTTTAACACATGCAAAACCAAGCTCTGCGCAATATATCAAACTTTAGTCGCAATGACATTAGTAACATACGCATGAAACAAAAGGCGCTCACAACAAATGATTTATACGCACTCAACCTAATCACCATGATCTTCAGGGTTATCACTCAGGATCTCCTCCGCGTGTTTATTTTATTGCATTTCTCAAGGATTGCTAACCCCCCGTGTTATGCTCGAAAAATAACTTCTTGCTGCCGAAACCATTGACATAGTACGGCAAAATGCCAGCATCAATCTGTGTTATCGAAATGTGGAATTCTCTCTTTAACCCGATCGTCATTTCTTACTGCGTTTAACAAAAACTCGAAGCTCATTTTTTGCACCACTAATAAATAAAAGCGTGTACTGTGTTTCTTTGGCATTTTAACTCTGTTCGAAAAGACGACGACGAAGTGAATCTCTCACAAAACGCACCGAGAACGGTTTTTTCCTGAAGAAGCAGTGCTCGCAGCGGGACGCGGCTCCTGAACGCTCGAACACGCAAGTAGCTGGTCGTGCTTGCTCTGGGGTTTTGGCCTAAGTTTGTGTAGTGGCTGTGGTTTCTTTGTCTTTATTAGGTGTTCCTATAGTGCTTTTACAGCTAAGTAAGTGCTTTTAGCGCTAGAAAGTTCACTTAGATGCAGTTTTCTTCACCCGGACCAGGGGCTTGCCCCTGGTCTGCTTCACTTCCGCCCCAGGAAATACCAGTGGATCAGTTTCTACGCAACGGCATTCCCGCAGTTCCTGTGGCCCTCGTCCCTAGCAATGATGGCTTCATTCGGATGAAGAATCCGAAAGTGATCCAGGCGGAGCTTAGAGCTGCGACGTTTCACTTTCACAGCATCACAGAGGTCCGCCAGTTCAGCAGAGGTGGAATTCTATGTTTTTCATCTGATCAGCTCTGTGTCCAAGACCTATTGAAGTGCTCGAGTTTCGCGACCAATCCGGTGAGCGCCTTTATTCCCCCGCATCTGGCATGTGTGAAGGGTATTGTTCGCGGTGTCGATGTTAACTTGACCCCGTCTGAGGTATTGGAGATGTTTGCCGTGACTGGTGCTGTTTCCGTTTATAGGCGTTCACGACTAGTAGAGAAGCAGAAGACACCGACGGAGTCGGTAATTGTAACCTTTGCTGGAGCGAATCTCCCAAGCGAAATCAAGGCATGGCCACTAATATACAGAGTGGAACCGCTATCACCGCGACCACTCCAGTGTACGAAGTGCTGGCGATACGGTCACACTCTTAAAGGATGCAGGTCAGAACTCAGATGCCGAGTGTGTAGTGACAACCACGTAACAAATTACTGCAAAGCTAAAGAAGAGAAATGTTGTCTCTGCAACGAACAACACTGTGCAGATAATCCTGATTGTTCTGCAAAGGCTCGAGAAATGCAAATTCTTGAAATTATAGGGCGTAGGCGCTGTTCTCGACGAGAAGCCCTAGCGGAAATACAGACTAGAACTCAGGGGTATGCCAGTGTTGCAGCACGACATCTCTCGGAAATAAATGGGTCGATTTCCCTGAATATAGCGGAGGCCTTAGAAAAGGCTCTAGAAAAAGCCATGGAACGACTGACTTCTAACATTTGCGAATCTCTATCTGAAATTTTGGCTAACCAGATGACTCGCATATTTGGTACAGCGGGAGAGTCAGGCCTAGTATCCCAACATGTTGAGAGTTCACGACCAGTAGCTGACGGTGAATCTGAAACTGCGCCATCGTATTATCAGCCCGCAGGAGCCTCTGCAATAGGCGTCCACAGCCAAAATGAGGAATTTGAAACCGCACCATCGTATTCTCCGTCTACAGCACCCTCTGCAGTAGATATACAGAGTGTAAGTGAAGACAAAGCTGCATATACAATAGATTTCGATGACATGGATTTGGACCCTAGGTCCCTGAAGAGATCTAGATCCCCTGTGTCAAGGAAAACTAACTCACCGAAACAAACAAAGAACAAAAAGTATCTGAAAGAAAAGGAGAACCTTTCAAAGAGGGATTTCTTGAAAGAAAGAATTCTAAAGAAAGCTATAGCGGAAGCAGCTCTTTCGAAACCATAGGGTCGCTTAAGATTTTCCATTGGAATTGCCGATCAATCCATTCTGCATCTACGGATTTGGTACACTTGACTTCTAAACTCGCTCCTGATATTATAGCATTACAAGAGACATGGCTATCTGTACATAATTTGTTCCATTTAAATAACTTCCAATCTTTTCGATTAGACCGTCCATCGAGAGGTGGGGGTCTAGCTCTATTTATTAGTAATAGAATTAGTATGAAAGTCAAATGCTCATACAAACATATGTCGCCAGAATGCGAAATTTTGGCAGTAGACATTACACTGCCCAACTGCACTCCTTTCACTTTAGTTAATATGTATTTTCTGGATGGAGTTCAAGACACACGAAGTTTGGATCTAGCTACAAAATCGTGGTGCGAAGACAAAGTTTTAGTTGGAGACTTTAATTCTCACCACACGAGTTGGGGTTTTAGAACTGATCTTAGTGGGAAACGCTTGTGGGAGTGAACAATGGCCAATGACCTGACGTGCCTCAACGTCAGAACCCCCACATTTATTCGTAATCACTCCAGGTCGGCCTTAGATTTAGGTTTTGTCAGTTCAGCCATTAGTACTTCTTCTTGGAAAGCGCTGGACTGTGGCACCAACAGTGACCACTTACCGATAAGTTTTGAAATTTCTTGTCCGATGATTCCATCTTGTTTAAATGTAAGAGTATTTGTAAATTACACTAAATTTAGGAATGACCTGAAGTCAGCACTGGCTTTTCACTCGGAAGAGAGCGATGATAAAAAAGCACTGAAAATAAACGCAGTCATTAAACGATCCTACAAAAGAGCCGAATTTACTGTTGAATCCACAAAAAGAGTATATAGCCGTTGGTGGAATGATGAATGTACAAGAGAGCACCGACGACGTCAGGCAGCTTGGAAGCAGCTCTTACATAATCAATCCCCACAAAACTGGGCAGATTATAAATTCATTGCTGCGGGCTTTAAAAGAACGGTAGCTCAGGCTAAACAGGATTATGACAGAAGACATTATGAATACCTGTCGAAGCCTAAACATATGAAACCACTGTTCCGATATATGAGAGCTCGGAAAATCTTTCCATCACCAGCTAATGTAGCTTGTGATAATCTCTCGGCACAAGAAATGACCACTACCTTAGAGGCAATCGGTAAAGGTCTGGAAAGCAGATTCACTTCAGTAGTTCCAAACAACTGGCACAAGTCTACGACAAAGTCTGACTTTGAAGTAGTGACACAGACTGAAGTATCCAACGTGATTAAACATTTACCCTGTGCATCTCCTGGCCCAGATGGAATCACAGTACCCATGATTAAAATTCTGTTCAATTTATCGCCTCGAGACGTCGCCAATGTTATTAACTACTCCTTAAAAAACTCATGGGTGCCGCAGGATTGGAGGATAGCAAAGGTGATTCCTATACTAAAAAATCCGGGTGGAGGATTAACAGTCGATAATATCAGACCAATCTCTCTAACATCTAACATGGTCAAACTAGTAGAGAGGGTCCTACATAGCCGAGTAAGTATCTGGATGGCAGACAATTTAGTAATAAAACCGAACCAAATCGGCTTTCGTAGTGATTTCTCAATTTGGTGTGCCCATGCTGATTTAGAGAGCCGAATACAGCTCGCGCGTAAAAGAAGGCAATACGCTGCTTTAGTAACGCTTGACATAGCCAAGGCGTATGACAGTGTGGAGCACTTCATATTGTTAAATACGCTAGAGAGATTGAACTTCCCACAATATTTTAATGAGTGAGTGGCAGAATTCTTAATATCAAGAGAATTCTACTGCGTCAAGGATGGATGTTCCTCATCTAGATTTAAACAAACGCGCGGAGTTCCCCAAGGAGCAGTCTTATCTCCAATATTATTTAATGCTTTAATGAGCACAATTCCAACAGATCAAGAAGTTACTGTCTACATTTATGCTGATGACATCGCACTCTTGGCTGCTGACTGTGGTATTCACTCATTACAACTTAAATTACAAAGATATATTAACATGTTGGAAATTTGGTTGCAGTCGATTTCGTTATCGTTAAATGTCAACAAAAGCGCGCTCATGGCGTTTCCGCTTGCAGAACCAATTTCAATTTCAATTCTATATAAACAGGAACCCATCCAGCAAGTAGACTCTATAAAATATTTGGCAATCATTTATAATGACAAACTTAACTGGGGTCAACACATAGAGTATATAACTACCAAAGCACAGCGGGCTTCAGGCTTACTACACAAGCTAAGTAACCGGAAATATGGGTTACGGAGGCACACCTTGATAACGTTGTACAAGATGTACATGCGCCCCATCATGGAATTCGGCTGCATATTATTTTCGGGTGGCCCTGCTTATAAAACGAAACCTCTAGTTGTCTTGGAGCGAGAAGCACTGCGAATGTGTCTGGGACTCCCTAGATTTGTGGCTATCAACGTACTGTACCAGGAAGCGCGCCTGCCTACACTATTTTGTCGATTTCGAATTTTGACCGTGCAAGCATTTTTAAAATTTTATAGCTTACCGGCAAGAAGATCTCAATATGCTTTTATCGCAAACCCAGACGTCTTCTTTCTTGCTCATTGGCCACGGTTTCACATACCTCAGATAATGTTTGTACAAAAAAATCTACAAAGTATAAATGTGAACATTAGAAATGTAATTGAGACTAATGACTCGAATTGTCATGTTATTATTGAGTATGATGATATATTCCCGCAAAACGCCAAATTACAAACCCTCAAAATTTTAAATAACATATTATTAGATTACTTGGAGCATGCAAAAACTAAAAATATAATAGCCACAGATGCTTCCGTAAATAATCAAAAGGCAGGTGTAGGCATTGCCTCTGATTTGCTTGACTGGTCCTTTTCAGTGAGACTGCCTGATTTTACTCCAGTTTTTGAAGCGGAGCTCTTGGCGATTATTTTAGCTCTTCGAAAACTTCCATCAAATCAAAACAATGCAGTAATAATGACGGATTCTCTTTCAGTTTGTGCAGCTCTGACAGCTTCAGAGAACTCTCGAATTCTAAGCACATTCAAAACATTAGTACCGCCGCAGTTGAGACTCCTGAGATTACTATGGGTTCCGGGTCACTGTGGATTAAGATTAAATGAATTGGCCGATTCCTTAGCACGAGCCGCACTTGATGGGCCAGTTTTGTCCATACTGCCAGATGTAGAATATATCACGGCTATAACATATCGAAAATCAGCAATCTCCACTGATACGATAGAAAAAGTAATTACATGGACAGACTATAAGCACCTCATGTTTCCATGGCAACCCCACTGGAGTCACTCCAGAAAGATAGAAGTCTTAATCACTAAATTTCGATGTCGTGTCCCCCCCCTAAACCTGTATCTACACAAAGCTGGTCAGACAACATCACCCCTCTGCGCATTCTGCGGAGAAATGGAATCACTAGATCATTATTTTTTTATTGTCGCCGCTACGAGATACTTAGAAAAAGGTTACTAGTTATGCCATTTCGGAAAATAGGCCTTACATTGACGGCGGAAACGGTGCTAAGCTTTGGCGCCTCAGCTTTGGGACATTGCCACAGGGATGCTTTCAATGCCGTTTGCGATTATATTCAGGCAACCAAGCGTATACCTTTGTGACCTTCAATCAAAAAAAAAATTATTTATTACTCCCAAGGGCAGAGTGAAGTAAACGCAGCTAAGTGGTAAACAAAACACCTCAAATCTCAAAGTTGCTCAACTTGATTTTTTTTTCGTTTGCTCTTTTTATGTTGTTTTTATTTTTACATTAGTCCTATTATAATACCAATTCATTACACATTGTTAAAATGATCACAAAAAGAACTGCACTACACTTTCTTGGCCAATCCCCCTGAGTGGGTATGAGCCAACCTCCCGGGAAAACAAAACAAAACAAAACAAAACGCTTGTGCCCATGTTTCAGTATTTTCAATTTGTTTTCCTGAAAATCCTGGGAGCTGCCGCTCCCTATCTTGCAGCGATGCTTCAGGACACACCTAAGAATGTTCCAGGCGTGCAACCATCGTGCCGGGCTTCGCCGTCAAGAAAGCGTGGCAACACGTAGAGCAACACGGAAAGCGAGGCAACCGATTTGTTCTCGGGCGCCTTTGAGTCATCGGATGCCTTTGAGTCATCATGACGGTCGTAAACAATCGAACTACAAAACGAAGACTGCTGCGGATAGCATCGTCTGCAAGGGTTTCCACCGTTAAGACTGCACCACAGCGGTGGCTGCACACCATGCTGTTCATGCCCGAAGACCTTGCATCCAACTTGCGACTCCTCAACAGGCAAGTTCTTTCTCTGCTTCTTGAGGAAAGCGCGCCGAATGCGATCAAAGACGTGAGTATCAATGCACGGAAGAATGTCCTTGCTGTAGACGTTATGCACTGTAACGCGCTGCAAAGCCTACGCACATAACAGAAATCGGCAACGTGAAAGTTCGGCCAATGGTCGCTACATGTTGTAATGACACTGTAGGCGTCATTTATGATGTGGATCTTTCCATCCCAGCTAATGACCTGCCAATACCAATAAAGCCAGCGACAGAAGGCACCCGCATCACGCACATTACCAGACTCGGCAACTCACGCTGCTGGAGGCTTGTGTTCGAGGGAGACAGCCTTCCCTCGTATGCCAAAGTTGGTCATGTTCGCCACTCAGGGCGTCCATATGTACCGAAGCCACTGCAATGCTACAAGTGTTTCAAGATGGGACACGTAAAAGGTGTCTGTGAGAACAAAGTTGTGTGTCCGCGGTGCGCTAAATCTCACCCAAAAGACGCCTGAGGTGCCACCGTGTTACGATGTCCAAACTGCCACGGCGCTCATGAGGCCTCATCCAAAGATTGCCCGCGGGTGCGAAACGAGCACGCGGTACGCAGGCGTATGGTGCGGGTCAATTCGACGCACAGGGAAGCTGCCGCTATACTACACCAACGACGGCGTCATGGGCGACGACCGTCACGGAAAAACTGCTCTACTGGTAGAGAAATGTCACACTCTATCGAAGAGGCTGACCCAAAAACACTGAGCTCACTGAAGACAGATACTGCCAAGCAGAAGAAAGGGACGGCAGTCGCACCTTCTGAACAGTTGCCCTCACTTCCATGAAGTCAACTTACTTCAGAGCCACATCTAATCCCGCCACCCTCGACGACTCCTCAAACCAGTGATTCGATGAAAGAAGATCAAGGGATAAGCTTGCTGCAATCGCTGATGAGTACCTTGCGTGTCCTACTGAGTAATATGAAGACTTCGGCTGCGCAGACCGCACTGCATGTGCTGGATACCCTGAGTCTGGTGCTTGCAGTTCTAAGGTAAAACCATGGCCAGCGAGGCACCGCCATTTCGAGCGGAAGTCAATGATGCATCTGTCTTTCAGTGGAATGCCAGAGGGCTGAAGTCGCGCATTTCTGACTTTAGACACTTTGTATTTGTGAACCGCTTCTCAATTATTGTGATTTGTGAATCCAAACTGTCTGCTTCAATGAAGCTGCCAGCATATGAGTGCTTTATGTCCTCCACTCACAGAGACCGCAGCAAAGTTATTGTATTCATGCGCCATGACCTCACGTTCACCACAAAGTCTCGCCTGATGAAGGGAATCAGTATGTGTGCCTTACTATGAAGAAGGATAAGGTTGCTTTCACGATTATCGGAGCTTACTTATCTCCATCAAGCCGCCTTGACTGCGAGCGCTTACGCGGTATCCTGACATTGAGTCCACGGCCACGGGTGATCACTGGCGACTTTAATGCCCATCATTTTCTATGAGAAAGCTCCAGGGTAAACTCTAGAGTAAGAAAATTGGTCTCCTTAGCCTCGGAGTACTAACTCTGCGTTTGTAATAATGGAAGCCCTACATATTAACGCGGATCAGCCTATAGCAGCTGCCTGAACCTTACATTGGTTTCTCGTTCACTTACCAGGAAAATGCACTGGTTTTCGGATCTGGAAACGCGGGGCAGTGACCATATACCAACTTACCTGCGGATAGAGGCCTCACCAGCTCCAAGTCCTCAAGAGGCCTCAAATACAAGGATTGGCTGAAAATCAATTGGTAATGGAAGACTGCAGTACCGACGGCTCATCATATAACCTAGAGAACTCGATAAAGGATGTCCTGCAGAATACCATGTATTCACTTTTGACTAGTGACAAGCGCATCAATTTCGACATCGAGCTTGAGAAACTTCCCGCAATACGCCGTTGTGCAGAACGAAGGTACCAACGGACAAAGTGCATGGATGATTTGAGGCTGGCTAGACGCATTCAAAAGAAAATGCAGCTGTAAATGTATAAACTGGCTAGGCGACGCTGGACATCCTTTTCCGAGTCGTTGGATCCGCGAAAGCCCCTTTCACTGATATGGCGAACTGTCCGGGGTCTTAGCAGAGCCTTGGGTCAGCGATACCCGTTTACATCTCTGGTACTTCACCTTCAATGCGGAGAGATTGACGTCGCAGAATTCCTTTGTAGAAGAATTGCCGCGGTGATTCCAATTTCACCGTATCAAGAATGGGAACATTTGACAACCCACCGCCCTCACGTGATACCCGTATGGAATGCCAGTTTTCTATGGATGAGCTAGAGGGGGCACTGGTACTGTTCAGACGTTCTTCAGAGCCCGGACCAGACGGCATTACCTATCGTGCCCTTTGTAATCTTGGAGACGAAGCTCGGAAGGCACTCTTACGCCTTTAAAACGACTCCTGGCAGACTGGTACAATTCCCCAGGCATGGAAGTCAAGTCGCCTCATTCCACATCTAAAGGGTGGTAAATCTCCTTTGCCTATTGCCTCATACCGTCCTATAGCACTTGCCAGTTGTGTGGGAAAAACAATGTAACTGTAGTGGAGCAAAACGAATGATTCTAACACAAATGAAGTAGTATTTAGAGCACTACGAACTCTATCCAGTATTCATGACCGGATTCAGACATGAACGTTGTTGATCTGGTGACATATGTTCAACACCAGAAGGCCTGTAGGAAACAGTGCACCCCCCTGTTTCTAGACGTTAAGGGGGCTTACGCCAATGTCACCCATAAAGCCACCCTTACTGCTATAAAAACAGTAGGTCTTGGTGGCAAGATATGGGTGTGCAGCTACTTACAGCTGAGATCATTTTACGTGATGACAGCGAACGGCCCAACACCTGATTATTACAGCAACCGAGGAGTTTCTCAGGGAGGAGTGCTAAGCCCTACACTTTTCAATCTAATGCTCATTGGTCTAGTCGAGCGGCTACCTAGCACTGTAGAAGTTTCTTATTTACGCTGTTGACATCTGCATTTGGACATTAGGTGTGACAAGCCCTCAGCTTCGCGCCCGCCTTCAGAAGGCTGCTACAACGACGTCACGCTACCGTCGTAAACAAGGCCTCAAGGTGTCCTGCGAAAAATGTGCAGTTGTAGCGTTCACGTGGAAACCAATGTCTGCTTACAGCATACCGATTAATGAAGAATACATATCGTTCAGCAGAAGCCACAAGTTGATGGGAATCATAATAGACTGAAACCTGTCGTGGACTCCTCACGTGAACTATGTGAAGCGGTTGATCGCAACATGCCACATGTTCTAATTCCTTGCAGGAAAGAATAGGGGAGTGTCCATACGATCCATGCTACAACTGTTCAGGGTGCTGTTTATCGGATTCTCACGGTACAGCTTACCTGCAATATCTAACACCGGTAAGACCAACCTGCGGGCAATTTAGAGTATTCAAGCCCAAGCACTTAAGATATGCCTTGTATTACCGTGCAATGCTTTAACGGCTGAAACCATTGTCATCGCTCAAGATCACTCGATAAAGACGCATATTATTACCGAGACAATGTACACGCAACTCAGGCATTATGCCAGGACCTTTCTCACCACCTGGCGAGCCTAGCTGCTGAAAGGCCCCACACGACATACGGCGCTATTGTCTACAAGCATCGTCCATCGATTACTGAGACGTACGCACCTGCATCAAAGCCACTGCTTCCTCCTTGGAGCTTGAGCCGGCAGCGAGTTCGCCTAATGATTCCAGGAATCAGGAGAAAATCGGACTTACTGACTCATGCCTTGAAACAACTGAGTCTATTCCTACCGAAGCAAAACTACAGTAACCACGTGCACATATACACAAATGGCTCTACTACACCGTCTATTTCAGGTGGAGCAGTGGTTATACCATCACAAGGGGTAACTCAGTGTTTTAAGACTTCAAAAGTGACATTGTTAATGACAGCAGAACTTGAGCGTCTGCGCAATGCACTGGAACTCATCAATTCGGAAGAAAACCAGGTAAATGGGCTCAGTTTTCTGACTGAAAACCAGCGTTACAGTGCCTCATATCAGGTCTCCGACAAAGATGCCACGACCAGTTGACCTACCAAACCATTAAACTTCACCACATTTTAACACAAAAAGGCCACGGCATCGTCTCACAGTGGTTACCTGGGCATTGTGGTATAGGCGGCAATGATTCTGCAGATCATACTGCTCGCCCGTCTCAAAAAGAAGCACACAGCGTTCCAATTCCGCTTTCAAGAGCGGATGTGGCGAAGCAGATTTGTCAACTGGCCCACAGTCTCACACTGACTGTAACACACCCAGCATACGACGTACAAGACTGCACGAGGTCGACCCTTCACTACATTTCCGGCCTCCACCCAACCTACATCGACGTGCAGCTTCGCTTCTCTATCGCCATTGGCTGGGAGTTGCTTTCACGAAAGCTTATACCACGTTAATCGGAATTACTGACAGTGTGGCGTGCGATGTTTCCGGCACTGACGAAAATATCGAACACCTGCTGTGCCATTGCCCTCGATTTGCCTCAGATAGACAAGTACTTGCCAACGCAATGCGGTGACTGGATGATCGGCCTCTTTCTGTGCAGGTGCTATTACAGGAACGTCCACATGCCTTGACAGCCAACAAAGTAGTGAAAGCCCTGCTGTGTTTCCGGAGAAAGACAGGCTTCTGTGAATGCCTCTAATATGCGGCAGAGTTCAACACGCTGCAGTGAAATTACTGTCAGTCTATCCCCCCCCCCCGCTTTTGTTTTCTTTTCCCTCTCTTTCATGTTTCTCGATTTTCTTGTCCTCTTCCCTAATCCCACCGTGTAGGGCAGCTAACCGGATGTCTTTCTGGTTACCTTTCCTGCCTTCTCCCGTTTGTTGCGTCCTCCTCCTCCTCCCTTTACCCTGTTCAATCACATGAGAACATTACCTTGATTTGCGTTGTTGCTAGTTGTGGTGCATTTTAATAAATGTTTTCTGAATAAACTTGTATTACTTTGTTATTATATTTTACACATGAAAAAGCAGTTCGATGAACTGAAATAAATCAGTATTGTCACGTGTTATCGCAGTTTTTCTTTTCTGTATTTCTTACGCCCGCGTGTGTGTTTTGTTGAATTTGATAATTTTACATTTTTGTAAGTTTTTCGTACTTTCTATCAGATCAGTCTGTACAAATGGCGCGGGTACGGTCTCTAACCCTGGCACCCTTTTTTCTATATTCTTCACGTTGTAACCATGCCATGCAAAAAAAAAAAAACTTAGAATTTGAAAACAACTTGATTACCTTTCACAACGTAGTGACCTTCTCGAGAGCCTGATTTTAAAACTCTCCAGAACAGTATCGTATCAAAAGCTAATTACACCAAGCGTAATTATTACAATGCGTGAATGAATAGTATCAGTACAATTTACGAAACTTTGTACTCTTTGCGATGACTTGTGCTTGTACCACCAAGAGAACGAGAAAGCGGTGCATGCGGCCGGCACACTATGTGCTTGAAGCCCCTGAGATAGAGTATAAGAAAAAAATATAACGTACAAAGACCGAAACACATCAGTCCTGCTTAGAATATTACCTGATCATCTGAGTGAAGTTGTTTCGAAATCTAAAAGGATGATTTCTTTGCGTCTTCCTCCGAAGTGCACATTAAAATGGACGGGTAAAAGTCAAGATACCTCCTTCTTTTTACCACATTGCAATACTGCAGTATTCAATCCTTCTGCTAAAATCAATAATACAGTTACATAATCTTTAATAAAATATTACTTTCTATGGCACCTCAAATAAAGATAGCGAGAAAAATACAGTGCACTACCTAGCCCTAATTTATCTTGTTTCTATCAGTAAGTTCCGTACTTGCCAGAATTCTTCAATGAACTGCTCTACTCAGTCTTAACATGAAGTGGTAATTAATCCTTATACTACTATTTTCCTGGCACAGAGCTTAGCAAATGACGTGGTTCTTCTGGTATAAACTGAAAACCACAAGAAGTGAACAAGTTTGGATACAACTTCACTGATGTTTGCGAATGTACGTCTAGAAACCTTACACCAGTATCTTCTATTCAAACACATCGCGACGTAGCTCTATCCTGACGTTCCGTCTCTTTTTAAAAAGTGTCATTCTCGAAGGCGAAATAAGTATCAAAATGACTGATAGATCATTAGATGACATCTGCGTGTGCACAAAAACAGTAGCGCGCCTTGTTGCTATATCAGCTCATTTCGATTTTCAAAAATCATTCCACTAGCAAGCACTGTACAATAAGGACGTTGCCTCTTAACGCTCGACAAAATTCTAGGACACTTGCTTATCTGGCTTTCAGCTGGAGCGTCTTTGAGCGTGTCGTTTCCCTGTCTATGACAAAGTGGAATGAATGAGTAGTTATGACTCTCTTCTCCTTTGTATATCTTGCACACCTTTCTTCTTCCTAAATACAAAGAAGCCAACCGGAGCTCTCCATTCCTACACTCACTCTGTTTTAAAGACGATAGTCTTCCTTGGCGACCTTCGACGCAAAAATTATGGTCTGTCTGTCTGTCTGTCTGTCTATCTGTCTGTACATTTGTCTGTTTGTCCACTCTTAACGGCACCAGGAACTTGAAATGGCCGACCCCATCCGCAGCGCCCACCAATGTTCCTAGGGATTTAGCGTTCATACTTGTGCAATTGTCAATTATTAAGCAATTATTGCGCAAGTCTGGGAAGTCTGGGCACCATGACAACACGTATATATTCTGCATGTGCATCTTTTACTAGAAAACGCATACATAAGTAAGTTTCAGGACCGTAGCGCTACTCACCCTGCGCTGACCACGCAACGCTTGCACGAAAAGGTGAGTATTTCGAACGCTTTGCTAAGACGCGCTGGTGGTGGCAAACAACCATCGCCTTGCGTTCCTAACCTTATCACCTGTGAGACAGGCGCGCACACCCGTCCCAAAGCCACGCGCTTCGTTTTGCAAGAAGACTGCCAGGTGGCACTCATGTCTCACGTGTGACGTGAATTGATGTGCTCGTTCGCCTCTGCTGCACGCTCGATGCACTCTAACGCAGCGCCTACAAAATACGATTCACCGATTGTCTTGCGCAGAACATCAAACAATTGTTCACTCTCTCCACACGCAAGACTATAGTCTTTCGACATTTGCAGATTACATGCAGATAGGGGGCCAATATTTTGTACATTCATCTCCTTGTCTTTCTGAAAAGCTTAAAAAAACATGGTTGGTCCCTTCGGCATACAGGAGTCGGTATAACAAGAATCACGACGCGTCTTTGCACAAGGCGTTGAAGGTTTCTTTCACATAAAAGAGAGCTTGCACAGCCTCTGTTCGTGTCGGAGAGCTATTTGCTTCAATATCCAGGTTTAGCACCTTCTAGTGTGTTATGTTATAGTGGCGACTCCGCTCTCAAACGCACTGCTTCTGTATGTGTATCGTCTGCGTCAGGCACCAGCTTCGTTGAACGAACCACGTTGCGAGCGTCAAATACAGGCTACGGCGATTTTTATCGAGCGCAGCAGTGAAGTCGTTTTAGTTGTCGCCCAATTGACAGAGCCAATACATCGCTGGGATGACTGAAGAGGGTGTCGACGCCACCGACTACAATGCTGGTGAGAAGATTAAAAAAATATTGATGCGTGCCACTGGAGCAGGTTAATATATGTGGAGTCTTTATTGCAGGGCGCACTGGCTTCTGCAGCCAGTCAGACAAGGTTGAGGTTGCCAGCTGTCTGCCCAAGGCCATATCGGTGAGTTGCACAGCGCGTGAGTAGTTTGCCAGCGAGTATTTCACTAGCAGCGACACGGCGCCTACTGGGCTCTTCTGCCATGTGTATGGATGTGTTTAACGCTTGGTGTGTCTTCTCACCAAGGGCATTAGTTTTGTGTGAGTCGGGGTACATCTTGTGTAGTCATTGCTTATAGGAAAATGTGTAGGTCTGCAGTCAGTGGTCGTCCCTTGCCTGGCCCCTATTGAGATTGTGGGAATGTGCAGCCTTAGATCGTCGTTCATAATGATGAAATTCTAGAGCTTCCACTGACAAGAAGGTAAGAAGATGAAAAAGCTGGTAAGGAGGTGAAACTATGTAAGCGTGTTCTCACTCAACATGCACAGTTTTCAATGTATCATACTAATTGCGAAGCTGTCACAAAACTTCCCCGTGGTGATTGAGTTGGTGAGAAATACAATGATCATTCAGTTTATCTGTACAGCGTGTTATAAATAAATATACTGGTCTCCCTAGTGAGTGCAGTGATATCGTAAAGTACTGCTCTGTACCCCAGTGTGAATCGCCCGCCCATAAAAGGGGTTCTAGAATTCACATCTATCCTAATGAAAAGAACGTGCCTTTTCTTTTCATCATAATATCTTTTCTGCTGTGCATAGCTAGAGAAACTGATCACCGTGAAACGTTTGGTAATTGCGCAATATTTTTACTGATGTCGCAGGCCTGACTAACTCTATAGGTTGTTTACGTTGCACTTAACCTTCAAAGCCAGATATCCGTAGCATCGAGGCCCCAAAGCAGACCCAGTAATAAATAAAATGCAGAAGAATATTTCCTTGTCTTTTGCCCATTCTCCCTTTGTCCCTCTTTTTTCACCCTTTCTGCCCTAGCATCCTATAAACAATAGGAAGAAACTTTACTGACACATGTTACAGAATCCCGAATGAAATAAAAAAGGTGTCTGGATTATTCTCAATACACCTGCACAAGCATAGGTAGTAATTTTTTGTCGTCATCTACTTTGGAACTCTTAAAAGGAGAAAACAAAATGGTGTAATGAGATAACATAGACAATCACTGCATCCAAATATTAATTGACAACTTTCTAATAAAATATTATATGAATATCTATCGTATCTTTACATGTATTTTCTAAGACATTCAACTTGATATATACAAAATGGGTCTTTCCTAACACTAACGTATTGCCCGCAGTAGTGGACAATCATCATGTCTAAATATAGACTACCATGGCTCAGTCATAGTCAGACCTCTGAATGCTTTCAGGATAATCCAAATGTGTAGCTCTTGTATAAGCTCCCTATTTCTTGTAATTCTAGCCGAGAAACCTGCCCAGACTACTTAGTCAATATGTATGGGGTGTCTTATATCGAAAAACTCGGTTATCATTTTTAATTTATTTTATGAATTCTAATATTGGAGCGTGATGGAGCTAAAAAATGATGACGATAGAGTGCAGTTCAACCAGCTTGCGCTCGCAAACATGAGTGGAAATCATTTTGGGCGCTGCAAAGCAGGATTACTGCAATCATTTGTGATGTTGGATTTTCCAAAGTGTTCAATAATTCGAGGTGCCATTCAAGTGCAATAAAAAGTTGCGTATTACGAGCTCAAAGATTCGCTATCAAGGGGCTTAAACACTGTAACTAATACGTGGTTGCTGTATGGTAATTTCACAATGATTACTTGCCCTAACACGGCAAAAATTGAATTTCAGCTCACCATTGTTCACTTTAATACAACTTCGCCCTGGTGTCCCATATTTAGGACATGGAGCCACGTTTTTGTATACTGATAGAATTCTCATAAAAATACTTTCATGCTCTTGACGGTGCAGACGTCGCTGTGGTCGCCGAGGAGAATGGACGCTCTTTACGTCGGCTCTGTTTTCACAGATTAATTTTGCAGCGACTACAGCCCGGCACCGCAAGGATTTACACACCATCTGATTCTTCTCGTCGCCGAGAATCTGTAGAGACCATATTCTAAAGTGGGTGATCATTTTTTGAGATTTTACGACCAAAAACAAGCTCCCGCTAAGAAGCGTCTAATGTTCCTACGACCGGCGCACCGCGTGGACTGGGGCGGCCTCACGATAGCAAGGTCTCGGCCTTCGCGCCATACAGGCCGTAATCATTAATAACGAAGGTATCGCAGCAGATCGAAAACGCTACCCAACGGGAAGTCAAAGGCGTCACCCAACGGGAAGATGACACAGGCAGTAGATGGACAGAAGTTCGAGTAGAAAAAAGGAGGAAGGAAAGAAATGAAAGGCAGGGAGGTCAACGAGACGCACGTACTGTATGCAACCTGGCACTGGGAGAATGGGGAGGGGATTAAAGGAGAAGACAGAGATGTGATGAGTGAAGTGGCCGTGCGTGATCGGGAGGATAGAATTGTGTTTGAAGTGCGCGCCACAGAGACAGTCGAAGAAGACGACGCAGGAAAATCAGGGTAATGGGGTGTGCGAAGAAGAAGGAGTGAGAGAGACGTGGCTGGAAGGAAGAAGCAAGGTTGAAGAACCAGGGCGTGGGAGCAGTGACCCGTCGGGTTGCGGACTCGAGGTCTCAGCGGGCTCCCACCTGGGGCCGTACCAGCCGTCCTTGCAGTTCGGGCCTGGCGTGGGCGAAACGCCGCCAGGACGTTTCCGCCAGGCGAGTCCGGCACCTACAGCAGCGAGCGCCAGCCAGCGTTCGAGATAGGCATGGCAAACGCCATGCGTGCTCCTGGTCAACGACCTTCGCAGTGAGCCGCGTTCTCGGCCGCGGCTGTCATTGGACTTACCAGGCTACCCTAGCGTCGGCCGTTCCTTCCCAGCGTTGAGTTTGCCGCCGGGACTTGACCACGGCCTTCCTCTCCGGTGAACTCTTTCTGTTTTATGACCTGTGACTATCACACCAGTATTCCAAGCATGTCACATTTTTTCGCCTACTTCATTTATTATTAGACAATTCGTGTCATTTAAAAGTACATTTTTTGTGTGATTGCATAAACAGCCTTGTTATTACCCGATGACGATTGAGTCATCGCAGGTTTCCGTACAGAAACACGAGCGTCTCGTCTAAAGCTTTGTCTATCTATACAGCTCGTTACATTGGCGTCCAAGGCGACAGGACGAAGCCGTTTATTGCATTAACAATTATTGTTCCCTGGTTATATTTTGCTACAAAAAAGGACAGATAAAAGATGAATTCGGATTTAACGGCACTGGCGTTGCGCACTGGGCTAGAGGGAGCTGAGTTAAGGGCTTGGGTAGAAGAACGGGAGTCTCGAGCTCGAGAAGAGAGGGCTGCAGAACGTGAAGCAAGGAAAGAGAAGATGGAGCAGATGGAGTTAGAACGGCGACTTCAGGAGGAATGCCAGAAGACTATACAGTTGCCTCTTCAACTCGCTCAGGCTGAAGGCGTTAGAGAGTCAGTGATGGCTGACCAAGGCCGACCAGTTCGAGCATCTCCTACCATTAATCCTCAAAATTTCATGCCAGAGTTTAACGAGAACCGGGACGACTTAGACGCATACCTAAAAAGGTTTGAGAATGTTGCTACTGGTCAAGAATGGCCAAAAGACAAGTGGGCCACGGCCCTGAGTTTGTGTTTGCGCGGGGAGGCTCTCAAGGTCTTTGGTCGTCTGTCGCCAGAAGAGGCTCTCGATTATGACAAAACCAAGTTGGCGCTACTGCAACGATTTCGTTTCACAGCGAAGGGCTACCGTGAAAAATTCCGACACAGCAAGCCACAAGATGGGGAAACGGGCGTGCAGTACGCAACGAGGCTAACAAGCTTCTTCGACAGATGGGTTGAGATGTCGAAAACGGAAAACGAATACTCCTCAGTTCGGAATCTCATAGTAGCGGAGCAATTTATAAACAACTGTCATGATAAGGTGGCGCTATTTTTGCGAGAGAAAAACTGCCGTAAGCTTGAAGAGATGGCGGAAGCGGCCGACAATTTCTTAGAAGCTCAGCGACAGTCAAACTTGCTTGTTTTCCGTGACAAAGCGGAGAACACTCCTGCAGGAAAAGGCGGTAATTCAACTTCCAAGGCTTCCATTCGATGTTTTGTGTGTGACAAGATCGGTCACAGAGCTGCAGAATGCCGCGCTCGGACAAGGCAACCGTACTGTGGGTATTGTCGTAAAACTGGGCACGACACCCAAGCGTGTACCAAGATACCCAGCACTACCCGGAAAGCCTCATGTATATGGTCGCAAAGGGAGAAGCTTAACGAAGTCGAGCAGGCGGAGGACGAAAAAAGCGAAGAGAGTATGGCTAGTGCAGTGTATACCGAACCAAGGATGACGAAGCATCAGATGCCCGTGGTGCAGGGCGTGATATTCGGCAAGACTGCCTCAGTATTACGGGACACAGGAAGTAATACGATGATTGTACGGCGTTCCCTCGTGCCAGACGGAGCACTTACGGGAACCACGGCAACATTGTTCTTGGCGGATGGAAGTAGAATTAAGGTTCCCGAGGCAAAGGTGGAAATTTTTTCACCGTAATTTTCAGGCGTATGCATCGTAAAATGCATGATTTCCCCGTTAATCGACATTATCGTGGGAAATGTGCCCGCATCACGTCAGGCTCACGACCCTGATACAACATGGAAAGAGAGCACCAAGCAGTTCGCTGTGGTGGCTGTCGCTATGGGCACCAGCGGTGGCGCATCGGTACCGTACCGGCCTCGTGAACCAAACCCAAGGATCCCTCGCAAGGAGAGCAAGACACCGGCGAGCCACATGCATCTACCGCCGTTTCTGGCAGCAGTGTCGAGCAAGCCACCCATTAAGTCACCGTCGCCGAACACCGCGACGCGCGTGCATGGACCTCTGAGGGCGGCTGCCTTCAAGACCAAGGACTTCGCGTCGACAGTACCACTTCCGTTTCTGCTGAGAGCTGCGTTCGCAGCCAACGAATGCTGTGCCTCCCCGGCCCTTCCAAAGAAAAATAAGACATCCGGTACGAACTCCGGAACCGGCCAAGGTTTCAGTGGCGGCGGCGGAAAGTCCAAGGCAGCCGGAGGTGGAAACATGACTGCGCGTCGATCTAACAACGGCGGTGGCGTTCGCGAGTCTGACATGCTAGGGGCTAAGCCAAAGAAGCCGCCTCGCCTGAATAGCATGACCTTCACAAAGTCAACAGAACGGTCAAGTGGAAACTCGTCGTACAACAGCGGTAACAAGGCGTTCAGCCGAACGCCGCCATTTAGGAGCAGCCCGAGGGTGTACAGTTCCACAGTTCTCAAAAATTTCAACTCTCCTAGCAAGCAAAACAACGGCCGCGGTGCGGCGACTGATTACAAACCTATGCTTTCAGTGCCCAGGGAGGCTCCGCCGAAGGAGCAACGAAGCGCACGATAGGAAAGAAGAGTCAAGTGCAAGGCTGAGATTGTAGGCACTAGTGTGGGCAATAGAAAAGTCTCGCATCTTTGTGTATGGAACGCAGTTTGTTGTGCAAACTGATCACCAACTATTACAATATCTAGCTAAGGCCAAACACCTGAACAGCAGAGTACTGAGATGGAGTCTGGCATTACAAGAAAAGTCTTTTGTGATTCAACATATTAGAGGCTCAGGTAATTCAGGTGCCGATTTCATGACTAGGCTGTAACCTAAGCTTTCACGGAAGTGTATTGCAACTGATTTACAGTTTGTCAACAATGTATATTTCTGAACCACGTGGTTGATTCACCAGAAGAAAACAGTCATCGTGCTATGGCTGACTACATGTTTTTTCCTTGTTTTCTTATGTGTGAGGGTGTGTGAACATTTTTTGTGGACATATATCACCTCTATTCACTGGTGCGGTGCAGTGGTCTTGTGTGGACACGTGGTGATTGCGACTAAGACGTGGCTAGAAAGTTTTTTTTTGTTAAAGAAAAAAAAACTTTTTCCGAAGGAGGGGCATGTGTGATGAGTGAAGTGGCCGTGCGTGATCGGGAAGATAGAATTGTGTTTGAAGTGCGCGCCACAGAGACAGTCGAAGAAGACGACGCAGGAAAATCAGGGTAGTGGGGTGTGCGAAGAAGGAGTGAGGGAGACGTGGCTGGAAGGAAGAAGCAAGGTTGAAGAACCAGGGCGTGGGAGCAGTGACCCGTCGGGTTGCGGACTCGAGGTCTCAGCGGGCTCCCACCTGGGGCCATACCAGCCGTCCTTGCAGTTCGGGCCTGGCGTGGGCGAAACGCCGCCAGGACGTTTCCGCCAGGCGAGTCTGGCACCTACAGCAGCGAGCGCCAGCCAGCGTTCGAGATAGGCATGGCAAACGCCATGCGTGCTCCAGGTCAACGACCTCCGCAGTGAGCCGCGTTCTCGGCCGCGGCTGTCATTGGACTTACCAGGCTACCCTAGCGTCGGCCGTTCCTTCCCAGCGTTGCGTTTGCCGCCGGGACTTGACCACCGCCTTCCTCTCCGGTGAACTCTTTCTGTTTTATGCCCTTTGACTATCACACCAGTATTCCAAGCATGTCATATTTTTTCTCTTACTTCATTTATTAGTAGACGTTTCGTGTCATTTAAAAATACATTTTTTGTGTGATTGCATAAACGGCAAGGTTATTGCCCGATGACGATTGAGTCATCGCAGGTTTCCGTACAGAAACACGAGCGTCTCGTCTAGAGCTTTGTCTATCTATACAGCTCGTTACAAGAGAGAAAGGAAGGGCAACATGTGCGTAGATGTGACCATGTCCGTTGCACGCTTATAAGCGGTCGCGTAGTACGGTCGTCTTTAGAAAACTTAGCAATCCCCACGTCGCTATGATGGCCTGCTACACGTAGAACCATGAACCCGGGATCTTCTCTTCGGAAAAAGGTCTACCGTCTAGTGTCTAACGTTACGCGCAGCAAGTTGCGTTCGTTCGCAAAACGTTCACATGAACACAGTAGATAATCTATTGTCTCGTCCGTGTCGCACGGTTCAGATCGGGAGCTATCCGCCATTCCTATGCGAAAGGAGTAGCCTTCGTAAAAGCTACTCCTAACCACAGGCGGCACAGTAGAGTTGCATCCTGGCGGGAGAGGTCCGATAGGATTTGAAGCTTTCTCGATGGGTCCAATTTGTGTAGGCGGCGGTTCCCGACACTGGGGTCACTAAGCCAAGTTTCCGACATGGTGTGAGCGAAGAGAGAAGGCCCCTTGCAGCGTCGGTTTTCGATAATGAAATTGCGGTTGTCTGAGTTCCCGCGTAGGCGGATCGGGCAGAATTGTCAGCAAGGTCGTTACCGACAATACCACAATGTCCCGGTAACCACTGGAACACCACGTCATGTCATTTAGATAAAACTTCGTGAAGCACTTCTCTTACTTCATTCACTAGTTTTTGATGCACCTTTTGTCGTAAAGCTGATTGCAAGCTGTGAAGGGATGCGTGGGAGTCGCAGAACACATCCCATTTTCTAGGTCGGGCTTTTGCGATATAAAGTATAGCAGCACGTAAGGCGGCAAGCTCTGCTGCTGTGGATGTTTTCCTATGCGACAGTTGGAACTTTAAAGTAACCTGGTACGTCGGGATGACAACAGCACCTGTGAAGCTGTCAGCCGAGACCAATCCTACGGTGTAAATTTGGATCCTCTGGCCGTATTTTTTGTTAGGTAGCGACAATATCACCTGTCGTAGGACCACTGTTAAAGGACGGCTCTTGTTCGTTATTCCCGGAATAGTGAGGCACGCGTGTGGTTGTTGTGGGCACCACGGAGGTGACGCTGATCTTGTTGCTGGAGTGAAGCCAAAAGTAAGGCATATTCTATGAGCAGAAATAATCTTTGAAAACATCGCTTGTGGTGTTCGAAGTGGCAACACTGCAACATGTTGACCAGGAACTCGGCAGAGGTGTCTTATGTGGGCTCTCAAATTGTAACTGGCTATGCATGTTTGAATTGGATGTTCTCTTGCGACGATAATAGCCCCGTAGGTTGAGGTGCATCGTGGCAACCCTAGGCACACGCGTAGTGCTTGTCTTTGCAGACTTTCGAGGGTGCGGATGTTCGTCTTGCACATACTTGCCAGTAACTGCAAGCTGTAGCACAAAAATCCTAGAAACAGTGGCCTGTATAGCTGCATCATTGAACTTTTCGATGTGACTCAAGATTTTCTACTGAGGAACCGCATTATATGGACGATGCAAGTTAGCCTTTTTTCAGGTAATTGCAGTGGGCACTCCACAAAAGGTCCCTGTCAATAATCACACCCAGGAAGCGATGGTTGTTCTGGTATGGAATATTTTATCCATTGATGGTAACGGGGTATTGGGTCCAGGCTCTGCGAGTAAACGCAACCAATGCACATTTCTCCGTTGAGACAAAAAGACCTTGCTTGCACAGATATGAGCGTGTCAAGGTGGCAGCCTGCTGGACTCTTGCACGTACTTGTAGACGAGTTGCAGCCGAAGTCCATATACAAATATTGTCAGCATATATAGATATGAGGATAGTGCTGGGCAAAATTTCACGAAGACCTACCATCATGAGGTTAAATAAAGTGGGACGTAATACGGCGCCCTGAGGGACGCCACGTGAGCTATAGTATTTGGTGGTAGTTTAATCTGTGGTTTAAACAAAATAGGACCTTCTCGTCAAATAATCCTGGATCTATTGGAACCTCCAACCACCGATTCCGACAGCTTGCAACGAGTCTAGGATGACCTTATGTGTTACGTAATCATAAGCCCCTTTGATGTCGAGGAAGAGTGCCAGTGGTATTCGCTTGAGGCTCTTCTGTTGCCGGATAAATGATGTGAGATCAATCACGTTGTCAAGAGATGACCTACCTCACCGAAAACCCGTCATGCAGTTTGGGTATACATTGTAGCGCTCGAGGTACCATTCTAGGCGTGTAAGTATCATCCTTTCCATGACTTTTGCTACGCAACTTGCGAGGGCAATAGGGCGAATTGCTGTCAAATCAAATGGGGACTTTCCTGGTTTGAGTAGTGGCGCAAGTCGGCTCATCTTCCAATCCTAGGGAACAATTCCCGCCTGCTTGGAGTGGTTGTAATAGCATCACAACTGTACCCTAGCCTCCTGTTGAAGGTTGGCTAGAGCAGCGTAGGTGATGCCATCGGGTCCTGCTGAAGATGATCGTCGGGAAGCCACCAAAGATGCGTCAACCTCTACTATAGTGAAAAGAGTGTCCATATCAGAGATGCAGCGTTATGGGATAACACTCTAAACGGTGCCAGCGGACAAGGCGGACACACCAGCGATTCGCGTACAATGCTCATTTGCCACTTCAACTTTGGTGCGGCCTTATTGTAGGGCTAAAGCCATGAAAGGATGTCTTTGTTGGGGAGTCAATCTTAGGCCACGAATAGTGCTCTAGATGCGTGACTACGGCTTTCGGGGATCCAATGATTCGCAGATTGAGTTCCAGCGTTCCTGTTCAAGTTTGTCTAAACCTCGTTGGACGTTCTTCTGTATGCGTCTTGCCAGCCTCAAGTCGCATAATGCTTTGATCCGTCTGTATCTCCTTTCCGCCCTTCGGTGAAGCGCACACAGTTTTTCCAGTTCAACGTCGGAATCTGAACGCTTGCCGGTGAACGGGAGGAGACACGAAGCTTTCCTCATGACAGAAGTTCGAAACAGAAAACGTGGTAAGGAAGGTAGCCAGCAGCGCCGTGGTAGCCCTAGCCTTACCCGAACGCCTCGAACGCGCGGTGCAAATCTGAAATCCCGGATAACCAGAGCTAGCAAAATGCTAAGACTGCCGACAGGCGACTACAAGATAGTTATAAGGCCAAGTGGAGAACTGCAGCTATCCAAGCTCAGCTTACCGGAGCTAGACAAAGCTGTGTACGAAGCAGCCGAGATCCCATATGAAGAAACAGAGACGGACACGATGTGTCCGAATAATTTCCAGAAATCTCCAGAACCTCTTGGCAGAGGCAACCAACAACTTCTCGCTTGCAATATCTATTATCATGAAGAGACTAGATAAACTCGAAACTAACGTAGCCAATCTCAACCCTAGGACACCTCCGGTACTTCCAGCTACCAACCTTTCAATTAGCACTGAAGGCAATTCACACTTATATCAGAACACCACACCAGCGGCTATATCGACTAAATTCATGAGGCCTGCTTCCTTTCACCCTCCTCCCTCTTCGATAGCCAACTCGAAATAGGGAAGCCCAAAAAAGAGACATTATTATTTGTCAGTGGAATTACAGGGGCCATAAGGGAAAGAGAGCAGTCCGGTACTAACACCTTAGGGACATAACTAAACCGAATGTTCTAATTTGGCAGCAAACCCATGGTTTAGCTAAGCTAGAGGAATATGAGACGATCAACCTCACAACATGGGATATAAGAACCCTAACCACTCTTGTAAAGAAGGGCCTCGTAAAAATCTGCCATGACACTCACATCACAGAAATTGAGCATATACTCGCACAACTTGCCCCTACAAGAAAAACATATCCGAGCATATTTATTCTGAATTTGTACAGCCATTCCAAACACATACGACAATGCTTCCTTCTTCTCTTTAAGAAGGCTTTAGAAATAGCGAGACCCAATCCAATCGTCATAGGTGGAGACTTAACGCTTCACACAGTGCTTGGGGATACGGATACATAAGAGCCAAAAGAAAATCGATATGGCAGGATATTCAAGAAACAGCCTTAGCTCTCATCACCAACCCCGACTCCCCTACGCGCATGGGAACTGGAACTGGGCTTGTGAGAGACACCAATCCAGACTTAACGTTAGTTCGTAGCGCGGGGATCGCTAAATAGAAAAACACATTCGATGATCTGGGGAGTGATCATCAAATATTAGAAATCTGGATAGAAACTATGGCTGCCGCAGAAATTCCGAGACAGATTAGATGGGCCAGCTGGGATAAGTTTTGGAAAGTCAGAAAAACCGAAAAAAAACAAGACCCTATCAGCGATATTGAAGATTGGATCAAAGATGTCATCGACATCATCGAGGCAACGTGAACTATCACTTCAATTCCACCCCTAGAGTTATGCACCTGACACACGGGAACCCTGACGTCCTTTAGACAAGGGGACATCTTTCGGAAGGGCGTTCGGGCGCAGTGACACACGACAAAGGAGTAACTCCTTTCCGGCAAAGATCCTTTTCGCAAAAGCAGAACCCGCATCTACTTTTCTGGCAGGAAGGGAGTACTCTCGCATACAGTGTGCATAATTTATCAATAGAAGAAAACGTGTCGCAACACTTCGGTGCCCTGTCAGTAATTTTTTGCGCTGAAAAAATGTTTTCGATTTCTGCAGCAGTGCGATTTGTTGAAAAATGAAGGCCTATAGTCTGTCCATACTCTCAAACACCTGCATTACGTCACTAGCGTGATCATGTTAGGGTTGGCAGCGCCAGTTGCTGTGTCGGCGACATAGTATCTTGTAACAATGCAGTCGGCTCAGTCGGTGAAGAAAAATCCGTGCGTCCAGTGGACCGAAAAGGAGACCTGGGCGCTGATAAAGCTAAGGGAGGACTATTGGACGCCTTGCGAGGGCAAAAGCACTACGGTGGAGTGTACCAGGCAATTGCTGAGAGCCTCATCGACGCCGGTATTCCCCATAATAAAACGCGGCGCGCCGTCACTGACCCAGCTGGACGCAGCCATGTAAAAAGCACGACAAAAAAACAGCAAAAAACCGACTGTTCATAGTTGCCAGACGAACTTAAGTTGCTGCTAAAATGCAAAAAAGCGAAAGAAAATTACAGGTATGCACAATACAGGCCACCAGACAATAAAAAAAAACGGTTTTATGCTCCGGCGTCACTGAATTTGAGGTATATGCGCAGATTCTTTTAAATATTTCCAATCTTGCTGCTTCCACAAACAACGCCATTTTTTCGGCAGCGTTCTTCTGAGGCACCGCCTAAAGCAGTAGTCCGGTGCCGTGTGTCATCAGCGCCACTCCTTTCTGCAAATGGTCCCCTTAGGTGACAAAAGGGGTTTACTTCAAAGTGCTTTACTTTTGCCCGTGTGTCACGGGTATTAATTGATAGCCGTCTCGCACACATGTGGGAAGCCAAGCAATCACTGCAGAATAGATGGCGGGGACAGCGGTACAACAGACCCTTGCGCTAGCGCATAGCCAAGCTGAACAAACAGATCAAAGAACATTGTAAGCAGCTAAGCACACAACAATAGGACCAAGTTTGTAATAGTCTCGACGCCCAAATGAATGCTGGCCAGACATGGCGCGTGCTCAAGCACCTGCTAGACCCAGATAACACCAAATCAGCACACAAGCAAACCTTGCGTAAACTGCTGCACCGTTATAACGGCAGTGAGGAGGACTTTATCACTGAGGCTACATGCTCGTCATAGACCCGAGACCCGAACAAGCTCTTGGATGAGAAGTTTACCTTGGTTGAAATTAGGGCTGCTATACAGAAGCCAAACCCCAAATCTGCACCGGGACCAGGCGGGATCGCCAACAGAACACTACGGAACCTTGACGACCTAGCCATAGAGAATATCACGCAATATGTTAACACATGCTGGACCGAGGGCAATATTCCGAAACAGTAGAAAAGAGCTAAAGTAATCCTGATGCCCAAGCCCGGGAAACCCCCTGATCTATCGAATTTACGCCCCATATCACTAACGTCCGGTGCTGGGAAGCTGATGGAACACGCTTTTCTAGGCAGAGTCAACAGCTATCTTGAGGAGAAAGAAATCTACCCAGGTGTCTTGTTAAGGTTCCGCACACGGCTCTCCACGCAAGACGCCATGCTGCAAATTAAGCAGCAGATTATAGACAACAAAACAAGAGTTATCTTAGCATTACACCTTACTAATACCTTCGACAAAGCATCGCATACGGCAATATTACAGCAGATTTGCCAATTAAGCTTACACTCTAAGAAAAAATTACCCAAAAAACGAGTAACGGAGCCCAATAGGCACGCGCGATGAACGAATAGATCGTTGAGGAACACCCACAAAGGGACGTGTGCCGCGCGAAACCACTAAGTTTCCAAACACGCTCCAAAGGGATGATCCGCCCAGGGATGGCTGGCAGCGCGAAAAGCGTTGCCAAGGTGACCATTCCTCCTTCTCCTCTTCTGCTGGCTCAGTCTTTTCCCGTATTTGGCCGATGACGGTTCGCGTTGTGTCGCGCTTGGAGTGCTCGACCACGGCCGCTTGAATTCGACAATCTAAAAATTACGACGTGGTGCTTGTGCGTATGAATGGATGAGCGTGGGCTCCTGCTTTTGCGTTTCGCTGCACCCGTGAAGTCTGGAGCAAGTCTCGACACTTCACCACGCCGCGCTAAATATCTCTGGCTTCAAGATAGTCACAACCAACACACGACAGCAACAATTTGGAAGGCCAATATCGCGGTCGAGAAGACAACAGGCCTATCGGATATATACTTCAGTCTGACTCAGGTCAGAAAACAGCGCTAGATTCTAAGTGGGTTATCTATCTTCATTCTACTCTACTTGTCGCGTGTGCGATACGAATCGAGCTTGCCGGCAACGGGCTCGGTCGTGTTGTATATCGCACGCACAGAATGCATCGTGAAGGTCAGCTTCGGCGTCTGCAGTTTACCTGTGCTTTGCGACCGCCCAGAAATTGGCCGCCATTGCCGTCGTACGCTCGCTCATCGAGTGCTCGCCTGTATTCGCCACTGCGGTGAGCTCCGGGCTGACGATATTGGGCTGAGACCTCCTCGCTGTGTTAGGAGTTGTCGAAAACACGTTGCGGGTTCTCGTAAAGAGCTTGGTTGTAGTATGTCGCGCACTGTAAGTGCCCCAGCACGGGCAGGCGGGGCTTTCGCTAGCGTCGGAACTCACTCAAAATCGGTCGCCATTACACTTGGCTTTCCCGTCAGTCGGTCACAAGCAGCTTGGCACCGCCTGTTGGCCGCGGCGGCGGACAAGCGTTTGCGCACTGCACTCCCTCGAGTGTGTAGAAAAGGGCCGCATTACCGCCAATTTTTTCGGCGCTAGCTCCAAACCAGCTCGGCACTGTTCGTGGCGGCGGCCTAGCGTACGCTCGCTCTTCTGTTCGAAGTTCGCTGGTGGCACACACTCCGCGTTCAGCGCCGTGTTTAGTCTCGCGCTCACTTGCTCGAGCTGAACGACGTCGTTCGCTTAGGACTCGCCGACTTGTCCACTGCACGGTGTTTCGCGGAGCTGTGGCTGTGGCCGCTGCTCTTAAGCTGTTGCGCTAGGAGACCGAAATGAGTCTTTGACGATGTGCGACATCACAGTGAAATTATTAGCACGTCCTATCTCACGTTTGTTTTCAATTTACCTTGCACGTATTTGTGGTATGCATTTGTATTCATACTTTGTCACGTGTGACTCACAATTTTACATACCTATTGTGCAGCCGTGGGCACACACCGTGCTGAAGACTGTGTGCGCTGGCGTCTGCGATGCCTGTCATTCATCTCTTTCGTCAGAGCAGCTTCAAAAGGACTGTGCGAGAAGTGAAGGTAAAGTTATTTGTGTGTCATATTTTAACGCTTGTTTTTCTATTGACGTGCACGTATTTGTCACATGCGTGCATCTTCATCTTATGTCACATGTGTCAACTTATTTATTGCACGTGCAGCCGTGGAAACACAACAGGCAGAAGAAGGCTGCGTGCGCTGGCGTCTGCATTGCCTGTCATCTATTGCTTCTGTCGGAGGAACTCCCCAAGGAGTAAACAAGATTTGACAAAGAGACTGGACTTGTACACTTCATCATGAATTCACTTAAAAGAATGAAGAAACTTCATGTGTATGTAGAAAAATAAAAGATTTGGATGTCTTACTTTTTTCTTTCGTTGTTGCCGTGACTGTGAAAGCAGTTACACCAAGGTGGCTAACTAGTTTTTCGCGGGCTCTTTTCTGCGCAATTTGTTGCTAACTGCGCAGAAAAACAGGCTGAAAAAGTGATAGGCCTGGCGGAAAATAAACAATAAACAATGTTTGAACTGGGGACAAAAAGTTCATCCGAATGAAGTATTTTGGGTGGATCACCGTTTGTCCGGCAAACTGCAACTGTGAGAACTAACGGTTGCCCGGTAAGGTGTAAATGTGAGGATTAACAGTTGCCCTATCAGTGTAGGATCGAGAGCTTATAACAATTTCAAGGACTTCCCAACAGACAGAATGGCATCCATCGTAAGGGAAGAAGTGAGATCCGAGGAAAGGCTTATGGGCAATGCTGGTACCCCGCAGTGTTCGGTAATATTACCAATGCTGTTTAATCTTGTAATGATAGCACTGCCGGTGCGGCTTAACTCAAAATACAGAATACATCATTCAATACATGCAGATAATATCACCATTTGAAGGCAGTGACCCAGAGATAGAGCACAGGCTTCAGGAGGCCATCTCTGCTATTGAGGAGTATCTTGAAGGTACTAGCCTCGAATGCTCGCAAGATAAATCCGAACTCCTCCTCTATCACTGAGGCTTAAAAGAAGACCACCCAAGAGATACAACCAGGACTGTGCTTGCGAAGAGATCCGAATTCACGCCAAAAATGGCAGGACTATTACTATAGTGCAACAAATCAGAATTCCTGGACTTATCATCGAGTCTAAGGTTACAAATGGCGAAACCATCAAGAGGTTATTAGCCAAAGTCACCAACGCAATGCGGCTAATCAAGAGAGTCACAAACACCAGAGCCCGAAAGAGGCCAACGTCATCAGGCTGATTTATTCATTCGCCATAAGTCATAGTATATACATAGCGGCATATTTGAACTGGTATACAGCCGAAAAACTCAAGATCAACGAACTTATACGAAAGGCGTACAAACAAGCCTTAGGCCTTCCAGATAGCACCAGCACCGAAAAACTGTTTCAACTGGGCTTACATAACTTTTCAGAGGAGCTGATAGAAGCGCAACAGACTGCCCAATTGGGGAGACTAGCCAGCACGTGCACACGACGGAGTATCCTTGACAAGTTCGGGACAAATCACCATAGCATACAAGAAAGTAAAGTGTCGGTTCCAAAGGTGACCAGTGGAAAAACTCAGGTCCCCCATATGCCAAAGAAAACATTCACCTCGAACTTATTCAGGGCAGAAAAGAATGCTGCGCTAGAACTCTACTTAAGGCCTACGGCAGAGACAAGGACGCGTTTTTCGCAGACGCAGCGGAGTACCCTCTTCAGAAACCGTGCGTTGCGTCAGTAATAAACACCCACCGCAAATGCGTAAGCGTGTGCTGGATACGCTCTGATAATTCAGAAATCACAGAAAGGGGGGTATAGCACAGGCCATAATTTCCCCAAAGTGTACGTATATCATCAAAAATGTGTAAGCGCGTGCTCGATGCGTTCCAATAATTCAGAATTCGCGGGAGAGATGGCTATAGCACAGGCCATAATTTCCCAAATGTAGGTATGTCATCACAAATGCGTAAGCGCGTGCTCGATACGATCTGATAATTCAGAAATTGCGAAAGAGGTGGCTATATCACAGGCCATAATTTTGCCAAAGTGTAGGTATGTCATCAGCGACTCGCAGTCGGCAATCCTTGACTATGCACGAGGAAGAATATCGCCCGAGGCAACCAACATACTCCCCTGCAAGGCAACTTTCATATCATCCGAGGAATATGAAGAAAGGTATATTAAATGGTTCCCAGCCCATACCCCGTATGCTTCCCCCATTCCGAACCTCAACGAGGAAGCTCACCGCGTAGCGCGAGGTCGCACTTACCGCATTCGCTATGGAGCTTCACATGATGTACCGGGAGGAGAGGAGTGGTGGCAGGGGAACAGGATGTTTATGTTCTGCGACGTTATCCAACTCTACCAAAAGTCGTGGCACAAGTTTCCACCACCTAGTTTCCCATTAGACAGATCTCAGGAGGTTGACTGGAGGCGACTTCATACTAGAACATTTCCCAACCCGAAGCACCTAAATCGCATTTACCCCGAACTATACCCAGATGACTCGTGTAAGCTATGTAGCATGAGACACGCCACCCTAGAGCATATTTTATAGGAATGCACACAAATACAGGACGCCAATACTGTGTCTCCAAAACAACTTGGGGCGCGGTGGAGAGCCGCGCTTATCAGCTCAGATATGGCAGATCAAATATGGTCCATCCAGCGAGCACAGGAGGTGGCTGAGAGACAGAGTCTCTCCACCGCCCCTGGTGCGGCTTAGGCCCACGCCTCAATCCACTGTTTAAATAAAGTTTTCTCACTCACTCACTGAATCACTCACTTACTCACTCATTTGAGGGTGAAGTAACTCCAAATCGACAAGAAAAAATTTAGGCTGGCCTTCAAATTCTGGAATGAAAGTGTTGAACACGAAAATGTTTTTTGCTGGGGTCAATAAAAACCCAAGTGACCTGTTAACGCTACAAAAATTACGTTGAAAAATTCCGTCATTAGACGGAGAAAAGCTCTGTCAACCCACCACCTTTCGATCCAGGATAGCAGTTGCTGGGTGCGCTAATGATTGCGCCACAAAAACACATACTGAAGCTTTTACAAACGTGATGTCGGCACTGACGTCTGTTCATGGCTAGTGGTCTTGGTTTCAGCCGGAGTCAAAACGCTGGTTTTTACGGCATCACAAGTAATGGAAAGAGGTCGATGCCATCGGCTGTCCCGCTTTTTTCCTTTAATGGAACACTCTCAGTCCCGAAAATGATGATAAACACGCCGTAGATGCAGCTGTCGTTTTATTCTATATTCAACATTCAGTAGGCACACGCTGCTTTGTTCGGCTCGGTGTTACTGCCTTATCAGGAAATGAACAATAACCATTTCACGTATTTTGTACAACAGTGACTAAACCGGGTCGTTTTTCGCACATGAATTATGATTCGTTCTAGCGAAACGGGAAGTTTTAGTCATAATACGTAGCAGCTCGCACTTTCGAATACAGCCCGCATAGACACACTTCGGTTCACCACATTTTCTGCCACCGGCTGGGTCCGTTAATTGTTATCGTCTGAGCTTTGCGGCAGAAACTCTGCTTGTTTTAGGTGCGCATAGCAGTCGTCAGTGGTTTTGTCGTGCATGTCTCTTCACGTTCATTAAGCGTGGAAAGATGTGCGACCTCGCGATTTGCTCTCTGTAAACTTGGTAAACGGGCACCTATAGCTGCGCCGTTTGCTTTTATCCGTTCGTTGATAGATGGCAGCACACTGCAAGTAATTCACTTGTTGGCGGATTGCTCTCCACACCCTGATAAACGTGGCGTTGGTTTTGGTGTTGTATGTGGCGAGGTTCGCGGTGTTTTTGTTTAAGTCGTTCGGCGAAGGGAATTTCTAAGCCATCTTTCAGTGATAATGGAAAAAAACATCTTGACCCTGAGGATTTCTTAATGGACGTAGAAGGTTCTCAACCCATTGAGAATAAGAGCGACGATGAACGATCAGCGGCGAACTCAGGAGGAGCGAGGTGCCCTTCACGTCCCATCGTACATCAAAGTTTTTTTTCACGCTCGTAAGGTACTTTGATTGTATTTAAGTCTAATATCATTAAATCAAGTCAAAATGAAAGCGTAGCTTTTCTTGTATATTACACGTATCCCAATTAAAGCGGATGTTAAGGAGCGTCACATGCGGCCAACACGCTTGAGCTCGACCAGCAAAGTGAAACTGTTAGAACGATAAAACGTGCAGTTATACATACAATGCACACCTCACTGCTACTTCTCCTGCACTTTACCGGTACTTTCCAAGTGGCGTTGCTGTTCGACAAATTTTCGCAATTTTGTCGTTGCTAAAAACAGGCAAGTGTATTCTTTTCGGTATTCTTGCATCGATCCCGCTGATTAAATCTGCTACATACGAGTGCAGCGCAGTGCGCACACTTATAGTATGATCATGGATGTAACACAAGCGCTACATGATGGAAAGGTAAGTGCTTGTGTTCCCTTCAAGAAACAACTCCATGTTGCGGACAGCGCAAGTAATGACGACGGCGTAGTATGTTTGCCAACGATCGCCGTGGTAAATATTCGGTCCCGTGCATCCGCGACGGCGCGCTACACGATAGCGGCCTACTACGGCGGCTAATTCCTCAGGCAGGCTCGGCGCATACGACCGTTAAGAGCCATTCAGTCCATATGTCAATTCTAGTTAGTGTAGTCTTCTGAAGCGCTTGCAAGATTACGCACGTCATCGTTGATACGCGGTCGATTAGCTCAAATCAACACTTTTCTCACTGCGGTAAAAAATGAGGTAGCGAACATTTAGCAGTTCGTGCCCCTTGAGGAAGTACTTTGGTGAAATATACATGCATTTTACAATGAAGAGTTCATCCCCTGAAAGCGCCCTGGGGCGTTCGTAGGTTCGTACGTCCTGTGTTTTTCTATGCAAGTTCACTGGTTGACCCTCGTCGCGCAGCCATCTTGAAATGCACTGCGTGCCACCTAAAGTCATTGGGCACTGCGATCAAGGTCGCTGTCCAGAAGAATTGGTGTCGGTTCTGAGTAGTTTTCGTCTACAAACAAGCGATCAGCAAAAAGCACCAAATGCCTTGCGCTTTTTGTCTTGTCCTAGTATTTTTCTTTTTTCCTAGGATATAAGGCTTCATGGTGCACTCATCTGGCTAGCTTCGCCTTAGAGCATTACCGATGCCCCGCCGTGGTGGTTTACTTTTCTGCTTCCAGCCACCGTAGTGTACGGACGTGTGAAGATGTGCTCCCTCGGAGAAGCTACAGTGGCCGAAGACCACGGAATCAGGATTGCTGAAAAGCCGGCTGCAGATAATCAAGTTGCGCTGCCCTTTCTGCCCACAGGTGAATCAGATTCTAATACTGTTTTTATCGTATGGTTGCCTGAAGGCACGGCCTTATTGCGTGGAGCATTTCCGTGATGCTCTTGACAAGATGCCACTCCTGTCAGAGGTGGTTGCTCTAGGTGCGTACCAGATGAATCTTCTGTGGGCAGTAACAATTAGGAAGAAGGAAGGGAAAAAGAAAATGCTTTCAACAAAAGCCATTTCTGTGAAATACAAGCGCTCCATGGTCATTGACCTTTATGATCGAGATGTTCAACTGAAGCTGTACTGGGTACTGCATGGTGTACCCGACAACGCCGTACGAACAGCATTAACACCACCTTCGCCGAATATTCGCCGAAAGGTCGCCGAATATTCACCAGACATTGAACGGTGAAAATCTGCATGAATAAAGAATCGACCACACGCTCAGTAACCTTTAAACTCAAAGCGGGCGTTGCCATCAGTGACACATCAGGCGCGAGACTCTGAAGACGTCGCACTCGTCCACGTCCCAGGTAGAGCCGCACTCTGCCTGCGGTGCCCTGGCATCGGCCACATACGTCTTGAGGGCCGCGTTCCAGGTTGCGGGCTCTGTCGTTGCTATGGCCACGACGAGATCCAGTGCGTGCATTCCTATGCTAGCGTAACAGGCCTTTCCTGGGAAGATGCTTTGTCCGAACACATAACGAATGCAGCTAGTTCAGAAGGAGGCATCCATGGTCATAGCTAAGAAGAAAAAAGACTACGCTGGTACGTCTGCGCACCCCGTGCGAAGAAAAGAAATTAGATCCCAAGAAAGACCCCGGGCCCAACGCTACGACTGAGAAATCATGAGCGTCCAACGATGAAGGAAACCACGTAGGTACCTTTCCCCTAAGGCAAGGAAAAATCAGCCTTCAGCGATGTCAACATGGCAGCAGCCCGTGAACTTGGAGAGAGGTCTTGAAAAGAGAACGACGAATCTTCGGCTCGTGCCCCCAGAGGCAGCGAGGAACCTCCCTCAAAGACTGCAGACTCACGACAACAGTCTTTGAAAACTGCACCCGATTTGAACGTCCGAGAAGTTGAGGAAGCCATTGATGAACTGAGCTCAGGAAAGTCACCTGAGCCAGAGGGTCTTGGGGCCACAGTGTACAAGTTTTTGAAGGCGAATCGGCAGAAGCACTGCATTGAGTTATAGTTGAATGCAATTGACAAGAAACTAACACCTCTCACCTCTGTCATGTTGAACGTCACACAATATACTGATTCTTAAGGTGAAAGAATCATCATAAACCCTGAGAGTAGAAGCATATCAATCGATAAGCTTAACAAACACGAACTATAAAAATTTCTTGGAATTTTTGGCTCCACGCTTCCAAAATGTTATCAAATCCCTTGTGGGTTCTCACCAGACCTGCGGAGTTAAGGGTATATTCCATTTTTACAAATATTCTTGTCACAAGAAGTGTTTTTGAATGTTGTGACGCCACGGAAGGTGGAAGTGCTCTGATTCAACTCGGCTTAATTAAGGCTTTTGATAGAGTGATAGATGAGATATTGTTTCTAATACTGTAACACGCGAACGTGAGATCAGTCATTCTAGAAGACGTTGGAATGCTTTATCACAAATTTAATGCAAAGTTGGTGAGCAATCAAAGGCTGATTGAAAGTGTTTCCATAGAAACCTCTGTTAAACAGGGATGCTGTTTGTCATCCCTACTTTTTTACCTGTATTTATAACCCTCTGAATCAAAAGTTCTTGGAGATCACAATATTCATGGTGCTACAGGGTTGTACTCAGGTACACAGCGACCGGAAAGGTATCAGCAGCAGCAGGCAAAGCGTAGCCAGCGAGCGAACAGCCGAGCGAGACAGGTGATGGCAATACGCTTCCGCATGTGTCCACCTTCTTCTTCACAATAACCCCCGGTATCGAGAGGTCGCCATCATGGCAACCTAGAAAAAGGTCAGAGGGTCATAAGACGGCTTGAGACGGTTAAAGTTGACTGTTTCTCGCCCCCGACGACGAAGGACGGAAGATGGCGTAATGATTGATAGATTGATATGTGGGGTTTAACGTCCCAAAACCACTATATGATTATGAGAGACGCCGTAGTGGAGGGCTCCGGAAATTTAGACCACCTGGGGTTCTTTAACGTGCACCCAAATCTGAGCACACGGCGTAATGGGTTCAACCACATAATTAACAGGAGAGGTCTGCGCAACCACACGGCAGGGTCCATGATACTTCGGAAGAAGCTTAGAAGAAAGGCCGGGAGCAGCAACTGGCGGGACCCATAGCAACACGAGAAAGTTGACGGTGAAAAAAGTCAGGAGGAATGTCGGAGTCGTGACGCTGTTTTTTTGCGACACTGTTGGTCGTATGTGAGAAAACGGGCCAGCTGACGGCATTTTCGGCGTGGTGAGCCACCGCAGACACAGGCTGGTAGTCGTCAACGTCTGGATGATATGGAAGAATCGTGTCAATGGTGCTAGTTGGTTCACAGCCGTATAGCAAGAAGAATCGGGAAAATCTGGTGGTGGCTTGGTAGGCGGTGTCGTAAGCAAATGTGACAAACAGAAGAACAAGATCCCAATTGCAGTGGTCTGACGCAACGTACATCGTTCGGTTAAATCGTTCTGTTAATCCGTTTGTCTGCGGGTGATATGTGGTAGTGGTGCGGTAAATAATTCTGCATTCAGATAGGAGTGATTGCACTACGTCTGAGAGAAATACATGGCCGCGATCACTCATAAGTTCACGACGGGCGCCATGGCGGAAAAGAAAGCTGCGTAGAATAAAGGAGGAAAAGTCCTTGGCTGTTGCGGCAGGTAATGCAGCGGTATCGGCGTATCTTGTCAAGTGATCCACGGTGACGATAATCCAGCGGTCGCCAGTGCCAGTGCAAGGGAGAGGCCCGTACAGTTCAATGCCGACGCGATCAAATGGGTGGGCTGGGCAGGAAAGCGGCTGGAGAGGTGATGTGAAGAGGTCCGAGACTGGTTTGCATCGTTGACAGGCGAGGCATGTGCGGACGTATTTGCAGACGAAGCTGTACATTCCGCGCCAATATTAGCGTAGGCGAAGGCGCGTGTACGTCTTGAACACGCCACCGTGGCCACACTGAGGGTCATTGTGGAAAGCGGAGCAGAGATCGCGACGAAGATCGCGGGGCACGACTAATAACCATGTGCGGCCAGCGTTCTGGTAGTTACGGCGGTATAAAAGACCATCGCGGATAGCGTAATGCTGCACTTGGCGGCATAGTGCTCGTGGAGCCGGGGTGGTCAGGGGGCTTGACAAAAAGTTTAGAATTTTGGCGATCCAAGGGTCATTTTGTTGCTCCGAGGCTATGTCTAAGATGTCGAGTGGCGAAATATTGTGAATGTGACTAGATGCGCTGGCATCCTAAATCAGTGGGAAGCGTGACAGGACGTCAGCATCAGAGTGTTGTTGGCCAGAACAATCTACAACACGGATGTCGTATTCCTGGAGTCGCAGGGCCAACCGAGAAAAGTGACCTGACAGGTTCTTGAGGTTTGACAACCAACACAGAGCTTGGTGGTCTGTCACGACGTGAAAATGACGACCGTAAAGATAGGGGCGAAATTTCTGTAGAGCTCAATTGATGGACCAGGCACACTTTTTCAGTTACGGTGTAATTGGTCTCAGGATTCGTGAGTGCACGATTGGCATATGCAACCACGTATTCGGCGTTGTCATTGTCCCGTTGTGTGAGCACAGCACCAAGGCCGACACCACTAGCATTAGTGTGAATTTCTGTACGTGCGCTCGGAGCGAAATGACGCGAAATTGGTGGAGACGTAAGCAGGGGTCAAATTGCCGTGAACGCATCGTCACAAGCTTCTGACCAGGTAGATAGTTCGTTGTCGCCTTGAAGGGGTACATTGAGAGGTGTGATGACAGTATAAAAATTTCGAACGAAGCGCCGAAAATAAGAGTAGAGGCTAATGAAGGTCCGCAGTGCTCTCAGATTAGTAGGCTTTGGGAACTCAGATACGGCTCGAAGTTTAGCACGATTGAAAGAATGCCTTTTTTGGAGACGACGTGGCCTAATATAGTTAGTTTTCTAGCGGCAAATAGGCACTTTTTCAAGTTAAGCTGGGGACCGGCATTTCGGACACAGCTCAAAACTTGATGCAACCTTTGTAGATGGGTCGGGCTATCTGGCGCAAAGACGACAATATCATCCGAATAGCAGAGGCAAGTGTCCCACTTCAAGCCGCGTAAGATGCCTTCCATCATGCGTTCAAAGGTGGCGGGCGCGTTACAGATACCGACTGGCATTACAGTGATTTCCTATAATCCATTTAGTGTTACAATCACGGTTATCGAGCGCTCAGTCTCAGACATGGGCACTTGCCAGTAGCCAGAGCGAACATCCAAGGAAGAAAAGAACTCCGTTCCTTGCAAGCGGTCGAGTGCGTCATCAATTCGTGGCAAAAGGTACACATCCTTTCAGGTAATCTTGTTAAGCCGGCGATAATCGACGCAAAATCGTATTGTGCCATCTTTCTTCGGAACGTGGACGACGGGTGATGCCCAAGGACTGTTGGAAGGTTGAATGACACCGCGTTTAAGCATGTCATTCACCTGGTCATCGATAAGGCCAGGTGAATGACATGGAAAGTCGTGCGACCTCGCCGATACTCGGTAAGGACACTGTCGAATGGACACATGGCTTCCGGTGTCGATAGTATGTGAAACAATCGCTGTGTGGCCGAGTGTCCTTGCTTAGCAGTCAAAAGAGGAAGAGAAATCGTCGAGCAAGCAAAGAAGTTGGTCTCGTTGTGTCGTCGTAAGGTCGCTGGCTATAGCTGGTGTGAAAGATCGTGGTAGTGGCCGAGGAGTTGATGTCTCGAGGATGGCCATATCAGTGGGGTCATCTATGATGTCGTATATTGAAGATAACGCCAGCGGCTCGGCTTTTCCAAGGGTTTCCCGGCGTCGCAAAGTGATTGCCTCTGGCGATGGATTGGTGATGTACTCGAACGGCAAACTCGAAAACGGCAAATGGCAACGGCAGTGATTGGCGGCGATCTAGAAACGCAGACGGTGCAAAAAGCACTGAGCCGCCGTCTCCAGAGTCACAAGAGATGGAGACAGGAAAAGTAGACTGGGCAGGCACAATAGTGTCGTCAAAGACTGTGATTTTGTGACATGTGTCCTAGTCAATAATGACATCTGTTGAAAGTGGGAATAACTCGAGTTCAGTGCGGGCGCAATTGATGATGACACGATGTGTAGAGAGGAAATCCAACGCTAATATGACGTCGTTAGAACAAGATGGCAGCACAATGAATTCGATCACATAAAGAACATCCTGGATGGCGACACGGGCTGTGCAGGCACCGGATGGCTCGACGTGCTGCGCGTTGGCTGTACGAAGGGATAGTCCAGAAACAGGCGTCATAACTTTTCTGATATGCTGGCAAATGCGGGTATCGAACGCTGAAAGGGCAGCGCCGGTGTCGACAAGAGCTAGCGTCCATGTTCTTTCTATAGCGACATCAATATTTCAGGGAGAAATTTGAGGCCTTATGCATTTCGCCGGAACCGCAGTTCACGCCTCCTAAACTGCGCTACTTAGATTTCCTGGCGCACAGGGCTCCGCCTTCGGTGCATGGGTGAAAGAGAGCGGCGGCGAGGAGAAGGTGAGTGGTGAGAGGAGGGTCTGATCCTACCGGGAGGTAGGATCAGATTCGTAGTCGTCTAAATAACTGCGGCGGGGTTGGCGTGGCGCATACGTGACCCATGGTGGACGCACACTGTTGGAGATAGGTGGTGCACGAAATCGACAGTAACGGGCCACATGTCCAACAAAGCCACATTGAAAACAAATGGGACGGTTGTCTTACGTGCACCAAGAATCGTCGGCTCGTGCGTACTGTACGACTGGGCGGGCGGGCGACGATACTGGCGGGCGAATAGGTGCAATACGAGGGCTGTAACCTTGTATCACAGACCTGGAAGCGACTGCGGCGTACGTCAGGAGAGCAGCAGTCGGAGCCTGATGGAGTGACGGCGAGACCTCTTCGGCCACCTGGTCTGTGGTGATGTTTTGGGGAGGGGGCGCCGACGGGGAATTCGACTGGTCGTGAGCAAGCGGCATCAGCGAAAGCTGGCGGGCGACCTCTTCACGAACGAAATCCTTAATCTGTTGCAGCAGAGATCAGTTGTCAAGAGCAACAGCCAATCCCGACATTGAAGTAGGCTGTGGGTGAGAGAGAGAAAGAGTTCACTTTATTAAAGGTTCTGAAGGTGACTGGGCACCCCTTACGGGGGCCAGCCCGGTCGCTCCGCCCATGTGGGGACTGGAAGTCGGAGCTCGCCAGCCACCATTTGGGCCTTCTGGACGACCTGGTGTTGAAGGGCCCTGTCGGGGCTCCTAAGGTGGTTGATCCAGTCGTCCTCGGTGGTAGGGGACCCAAAGCTAGCGTTTAGCGTGGGACGCTGCCGCAGCTTGTGACTTAAGTCACACCTTGGATTTTAGAATTTGGGGCATTCTGGCCTTATATATGGGAAGTATTTGCTGCAGATATAGGGGCTGGGGTAACTGTGCATTTGCAGCAGTCGAAGCGTTAATTTTGTGCTTTATTTAGTGTTGAGTGAGTTTAGGGGAATTTTCTTAAATAACTTATAGTGCAAGTAAATTTCGCGATATTATAGGAGTGGCTCCCAATGCGTGTTGGTGTCCTCGGCCAGTGAGCCCGGCCGCGACCCCGCGCGGCACGTAAGCTCACGTGCGAGGTTATGGGCCAACTGATTACCGCTGGGGACCCCTGGTTGAACGTTGATCCCTTCATGACCCGGAAACCAGTGGATGTGCTTGCCTACAGTTATTTGAACAGACACTAGAATTCCTATTGGCACCTGGAAGTGTACCACGGTGGTATGCCATTGCAGTGGGTTTAGAGTCGGTAAATATTGTGTCGCGCTGAGGGAGTGCTAGAGCAAGGACAATGGCCACTTGTTCAGCCTCGCAGGCTTTCTGTGTTTTTACGGTAAGAGCATTAAGAGCTATTCCGTCTGGGGCGACCGGCGCAGCTGCAAAGAAGGGTTTGTCCACGTATTTAGTGGCGTCTACAAAAACCACGTCTGTGGCGTGTATGTTGGCCACTTTAAGTAAGGCTTGAGCTCATGCCCTGTTTTGAGTCTGATTGTGCACCGGGTGCATGTTCCTGGGGAAGGGTAGCACTGATATTTTAGCGCGAAGGTGTGGCGGTAACGGTTCTGGTTCGTTGACTTGAGTTGGGATTGGAAGACTTATGTGTGAGAGGAGTTGCCGACCCGCAGATGTCGAAGACAGGCGTATGAGTTGGGACATTTTTTGTGCTTCTGTAATTTCTTGGAACGTGTTATGTACCCCAAGGGCTAGCAGGCACTGCGTGCTTGTGGACATGGGTAGACCAAGTACTCGTTTCGTGCATTTTCGGATGAGGTTGTCTACTTTAGTTTCATCGCCTTTGCTCCACGTGTAACCGCAGGCAACGTAGTGAACGTGGAACATTAGGAACGCATGAAAGATGCATAGTAAGCTCTCTTCTGAGAGTCCTGCGTGTCTATTAGCAACGCGTTGGGTAAGGTAAATGACTGATTCAGCTTTTTTGGTGAGCTATGTGATGGTTAAGTCGTTTTTGCCGTTCTCCTGCAGGGTAACGCCCGAAATTCGAACCAACGACACTATCGGGATAACCGAGCCGTCCATTGTGGAAAGATGTATGGTAGGTTTGCCTTTGTTGCGGCCGTACTGCGGTGGCAGAAGCAGCAAGTCGGACTTAGATGCCGATAGTCTAAGGCCCGTCGGTTTTAAAAATGTTCGTACAGCAGGGACTGCTTCCTGAAGGCTCGCTTCGATTTGTCCATCGCTCCCTCCAGTGCGCCGAATAGTATTATCGTCGGCGTAGAGCGCGTGTTCTACACCTTCGATGTGTTTCAGCTTTTGCGAAAGTTGTCTGAGGGCTAAATTGAAAAGAAACGGTGAGAGCACCGACTGTTGCGGTGTGCAGCGTGGGCCTAGGTTGTAGCTGTGTGAGTTGAGATCCCCAACTTTAAGATTGGCCGTTCTGGCTCTTCGGAAAGAGTGGACGTATTCGTAGAAGCGATGGCCGAAGCCTGCCTCCTGAATCTCGTGTAGTATATGAGGGTGGTTCATGGTATCGAACGCTTTCTCTCAGTTAAGAGCTAGAATCGCTTTGAGATGTTGGTATGGCGCGGTAGTTAGTGTCTTCGAATCGAAATGCGCAGAATTGCTTTGAGGTCTTTGCTCCTTACTCTAAGTAACGTCTCCTGCAGCATGAGAAGTACATACTGCGTGGCCATAGCAGGTCTGAACCCTACTTGTTTGAATCGGAAGAGGTCATTTCTTTTGAATATTTTGTGACTTGACGGAGAATGACGTGCTCTATGACCTTACCCACACAGGATGTCAGAAAAATGGGTCATAGAGAGCCGAGTTCCAGGGGTTTCTTCGGCTTGGGAATGAGTATGACGGTCACGGCCCTCCATTTTTGCGGGATGTTCCTTGCTCCCAAACCTCATTCTTGTGCGTGGCTAGTGATTCAATGTCACGGTCAGCCAGGTTGCGGGGTAGCTCGTTGGCGACTCCGTCAGGACCCGGGGCTGACTAAGTATGGAGCTCTGCTTTTACCGCGCGTATTTCAGCGCTAGTTATAGCCTAATCAAATGGGTCGTGTGCAGCCCCCGCGTAAGGTGGATAGTCTTCATGTGAGGTAGGCTTTGTGCATAGATATCGGGCTGCTGTAGCATCTAAAATCTGCACGTCGGTAAATTGCAGTCCTCGCGCTTTGTGGAACAGTCTATCTAAGGCTAGTCGTTCCTCTGATTTGGTGGGCTTGTCGCCGAGCAGATGCCTGAGAAGGTCCCATTTTAGACCCTTTCTTATGCGTGCGTCGAGCGAATTTCACAACTCAATCCACCGTTTGCGTGCTAGTGTCTGACTGTACTCTTCGATTTGTTGGTTGAGCGATGCAACTTTTTTCGTAGCTTATGATTGAGTTTATGCATTCTCCATCTTTCTTGAAGACTTTTGTGAGCCTCTTGGAGATGTGCGAGGTGGCTGTCCATGTGGTCTATGTTGCGTGTTGTAGAAATATTTTTGGTGGCTTGTTTTACGTCCCGCTGTAGTCTCGCAAAGTGTTCAGAGATTGAAGAGTAGTGGTTGGAGTCTTGTTTGCGTGTTTGCCTAAAGAAGTCCCAGTCTACTACTTTAAAGTCTCTGGACCCGAGACTGCCTATATTTGCTGTTGTGCTACAGATAAAGTGATCGCTACCGAGGTTAGCTTGCACATTAAACCATGTGGGATTCGATACGTTGCGTACTAGGGTCAGGTCAGGGGATGAGTCCCGTGACACTGAGTTACCTATGTGTGTAGGGGAGAGAGGTTGTTAAGTAACATGAGATTGTGTTGAGTGATGTGTGTTTGTAAGTGGCGTCCTTTCTGTGTTGTGTGATTGTAACCCCATTCTGCATGGGAAGCGTTGAAGTCCCCCACGATGAGGAGGGGATGGTTTTATGCTATCTGCGTCGCTTTAGCTAGTAGTGTGGTGATTGTTTCTGTGCTGTGTGAAGGTGAAATGTACACGTTAAGGATAAATACCGATTGCTTAATGCGACCGTTAGAGATAATCTTTATCATCTGATGCTAGCCGACGGCGCTAGCTGAGTAATGCTAGCTGAGTAATGGTTAGTGCGGCGAGAATCCTGTGCGGGATGCAGGCTTGCACGTTGAGGCCACCTCCCGGTCGCACGATCACTCGATTGTGACTGCGTGGCATCGCCGGCAGCCAGCTCGCAGCTGCTAAGCGTCGTAGAGTAGCGTTAGGCGTCTCTGTCACGCCTCACTGCGTTCGCGACTGGCAGGCTGCGTGCGACTCCGCGAACGATTCTTGCTGTCTTTTTAGAACGGAGAACGATTCGTTTTCTTGTAATTTCTCAGGGGTGACGTCGTCCCCCTCCATGGCAATCTGCTGTGGCATCTCGCAGCTGGCGTGCGAGCGCCGTAGGTGGGGAGGCTGGTCTAACCTCGCCTAGGCTTAGCTCGGCGGTGAAGCGAAAAGGCCTCTAAAACGATTAAAAACGAGCCCACCTTGGTGAACCAGGTATCGAACTGTTCAGGTGAACTTTGCGGAAGAGGGTCCGTGCAGCTCAGAAAGATTCGAGGCCGTTGGCCGGTCAGAATTTGCATTCGCAGCGGAGCCCAATGGGTGTGCGCCCGCATACCAGTCGGAGAGACGCTCAGTCATGTGGATGAGAGAGGCGCGTGGCTGTGCGTTGTTTGCGCAGCTCATCAAAATTTTAGCAAAGACTCACAAGTTCAAACACTGTTTACGGGTTCTTTCCTAGCAGCATCTGAAAGGCATCGTCTTCAATTCCTTTCAAAATACGCCTGATCTTATCGGCATTGGCCATTACGACATCAACGTGGTTGCACCGGTCGACAACGTCTTCAATGTAGCTTGTGAATGTTTCACCATTCTGCTGCACGCGGCCACGCAACCGTTCCTCGGCTCGAAGCTTGCGAACGGCGGGGCGCCCGAATACTTCCATCACGTGCGTTTAGAAAGCAGCCCACGTCGGGAAGTCGCGTTGGTGGTTTCGATGCCACACGTTGGGGACGCCACTCAAATAAAATGACACTAGCTGAGCTTCGCGGCCTCATCCCAGCGGTTGATCATGCTTACCCATTCATATTCGGCGAGCCAATCTTCGACATCCTCCTCTTTCGTACCGCTGAAAATTTGTGAACTGTGTTGACGCGATACGCCAGGGCAGACCAATGTGGGCACCAGGACAGCAGTTTGCTGCTGCGGTTGATTTCGTACTTCATCCAGCATTTGCAGAGGCTGGCTTGAGTTTCCAGCTGCGAAGTTCCAGGTTGGCGCGACCCAGCAGCTACACCACTTCTTACGGGGGTTTATTCAAATACTCAGCGACAGGAAAGATAGCAGCAGCAGCAGGCAAAACGTAGCCAGCGAGTGAACAGCTGAGCAAGACAGGCGATGGCAATGCACTTCCGCATGTGTCCATCTTATTCCTCACAAGGGCTACACTTTTTTACATAGCGAGGTCTAGGTTCTCGCTTATGACGATGATATAGCTGCGGATGAAAGCAGTGTGCACGTAGTAATTGCAGACGCTAAAGACTTCTGTAATGCAAATGGAAGCGTCATTAGCTGGACAAATTGTATCGGCTTCTGGCAGAGAAATTGGGAGCATGCCCCAGATGCGGTTGGCAGCATACCTTTTAGCACATTGCCTGGAAACTGTTAAGGAGCACCTCATGATCAATACAAAAGCAGTAAAGACTACCTGGCAGATGAAGCAAAGTGAGTAAAAATGCAAACAGAAGAGTAGGGTGGACATAATTTATTCATGTTTACAAGAGCGACTGTTTGTAATGTCTTTTTGATCGCTGAAGTTCAATATATGCTACACGTGTTAAGCATGACTAGAATCTCAGTTCAGGAGCTGCACAAGATTTTCGCAGTTTTTATCTAGGGGTCATCTTGGGAACGTACGAGCCATTCCAATCTTTTTCTTCAAGTGAAAAACGGTGACCTAGCACTATCGCATTTTATTCTTCAAGTAAAGTGTCACAAGGTTTTTTTTTCTTACAGGACCAGAGTGACCATTTTCTTCGTACGGTAGTCCAAGTGCGTTTACAAGAACCTCTCAGAGACTTCACTATATCAACGTATTTCTTGAGGGCACCGAAATTGTCCACCTTCTGAAGTGAAGTTGTCACTTCAATGAAAATTCTCAAGGTAATATTTTCGTTGCAACACTTGGCGGTTGTGACGCGAAAACATTTGTATAGGTATTTACTTCATGTCTTTTTACCTGTTTTGTTGTATCGCACATTGTATTACTCAGGCACCCCACGTGATGTGCTTAAGCGGGTGAAACGAAAGCTACTCAAACCATCAAAGAAATCTTTTTTAAAATGCACTCGGGCACCCTCCCTGCGAACGCATGGTTGCAGAGCAAAGGCCTCTTTGTTGGATGGTCGGTTGACTGTAATATCTGTGGAAAACCAGGAACCACTGATCACATGTTCATGGACTGCGACGATGCAATTTTCCTCTTGAATGTGCTTCAACGGACATTGAAAAAAGACTTACCATTAAGTGCCTTTGGGATTCACAACTTGCTGTGCGCGTTAGGTGATGAAGTACCATGCAATATGCCTATGCTCATGTGTGTGCATAGTGTCTGGCGTACGAGAATGAAGGTCAGACTTCTGCATTTGAAGGTGTTTCCAGCCAATCAATTCTTTTGGAGCAAATGATGTATGTGCGAGATAGACTGCAGGCAATAAGTGATCCCCCAGAGTGGAGAACGCTTTTGGATGAACTTGTCAAGGTTAAGTACTTTTTAATTTAAACAATCTAGCTGAGCAGCTAGTGATCTGACAATTCTGTGCTGCATGCTTGTTACTTTCACGTACTTATATTAAATAAAAGAAATAAAAAAGCCACGATTGTCTAGTGACTAAGTTACTCGGGTGCTGCCCGCAGGTCAGAGGATCAAATATCGGCTGCAGAGGCTTCATTTCTGATGGAGGTGGAAATGCTGTAGGCCCGTGTGCTAACGTTTGGGTACACATTAAAGAACCCCCGGTTATAAGAAAAAAACTCCACTACAGGTACAGGTGAACCCCCTAAAAAGCAAGCAGAAACGAGTTCAGAAGCGTGCATGGTGATGGCATAAGCCACGCGTGCCCTCCCTATTGTATGATGAAGAGCTCTCCACCTTTCCAGCGAAGCGTGTTCAGTTGATTCGAATGTCGTGTACGTCTTAGCAATGCCGTAATGAATTGGCACCTCAAACATGTGTCTTCATCAAAGGGAGACCACTATATTTTCATTGCAATAGAAATTTTATGGAAACTCTTGGGTAGATTTTGCCATCAGCGTCGGTGTCGTCGTCAGCGTCGCCATCACTTTCCATATAAATATATGTCTCTATATGGAACTGCAAGAAAAAAATATGAAAAAATTGGCCCGAATCTTTATGTTACTCTGTAAAGTCGTTGAAGGACGATATAGTCTTGTGTCTGGAAAGAGTGAACAAAACGTTTATTTGATGTTCTGCACAAGAAAATTGGGGAATGGTGTTCTGAAGGCACTGCGTTAGAGTGTCCCAAGCGTGTAGCGGAGGTGAACAAGCGCATCTAGGCACGTTAGACACGAGCGCCATCTGACAGACAGACAGACAGACAGACAGACAGACAGACAGACAGACAGACAGACAGACAGACAGACCTAAATTTTACCGTCGAAGGTCCCCAAGAAAGGCTATCGTCTTTAAAACACTCCGGTGCGTGGAATGAAACGTGGGATCTCTGCATCGTAAAAGCGAGGTGTCAACCACTGAGCCACACCGGAGCATCTCGTTCACCATTCAAACGGCACGATATTTATGTCTACCACTCACCGCTGCTCACGAGCATCTCGGGGAGAATTGTGTCTTTAGCATTGCCAGCAAGATGGCACAATGAGCTCACGAGACCGGTTTTCCTGGAGGAGCACGTGAGCGTCTAGTGAGGCGCCGTACCTTACGGGCGCTTCCATGCTTCCATTTTTTTTTCTCCCCCAGTTTTTTATTTTGATAGCTTTTGCGCACACCCGTGCGCCGTTTTAATTTTTTTCTTCCCTCCCTTGTCCTATTGAGCCATTTTTTGTCTCAAGCCCTGTTCAGGGCTATCAAGATATTGAAGAAATGTAGAGCCCTCTCATCTTCCCTTAGTTCTTTTTTTTTTAATCTGTAATGACCTCGCCTAGTACGGCCCATCGCCTCTACCAGTAATGACGGACACCCCTTCTAAGGACGCTCGTGACGAGATCACCCTCTGCGCGAGCCTGCATGCTACCGCAACGAGCCGCCCCAGCTCACCCAAACAATCGCCTGCGGCCCCGATGATTACCCGGGCTCGTAAACTGAAGGCTGCTGCCAATCGTCTTCAAAAGCACTCATCTACGAGCACCCCAACTTCTCGGCCCCATGTACGAAGGATCGGGAAACTGTTGCCACCACGCCGGCGTCAGGCACCAACAATCAAGGCCGCCACCACGAAAAGCGCGAAGCTAACGGCCGCAGCCGAGGAGGCCGGCGCCGCCATTTCCTTAGTACCACAGCCTTCCCAACTCCATCTTGTACCCACACTACAAGAGGGAAGCAAGGCTGAGCTGCAGGACTACCAAGAATCGGTCGCATCAACACCGGCAGACAGCGAGGAACAGGCCAGTACCGATTCCTCCTCGCCCACATCATCCTCCTCTTGGGAGCACAACATGCCTCCGTCCTCCTCTCCGTCCCTGTCGCCCTCCCCAAAGGGTCTGGCCCTTTTCAGAACCGGAATCTGCGCTGACGGACCAGGCCGCCAACGAGCAACACAACAGGCGTCGTTTGCAGCTCCCCCCAAGCGAGCGAGCGCTCACTCTGCGCCGCCGGCAACCACTTTCTGCCCTTGCCTGCTGGCTGGGCAAGCCTGCCGCGCCGGGCGTCAAGAAGACCTGTTCGGAGAGGGGTGTGCACGTAGTGCTGTCTCTCCCCTTTTTCCAGGCGAAGGAACGCGCATGACCTCTACTGGAAGGGCAACCGAGGCAACATTGGAGTCTCTTGCGCAAGCGGGAGCCTCCCAGACCGCCACAGGAAATCCCACCCTCCTCGAGCCTTCCCCACCTTCTTCCGGTCACGCAACCCGTCCGACCCGTCCTCCAGAGAGAGCGGCCTCTCCGGTGTCTGATGGGGTGGTTTGTTTACCTCCCACCTCCTCGCCACAACAACAGCACTCTCCTCCACTCTCCCGCTCAAAGGAGAGCACGGGCGCGTCGTCTGCTACGGCCGCAGCTCCTCCGAACTCTGCCGCTAGCACCGCGCCACACCCTCCTTCTGCTTTCGGCCCCATGCGCCCACTGACGGTGGACGCCTCTACCGAAGCAGATTATGAAGAGGCCCGACGCAAGCATCAGCAGAAAAACGGATTTCCGTGCCAGGCATCAACAGCTACAAATGCCCCTTCCAGTAGGCAGCCAGCCAGCGCAGCTCCCCCAAGCAAGGGAAAGGGGCCCCGCCAGAAACCAGGTCGCCGCCAGCACCAACTCGATATTATCGAACACCTGGTCGCGAATGAGCCCCGCCGCACCTCTGCCACCATCCTCTACCGCCCCAAGGGCAGGAAGAACAACTTCCTCTCCCTCAGCCGCGACGCAATTGCAGCACAGCTCTCGAAGGTGCCCGGCACGAAGCGTGTGCGCATTAACTTCAGCGGCAACGTTGTTGCGGTTGACACCACACCCGGAGCTGACACCTCCGCTCTCCTGGCAGTGGAAAGCATCGGGAATGTGGCTGTCAACGCCAAGACCGCCAACAAAGGAACCTGTACCGGCGTACTTCACGGCGTTGACGCGGCTTTTGACGAGGAGGTCCTCAAAAACAACATAGAGAGCTCTGCTCCCATCCTCTCTTGTGCCCGTACCGGACGCAATGTCCTTCTCCGATTTGTGGGTAACGCACCGCCACCTGAGGTGGCGTTATTTAAGCAGACCCGCCCTGTACGTTGTCGTCGTCGCCGCCCTCTCCAGTGCGCTGGCTGTGGCGCTTTCGGACACACTCATGCGACGTGCACCAGCTCCCCACGCTGTTCGCGCTGTGGCGGCGACCACGCCCGCGCCGACTGCGTTGCACCCGGCCCCAAGTGCCTACACTGCGGCGGCCCACATCCCGCCACCGAGCCCCGATGCCCTCGCTGGCAACACGATAGGAAGGTGCTAGAAATCATGGCCTCTGCGGACCCGCCCCTCTCTCGTCGTGAGGCCGAGAGGAACCTTAAGAGCGAGGGAAAAGCCGTGCCTGCTCGAGCACCGTGCACTGGTATTTCCTCGGTAGTGCAACCGGGCCGGACGTACAGCGCGGTTGTTTCGCCCCCGGCCGCCGAACCCTCGGCCCCCGACTGCGAGGTGCAAAAGGACATGGTGATTAGTGCCATGGCCGCTGCCGTGCAGGCCCTCATCGGGACAATACCGCAATCCGGCCCTGTGTTCGAGCTGTGCAACGCGGCCCTGGCCGCCCACGCTGCCCTCAATCAACATGGCTAGCGGCAAGGTGTTTCGGCCGCGGATTCTTCAATGGAACGTTCGTTCCCTCCGCTGCCGTCACGCCGAGCTGTCTACCCAACTCCTCCGACGCGAGTACGACGTCTTGCTGCTGCAGGAAACCTACGCTCGCGTCGGAACACTCAACCTACCTGGTTTTGTCGGCTATCACAGCACCACGCAGTGCGAACTTGAAGAGTGTAGCGCAGTCCGGTGCAGCACTCCCTCGCATCCTCCCGGCACGTCGCGGGCTTCGGTTTATGTGCGCGCCGACCTCCCTCACGCTGCAGTGGACATCGAGGACATTCTCTGTGACACCCTCGAGGCCGTCGCCCTGACTGTGCGCATCGGGAGCACGGACACCAGTGTCGCTAGCGTGTACGTGCGCACATCGAACTACTCGGCACGCTGGGACACCCAATTCGTGTGCCGCCTCGCAGACCGCCTAAATCGCGACGCGGTCATCGGTGGCGACTTTAACTCTCACCACACCTCGTGGGGCAGTGGCGTGACGAACCACCGTGGGCGCGACCTTCTCGATGCCGTGCAAAAGGCCGGACTGCTCGTTATAAACACGGTTAGCTGTACTCTCGCGCGCCGTGGTGTGTCCGACAGTGCCATCGACCTGACTCTCGTGGGTGGTACGTGTAAATATGAGTGGCAACGTGCACCGGACTCTCAGGGCTCCGACCACTACCCCATCGTGGTCACACCCCCCTCAGCTTACATCAGGTACACTCGGACCTACAGTGTTGTGAAGTGGACTCGCTTCAGAGAACTGTGTGCTAGAGTGCCAGTCTCTGCAGACTTCTTCACCGCGCTGGCCGAGTGTCACGACGCAGCTACCACCCACTGCACCGTGCCTGCGGGCACCCCCGCACCAGACATCAGCCTCCTCAACCTTCGCGCCGCGCGTCGCAGGGCGCAGATTGTGGCGGTGCGCTCGCAGAAGGCGGAACATTGGCGTGCCTATAACCGTATTGACGCGGTGTGCCGCAGGCACGCCAGACGCCGTCGCAACCAGAGCTGGGGGAGCCTCTGCTCGTCACTAGATGACCCTCAGAACCACGCCCAAGCCTGGCGCATTTTCGCTGCCGTTCTTCGCACCAGAGAGCCTCGCTGCCCGGTTCTCTGTGTTGCTGTTGCAATGAAGATCGCCACGCAGGAATTGGCTGAGCTGCTGGCAGACAAGTTTGCCCCTCCTGCTTGCCCACAGCCTCCACAGGGACTACCACCTGTGCCTGCACTCAACAGGCCTGAGCTCTTCGCTCCCGAGCGGTACTTTCCCACCGAGGGCATTCTGCTAGAGATCCGCGCATTGTGCACGGAGGAGTTTACTCTCAGCGAGCTGACCGCAGTGCTCAACAACCGCACGAAGCGGTCTGCCCCGGGAGTGGACGGCCTCACCTACCAGGTGCTGCGCAACATTGACCCCTCCACGCGGCCCCGGTTGCTGGAGGCCTACAACGAAGTGTGGCGCACAAGTCAGGTGCCTCCTGGCTGGAAAGAGGCGCTCGTGGTGCCCATCCTGAAGCCACGGAAGCCGGCCACGGAGCTTTCATCCTACCGGCCAGTGTCACTTACCTCGGCCGCAGGGAAAGTCATGGAAGCCATGGCATTGCGACGCCTTCGCTGGATTGCCACCACAACCAACGCATTCCCTCCCGAACAGAGCGGATTTCGCCCAAGGCGCTGTACGTTCGACTCACTGGCCGACGTGATCGCCACCCTCGAGGAGGCCAAGTACCGTGGCGATTACGGCATCCTCGTGCTGCTCGACGTGAGAAGTGCGTTTGACTGTTTGCCCCACGCATCGATTTTGGACGCACTTCGTGACCTCGGTGTGTGCGGGCGGATGTTTGACTACCTGGAGAGCTTCTTGGGCAACCGCACTCTTCGCGTTCGTGTTGGCTCCACAATCAGCTGTCCCCACTCCGTCACCGCAGGCGTACCCCAGGGCAGCATACTGAGCCCTTTTCTGTTCAATCTGGCTCTTGCCAAGCTGCCCGACTACATCCCGTGCAACACGGCGTGTGAAGTCCATGTGGCGATTTACGCCGATGACATTGCGCTGTTTGCCTGCGGCCCCGGTCGCCACCGGGCAGCCCTTCTCGAGTCCCTCCAGGTGGCTATCGACGCGGTTGACGCATTCCTGAACGGGGTTGAACTGGCGCTCGCCGCCTCCAAGACGGAGGCACTGCTCGTCCACCCGCGAGCGTCGACACGCCGCTCCACGCCTCGGCTCTCACTCCGGGGCCTCCCCATCGTGTGGAGCACGAATGTGCGCTACTTGGGGGTGACCATAGACCACCGGCTCAGCTGGCGACCGGCCGTCAACGATCTGCGGACGAGCAACCGCAAGGTACTCGGCGCCGCACGCAGTCTCCTCGCGCGAGGGCACGGCTGCACCCCTGCCCTTGCCCTGCGAGTCTACAACGCAGTCGCATCGGCACGCGTGATCTACACTGCAGCAGTGGCTTCGTTGAGTGCTTGCCAGCTAGCTGCCTTGGACGCGGACCATCGCAACGCCGTGCGGGAGTACTACGGACTTCCCCAAACCTCCCAGGTGGGCCCCACGCTCGCCGAAGCGGGGGAAACTCCCATCTCCCTGCGGGTGACCCAGCGGACACTAAATCATGTACTGCGGCTGAAAACCACAAGGCAGGGGCAGCTCCTTGTGAACAGGCTATATGCTCTACCTCACTCATCCATGGGGCAGCGGGCGAGTGAGCTCTTGACGGTTGTGCCAGACATGCAGTACCCCAGCTGGCTGGCTATCCCACCCTACCGCCACACCCCTCTGGTGATCACCAAGACCATTGGCGGCATCAAAGCGAAGGCGCGCACCCCGCTGGCAGCGATGCAGCAGGAGTGCTCCGCCCTCCTTCACGAACAGCTGAACGGCCGGCTGCTTGTTTACGTCGACGGGTCAGTGCTTCGCGACGGCTCCGCGGCCGCCGCCTGCGTTGTGCCATCAGTCGGCGCGGTTCTCAAGTGCCGCCTCCCCTCCCTCGCCTCCTCCACTGTGGCGGAACTCGCCGCTATAAATTTGGCAGCCGATTTCCTCAGTGAGCGGGCACCCATGAGCGCTGCAGCCATCATCTGCGACTCCCGGGCGGCCTTGGCCGCGATCTCGCGCGAGGAAGACGGCAGCCTCCTTGCGCAGAGAGTTGCCCGGAAGCTGCACGCCGTGCAGCAAACGGGGTGCGACCTTTCGCTGCACTGGGTGCCTTCGCACATCGGAATACCCGGCAACGAGGCGGCCGACTGTGCCGCGAGGGATGCGCACGACCCCGACACCGGCGTCACCAACTTCGTGTGCTCCGCGGATGCCGGCCGTCTCCTCACCGCCCGCTACGTGCGCGAGCGTCATCCCGACCCTCGCGTAGCAGCTGGAAAGCCGCCGCGGCGGCTCCCTCTCAAGGGACTCCCAAGACGAGACCGCGGTTTCCTTCTTCGTCTCCGCACCGGAGACAACTACACCGCCGAGCGAAAACATCGGCACTCCGGGCGTGGCAGTTAATACTGCATGGACTGCGGCGACCTGGAGACTCTGGACCACCTTTTGCTTCATTGCCCGGCTGGTGACGCGAGCAGACAGGTGATGCTCGCAACGTACGGAGCTCTCGGCCTGCCTCGGACAACAACTGAGCACCTCTTGTTCCCGAACAGTGGCCGCGCGCATATCAAGCGTGCCCTTTCAGCGCTGCTCGACTTTGTAGACGGAAGCGGACTGCGTGAGCGAATTTAGAGAATTCGCGCCCCGTGATTTTGGTAGACGATCTGTGCGTCCCCCCCTTCCTTTGCTCGCTCTCTCCTTTCTCTTTCCTCTCTTCGCTCAAGTCTATTATCCCCCATTCCTCTTCCCATGTGAACCACTGCTGAGGTGTCGCACTTAGCTGCAGACAGTTGCGGATTCACTTTTCTTTTCTTTTCCAATTTTAAGAACCACTTCCCCCCACCTAATCACACGCTGGCGCACGCTCTAAACTCTTACGCATACTTTGCCAGGCTTAGCGAAGGGGAGCGACGCTCCCTCGCGTGCCCTCACCTCGCAGTGGTGAGCAGGTGAGGATCGTACGCCTTGGTTGCTTTCGGGTTTTACCTGGAATGATTCTGCTGTAGTGACCCGGTGCACAAAGGTCAATGCAATCATTGGAGTCTCCGTTCGCGGAAAGCGCGCGCTTTTCAGAAACAGCGCAGTAACTAATGAGAAGCCTATTCACGTGCATCCGCACCCGTAAGTACGCTAAGTGCGTCATTTGTGCGTCAGAAACGCGGGGCACGTTTCGATCTGCTTTTCTTACTGCACGCGACCTTTCAATTTCTTGCTATCATGTTGATTGCTACGCCTTGGTGGCAAAGCTGTGACTTTTTCTGTACACCGAAGTCTTCTCCACATTCAGTGATTTCTTTAATGCTTGCGAGACTACGAGCAAGCTGCACCTTGAATGCCGGCACGGAGCACACTTTTCTGAAAAAAAGGGTTTGCTCACATTAGCGACCAGATCATCTTGGTAATCATTCCATGAGTGCACAGTCGGGTTTGTCAAAACCTTTTATTCCTTCCATATTACTTGGGTCTAGACTAAAGTATGCAGGTGGTGATGAAAGAACCCACGCATAGGTGCCTAGATATATTGCAATTCAAGTAGCACATGCCAAAAACCCGTGTTTCTGTGTCAAAGAACAACTCTCACTTTCACAATCAATATCACAATCTGTTCTCTCACAACACCTCAATCGCGGCAGAATTTAGACCAGATACTACCTGCGATGCAAAGCAATAAAGCGCTACAAATACGCTGCAAGTATCCCATACCACTTAACAATCGTCTAAAGCATTTGCCAGCTTACTTTATATTGAAGGCTTCCTAAAGCACGTAGTTCTCACAGTAGTATGGGAAATTTTTATGTTGCCTAATGCACGCAATTTTTCGACGACTACGATTAACCAGATGTTAAGATAATAGCGTTTACTCTTCAGATGCAATTAACACGGCTATTTGTTAATTGCCAAGATTGACAACTCAAATATTTGAAACTAATATTGGTGTCTTTTTTCTCTTACAGCTCGAGCACGAAACACTTTAAAATAGAGCAATGAGATTCCACTGATTGCATTTCCCTTACAGAGACGAGTTGCTTACAGTTCATGAGAGACACCAAGCGTAAAGGATGCTATACTACGAAGGCATTTTGTTGAAGGGGCGGCCTCTAAAAATTGTAACGTAATAATATGTTTCTAAGGTAAGGTGCTCGTTAAAAGTTTGTGAAAATGCGACCACGTCATCTATGTGGGCCATTGCATAGTTGAAATTGGCGTCTCGAAGCATCACGCGCTGAAATCTGGTGAGTGAATTGCACTATTCGAAAGGTAACCTCGTAAACACAAACAATCCCTTGTGACGAGTAAATGCCAATTTCTCAACATCACACTCTGCTAACGGGATTTGCAAGAAACAGCTGCTGCATTCAAGGGTAGTGAACAACTTCGCAGCCCCCAAGGGAGTACATGAGTCGATTAATGGGAACGGATACGAGTCTGGAACCATGACGGCATTTACACGCCAGTAGGCAACGCACAACCGCGCAGAGCCGTTATTCTTTAGAACAGAACAACTGGAAACACTTATGAACAGTTGGCTGCTCTCACGGTGCCAGTGGCAAGCATTTTGTTTGAGCGCAGCGTCCTTGTGCACGCTCAGGGAGCGCAGATTGAAATGGATGGGGCGGGCGTTACCTGTGTCAATCCCTTGTTCCATTGCATTGCTCTTGTCAAGGGCCTCTGTGAATATCGCCGCAAAAGGCCTAAGGGTTCTTTAAATTTTAGTTTTAGCTTTGATGGCCCTTTGAAGTTTTCGATAACTGTCTAGAAGTCAGCTGTGGTCTGCAAGAACGGATGCACATTTGTTGCAAGCAGATTAGACGGGGGCTCTGGCGAAGTAGGCACAAACACGAGTGGTTTTGCATTGATGCCGTGGCAGTAGGTGCCAGCCCGTATATTTAGGCACAACTTCCAACTTGGATATAAAATTGCGTCCCAAGATCACGGGGCAGGAAAGTCCGGGTAAATGTAGAAAACGCTGACGAAATTTTCGCTCGTCAAGTGTAACCGCTAAACGAGCTGCAAGTGTAGAAGGGACGATTTTAGCAGAAGCCACACGCAGATTAATGTTTACCCTTCACAAAGTTAAGCTTTTGACGTCGCAGGCATTCTTGATGCGAACCTCAAAAACAGGTGCAGCTGAGGCAGTGTCTAAAAGAGCCGGGACTATTAGTCCTGTCATGATAACCATCACGAATGGTGCTTTATCAGCCTGGGGAACAGGAGACGGCAGATCGCTAACCGTATTGCACAGCACTTATTGGCTGACGGGTGGTGGGCACTCTGCAGGGGCGTCGAGTCTTTGGTTATCTTGTAGTTGTCCGAGCGGGAAAGGCTGCGGCTTTATTTCTTTGGGCATGTGCTGTTTTGCCGTAGGTTTTTCGCGGCCGCTACAGGCTGACCTTGGGTTGAGGCACTCGGTGTGGGTGTCCCACGTTCCTGGGTCCTTGACGTGAATGCGAACGAAGCAGGCAAATTGTGGCAGCTGAAGGGGTCTAGAGCCCTTGATAGGGCCGTCCGTGCAGCCTTCGGGTTAGACCAACCATGCCACGCACAGGACGACTCGAGACTGGATTCGTGGGGGAGCGTTGGTCGGTATACGAGCTCCGACAACATCTCGGCCTGAATATCACCCACTACTCTAGCGAGAACGTCAAGTGAAGAGAACGGACGACCTCTTAAAAACGCCTGAAAACGCGGATGTGACTGCCTAACTGCCTAAGTCACTCTTTCCGCTTCACATGCCGAAGGATCCGCTCGATCGTGAAGCCCCTGAACGGACCGTATGTATTCGTGGAGGCTTTCTTCTTCACCCTGTGTACGCCTGCAAAGTTCATCGTTCACGCGAATGACGTAGTTCTGGGGCAGAACTTCTGCACGGAATAGCTGCTCAAAGTAGGACCAACCTTCGAAAGACTGATGACGACGATGACAACGGGCGGCAAAGCCTTACAGGGCGATGGGCAGAACACGTAACAGAAGAGTCTCTTTTGTGACGGCTTGCGCTACGCGATAATCTTGAAGAGAGATACACTCTAAGGCAAAAAAGTGCTAAAAAGGTGTGTGGTTCCTCCTTATGGGAATTAATGGTGCTGCCACAACCATTAATTCCTCTAAAGACTAACGGCACTGGGTCTAACAGTTAGTCAACACAAACTCAAGTGACTAACATTTAGTCCTCACATATACACCTTAGTAAAAAGCCGTTAGTTCAATAACTCACCTCAAAGAACTAACATTTAGTCCTCACATTCACACCCTATAGAGAAACTGGTATTCCCCACATGTACATCTTACCTGGCCACCGTTAGTTCTCACAGTTGCACCTTGCAAGACAAATGGGTCATCCACTCAAATACTCCATTCGAATAGACTTTTTGTCGCCGATTCACACATCGTTTTTTGTTCATTTTACGCCTGGCCTGATACTTTTTTGCCTGTTTTTCTACGCAGTGAGCAAAGAATTGCTCCGAAAAGAACACGCGAAAAAGTAGTTAGCCACCTATGTGTAACTGCTTTCGCAGTCACGGCAACAACGAAAGACAAAAGTGAGAGATCAAAATTTTTAATTTTTCTACATACACATGAAGTTTCTTCATTCTTTCAAGTGAATTCAAGGTGAAGTGTACAAGTCCAGTCTCGTTGTCAAATTTTGCTCACTGCTTGGGGATCTCCTCCGACGGGAGCGATAGATGAGAGGCATTGAAGACGCCAGCGCACGCAGCCTTCTCCATGGTGTGTACCCACGGCTGCACGTAAAATTATATAGTAAAAATAGTTATACGCACGTGACAGAAGATGAAGATGCACGCATATGACAAGTACGTGCACGTTAATATAAAAACACGCGTTAAAATTTGTCACACAAATAACTTTGCCTCCACTTCTCGCACAGTCCTTTTGAAGTTGCTCTGACGAAAGAGATGAATGACAGGCATCGCAGAATCCAGCGCACACAGTCTTCAGCGCGGTGTGTGCCCACGGCTGCACAATAGGTATGTAAAATTGTGAGTCACACGTGACAGAGTATGAATACAAATGCATACCACTAGTACGTGCAAGGTTAATCGAAAACAAACGTGAAATAGGACGTGCTAATTATTTCACTGTAATGTCGCACATCGTCTCATTTCGGTCCCCTAGCGCAACAGCTTAGGAGCGGCGGCCACAGCCACGACTCCGCGAACCACCGTGCCGCGAACATGTCGGCGAGTCCTAAGCGAGCGACGTCGTTCATCTCGAGCAAGCGAACGCGAGACCAAGCATGGCGCTGCATGTGGAGTGTCTGCCGCCAGCGAACTTCGAACAGGAGAGCGAGCATACGCTTGGCCACCGCCACGAACAGCGCCTAGCTTGTTTGGAGCTAGCGCCGAATAAATCGACGGTAATGCGAATAAATTGACGGTAATGTGGGTAATGCCCTTTTCCACAAACTCGAGCGAGTGCAGCGCACAAACGCGAGCCTGCCGCCGCGGCAAACGGCTGGCGCGAAACTGCTTGCGACTGACTGACTGGAAAGCCAACTCTAATTGCGACCAATTTTAAGTGAGTTCCGACGCTAGCGAAAGCCCCGCCAGCCCGTGCTGGTGCACACACAGCGCGCTACATACAACTAAGCTTTTTACGAGAACCCGCAACGTGTTTTCGACGACTCCCAACAGAGCGACGACGTCTCAGCCCAATATCGTCAGCCCGGAGCTCATGGTGGCAGCGAAGACAGGCGAGCACTCGACGAGTGAGCGTACGGGAGGCCGACGGCAATGGCTGCCAATTTCCAAGAAGTCGCAAAGCACAGGCGAACTGCAGACGCCGAAGCTGACCTTCGCGATACATTTCGTGCGTGCAATATACAACACGATTGAGCCCGTTGCCGGCAAGCGCGATCCGTATTGCACACGCGACAAGTAGAGTAGAATAAAGAGTGATAACCTACTTGCCTTGGACTCAAGCGCTGTTTTAGGCCCGGCCCCTCCGCGGTGGTCTACTGGCTGAGGTACTTGGCTTATGACCCACAGGTCGCGGGTTCGAATCCCGGCTGCGGCGGCTGCATTTCCGATGGAGGCGGAAATGTTGTAGGCCCGTGTGCTCAGATTTGGGTGCACGTTTAAGAACTACAGGTGGTCGCGATCCGGAGCCCTCCACTACGGCGTCTCTCATAATCATATGGTGGTTTTGGGACGTTAAACCCCACATATCAATCAATGTTTTCTGCCCTGAGTCGGACTGAAGTATCCCAGGCAGCACAGAAGGTTGGCCCAATATTGGGGATAGATCGGCATTGCCTGGCCCATGAACGGCCCAGTTTTCACAACGTACCGCCAAGATTGGCTGTGCCAGCCAAATAGAACGGCGACGTTGGACCAGCGTTAACAACGTACCCCCAATATTGGTTCTGCCAGCCGAATAGAACGGCTATGTTGGACCAGCATTAACAACATTCCGCCAATGATGGCTGTGCCAGTCTATTAGATTGGTTATATTGGGCCAGCTTTCAGAGCTTTCCGCCCATATAGGCTGTGCCGGCTGATTAGAACGGACACATCGGGCCAGGTTGTACAAGTAGCAGCCAATATGGGCGGAGCCATCCAATAAGACCGGCATATATTGGCCCGCCGTTTGACCGTTATTGCCGGCGTCAGCTGAAAAGTCAACATCACGATGTCATAATATTAGAATATGAGCCAATTTCTGCGGCTGCTGCTTTTTGGCGCTGCTCTGGCCCCAATTCACGCACCGATTTTTCAAGTTAGAGAGAGAGTAATATATGTGCCGGGCACAATATTAGAACTATCTTTTCGTCATTAAACCATGCCTCGCCACGGCGGTCTAGTGGCTAAAGTACTGGGCTGCTGACCCGCAGGTCGCGGTTTCGAATCACGGTTGCGGCGGCTGCATTTCCGATGGAGGCGGAAATGTTGTAGGCCCGTGTGCTCAGATTTGGGTGCACGTACGTTAAAGAACCCCAGGTGGTCGAAATTTCCGGAGCCCTCCACTACGGCGTCTCTCATAATCATATGGTGGTATTGGGACGTTAAACCCCACATATCAATCAATCAATCAATAAACCATGCACAGTTGATTGAAATGCATAATCGTTGGTTGAAGTTGTGCAAGGTAGACTTTTTAAGTGATAAAAAATTACCGATCAAGTTTCTCTGTCAGACGTGACGTACGATGCGGTGCTATCCGTACGTATGACGAAGCTGCTGCGGATACCGCTGTCTTACGCGTGCATGTAGACATCGAATATCTGACGCAAATCTTATCGTATCATGTGTCGGGCTAGCTATCTACGCGACCTATTCGAATCTGTTTTGCGTTCACAGCACAGTACGTGTTAACGGCACTTGCTGCTGCTTGACGTGTGGGAAGAGCGGGGGTCGTCAGTTGCGTTATGGTGACTGAATCATACAACATATGCAGTTGCCGTGATCTAACACACAGACGCGCGTGTGCACGCACGCACGCGCTATATTCATGCAACGACCACACGAATTCCCAACAACATCGCAGCGAACGGTTGGTAAGGTGTTGCGGAGTGTGTGGGCGTCGTAGCCAGCTCGTTGCGAACGTGAATTTCGGCGTGGAACGCTTCTTTTTTATGTACTTTTTTTACGTGTGCCCAAAACGGTAGGCTGCGCGATACGAGCAGTACGACACACACACAAAAAAAGAAGAAACGTGAATGCATAGGGCAAATCGTTAATAACAAAAAAAAAAACACGCACGCTCACGCCACTGCAGTGGCGTGAGCGTGCGTGTTTTTTTGTTATTAACGAAGCACATGTGCTTCCATGAAACATGACAGCCAAGAATGATGAAGTATTCATTTACATACAAATTACTATGAGTTGCTGAAACTCACGCAAAAGACCATAATTTTCTTCCTTGGTTATTGATCGAGTGCCTTGGAATTATGCTATGTGAATTTGACACATCAACAGTGCATTATGATTCCCACCATAAGGGGCCAGAATCTTGACAAGTAATAGAAGTACTCTTCCCACCTGATGTGCACCTAACGTAAAGAGGCCTTGTTTCTCAAGTTAGCAATATATATATATGGAGCACATCACCACTGGAAAAATATACCAGGTGTAACCAGAAAAAGGCGCACCTGCAGTTTTAAAGTTTAAAAGAAGCAATGACATGCCAACCATCCAAAATAGAATGCCCGAGAAAGGAGCATCAATCAGTATTACAGCAGCTAAAAGCCTGCTAACAGCTGAAGGTAGTCATGCTGCTCTTCCATTCAAGTATAGTGTACACTGAGAAAAGATACTGAAGATACACCATCAGCAAATGACAAAACCAATACAGACAGAGTTTTCTCTTATAATACAAAAAGTCTTTAGCTGAGGAGGCAAATAAGTCATTGGCACACAATAAGTGCACAAAAAAAAAAAGCTGTCGCACGAGGCTCTCAGTGCTTAGACAACACAGGCAAAAATACAGTAGACTGAAGAAGAGAAAGCCCATAGCAAAAGTTACCATACTCCTGAGTTCTTGCTTTGCGTGCAAATGAAGCTAGCGTGAAGATGAACACTAGATTAAAGCACCACAATCAATATCTGGAAGTCAATGCTTTAGGAATAATACAAAGTACTGAAGAAGCATGCAAAGAGCATTCCTGTGAAGGCAAATATAAAAAAAAGACTTAAAGCTCTGTGGCCCTGAACAAGACAACACCACAACCAATCGAAGAGCCGTTCGGACACACCAGCAGTTCTGGCCAACACTAAAAAGTCACAAAAACATACCTTTAATGCCTTTTTTGCAAGAGAACTTCAAAAGAAATGTGCATACACCAATGCCAGAAGTATCGATAGACGCTATTACTCCTATTCAGCTCTTCATTGAAACACTGACAGAAGATACTTGTACCTGAATGCTTAATTACTTTGGTACAACTCAAGAGCGCCGACGCCAAGCGGCAAAAAATTATGATGGAAGACTACAATGTGATCAAATGCACACGTCAACCACCAACCAAGGTCCTATGCTAGAGTGAATGTCGCAAAAAATCTTGAATGCCTAATGTCACTGGCTCATACTCAGCGTTCTCAATCAAAATCTTGACCTCCCACACAGCATATTATTTCAACAACCTGCCACCTCTCACCATGTCATGAAACAAGCTCGAGTATACACAAACCCTCCTCACCGTTATGTAGTTAGATAGCTCCACTAGTGCTTCACTCTCGGAACACATAGACCAGGGCCGTAACTAGACGGGTAGTGAGGAGGTTCTGAGCCCCTGAAGTATTTTCGGGCTCTGACTTTTCATCAACAATAGCATAATCTGGGCAAGTTGGTTCATCGTGGTTGTGTTCTAGTAACAGTGAGAGAAGTTCAGGAAAAGACAAAAAGGACAGGAAAGAGCGCTGACTGCCAACTAAATTTTATTGAAGGTACTACGCCCACTTTTATACAGAGTACAAGAACAGTGCTCATGCACAACAACACATGTGAGACCATGATAATATAATCTTAACTGAGAAAAGAATACTCTCTCTCCGAATGGATGAGTGAAGGTATACTGATGCACTGATTTATGGCCTTCCTGACAAGAAAAAGCTTTCACAGTCTCTCTTTCATTTCTTGTTCTTGCTTTTTTCAAAAACAGTGTTTTATGAAACATAGAACTGCACTTACATTCTTTACAGTGTATGGCCATGCGACTAGCATAGCCATTCTTAACATTTTAAGCATGCTGTCTTGCTCAAACATTGGGGCACTGCCCAGTTTGTCTTATGTTTACGTTTCCACATGTCAATAGTATCTCATACACAACATTATATTGGCATTCAGTATACCTATTCTCGTGACGAATGGTGAAATAATGGCTATTCCTGTTGCTTTTTAGTACACACACTTTTGAAAACTTGCAAGGGATGGCAAATAACAAGATAAAATCATATCGGCTCGCTATTTTCTTTATATTGTGAAACACCTTATGTACGTACGGTATAGCATGCAAAGATCTTTGGTCATTCTGTTTTTATTTTGGTCCTGTTTTGTTTAACTTGACTTTCTGCAGGAGGGTTTAGCACACAGGTGTGGTGGTGCTGTTGGGATATCCAGCATCCTTTAGTCTTTTAATCTGGTTTTTAAGGCTTACCTCATCCTTGTGCTCACATGACTTCTGAAGGGTGGCCTCAATGCACGTGGTAGCAATTCCTCTGTGTAAATTGTGTAAATGTGTAATTATGTGTTATGATGTACTAAAAAAGATGTCCCAAGAATCAGAATAAGTGACAGTAGTCAAAGTTTTTGTCACTGCCTTTATACAAATACCAGTTTATTTGTTGCCTCCTGCAGTATTTTAGGGCCTCTTATATAGATAGGATGTTTTCTCACTTTTATTACATTTTTGTATTGATGATGCCATATGCTCAGGAGGTAGAATGTCGTTATGTTCTTTCTGATAACTTCTAGCTTCTGAGCAAAGATAATGTTTCAGAAAAATGAAAAAAGGCTAGCATAATATTAAGACATGGGAAGAAAGCAGAGTTTATCAAAAAATCAATGCATTAGTTGGGAATGAGAAAAAAAGATGGATGACAGGTCAGTAATGTCAATTAATTTATATTAGGACACATGAAATGTAGCAGAGGGTGGCAGGTGATTAGTTCAAATGAGATCGAGAAATTATCAGCCATAATATGAAATTGGCTCATACAGGACAGGGAACATTGATTGGGCTTCCTCCCTGCAGTGGACATAATATAGGCTTAACGCTAACAATGAGCAAAGCCTGTGAAATTAATGCTCCATGAAATGAGCAGTACTGCACAGATTGCTGTGCTAGACTTCCCATTTTGCATGTTTTTACCAGCTTATCCTGCTCACTGTGCAGACACAAAGCTTCACCAGAAAAACAATGTTATACTTGGTGAGGATAATGCCAGTGAATGCAGTGTTTTATCTACACCTTTCCTTGCTTAAGTCCTCCTCCAAACTATACGATTTTTCTTGGAAATGTTCTGCTTACAGCACACCAACCGATCAAGTGAAACAACTTTATTGGAGTCCTGCAGGACGCGCCCTAGTATGCAATCACCATTCCACTTCACGTTACAACATACTGGTGGTAAAAATATTCTCTGGCAGAGTACAGAAGTGCATGCACTGAGCTAGCTTGTGCAACGGGGTCTATTCCAGAAAGCTGAACCTATGTTTGGTACAGAATTTTGTAACCACACGATGCTTGTACAGATTAAATGTGGCCACACATAGCAACTTCTGAGCTTTTTTTATGAAATGATCTCGCAGTATCTGAAAACATTTGTTTTTTTGTTTACTTCATAGTTCTCAGTGAAATATTTCTCTTGTTCCTCTCATTGAATAATGGCATTTGGTGCGGCTAAGGTGTTCCTAATGCCTCACTATGAGATCAGAAAAACGATTCTCCTTGAAATTGCTTCACAAGCATTTTCTAAGATATTGAATGACACTGCTTCCACATGTACAAACATTTGCTAGTTTTATTGAGGGTTGATGATAAAGGGAATCAGTTGGTGCATCGAAGCCGTACAGAGATTGACTGGCCCTGAAAAGGGCGGTTTAGTTATATATCTTGCAGCTTGTTCCAGGTAGACAGGGCTTCATTCTGTAGAAATGGTAACTCATCACACTGGTTCCCCAGCATGAAGAACATAACTTGATGCTAACACTGACTCAGATGTTCTGAAATGTCATAGAGGGTACATGAAGGCTGGGTACATGAAGGTTGCAGTTATACTAACTGTACAGTCAGCATGCTTGTGTGATATGTGCATAGCTGCATCAAAGTCACGTGTGAGAATTGCGTGAACAGCTGAAAATCTCAATGGCAGCATAGCTTAAGAAGTCTGTCATCCCTTTTTTGCCAGTTTCCAATATCATCCTTCTCTTTTCATGCATCCTCTTTCAATATATCTGGGGTTTTAGTTCCCAAAACCACGATATCATAATGAGAAGCAAATTTTGAACATCTGGTGTTCTTTACCATCTTCACTTGTTTGCAGCGCAACACCAGAAACACAGGACAGGGAAGGAGCAAAAGAGAAAGAAAAGATGGCGCCGACTCCGAAAAGACGGCACTGACATCCTGACACGCACATGTCGTGATGTAAGCTGCCCAAAGAGTGGCCTCCCATGAGAATAGTGAAGAATTGGGAATAGGATCTACCAGTAAGGGCTTTGTGTGCAATTCACAAACAGTGAAAAAGATCCACCAGGGGTGAACCACATGTACATGGTGCACTCCGGTTGAGAGAGAGCAGAGTAGAACAGATGGGCCAGACAGGAGATTATAAATGGTTTTGTCTGGAGCTGGTGCCAGACCGAGCTCGGATTAAGCGTAAGAGAGTATTGAGCGCCAGGCCAATCTGATCCCATTCCTGTGATGGGGTGCAATGTGATGACAGGTGCGAATTCCATTTTCTTTTTTTTCCATGGGTTTAGGGAAATAATTTTTCAGGGATCAGATGGAAATACCTCCGACATACATACTAACATGCTTATTCTTGGGCGTGTCGTGCCTAGCCACCAGATGGGGAGAAAAAGGAATGTTTCCCAAAATGTGCGATAAAGTGTTTGGTGCTACGCCTTGACGGAAATATTGATAGGTGCTTTGGAAATCGGTACGCCATTTCTGTAATCGTTAAATATGCAACTGCATGTGCCACTGCTAGGGATAGCGTGACACTCCCAGCCATTTCGGGGTAAGCCGTTTTAATCTACATGAAGATGTTAATGAGCCCGTTCTCCATCACAGCAGTAGCTTTGGCCATTCCTTCAACTAGGCCTACTGCAGCGCCAACTAAACGTCTGCCTGAATTTAGCACTAGTACCGTACATAATAATCAGCATGTGCCTTGGGTTCACTTCGATGGTGTTTTGAATTCATCTTGCGTGACAATGGTTTAAGTTGCACGCGTGCCTTAACCATTACTGCAATAGGAGACCATGATTTATCGTCACGCATGGTGTTGCTTAGCTCGGTCCTCAGTGTTCGAAGCAGGTTCCGCCTTGTGAGTGCCTGAGAGAGGCACAAGAGTTGATTTCTGCTCTGTGTTTCTATAATTCCCTAGCCTGTATTATACAGGAAGCGGATAGTGCTGGTGTGCGTCAGCTGCCTCGGTGCGCTCTCAGCCGCCTGCCTGGTAAGACTGATAGCTCATTCTATCAGCGCCTTGTCGTACTCCCTCCTCACACTGCGACATGTCCTCCACTTGGAGGACATGATGACGGAACAAGATCATACGAAGCCCAAAACCGCAATGTTTGCAAGCCACAACCCGAGCAAACAATTCAACGGTGAGGCCAGAAAATCTACCTGACTAGGCCTGGAGCAACAAGCCAGAGGCCAGAGAGCATATTCTTGGCTGGATAGATGGATGGATGTGGCTGTACCCTTTAGATCGGGCGGCGGCTAACGCCACATAGCCGTAATGCTTAGTGAACTAACCACTAGATTTATTTTCCCCCTTTAAATAGTAAAGTTGGATGGGTACTTTGAAGTGAAGGGTTTAATTTTCAATCGTGTCTTTACTTTAGCCACCAATGAGATAACCTCCTTCTAGTTAAGTCTACCCGCTTAAAGTCTATTTTGCCCTCCCTGTCCCTAAACACCAGTGCTTTGAAAAACTCTGCGCCATCATCTTGAACTATAAGGTGAAGCCCTTTACAGAGCATTGTCAAGTGTTCGGCAGTTTTTTCTTTCTCTTCACACGCACTGCATACTGTGTCTACCCCTTCGTATTTGGCCCGATATGTCTTGGTTCGCAATACTCCCGTCCTGGCCTCAAACAGTAGAGAACTACCCTGAGTATTATCATAGATCCTTTCTTTGGCAATTTCCTGCTTAAAAGTTCGATAGATCTCTAGTGCAGACTTCTTAATTATGCCAATTCTCCCCATGTCAGTCTCCGTTTCCTGCAGTTCCTTTTTAACCGATAGTTCTTTCTGGTTTGGCCACCTGCTGTTTTCTAAGTATTTACCAGTCAATTTCCTGGTTGGCTTCCTCCATTTTGTTTTGACATTCTTCATGTACAAGCAGCTGAAAACCTTCATAGCCCAACGCTCCTCCCCCATTTCTCTCAATCGCTTCTCAAATTTTATCTTGCTGCTAGCTTCCCTGCCTTCAAATGATGTCCATCCCATATCACCTTGTACTCCCTGATTTGGTGTATTCTCGTGAGCTCCTAAAGCCAGCCTACCGATTCCACGTTGCTTAATTTCTAATCTTGCTTGAACTTCTGATCTCATGCACAAGACTGCATTGCCGAACGTCAGCCCAGGAACCATGACCCCTTTCCATATTCCTCTCACAACATCACACCTACTGTAATTCCACAGTACCCTATTTTTCATCACTGCTGCATTCCTGTTATCTTTAGTCGTCACGCATATTTCGTGTTCCCTCAGGTACTCGGTCCCATTGCATATCCATACGCCCAGTTATTTGTATTTATCTGTTATCTCTAGCGTGACTTCCTGTATTCTAAGCTCACTACCTTTGTTATCATTGAAAATCATGACTACTGATTTTTCCTAACTGAATCTAAAATCTAACCTATCTCCCTCATTACCGCAGATGTCCATCAACCTCTGCAAATCTTCCTTGTTGTCGGCCATTAGCACTATATCATCTGCGTAGATTAATGCTGGTAGTGCCTGATCAATGAGTTTTCCTTGTTTGACTAAAGAGAGGTTGAAGCCAAGTTTACTTGCCTCTAATTTGGCCTCTAATCCTTGTAGGTACATCATGAACAAGAAGGGTGACAGTGGGCACGCCTGCCTAAGTCCACGTTTCACCACTGTGGGCTTGGATACCTGTTTTTCCCACTTTTTAAATACCTTGTTAGTTTTATAGATTTCCTTTAAACGATTAGTGACTCCATCTTTTACACCCAGTGTGTCTAGTATTCCCCACAAGTCCTCTTGAACCAAGCTATCGTACGCTCCCTTGAATTTCTGCAGGCCGGTAGGAAACTTCACAGCGCAGCGCCTGATCTTGTGAAACGGCGCAGCCATGCAGGCAGGGCATTCAATTCCCTCCTTATTTTTTGTATACTACTGTCCTTCTGTACATCGTAGAACACATAACAGTAATGATAGCAAACAGATCATTGATTCGGGTAGGCTTGGTGTTTTTATTTAAAATGGAACAACGAGGAAGCTGCTGAAGCTCGTGCCTGTATACAGCTGCTTTATATGGAGATGAAACTTTAACGAAAAAAAAAAAAAACGTAATGATAAACAGTAGGCTCATAACAAACAACATTTCTCTGAGGGTGCATGGAATATATGTCCCATGCAAGTCTATGCATTGCAGTTCTTACTGCATTAATTATGTACACGTACTGCAGGGCATGCAAGTGTATGCAGACACACGCTGACGAAATGACATTTTTTGCTACATACAAACGTGCACCGCACCAAATAATACGCACGTGTTTGTATAGTCAGGGAACACTCGTGAATATTGATGAAATCACACAGCTGGCTTACAGTATAAAACAAACACAATTGTGAACAATAAAATGCGACGCTGTTTAAAGAGGCGGACCCAGGTTACGAGAATTATCAGTATGGCATACACACCACGTGTCAAGCTTTTGCAACATCTAAAGAGACTAAATATGGAAAGTTGCCTTTGTAAGTTAACATGACAGAACCAAATGGAGAAGCCACACGAGAGAACAATTCATCGTGGGCTAAAGAATGTGTTTTAAATATTATACACAGCTTTGCAAGATAATATCGACGAGTTTTACTCGTCTAGGTGTGGGAGGTGTAGGCCTGATAAAATGCGATGTTGCTTCAGAGCCTTCCGTTCGTAATATTGCAATTTTATTCAACTCTTTCAAACGCGGCACCGTAAATTTCTACTGGGTGCTCGAACACGGCAAGCAGGTCGCGGGGCAAAATCTTTGTAACATTTTATTACCGAAACAGCGATACTAGCAATGCTTGAGCTGCACTAGCTGTTTTCTAAATTGTAACCTCCTCAATCTCATCACTGTGATCAGGAAACGGAGAGGAAAAGTACAGCAGTAGTACGTAGAGAAATATTCAATTTCAAGCCCTTTAGCAATATCATCTAAACAAATTGCCAGTTCACTGTTGAATTCTCGATGGAAACAAACAGCTGATCAGGGGCGCAAGCTTGGCTTGGCACTGGCTTGGCCGTTCATACAGAGCCAAAAGCCGCTGCAGGAAACTGGATTGCGGATCGTATTGAGACAAAATATTTTATACATTTTTGTTTTCTTTGTTTCATTTCTCTAATTGTTCTTGTAATGGCGTGGACCGCGCTTCGTGATCTCACGTACCGGCGCACTGTTTTTAAGTTTAGTATGGCGCACGATAATACATGATTGCGTGCTTTAATTTAAAAAGGTTCGCGAGTATGGCAGCAACACTGCAATGTCGGGAAGAGGATAGAACCAGTAGCAGTTGCATGCCAGGGTGGAGCGACTGATGCCCAGATGGAGGAATGTCAACCCGATGCCTTTTGTGTTGGCCGTTCTGGCAGTTCCGCCGACTTTATAGAAAGAGACGACCCCGTCACTTGTCCTCTTCTCTTTTCCTTCGGGCATTAGCGACAACATTGACGGACGACGTGTTCGACTTCACCGTGCACGTGAGTATAGGTTGGTTTTTCATTCGAGTGAATTCTTGTTCAGATTTGCAACTTGTCGACTTCATCCTGATCACCTGTCACCGGCAATAAGTCACATACGTGTGATATTTAGGTGAAATAAATGATAATGCACATTTTCTGCTCCATTTGCGTGACTTAGCTACACCAGGACATGAGGTAAAGCCTTTGTCGCCTAGCCACTATAGCAGGCAAGATCGATCACTCGCATCCTTCAGTTCACGAATCAACGCGCCTGCCTTAAAATTAGTAAGCTGCTCGCAAAGAAATCTTACCGAGACAATTTTGTTTTCTGTGAACAATGCACCGTAGATTTGTCTTGAATAACAAAAAAAAAACTCGAAAAATGAATGTCGCGACCTTTTAGAAAACGCCGTGTCTAAGAGCTAGACGCGGCATTTTGTAAAAGGCTCATTAAATTCAGTATTTTGTTCGTAGTTTCTGCTTGAAATTATTATTGTCTATGAATTTCATGGCCCAATCTTTCACTTTGGCTGAAAATCTCGGCGGCAAAAACTTTGTTCAGTGTCCATTTAAGGGCAGGTGTAGATGCCATCATTTCAGTCGCAAATCTTTTTGCTAGTCGGTCGGCTGGTTAACAATAAGGGTACTAACTAGAGTTCCAGATTTCATCAGCAACACATCATCATGGCTTCATCAGATGCTGCATTATATACATTCTATCCTTGTTTTCAAATAGGTGTACCGTATGGTCCACTGTTACAGGAAACAAGCGAGCTCATGGACAGTGAGCCATGTGGTGCTAACTGGCAGCGAGGCTTGTGAATGGGACGCATGCGCATAGAATCGGGGTGCGCCCAGTTTTGTCTGCCATTTCTCCGCCTGTACGCATGACAGCATTGGAAAGCGCATCCGTATTTTAGCTGCGCAATTTATCTAGCCCAGTGCCTCCTGCTTCAGGGATTTCCTGTGAGCACAAAAAATGCATGATTTTAATCGTTGCTGCAGTGTTTTGCAAGTTGTCACCGTAAAGCACATCATATTTTTCGCATAATGCTTGCTGCAACTAGCAAGTTTCGATGACTCAAAATGCTGTTCAGGTCTGATGTAGAAAACATTTTAAGCTCGTCCACGTGACCATGAAATATTGGTTTAATAAATAATGGAAGGCAGAGTTGGTATCAGTTGATTTACAGTGTGAAAATGAAAAGTGCGAAGGACCGTGCCTCGCAAGTAAGCTCCGAGAGCATGAGCAGAGAAGTAGCAGATGAGGATGCTCATGCGCTGCATTTCCAAATCTCACCAGCACTAATGCTTGACGGACTGCTGGCCACGCACTAGCGTGTTCTTTCTGAAACAGGACTTTGGCCCTGTAAGCAAGTTCTTGAAGGGCATAAGTAAAACGTCAAATGGGCCCCCTAAATGCACCCATCCTTGAACCATTGGGCTTATGAATTAGTGCCCTTTTCAAAATACAACTATTCTTTTCAAATACAACTATTCAAAATACATCTATTCTAAATACAACAGTGCACGAAGTTTAAAAATGGGAAAAAAGTCTTTAAATGTCCCCTTTGTACATAGTGTTCTTGTGATGTCACTTCTGCCGTTGTCGCCCTCTCCCGCCATGCCCGCGTAACTCCCTGGGTACCTACGGCAGTTCACGTGCTGCAGTGCGGTTTGTTGGGGGCTCGTCATCTGTTGCTGTGAACGATGTGGAAGCATTGTGGTTTTTTGTTGTCTTACTTTAACGAGCTCATTGGATTAGGAAGGCCTCGCTCGTTCACTCGATACAAGACCAGATAATCATGATGTGCAACACATACACCAGCCACGGCGTACACCGGCTGCCCGCCACAACCTATGAGGGCCTATTATCTTGCTTTCACTACGAATTGCCTGGCCCAAAAACAAGTGAAAGCTCAAAATCTCTCGAGCCGCAATTTTAAGAGTGGATGTGCGAAGCGCAGCTGCTCCCATCGAAAACTAGTCGTGCAGAGCTAGGCAAGTTTACAAGAGATATTTTATAAATATATTGTCACGGCCTACGCCACCAAAGTAGCAATGCCCCCCCCCCCCCCCTAGTGTTTTAAACAATGCTGATGTTGAGCTTGAGCCTCTTTGATTGCAATTTGTGGAAATAGTCGAGGAAAATATTATACAAGGCAGATAGCGACTTTGCGTGGTGTGTGCCGCGGTAATGCCAGTCATCACTTTATTTTTCGCGTATGCTTTGACACACTTCACTTTGTATTTTGCTTTTGTTGTACGCTATTGTACAGTGGAGTCACTGAACATGATAGAGACCGTGTATAGAATTAATTGACTAATTAAAAAAAATCCTGACGCCCAACTTGAACCGATCGGCTATACTTCAAAGTGAACTAATATTGTTTCTCATTCTTTATAGTTTGTTTCAATGCAATACCAAATCTCCGCGATCGCCATCACGATTTTAACCGCCTTCCTCGCCATCATGGTTTTAACTGCAGACAAGTTTGTATGTACAGTATCTTGGTAAGCTATATCTGTTTGCAGGTAAATACTTGGCTATGGCACTTACCCGTAATGAAGTTGCACCTGAAGGTGCAAATATTGCAAAGTTTCTTCAAGTAGCTTTTGTTAATCTGCACCAGCCAAATACGCTGGTACTTTTAGGAAAATCAGAATGTGCGTTCTCAATTTTAGGTTATAACTTTCAGCGAAGAAACACCCTAAGCTCTGCTCCCTCTGCGTGGACTACTAAATCAACTTGCCTCACTAGCAGCTCATAATTCCTCAAACTTGCATCGTGAGGCAAAACTAAACGGGTGCAAGCACGAGGAGACAACATGGCAGTTGTAGGCGATAGATTCGGTTGGTGCCCGGGCATGGTGGTGGCGCATTTCGGAAGTGACGAAAAGGTGCTGCGAGATGCACGTGCACACTTTGTATAGTTGCTGTATTGGACAGCAAACTTTTTTCCTTATCTGGGCAGTTTTACCAAAGGAAGCTTCATCATATGGCGTGATAAATGAAGCGAATCCACAGGTTGAACCACATCATAGCCTCGCTGTGCTTTTGTACTTTTTTGCTCAAAATTTATTTGTACATATAAGTGACAACTTGCCAGTAATAAGGCAGCACTCATTTCTTTACCATATGATCATCTCCGGTGTGCTGGTGCCTCAATATTTCAAATTGTAAGCATTTACACCATTGTATGTTAACTTTTGCTTTAAAGTGAGACAAGCCACATGTGTATCGTAGATCAAGAAGCATGCCAGTTTTACGTACTTGCAAGGTAAACATCAGAAATGCACAGTTGATCAAAAATACTAGTTTAATGGTGCATCTACATAGCAGAGCACCTGTGGCACCTCGGGAACAAGATAATGCCACATATGTTACAACAGATAATTAAAAAAGACAGGGGACGTGCCGTGAACAAGTAGAAACAAAAATAAAATGGCATGTGGCAGCGAGCGAAGGCGGCAAGGGGGGGGAGCCCGTGGGACTGCAGCGGATGAACGTAGGGTGTGTGTTTAATATGTGGAAGAAAAAAAAATTCAAAATTTTGGCGACTGAAATGAGGGTGACTTAGTGAGTGCGCTCATGACAAGAGTAAACACGGTTATTATTTTTTTCAAATCTCTTTTGAAAGCCACGAAAAATCTGTATGTGGTGCAGCCTAACAGAAGGTCCGTGAAGGCAAATTATGAATTCGTCGTTGTACAAAGGCCTTTTTTTTTTTTTTCATGCGCACCATCCCCGCCGCGGTGGTCTAGTGGCTAAGGTACTCGGCTGCTGACCCACAGGGGGCGGGTTCGAATCCCGGCTGCGGCGGCTGCATTTCCAATGGAAGCGGAAATGTTGTAGGCCCGTGTGCTCAGATTTAGGTGCACGTTAAAGAACCCTAGGTGGTCTAAATTTCCGGAGCCCTCCATTACGGCGTCTCTCATAATCATATAGTGATTTTGGGACGTTAAACCCCACATATCAATCAATCATGCACACCATAAATAGTGCTCAAAATTTAACTGCATATGTTGTTTTCATCCTCGCTGTATTCCGTGCTGTTTATGATGTAAAAAAAAGAAAGCACGCTGAAGTGGTGCTGCTTTTGGGCAACAGTTGAAAATGGCGGGGTGCATGAATGCAGAATACTGCCGCTTACACTCAAATCACTCTTGTGGTCACCTCCCACTGTTTGCAGCATGTGTTGTGTATACACAGCTGCATATTTCCTAGCTAGAAAAATTTGATTTTAGGTGTTTCACGCCATTTTTCATGTAACTATTCCACAATTACACACACTGATCAGCAGGCTTTCAATTGCGCTGAAGGACACAGGTGCCATAAAATTAATAGTAGATACTTTCAAGAAACCGTATGTAAAGGCCGAAGCTTCATGCGTACATACATACACACACACCATATTGTTTTTTGTACTTTATGAAAGCTGCGAAGGTCTCATGTGCCTCCAAGCGTAACCTGTCTTATTTATTCTCCATCACCGCAAAAGTTTTGTGAGTTTCAAATAAAAGTACTTTGCGCATGGCCACGTTTGGGTAATTTATTGTGTAGGTGTTATTTGAGCAGCCTACAGTGTTTACTTTATAAGCCTGTATGTATATGTTGCATTATAAGGATGCAGAATGTGTGTGGCTGTACAATATAGATGAAGTGTAAAAATTGTGTCTATTGTAGTGTTCTTGCAACCAATCTTACCCCCGTATTCTAGAACGTCCCTCCACTCAACGCTTCACCTTCACTTGAGATGGCTGGTGGGAGCGCCGTCTCTAAGCAGAGAAAGTCGCTGCATGTCAGCAATAATCTGCTGTGATTCTCAAGTAGCGCAGCGTCGCTTTCAAACGAGCAGCGGCACAGTGCTCAACTCTGTTAAGTGAAGGGTGAAAGTCGAGTCGGGGAGCGTTTATGAATATGGGGGTTAGTTTTGTTGTCTTGTTAACCTGCCATTAACACTGGATTGATGCTACTTTGCTCTAGCTGTACAGTGCTCTCCAAGGCTCAAGGAGGCACCGCACGGGGAAGGCTCGGAGCAAACCATGCGTGAGTTTCCTTTCATTGTTACACTATGCACGTATTAAGTGATAGACTTTAATGTATGCTATTTGTATTGTGCAAGTTTTTGGGGACATACAACTTCCAACACTTATATATTCTGACGAAAATCACGCAAGAATGAGAGAAGCTTGTGCAAAAATTATGCAAGACTGTAAGAAGCTTTTGCAGAAGTCTGTGAAATGAAGTTTTGAAAATTTGTGGCAATGTGTCATTGTACAGTGGTCAACAGTCTTGCTCAGCATGCTTGACTGCAGGGCTCCCGTCTGCACAGGCGCATCTACGGAGTGCCTGATGCATGATGGGCCAAATGTCAGCCTGCACACTGGTGCCTCTTATCCCCGTTTGTCTGTTACATCAGTGTCTCTTGTAAAGGGGATCAACTGTGCTACCTTTTTTTTTTTTTTCGAATGTAATGAGTTCTTTTTCCAGATTATTGTTGTTTTAAGGTAGAGCCTCACATTTCTATCAAATACTGAAGATTCTATTTTTCCTTCTAGATGCTATGAAGTCACTCCTTGTGTTACAATAGAGTGAACACTGTTATGAGAAAAGCTACTTCATGGAGTTAACTCACTCCATATTGACTTAACACACAGAGTTGGTGAAAACTACACTCCATTCCAGCTGCATTAGGAATAATATTCATTTGCATATTTCTGTTTCTTTTGTTTGTTTGTTGGCTGGAGGTTTGGAGTATAGGGTGGCCAGAGGGCACTGTGTAGTCTTTCTTCATCTTCCCAATTTTGTGAACATCAATTGATAGCCGTATGGGAAGCAGCAAGCATGCTGAAACAGCGGTGCAAGCATGCAAGATGTTCACCATTGCATGCAGTCAGTTGCTGTGAGCAACCCACTGCATACAATTAACTGCGAGTGGTGAACTAACGCTGCACTATGTGTGCCTCCTGGAAAGCTGCAATGGTAAAGTGCCACAATCGTATAGTAACATGGATAAAATCGCAATTTGTTTGTTGAATAATTTTGCAATAGAATCAATGGAGCTTTGGATAAATTTGTGTATCTGCCTGGTTCATCAAAGCTACAGAGTCAAATGCGGTATGTACTCGCGTATTATGTGTACTTTTTTTGTCGATCCGGTTATGTGCGAAGCTAGTAGGAATCGCTGGCCTAAAAGCCCAACTGGGAATGGGAATATATGTTGCAGGCGCTGTCACAGCTGTCTCAAAGCGGATTGTCATTTGTTTGCGAAGCCTGTTCAAATGCCCCCATTTTCTTGAAGTTCTTCCGAACATTGCTCACAAAAACCAGTTCCCACGACAAGGTTATACCAGAGAACATAAGTACTCTCCAATAATTGTCGGGAACCCAACGCAAAGTAAGATGCAGACAAGGAAGCGCGATGCCAACACAGTGCTCTGTGTGTCGCCCTTCATGTGTGTGTGTCCCCATTCCTTGTCCCAGTCTTCTATTGCGTTGTGTTCCCTCCGATATCTAAACAACACACCCAAGCTTCTATGCTAAGTCTTATTCAACGCACTCTTCTGCTGGCTCCCATACTGAATATTGCATGTCGAAGAACTCCACGCTGATGTGCTTAGCGGTAGCACGGTTTCAGTTTTCTTCGGTAAGCTTTATAACAGCAATCTGCCTCGTATATAATTATTGTAGCCTATTACAAGGAACGGTAAAAACGCAATGGCCAGATGGCGAAACCAAAAAAAAAAAAAAAGAAAATGAGTGCGAAAACCTGCCTCATATAGTTGATGTGACAGGTCCTTGCACGCGTTCAACATCTGTGCTGTGTCTCGGGAATTCATTCTTGCCGTGGAAGAGGTGGGAAGATAGGAGGCAAACCTTTAGGCGTTTCGGACTACACATAAACAGGTTACGGTTTTCAAGTTCGATATTCTAGGGAAAGCATAAAAGTTCATGGAAGAAGGAACCTTGCACTCGGCCCATTTTGTGTAAGACTGCACTCGCCTGCTCGACAAGAGATGTGCCTGACCAGAGCATCATGAAGTCAAATGTGTCTGTGTGTGTGCTGGCAAGGTGGCTCGGGCTGGTTGGGGAGGGCAAAGTATGCGAGCAAAAAGTTTCTTGTAGTAAAGCAGGCTGGCTAATTATACTGGTGAGCAAATTATGTGAGGATGCAAATTGTGAGAGTAAATATAGTATGTACTCTTGTATGTTTCAGCTCTGTTGCTACGGATCCTGCAGATCGAACTTGGCATCCGGCAGCAACAAAGAGAGGTTCTGCAGGAGGTGCGACAGCTGAAGCTCGAGGTACGGCTCTTGTCCATGCCTCAGCACGCCCAGCCAGCACAGCCCCCTTCTGACCTTCCCCGGCTGCCTGCTGGTACAATTGGAGACGTGGAGGCAGCAGAGGCAGCTGTGCAGAGTGAAGCTGTGGCTGCGGCTTTGGTGTGTATTTCTTGATTTTTAATATGCCTATGTAACATGCAGAAATTTAGTACTGCTTTAAGATACTGTGTTTCATGAAACAAGCTAGCCAGGTAATCTCATGAGCCATTGTATTACAGTCGAATATGAATAATTCGTACTCAAAGAGGCCAGAAAATTTGTTCAAATTAAAAGAAGTTCAAAATAATGAAAGTTACCGTAAGTACTTGAATCTAACATGCACCTTTTTCCGGTTAAGAAAGTTCATGAATCGCATGCGCGTTAGAATCGAGTACGAAAAAAAAAAAAATGAATATGGTCATTCTATTGCCATCGCCACTTACAAAATGGCCGCCCCCTACGTGCGTCGGCATGGCGCGTCGGTCATTTCTGCCTATGTGTTTCCCATGTGCGGTACTTCATACGTGTGCTGAGGAGTTCGTCATCTTGTAGTACATTAGCATCGACGGCATGGTAGGGCCGACTCCAAAAATTCGACGAGTGCACCACAATGCCGCTTCTAATAGAAAAGTCATCGCGTGTGCCGGAACGGACAGAAATCGGGCCGCATCGTGGTTATTCGAAGTTCCCGAAACGTGCGTGCGGGACTGGCGGAAACAAAAGCAGGATATTGTCGACAGCAAAGATTCACGCAAAGGCTTCAGTGGACCACAGCAGGGTCGGTTTCCACAAATTGAAGAGCTGCTCGGTGAGTATGTGATTAAGCAGTGAGCGGCACAGCGGCCCGTGACGACAGAACTGCTCCAAGTGCAGGCTATGCAGTTAGCCTTAGAAAAAGGGCTAATGCAGAGCCATTTTAAAGCGAGCAGGTGCTGGCTAACGAACTTTATGAAGAGAAAAGGCTTTTCCCTCCGAAGGCGAACGGGCATATGCCGGAAGTTGCCGGAGGAGTACGAAGAAAAGCTTCAGAGTCTTCAGCGGTTCCTCCTAAACTTGCGGCACAACAACGGCTACCTGCTTGGGCAAATCGGGAATGCCGATCACACGCCTCTTTACTTCAACATGCCTGGCACCACAACCGTCTAGGAGAAAGGGGCGAAGCAAGTTTGTGTACTGACATCGGGCGACGGTAAAACTAGTGACAGCAATGCTCCGTTGCACGTCAGATAGGCATAAGCTTCCCCCGTACTTCATATTTAAAGGGAAGACGCTCTCAAAAATTGTCGTTTTCCCGAGTGGTGTGATCAAGCGGGCCAACGTGAAAAAAGGGTGCGCGTTGCAACTGATGTCTTGTTTTTTTTTTTTTTTTTTTTTTTTTGTCGTGGAAACCGGGCGCGCATTACAATCGAGGGCGCGGTAGAATAGAGTAAATACGGTAATTGAGCGGAGGGCTCACCATGCAGTGATGCATGTGCATGGAGAAGTTTTATTCACAAATTACAGGACATCCGTCATTAATTAAAGTAGTCAATACATGTCTGTACACGTTGGCCTTGCAACGAGTCAACAAGTTTTGCGTGCAGTTTGCAAAGCATTTGTACTTCGGCTTCAGTATTCTCCTGGCAATAGAAGTTGCGCGCGGCAATGTCCAGTGCTGACACTCTTTGAAGACAACTGTGTTTCCACTGTTACCATCTGCGCTGCAGCCGGAGCGTGGCCAGCACATGATGAGAAAGGAGGAGCGTCTTCACCTGGAGAAAAGCAGATAGGCATTCGAGAGAGAAACACTCCGCGGCAGCTTTTTTTTTTTCTCTTCATGCGCGGTGTTGAAAGGAGAAGAGTCTCTACATAGCAGGAACGAAAAACAGGGAAGCGTGACACCGGCGCGTTGCAGATCGGCATGAGAGAGAGCCCACTCTCTGCGACAGCTTTTTTTCCCCTCTTTCTCTTCGTGCGCAGTGTTAAGAGGAGAAGGGTCTCTACGTGGCAGGGACGGAAAAAGCCGAAGCGTGGCACAGGAATGTCGCAGATTGGCATTTGGCAAACATTCCACCGCAGTCTTTTCTTTCCTTTTCTTCATTTTCTTCTTTAAGCACAGCGATGAGGTGTCTGAAGTGCCACCGCAGGATTGGGCGGGGTGCTGAGAGCATTTTCGGAGTGCGGTATAGCTTTCATAGGACCACAGCGTCAGTTCGAATTAAGTGTGTTGGAATTAATGAGATTCGACTGTATTTACTATAGTCTGTGAAGTCCGAGTGAACTGTCCTAAGCTAGCAGACGATGTAGGCGGCATCGTGTGTTTGATGGGCAGTGACTAGCAATAGCCTGCTTAAAACAGACATTCAGCAATTTTGTTCATTTATCACCCTATTTCGTGTCCGCTGCGGCTCTCTCTACTTTGAGCTACAGTTCACCCTGCCTTGTGTTAGCCGATTTCTTAATTTTTTAAAAATCTAACATGCACCCCATTTCACAGGGTGAAGAAAAATGCACCTTTGTTTATTGTGATGAGATTTCTAAAGCGACATGCCTCTTTGTTGGCTATCACAGAAAAATATAGACAGCAAATGGTGCGACCATCTAGTGCGACCTTTATTTTTCTATCAGTTTCATCTATGACCAAGATTTGGTCGCTCTAAGGTTGCCTCTTAGTACGCCTTGATCATGTTCATTTATCTTGTTGTGCTCTGCTTACAATGCATTGATTAAAAACATGTCCTAGCTTCTTTTTGAATTCCACATACTTTATCGTTTTTCACCTGTAGAAGCTACTCCTGGTCAACATTCAGGCAAAGACATTGTAACCTCAAAGAAACGTGTATTGGAATTTGAGCACTGTACAAAGTAATTATACTATTTCATAGCTAGAATCAATATTTATTAAGGGTTATAACAGTGTTGTATTTGATTTCATAACAGCAAAACTGCATTCAGAGAAGGACTCTGAAAGGTTCTCACACTGAGTGTGAGAGGGCTGATGTGGAAACCATTTTAGGTCAAGTGAGTTGAAGTTAGCGTAAAAAAACAATGAAATGTTGTGATGCCCGAAAATTCAAGTTGTTGTTTTCAGTGTCCTCTTCTTGCAGATTTTTATCATGAAAACATTTCGATGTGCTGTTGCGTTTACCCCATCTATGCTTCTTGCATTTTTTTACAGCGCAAGCACCTCCTGCAGATTGGGGGACGTGGCCTCCGAGAAATTGGTGTGAATGCCATGAAGGCTGTATTGGCACATGACGTGCAAGTGCTGTACAGCCTTCATGGCAGAAAAGGGAAAAGGGCCTTTGTGAACCTGAGGCTCTGTAGATTAGTGACAGGTTTAACTTGTTCATTGTTTTATGTGTGTGTTACCATGTGTATTCTCTGTACTGCAGTGCTTCATGTGTACTATGGTATTTCTGTTCTTGTATGCAGATGTCATCTGCCAAAAAGCAGGGTGCGACCAGGCGGAGGCCCTCAACTTTATTAAGAGGTGGCTGCCAGGGTCTGGTGATCGCTGTGGGGGCAGGAAGCGGCGCTTCAGAGAAGCATTTGTTGTGGAGCAGCCCGATGATCCCTACTCTCAGAGTGCAGATTATCGGCTGCTCGCGGCAGCTGGCTTCCTGCCCAGCCACAGCAGCCAGGGCCTTGACAGCACCACTGCCACTGTGCCCCCAACGCAACCTGACCTGCAGTAGAGCGGGCCTTTTTTAGTTGTGTATATATATTTTTCAATGTATACATTTTTTGTTGTACCAAATAAATAAAAAAAACAAAGAATAAATGGTCTGCAGACTGTCGGTGGTGCACTGTTCGGCTAGCTTATGCTGATTCAGAAGCACCATCACCATGTTTTAGTTACAAAAAAATGCTCTAAACTGTATGAATATTCTCGATTATCATGTGGGGGACATATGTGGGGATTGCAAGTGGGGGACATACGCTTTCAGCATTTACTTCCTAACGACTTTTTTCGATCTGCTGTACCAAATACCAGTACCAAATAAAGCACTCCCTATTGCAAAAAATAAATTGGTAAAAAAAATAAACTACACTTCTAGTGTTAGCAAAGGGAATGACGTATAAAAGATGAAATAGATCGAGTAACTGTTTTCAGTTCTCAGCATTCAATTTTCTGTTGCCCCAAGTATACAGGGCTGCAAAACTACAAGAGCGGGTCATCGAGGCATATTGTTTAAATCTTCCGGTAAGAAAAATTCTCTACTAATAATGGTTACATAATGGCAAGCCAATCAGTAGCCAATATTCGTCGTGCAGGAAACATCGGTGTAATAACGGCCTTTCATTGGCTGCAATGTGGCCCTGGATTGGTCCAATGTCGGCCGTACATCCGTAGCCAATATTCGTCGTGCAGCGAACATCGGCGTAAAAATGGCATGTGATTGGCTGAAATATGGCCCAATGTTGGCCGAACATTGGCAGCTTTGTCGGCAATACGATGGGCCTTCGTCGGCCCAATGTTGGTTGCATACTGGCTAAAACATCGGCAAAACGTCGGCCCATCATTGGCTTGAACGTCGGCCCGACATTGGAAGAAGTTGCACTTCCGACGTCGGCCCGACGTCGGTGCCGATGTTAGCCGATGTTGGTCCAAGATTGGTCCAACGGCGGCGTGCTGCCTGGGATATATCCGATAGGCCTGTTGTTTTCTCGGCCACCATATTGGCCTTTCGAACTGTTGCTGTCGTGTGTTGGTCATGATTATTTTGAAGCCAGAGATATACAGCGCAGCGTGGTGACGCATCGAGACTTGCGCCAGACTTCATGGGTGCAGCGAAACACAAAAGCAGCAAGCCACGCTCATCCAAGCGTACACACAAGCACCACGTCGTAAGTCTTAGATCATCGAATCCAGGCGGCCGTAGTCGAGCACTCCGAGCGCGCGCAACGCGACCCGCCACTGGCAAAATACGGGGAAAGACTGAGTCAGCAGAGGATGAGAGAGAGGCCTGGTCACCTTGGCAACGCTTTTTGCGCGGCCTGAAATGCCCGGTTGGTTCATCTCTTAGTTTCACGCGCCACGGTTTCCTCTGTGGATGCTCCGCAACGGTATATCCGTTTATCGCGCGCGCCAATTGGGCTTCGTTACTTCCTTTTCGGATAATTTTCCCTTTGAGTGTAAAGAGAGAGAGACAGATAAATAGAGAGGAAAGGCAGGGACGTTAACGAAAATCAACAATATGTAAAATTTGCACAGCCCAGCAGTGGAGACCTGCTGGGAAATCTGTGAAGGGAATTTGTGTGCACACCCTCTAAATGTGCGCTGCCAATGTGGCAGGATGCGATAATCTTGTAACTCTTGCAAAAAGTCTGGGACTGATTTCTTGTCCGCGTGTCCCTCGCGTGTAGGCACGACCAGCGGTAAGCGAAAACTGTGGTCTGGTGTTGCCTTGCAATCTATCCGCGTGGTCTGCTTCTCGATGATACGAGACGTATCTGGAGCAGACGCCTGTAGCGCCTTGTCGGGCATAACACTAGACTTTGGGTACGTTGGGTTATCACCCTCACGAACTGTAATTTTACCAGAACTCAAGAGCATTGCATACCGAAAAACCCAAACAAACAATTACCGCAGACTGGTGGTCAATGGAACATACACAGCGAAACAATGGTAGGAAAGCCGATACGGGCCATCGGCTCACCTTATATCGGACTCCCCCAAAACCGGTGAGGCCTCGCCTGTGTAGAACGCGCGGAGGAAACACCCTTCACGCCTAGCACGACCGACGCCGTATCCATCGCTCGCCGGCCACCGAAAAGCCCCCTGGCTCGTCACGCACCCCTTCTTATCTGCCCTCTACTTTGCGCCCCCTATGGCTTTTTTTAATGCTAATGAAGCTCCCGCGCATGTGCAATGTGCATGTGCTCTCCTTGCCCTGCTTCCACCGTGCATGCTGAAGATAAGCGTGCATCGACCTAACTGTATACATTGTATTGCACACTGTGAGTGAGTGATGCTGGCACTGCTGGTATGCAGGAGTGAAGACGTGTGATCTGGTGCATTGGCGCCCAAGTTCGAACGTTCGCTTGCATGAACGCTTGCTTTTGACATTGCTACACAACGAGTTTTCACCGCATGCACACTGCAGCGTGGGAACTGTCATACCTACGCAATTTTCGCAAAACCATACTTCAATAATTTCTGTCACGTTTGTATTTTTCTGTAGTTGATAAAGCTGTATAAATTTTCTTGGATTTTTTTCATTCTTTCGATATAGATAATTACTCTGTATAGCCAGAGTAATAAATTCTCCTGACAAAAAGAGCCTCGCTCATTTGCGTGAACGACTTGTGACCTTGTGCAGTAATCAAATAAGATATTTACTTCAGTGGACAAGCACGTTGAACGCACACATGTAGTCTCTATGGCGACTGCTTTTGATGTAGCGGATAATTATTGACTACTCATGTACGTTACTTTATGTACGCTCTAATTTGACTAGTTACCTTGCGTATCGCCAAGTAAAACTAGTTATCTGCCTATTTTCGCCGTACCCCACTTCATACAAAGAGGTATCGGCACAAAGGCTATGTGCTTTCGACGCGAAAATGAAAATCACAATTATGTCATATTGGAACATTCCCTACCTAGGCAATAAAGCCCGGACGTTTATATTTACACCATCGGCTTTGAAAAGCAGTAAGTACTATGCACATTTAAAAACTAAGCACCACATTTTGTCTCACTTACTCCGTGACAGTACTGTATCATGAATTACTTCAGATGTTTATGGCCTTCATTTTCTGACTACACTCTAGAATGTTGCTTGACCTACACCAGTGTTTTCCTAAGGGGCATATTTACTTTAATTTCTAGCCTCTGAAAGTTCATGGTCAATACAGTATATTCATCACTGCCCCGAAGGTCAGCAACCAAAGTGCAACGAGTTTTCACCGCATGCACACTGCAGCGTGTGTAATTGTCATACTTGCGCATTTTTCACAAAATCATACTTCAACAATTTCTGTCACGTTTGTATTTTTCTGTAGTAGTAAGCTGTAGAAATTTTCTTTGATTTTGTTTCATTCTTTTATTATAGATGATTACTCTGTATAGCCGGAGTAATAAATTTTTCTGACAAAAATATATCCCAGGGGCAAATGCAATAGCAGTTGTAGTAATTTGTTTTCTGACATGTAAAGAAAGTCAGGTCACACATGCCTGAAAGGAGCTAATAACAATACAATGTGGAGAGGAAATACCCACCATACATACACTGTAATTTACCACAGTTTTACTGTAAGTTGTACGTAATGGCAATTTCAGAACTTATTCGCGCACATCATCAAAATATTCCTAAATTTCAAAGCACTAGAATCACGACATTTTTCACACATGCCTTCCCTGTACGAGCCAAATACTAGATGACATGGAACCGTGATGGGAACTAGTTACTATGACCTACCTACATTGAGCATTACTTCATTCTCACGTTAAATACAAATACGAAACAACGGTCATAAGCTCTTGGTTCACTTTCGTGCAGTCTCAGTCTCATCAGCCGGTTTTCACAAAAGAGCTTAAACAAGTGAGTGATACTAGTACATTGTTACAAAGTGCTATGACAAAATACGTTGGCCACAAGCATCATAATAATGTGTGATGCGATAAAATTGCGCATAATACAATTGTTCTGCTTGTAAGAAGTCACGCATATGTCATAAAGAGTTGCATACATTTTTACAGCAGAAAAATGAGACGAAGCAGCCACGAATGTATATATGGCCACGTTCCATTTCCCAAGTTTTTGTTATCGTCCGAAAACACCGCACGATTCTCAGCGCAAACCGCGCCTGCAGTTTTCTAGAAGGTTCCGGACTGTAGTAGATCATTTCGATAAGATCACGCCCACTGTGCGAACGGTACAGATTGTTCTGGAACCTACGCCACCGCCAGCGATAACGCTAGAATATTCGACGGCAAGAGTATAAATGCCGACGCGCTTCGCCGCTTGTCAGTTGTTGATCGAAGGCCGACGCTCCGTTCGCCGCTATCAGTCCGAGACTGCTATCTGTGCGAGACTGCTGCTGTAATTGGACTTTCAGTTTACTGGGCACAGGTTCGCCCAAATAAACAGTTAAATCCTAACACGAAGTCTCCTGTCTTCGGCCACGTCACGACCCCGTGACAATATGCCCAAGCTCCGCCGCGTTGGTCTAGTGGCTAAGGTACTCGGCTGCTGACCCGCAGGTCGCAGAATCGAATCCCGGCTGTGGCGGCTTCATTTTTATTAGAAGCAAGAAATTGTCTATGCCCGTGTTTTCAAATTTGGGCGCATGACGAAGACCCCCAGATGGTTGATTTTTCCGATGCCCTCCTATACGGCATCTGTCATAATAATATGGTGGTTTTGGGACGTAATCCCTACATATCAATCATTGTGGCCCACGCCATGACGGTAAGCTTCAAGATACAACGAATATTCAAATTTCTCAGAAACGTAATAGAAATAAGTACCTGAAACAAAGGAAGAATCACTATTATAGAGTCATGTCAAATCAAGGAACTGGTTGCGCAAACTGCCCAAGCATAGGTGCGAAGTAAAACGAAGTTCCAAACTAGCAGCTAGAGTTTATTTTGTGTGTAAGTGCTAAATATTTATATTTCGCGCAACAAACACAAAATATATTACATAAAAATTACATCATCTCCCGCCAAAGGAAACATTGGCGGTGGCATTGACGTTGGTTCTCATTGTACAGGAGAGAAAACCTGGTGGAGGGAAGGGGGCGCAGAGCGTGCAGTGAGTGACCGGTGGTTCCTACTGGGTAATGCGAACCGCGGCTCAGGGCCAATGGTGCAGATCCCGTCCATCTTAAGTAAGCGACAAGCAAAACTGAAGTGTAAGAGTAAGTTTACGAGTTGACTGCTTCTTTGACACCACTTATGCCATTTGTCGGCATGGCGCAGTGCTTAGTGTGCTCAGTTAGAAATCCGAAGGTGGCAAGTTCGAATCCGCGCTGACGCACCTTTTTTTTCGGGTGCTTTCTACATATTTTTTATTCAAGTATTTGTATTATTTCTTTACTGGCAGCTGGTCACGGTGGTTCTGACGCTGCTTCTCGTTCCAGCGCTGCCGGCTGGAGCGCGCCATCCACCATGCACTCCACCATACGCCACCATACACCATGTGCCACCAACATTTCCCACCATTCCTATGGTGCACGTTTTTCAATAGACAATATATATATATATATATACTTTTCAAGGCTTACTTCAAGGCATAGTTATTATGCCTTGAATATATATATATATATATATATATATATATATATATATATATATATATATATATATATATATATATATATATTCCTTCAAGGCATATATTTATAGATATAGATTAGATATATATAAATATATATATATATATATATATATTTATATATACTTCAGGTATCGTACCAGAAACACATTTTACTTTGCTCTGGAAATCGTAGGTTACTAACTGCGACACGCGTAATGCAGTGTACCTGCTATTATGGTCAATATGCCAAATGCAGTATGTAGCTGAAACCGAAACACCCTTTTCATATCGATTTAACAACCAGAAGGATCATCCACAAGGATCAACCAGAAGGACCTGCCGATATCAAATCGTGCTAGCGTTATTAGCCGCTAATTTTACAACTTCGCAACTATGATTCTCGAAGCCGGTTTGCAATCATATCTTGACAGGAAAGTTTGCAAATCATATTTCATCTTTAAATTTAGTACAATGGCAGGTGGTTTGAATGAGTGTGAGGAAACTTGCTGTGTTGCATCAGTTAGTGCTGTGGGTGACATTCCTTCTATCAATTGTAATTCTTGTGCAAATCTTGCGACTTGTGGCTTGATTATCTGTAAGTAGGGTCAGATATGGGTCCAAAAAATAAATGCGAAGCATTTGTTTGCGAATTTTAGAGAATTAGACCATATCTATCTATCTATTTATCTATCTATCTATCTATCTATCTATCTATCTATCTATCTATCTATCTATCTATCTATCTATCTATCTATCTATCTAGCCACCTATGACTTTAAGCTCTTCTGTCCATTTCAATATTGGTATCAATACAAAAAGGGTATGGCATAATATGACTGTTTGACGAGCATACGTGATAAGTCACAGCTTGAAAATCATGATATTTAGAGCATGAAAGGCATCATTTACAATTAAAGGTCTTGCTGTTCTTTCAGTATTTTCATTCACTTGAGATGTTGCGAAAATTGTATGGTGTAACATGACTGCATGGCTAACACAAGCGACCAACCCAAAGAACAAAATCATGACATGCGTGTCATGTAACAGCATGACTACAGGCCACATTCACGATGCGTTTGCCGGCGTTTCACTTCGCATGTACCCAATTTGGTATTACGGGACGTGAATAGACGACGGAAGTATGTAACTGATGCAAACATGGTAATCATAAGATGCGTGAGCTCATGGCCGCTTTGTAAGCTTCACTTACGCAAAGTTTCGTGTTTCGTGACGTTAAGAGATGATGAAAGCATGGGACAGGGGCAAACATGATACTCATCAGGTACGTGTAGTATAACAACATGACTGCTACACTCTTGATGCGCTCGCGGCTGTTTTGCTGGCTGCACATATACCAAATTTGGTGCTACGTGATTTCAATGGATGACGAAGGTATATGACTTGTGTAAACACGACAATCACGAAACGCGTGTCATGTAAGCACATGACAACCTACATCACTTATGATGCGCTCGCGGCCATATCTCTAGCTCCACATATAGCAAATTTAGTATCACGTGACGTGAATAGACGACAAAGGTAGATGATGATGTAAAACATGATAATCATGACATGTCTACCATGTAAAACATGACTATGTGCTACGCTCATAGCATGTTCGCAGCCGTTTCAACGCCTCTACACATATCAAATTTCACATTACGTGACGTGAAAGAACGACTAATGTAAATGACAGGTCCAAGCATGATAATCATGATATGCCTCTCATGTAAAACATTACCACATGCTACACTCATAGCGCCCTCACGGTCATTTTGCTAGCGCAACTTATACCGAATTCGGTATTACGTGACGTAAATCGAGGACGAAGATAAATGACACGTCCAAGCATGATAATTATGACATGCGTGTCATGTAAAACTTGACTGCCTGCTATGCTCTCATGGCATGCTCGCTGTTGTTTTGCGAGCTTGACATACACCAAATTTAGCTTCAGGTGACGTTAATAGTCGCTTGAGGTAACTGGAACGTTGAAACAAGATAATCATGACATCGAAGCTATGTATGACATAATTTACCTCCATTTGGCAACGTTGTTCTTATTTCAAAATGACATATTTTTGTTCCTTATTCGTACTTCGCATATCATCGACTCCCACTGTACGGCGGATTTTAAGCAGTGGCTCAGGAGGATGAAAAATTATGACTGAAGTGGGTATGCGTCACTGTTAACAGGTGATCACGAACGAGTTTTCTAAGAAAATCATTTTTGAAATTGTTAATGACGGCAACAGAACACTTCAAGGCGAAAGCTCTCATATGACCAAACGGGAGGACAATTGTCAATATAGAACAAAAGTTGTAACGATAAAACTTGGCATACACGAAGAACTCTTTATTTGTTTTGATTGAGTTATCAAAGTGATTTTTAATTCGTCCACCACAAGGTGCAATTCTGGTATCAATGTGGACGAAAATGACAATTTGGTCAATTTTGATTTTTGCGTAAAGTTTATTTACTGGAAGCGTCTAGAAATAATTATTCTGCAAACTATACCTTCTACAGAGTACATATTCAATGCTCAAATATTCATACAAAAAGAAGTATTGTCATAAAAAATGCCAATATAACACATTTTGGCAAAAATCTCGGAGAGATATGTGAAAGAAATTGCGTTAATATTACGCAGCTTCAAGCCTTTTATACAAGCGCCTATAGCTTATACGTAGAAAACGTTTGGTATAGAAAGAAGGAGCAGTACCTTTCAAACCATTTCGTTTCTGAAACTAAACCCACATCACAACCTGGGATGTTTGGAAAGCACGCACGTTACAAAAGGTGTTTTTATCTTGTACGTAATCTAGCAACTCGTTTTTTTTTCGATGCCAAAATTCAGCACAATCTTTTTCTAGTCCATCTGAGATGATCGACAGAATAGTTGCGACATTTAACGTGGAATGACCCTGTCGTCTTCCACCAGCGGCCGAAAAGTTGCGCGTGAAATGGGTAACAAAACACAGAAGCTAACATGGAAGCCCCATCGCAAAGGTGTTTCTTGGATAGTTTGAGTGTCATCTATGATGCGGACTGTTCGAAACAACATGAGACACAAAGTACCCGCGATCAACATGAAGCACCGCACAGTGTGCACGTTTTATTGTCGTTGCATTTGGTTTTTCTGGAAGCGATGCCAAAGAGTGGGCTGCTATCTGTGTGAGCAAATTACTCATCGCCTGTCTTTTTGCCGCCAATGAAGATCGCCGCATTCAAGCTAATTTATCTTTCGGTGAGAACATAAACTGTAGGATTAGAGGGATTCAACTTGAAATTTTGATTATTAAAGCTTACTCGTACGTCAACAGTGATTGTTCGCGTGATGCAGCTACAGTTGGCGTCATCAGATATCCAATATATTTCACAATTTCTCAGTTCCACAAACGCTTAGAATTGCAAGCGATTCCATTATTCGCTGATCTCTATAAAAAGTGCCCGGTGTGACACAAGCGCTGAAGTGGGTGTTTTATCCTGAGGTAGTGTGCTACGACAAAAACATAAATATGTTCGTGGTTCGACCGGAGGTAGGTTTCGAGTTCCAGTAAAAACCTGAATCGCACAATTCAACTTTGTAACGGTCAACACTTCTCCTGCATGCAGACTCTGTGGGGTTTCGAAACCACGGACAGGGAAAATACAAGTGTGCGCGGTCAATTGTGTCCGCGTCTTCAAAGCACATTCACATTGTTGACATGCATGCAGCACCAACTGGCTCGGTTATGTTCACTGACAAACATTTTTTGCAGTGTATGCATTTTCTCTTTGTACAGACGCAGTGACTGTTGGAAGTGACACAGTGCAGTGGGCTTCGCTTATCGAAACGCCACGATGGCTATTTTACGCGGCGTCTATCGGCCACGCAAGTCGCGTTACTTGCAGCCCTAGTCGCGCCTGTACCTCCCGACCAGTACGTCTAGCTCCTTCATGTAGCCGCTAGACGCTGCTCTATACACATACAGATGAATGCCCCAGAAATACAAGAGCAGCGAGCTCTAACACACCATAAAAACATTGCCTGGACCGCTGAAAAAAGCATTCCCAAAAAGAGCGCATCGAATGTGTCTTGAATAGGGCGCTATGCGCGAGCCAGTTTGTTTACAAAAATCGAAGCCTAATAATAGCCAATAAAAATGCGACTGTGGTGTGCAGGGTGACATATGATAGAAAACGAGCTATAGGAATTGGCATTGTGTTTCCAAGTTGGTTCTTTCTGATTATAGATAAAATAAATGTGATAATAAATAAATGTGATGAATTGTTACTGATTGTGTTGTTGCTTCTGTTCTGTGGAAGCAACCCCAAAAAATAAGACATAACATTGCGATGAGAAGACCGGCTTATAAGATTTGGCAAAACTCACCACCATTAGGGCCACGCAATTTTAAGGCTCACAAGAAAACAAAGAAATGCAAACACTAGGAAGAGAAAAAAGTATTTTTTGTTATCAAGCAAAAGAAGCAAGGAAATTGTAGCTTTGTATTTTATAACTTAGTAACAAGATTGCAGGAAAACAAGATGTCAGCCTTTTGCAAAAAAACAAACGAAAAACTAAATCAGTTTAGCCTACTTTGACTGGGTGCCACTCACCATTCTTTTTTTCCACCTCCATTTGTCCAAAATCAGCAAGTGTATCTAGGAGCAGGTGCCTCGTTGACAAAGAAAATGAAGCCAATGCCTTCAAATAACGGATGCGTAGGTGACAGTCTATTGCAGCGTCTTGATTCGCCGAGAGTGACTGTTCGCTGAAGTGAAGAGGTGGAAGAGGTGATTCGGTAGCCTGGAAATAAAAGACACATGCAGAATCATTATTTAAATTTAAAACAACTCTTGGCGGAACACACCGCAATTATGCATAAATTTGGGATGAGCGCTTCGCTTCAAGTAATTTATAAAAGAAAATAAGTTCTCACGCGAAAAACAAGGGCGGAAACTTTGTTTTGTATAGGCACAGGATATACTTACGAATGAAATTCATTCCTTTCGGAGAAATCTCCTACTGGAATAAGCCTGGCTTTGTGCCTGCAATAATCACAGGCAGCCATGGAAACGCAGTGAGTAGTTATTGATGGCTTGTCCTGGAAACGTATTGCATCCTTAAATACTCGGGTAAACCATGCAAGTGCCAGCACACGAACAACATGAAGCGCTACCATAAGACCAGGCATGTAGTATGCTACAGTTGCGCGACATAACGTCCAGTGTGCACATGCACTTAATCGATTTTTTTTCTAGCGCCACACGGCGTCGCAGATGTCCACAAATCACCGGAACTGGAAACAGAAACAATGATTGAAGTGTTGAGAGTTGGATTTGTTGGTTGTTGGGGACTAGAAAACAGCGCGAAAACGACGTAGTGCACACAGATTTGAAGCGCACACAGTGCGGACTATCTACATTTTTCACTGCGAAAACAATGCATTGTCTATAAGAACAGATGATAACCACTTCCCTCATAGCACGTGAGAGGGCATAGCACAGGTATGCTGCCTGCAGCACTACTAAAATTATAATAAGCTCTCACGTAGATCATCAAGTTTCTTGGGCATTATTGTGATCGACGGAGTGCGGACACAGTCGACAACCAACTGCGCAATCTAATCCACATCAACATCTTCGCGTGTTACAAGATCATGGTATTGGCTCACCACACTACATTTCTCGAAAAGCAGTGAGCATGTGCATGAGCAACACTTCATGACTCGCCAACCATTTCGGGTACGTTTCACATTGTTCGCATGCTCCGTTACCCTACCATTAGCAGAACGACCCGTCTGACCTACGTCAAAGTTCATATACTTGGCTGGATGCTTCTTTTGGCAACATTCACGGTTCACGTAACTGCAGACAGCTGGTAGCAGCGTACGCGGAGTAGGTGCAATCCTCTCATAAATGCGCTACCTGGATGGAATATTGCCATTACCTCATTCGGTCGAGCACATTACCTGCTAGCATACTGCATGAACGATGGGGATGCTCGTGTCAAAGTTGGCCATACCATGCTACAGTGGGAAGAGTAAGTGAGCAGTTTCAAAGAGACCATCAGACCCTTAACGTGACCGTGGGAAGCAAACGTAGTCTAGTACGAGCTGTGTGACTACAACCTGAAAGAATGGCAGAGCTCGGTTGTGAGAAATTCATTGTAGACGGTCGGAACTTGTACATTCGTTTTAAAAAGATAGCCATTACGATCAGTACTGTACTTAAACTATTCTGCTAAAGTTTCCAAGCTCCAGCTTGCTAGTAGGCACACGGACCGTGTCTGGCAGGCATCATTGTGTGCAAAACCTAGCCTGCCTGGTTTTCTGCCTCGGGTTTTGTCGTGAATCTTCAAATCTCGAAATACCTCAACATTACCTTAGTTGCGAATATCAAGCCACTGCATATAAAGATATATACTGCAGTGTAACACCGCGATGCAGAAATATGCGTGAACACAGTAACTACTTCGCCAAATACACGTTCGTAGCTCCACAGTGCTTAACCATGGTCATCTCTGCAGACGCTAAGGAAACGCGATGGTGATCTACGCGACCGTAACGGCTCGGGCTTAACAGCCTATAGGATTCGTACTCACGTCCACAGTGCTGACTGGTGCGGCCAAAGCATTGGCAATGTGTGGCAAAAATAAGCACATGAAAACTTCCCTTAACGTTCAGGCAAACAGCCTAGCACGCCATGCGTCCATAAGAACACGCTAAAATAAATAACTCTGATGTTTTAACGAACAAAGATTTATCTATATATGTAGGTATCTAGTAGTAGTGCAGAGGTCCTTTTTTGAGAGGTGATCTTTATAGACAGGGAGCTTGTATCACTTAAGTTATTGTTCCAGAAAGTGAGGCTTTCAAAGTGTTGGTGAAGTATGTTCTGTACGCTAGTGATGCATAGCGGCATTTGAATGAGGTAGAAGTCCACTGCACGTAGAGAAAGTGTACAGAATGTGCCTTTTGTCCTGGTTTCTGTGTGCTGGTATTGCAGACAACTGTGTAGCACAATGTGCTAACAATGTGTTTTCATAATGATTTATTGATTGATATGTGGGGTTCGGCACCCCAAAACCACCATATGATTATGAGAGACGCCGTAGTGGATTGCTCCGACAATTCTGACCATCTAAGATTCTTTAACGTGCGTCCCAATCTGAGCACACGGGCCTACAGCATTTTTGCCTCCATCGGAAATGCAGCTGCCGCAACCGGAATTCGGTCCTGTGACCTGCAGGTCAGCAGCCGAGTACTTTAGCCACTATACGACTGCAGCGGGGCAAACCTGGATGATGCTGTATGACATTCATACTTCCCAATGGACATGCGAATCAAATTTGAATCGTAAAGGGAACTCAATACTTGTACCCTTCACATGAAAGCAATGGGAATTTCGACCACTCCCAAGCCGCTGACATACATCTCGCATCCTACCGCTTCATAGGACAAGTGTCCGATGAAATGGCCGACGTGCTTTGCCGTTAAGTGGCAACAAAGGAAGGCAGGGTGCTTACTGAGTGCAACTTCAAATATTATTTTCTTTCCTAAAGAAAAGACTGATTGGATTAAAATGTGTTGATTACTTAGCAATTGAATCGCCTATCAAAATGCTTAATCGTGAGAATTTTTCTCGTAATGCATCTGTAAAAAAATAAATATGGGAAAAATTGCACATTTTTGCCGATTTAAAACTTTCTTTAGAAAGATTTATTTCCTCTAAACATTGTTGGACAAAAATATACTTCACTGAAAATCACAATAATAATAAAACATTGCTTAGATACACTTTCTGCTTGCACAAAAAAGTGGAACTACGAAGATTTTTCTTGTTTTTGAACCTAGCTGGTTGGTAAACACAAAAGTTTCGAAAATTCAGTGGCACAAGTAAACAAAACCTTTTTATTAGCTCAAGCACACTATTGAAATTTCGCAAACATAAAATGTATATATTTTTTTGCTATTGTGCACACATTAGCAAAAGCAAGCGAACATTTAGGTGGTGACAGAGTCTCGAAAAAAAGTTTTCGAGCAAAAGTATTTGACCCAATACTTTACAGGTCACGCTAGAAAGATGATAACTTTATCGGCAGAGTGGATGGATATGGTTGTACCCTTTAGGTCGGGCGGTGGCTAGCGCCACCAAGCCGTAATACTTAATGAACGCAAAACTATATTTATTTATTTTTCCTTAAAAAGTGAGTTTGAGGATTCGTACTTTGCAGTGAAGAGTTTAATTTTCACTCGTGTTTTGACTTTAGCCACCAATCAGATAACCTCCTTCTAGTTAAGTCTACTTGCTTAAAGTCTATATGCCCTCCCGGTTCCTAAACCCCAGTGCTTTGAAAAACTCTGCGTCATCATCCTGAACTAAAGGGTGAAGCCCTTTACAGAACATTATCAAGTGTTCGGCAGTTTCTTCCTCCTCTCCACACGCACTGCATACTGTGTCTACTCCTTCGCATTTGGCCCGATATGTCTTGGTTCGCAATACTCCCGTCCTGGCCTCAAACAGTAGAGAACTACCCCGAGTTTTATTATATATTCATTCCTTGGCGATTTCCTGCTTAAAAGTTCGATAGTTCTCTAGTACAGACTTCTTAATCATGCCCATTTTCCACATGTCAGTCTCCGTTTCCTTCACTTTCTTCTTAACCGATAGTTCTTTTTGGTTTGGCCACCTGCTGTTTTCTAAGTATTTACCAGTCAACTTCCTGGTTCGCTTCCTCCATTTTGTATTGACATTCTTCATGTACAAGTAGCTGAAAACCTTCCTAGCCCAACGGTCCTCCTTCATTTCTCTCAATCGCTTCTCAAATTTTATCTTGCTGCTAGCTTCCCTGCCCTCAAATGATGTCCATCCCATATCACCTTGTACTCCCTGATTTGGTGTATTTCCGTGAGCTCCTAAAGCAAGCCTACCTATTCCACGTTGCTTAATTTCTAATCTTGCTTGAACTTCTGATCTCATGCACAAGACCGCATTTCTGGACGTCAGCCCAGGAACCATGACCCCTTTCCATATTCCTCTCACAACATCATACCTATTGTAATTCCACAGTGCCCTATTTTTCATCACTGCTGCATTCCTGTTACCTTTATTCGTCACGTATATTTCGTGTTCCCTCAGATACTCGGTCCCAATGCTTATCCATACGCCCAGATATTTGTATTTATCTGTTATCTCTAGCATGACCTCCTCTATCCTAAGCTCACTACCTTCGTTGTCATTGAAAATCATGACTGCTGATTTTTCCTTACTGAATCTAAAATGTAACTTATCTCCCTCATTACCGCAGATGTCCATCAATCTCTGCAAATCTTCCTTGTTATTGGCCATTAGCACTATATCATCTGCGTACATTAATGCTGGTAGTGCCTGATCAATAAGTTTTCCTTGTTTGACTAAAGAGAGGTTGAAGACCAGCCCACTTCCCTCTAATTTTGCCTCTAATCCTTGTAGGTACAGCATGAATAATAAGGGTGACAGGGGGCCCCCCTGCCTAAGCCCCCGTTTCACCTCTGCAGGCTTGGATACCTGTTTTTCCCACTTTATAACTACCTTGTTACCTTTATAGATACACTTTAAAAGATTACTGACTACATGTTCCACGCCTAGTGTGTCCAGTATTTCCCACAATTCCTCTTGAACCACGCTATCGTACGCTCCCTTCATATCAAAGAATGCTAGCCCCAGGGGCCTGTGTTCCTTTTCTGCTATTTCGATGCACTGCGTCAGTGACAACAGATTGTCTTCCAACCTCCTGTGTTTCCGAAACCCATTCTGCAGTTCCCCCAGCACCCCCTCATCTTCTATCCATGCCTGCAGTCTTTCTTTTATAATCTGCATCGCCAGCCTGTAGACCACTGATGTCACAGTTATAGGACGGTAGTTGTTAATGTCAGCTTTGTCCCCCTTTCATTTATAGATCATGCTCATCCTGCTAAGTTTCCATTCATCGGGAACTCCACCATCGATTATTATTTTGCTTACTGCCTCTTTCAAAGCCTGCTGAGACTTTGGACCTAATGCCCTTTTCAGCCTAATTGGAATGCCATCTGGGCCTGTTGAATATTCCATCGCCCAGCGCCACGTACGGGCAACTTGGCCTTGAACAGCTAAATATATATATATATATATATATATATATATATATATATATATATATATATATATATATATAAACGAAAGAAGTGTATACCGAAGGGCTCGTTTTTCAGTGTTTTCGAGAAAATATTAAAGAGATATAACAGACAGTAATGCCAAGGAATGTACAGGGGAAGTCATTAGAACCAATAGAATGTAAATAAGAAACGCAAGCCCGCCTGACGCGAACAACTAAACGGCGTCGTCATGCGGTGGAGCCTTTCTGCCGCGCACGTGCAGTGAATAACGTCAGCCAGCGAGCCGGCGCCTTCCTGTCTGGCGAGTTTGACGCAATGCGTGGTGACGTCACTTGTCCTTGGGTGCAGCCACGTGCAGCGCAGCGGCTCCAGATTCGATGAGATGGACGTGGCCCAGCGGCGACCCAATTGGAGGAGTCTGACCTCATGACCGGCGGCGCTTTTGGTTGGACATTTGGTTACTCAAAAAATCCACCCCGGGCATATAAAAGAAGCCCTGCGGCGCGTCGCGAAAAGTTGAGCTATGTGTTAGCAGTAGACCTATGTGTTAGAGAGGAGAGCTCAGCCCTTTGGGTCTCTAAGCTGTCGGCCCCAGTGCCAAATTTGTAACGCCTCTGTATATTTGCTGTACATAAACCTTGTTTAACTCACCGTCGTCTCGTCCGCTCGTCTATCAGCTCCGCGCAGAAGCAGCGCGAGCTGAGAAACCTACGCTACCAAACGGTGGTGACCATCCCGGCGGAGCTCGAAGCAGTGGTGCCAAGTTGGCGTCGCCGTCTTTCGAAACAGTGGTTGCAGCGGTGAGATTCGTGGCGCCCTTCGTAACGTCGTCGGAGGCACGCTCCGTAACAGTGGTTGGCAGCTGCGGGATCGGCCGATGTCAGCGACATTGATGCGGTGAGTGCCTGATGTTTTCCCCTCAATTCACTAGACTACTCTAGCTCAGGTTGTAGTAGTTTAGAGAAGGGCTGTGTGAAACAATAAAGTTAGCGTTGATCATTTCAAGCAAAGTCAGAGTGCTTTGAAACCAAAGTTAAAGTGAAGGGGGTAAACACGCGAATGTTAAAAATTGCTTGCGCGTTTCGCTAGTAGACTTATAGTGGGTACGGCAAGTAAATTCTTAACAGAGGCAAACAGCAAGAGGCTAGTGTGAACGATGGAGAACCTTAAAGTGAAGAAACTCATCGAAAGTTGTGAGGAACTCGGCATTACTTTGGGCCGTGCGAAACGAAAGCAAGCGATCCTTGAGATATTGAATGAAGGAGTGTCGGCTGAGGAAGTCGATGAGGCCTGGGTGGATATCAAAGGACGCCGCGAGGAGGCTGAAAGGCGAGAAGTAGAAGCTCGCGAACGTGAAGAAGCTGAAAGGCGAGAAGCTCGTGAACATGAAGAAGTTGAAAGGCGCGAACGTCGCGAGCGCGAGGAGGCTGAGAGACAGGAGCGCCTCGAGTTGAAACGAATAAAATTGGCAATCCTACAGTGTTCGCATGCGCCTAGCGTAGCTTCTCCGACGATTCAGGTAAGCGGTTATAGAATTCGGGGCCAACTGCCACCGTTCGTAGTAGGCGAGGACATGGCGAAGTATCTCGTCAAGTTTGAACATGTCTGTGAGCGAAATGCTTTGGAGCGGTCTCTTTGGACGCGGAACCTGTTAGCTCTTCTTCCCGGCGAAGTGTCCGACACGATAACTTGCTTGTCGAGGGAAGCGTTTGAGAGCTATGACGAGGTTAAGGAAGTGCTCTGGAGACGTTATAAGTTGTCACCTGAGGCTTTCAGGCAAAGGTTCTGGTATGCTAAAAAGGGGAATGAGTCACACGTTGACTTCGCATTTCGTCCTAAGGCTGTTTTAATTGAATAGCTGAAGGGCGAATGTGTTTATGACGACCGCGATAAAGTGGTAGAATGCATTGCATTGGAGCAACTCTACCGCTGCATCGAGGAGGATGTAGAGCTTCGGCTTCAGGACAAACTTGGTGAAGTACAGCTAAACAAGACAGCAGACTTAGTTGAGGAGTATTATACTCGCCGAAAGTTGCATAGCAGGGCAGTGCGCGTCGAACAGGATAAAGTGAAAGAGGGCTTTTCAAAGAAATTTGATCACCGCAAGCCGCGAATTTGCTACAACTGCAAAAAAGAAGGGCACATCACGATAAACTGTAAGCAATAGTTTGCAACTATCCGAGAAACGAAAAACAAACCGAAGCAGGCGAATCTGCTACAACTGCAGAAAGGAAGTGCACATCGCGATAAATTTTCAGCAAAAGTTTGCAACTATCCTAGACTCGAAAAACAAACGGAAGCCGCGAATCTGCTACAACTGCAAAAAGGCAGGGCACATCGCGGTAAACTGCAAGCAAAAGTTGGCTTTTGCAACAATCCGAGAATCGGAAAAGAACATGCGGATGTTAGAGCCATATATCCAAGAAAAAATAATGTCAATGGGAAAACGTGTCGATCACTTCGAGACTCAGCGGCAACCATGGACGTTGTCCATCCTTTATTGGTGTCTCCGGATGACTTTACAGGAGAAATCGCGTGGATCAGTCAAGTCGCCTAAGAGCAGAGTTCTCGCTTACCAATCGCAACGGTTGTATATATATATATATATATATATATATATATATATATATATATATATATATATATATATATATATATATATATATATAAAGGAAACAAGTGTATACCAAAGGGCTCGTTTTTCAGTGTTTTTGACACAATATTAAAGAGATATAACAGACAGTAATGCCAAGGAATGTACAGGGGAAGTTATTAGAACTAATGTAATGTAAATAAGAAGAAAGAAAAGTGGATGAAAAAATAACCAGTCGTGAGCAGGATATATATATAAGAAAGAAGTGCATACTTAAGGGCTCGTTTTTCCGTGTTTTGACACACAGTATTAATGAAATCCAACAGACAATAATGCCAAGGATAGTATAGGGGAGATTATTATACCGGATTGTAAGAGAAGTGTGAAGAAAGGAAAGTTGGTGAAAAGATAACTTGCCGTGGGCAGGAACTGAACCTGCGACCTTCGAATAACGTGTTCGATGCTCTACCACTGAGCTACCACTGCGGCCATCCTCTCATTTACTTTATTGGTTATACATATGTGATTTTAAGCGTGGGAGTGGCAATCAGCGCCATCTGTAGCCATGGCGGTGAGCGTGGCAAACTCCTAATGAGCGTTTCGGGCATCACGTGACTCATTATGAGCTTGGAGCTGACCAATAGTCTTTCGTATACAACCTAAGGCACCAAGGCTGCCAGTGCGAGACCCTCGTTTAGGAATGAGGGAAAGAAGTGTATACCTAAAGGCTTGTATATATATATATATATATATATATATATATATATATATATATATTATATTTATATAAATAATCTGAATGACGGACGCTCTGCCATTACTGAAGAAGCGATGATGATGATCGGTGGCTGCAGTAGTAGCTCGCGCACGCCGCTCGCCGATAGCCAGATCTGCTTCATAGAGCACCTTTCGCCAAGCTGTGTCTGAAGTTTTCTCGACGTACAACACTTCTATTTTAAAAGGTGCTCATCAGGCCCCATACCAAAGTTTTGTTAGACAGTGGATGTTGTTGAGTGTCTTATAAGTAACATTATGCCGCAAAAAATTTATGAATCAGTTCATCACGAGCGGCGAAAACAGGTTTTTTGAAGCTGCGCGAAACGAGGGTGAGAGGAGGCGAGCTCGAAACTCTTGTGGCTCCTCCCCGTAGCCTTCGCCAGCCATATCTTTTTCCCACCCTCTCTCACATCCGACCAAGAGGTGAGGTGCGCATGACGTGCCCAAACAAGTCCCACCCCCCAAGCACGCGAGTGGCGTTGCTTTGTTGACCAGCGTTATTTTGTGGTCTTCTGCCTGTTTCAGCGGGATCGTTCGGAAACGCTGGCTTAGAAGCGGTAGAATACATGAGCAAAATGAGTGCGCGGACGCGTAGGAGCGTTCCACGGCGGTCGATTGGCCGCTAGGGGTCTTGCAGTGCAGCAGCACTTCGCTTCGGCTCCGTACCGCGACAGCGAAAATTGCCAATCGCTGGTATCTCGAGTGCTCTCAACAACACGAACGCCTTCATACAGGTGAGCGCTCTCCACTAACCTCTCTTGCGGTTTCGGCGAGCCCGAGGAGGGCCACCAGGCACAAAAACCAGGTGCCGTCGCGCCACCGCCGTGCTAGGCCTTGCGACGTGTCGCGCCGCAGCCTCCTCACCTTAGGCCAGCATGGAGGTTCGAGTACAAGGCACGGACATGGATCCAAGCCAGTATGACCCTCGGGACTGGACCCAAGTCCTCAGAGCCCAGGCAAACCTCCGGGAAATACGAAACGCGACCCACGGTATGAACGCCGATCCTTCTGTGCGAGAGACGCCGAGCCAGTCGCGCGAGACTCCGCAGACCGCCACAAATCCCGGGTGTCAGAGCTCTTCGACGCAGCTGCGCGTTCTCCATACAACCGCCCAAAAGATCAAGCAACTACCGTCCCTTCCACTCGACGGATTTAAAGTGGTTTTCCACTCCCAGGGAGGCCTTGACCTTACGACGCTCCAGCCACGCTGCCTCCTCACCGCTCTCATGCAGGCCGCTGCGCTGACCCTCCGGATTCACCCTGTCAATAACACTTGCACAGTGTCTGCGGTGAATGAAAAGGACGCGCTCAAGCTTGTGCAGCTACAGCACATCACCTACGACAAGCATGAGTATGCCATGACGGCATACATCGCACCCCCCGATGGCTCAGCCAGGGGTGGTATTACAAACGCCTACTGGAAGAAATCACCACAAGAACTACTCGCGGACTTAATCTCCCGCAACCCACACGAAACTATACTAGGCGCTCGACGAATGGGACTTACGCGATCGATTCTCATTACCTTCGGACAAGCCACCATCCCACGAAAGATTGTTTATGGTGGAGGACTGCATCTGTGCACGCCCTATACACCAAAGGTCGAAACGTGCAGTAACTGCCGGATTATAGGCCACCACACGGATGTATGCATACAACCTAGGACGCACAGGTGCCCCAGATGTGGCCAATTACACCCGAAGGAGGCAAATCCAACGTGTATTCCAGTCTGCATCATCTGCGAAGGCCCACATCTGTCGGGGACCCGGCAGTGTAAGCACCGGCACCTACCTAAAGTAACCAGGTCGAAGTCACCACGTGAACCACGATCACAGGAAGGAGTAGACCACTCACGACGCGGTGCAAGCACCAAACGCTCTGAGCCACATTCCAGCCAACGAAAAGGGCAGTCGAAGAGTTCCGGCCAACCTACATGGGCGGACAAGCTGAAGACGCCCAATGGGACCAGACCACCAGCAACCAACACTCCGCCTGCCCGGACCCCCGTGACCAGGAGCTCCGGGCCCTACGTGTGGAGGTAAGCCGTCTCACGACCCTTCTTACACAAAGCCCTACTCCCCCCTCACCTCCTTCGCAACAGCCGTCCCCAGAACAAGTCACCCCACCCACTGCGCAGTCACCCAACAGCCCCGCCACACACTCCTCACCTCCCCTTAAAAAGAAACGCAGTTCAGACTCAGTCGATGATTATCAGGCAGACCTAAGAAACTTGGAAGCCAAATTTGACGCCAAATTCGTAGCGTTGGAGGCGCGCATCGAAGTTAAATTTTCAACGATAGCCGAGCAGCTGTCTACTCGTTTTGAGCAACAGATGGATGCACTATTCACACGCCTAACCCAAACTCTAGAAACTAGGTTTACTCAATTTGAGACCCGCCTTCAGAGGCTCGAAACTACCAGCTCATCACATGAGGGGTCTTCTACCTACATCTCACACACACCTGCTCCTTCTATTTCACTTCCACTACAGCAACAACAACCAATCCTAGCTCCGCCCACGCTCAAATATGGCGGGTCATGATACTTCTACCCATCTATCACTAATCCAATGGAACTGCCGCGGCTTTCGGGGCAAGCGCGCACCGCTGCAGCTCTTAATACCTGCCCTCCCTGCCATACCCAAACTTTTGTTACAGGACACGCAACACTAAGCCAAACTTCCATGTTACCATGCAGTACACTCAGACCCCACTGACACTCCCCGAGTGTCCACACTTATTCATCGCACCCTTACCTACCAAGAACACACAATCACCTCTTCCACTCCGTGCGTCCTCATAGAACTCATCCCCACGAAACTTAACACACCTCCGATTTTTATAGCCAATATCTACCACACCCCACGCCAGGCCATGGCCACTCTCGATGCGCTATTGCAGAAAATTCACCACATCGCGGGCCGAAACCCCCTACTCATAGGCGGCGATTTTAACTCTCAGCATACAGACTGGGGTTATCGGTACACCACAGCACGGGGTCGCAGGCTTTGGACTACCATTCAAGACTTGTGCCTCACTACACATAACAACATTCTCACACCAACCCGAATCGGCAATAGCGTAACAATGCACACTAGTCCAGACCTCACACTCAGCCGTTCTCTCAAAGATATCTCATGGTCTCGTACACAACACACACTTGGAAGCGACCATTATATTATCGCCATACAAATACCTCACACACCACACAGACCTCGACTCCTCACCCACAATCTGATTCACTGGGACGCTATCCGATCCGCTCGTCAGGAAATCCCCAATACCCCGATACAAGACATTGATCATTGGGTCTCATCTCTCCTAGATTATATAACCGCACACACACTAAAGATTACCACACCACCCAACACCCCTACATTGGACACTCGCTTAGCCCACCTCTGGGAGGCGCACCACAGCATACTGGAGAGATGGAAACGACAGAAACGTAACCGAACGTTAAGACGCCGACTGGCTACGCTACAGACACAAATAACTGCGCACGACGAGGAGTTGTGTCGTTCCAACTGGGGTCAGGTCTGCAACAGCATAGCTGGCAGCCTCTCTAGCAAGTACGCATGGCACCTCCTACGGCAGCTTATCGACCCTGCACACTCACGCTCAACGTCACAACATCACATTACACACCTACTTCACAACTCCGCGCTTTCCCCTGACACCCTTCTGGACCAACTACGCACAACACACACGGCACCCGGCACCTCCTCCCCTCTCCCGCCCTACACGGGAGCCCCGAATGAAGCCCTGGACAACGACATATCGGAGAAAGAGGTCCGTATGGCCCTACAGAACATCCGAACAAGCTCTGCACCGGGGAAAGACGGGATAACTAACTCCATGCTCCGTAATCTGGATGATCAATCGATTGCACAGATTACAGACTACTTCAATAAATGCTGGAAGAAAGGCACCTTGCCGCAATCCTGGCGCCATGCCAAGATTGTATTAATCCCTAAACCTAACAAACCCCTTACCATATCAAACCTCCGCCCCATTTCACTCACATCATGTCTCGGGAAGCTTCTCGAGCACGTTGCTTTAAACAGACTGACTCAACACATGCACGACCACAACCTATACCCGCACAGCATGGTGGGCTTCCGCCCGTGTCTCTCCGCCCAAGATGCCATGCTTCAACTGACGCACGGCATTCTTGATCCTCTCATCCCCGCTCATACTAAAGTCGTCTTGGCCCTGGACTTAACCAAGGCCTTTGATCGAGTAGAACACCGAGCGATCATGGCGGCTCTCTCCCCCCTTAATGTGGGCGTTCGTATGTAGGCCTACATACAAGCCTTCCTATCAGGACGCACGGTCGAGGTTCATATGGGCCCCCATGCGTCCCCTCCATATACCCTCAGTTGTGTAGGCACTCCGCAAGGTTCGGTCCTTTCCCCTTTTCTCTTCAATGCCACACTCATTCCCTTAGCCCGCGCTCTTCACAATATCCCTCACGTTCACCACACTCTCTATGCAGACGACATCACACTGTGGACCACCCACGGTAGTGATGGCGACATAGAGGAAACCTTACAAACCGCCGCAAACATTACACAACAACACGCACAAAGCATTGGTCTCTCCTGTTCCCCGGAAAAATCTGAGCTGCTTCTCAAACGCCCTTCACCACGTACTCTTCCCAATGCCCCCATCACCGTTACTCTAGACGGGCGCCCTATCCCAGAGGTCGGCACAATCCGAATTTTGGGCCTTCACATACAAAATAACGGCCGTAACCCTTTCACTATCCGGAAACTCAAACGGGTGACGGATGCGCTCTCGCACCTCGTCCGCAGAGTTTCTAGAAAACACTAAGGTATGAAGGAACACGATTTGTGCCGTCTCATTCATGCCTTCATACTGAGCTGCTTCCTTTATACAATCCCCTATCTCCGACTTCGACAAGACGAAATAGCCACCCTGGATGCCATGCTTCGTAAAGCCTACAAGGTGGCCTTACACGTCCCCCCTAACACACAGACCACTAAACTTCTTCAGCTTGGGCTCCATAACACCACACACGAACTCACTGAGGCCCACAGACGACGCAATACACTCGTTTAGCTCAGACTTTCACCGGACGCTACATACTTAACACCCTCAATATTCACATACCAGCAGCCGACCCCACACTTCTACCAATCCCCCGTCCCATACACACACAGATAATAGTTAAACCTCTCCCAAGAAACACCCACGTTGCCTACCATTCGGCCCGCAGCAAGGCCCGTGCAAAAGCTCTCCACAAATACTACGGTTCTGAAGAGGACGCCGTATGGGTGGATGCAGCTTGCACGGGCGACGACGCGGCAGTTGCAGTCGTTGATCGCACACTCCAACCCATTGCAACTCTCCACCTTCCTCCTGCATCCACCCCGGAATCCTCGGAAGAAGCGGCGATCGCGCTTGCCCTCGCACACACTGATGCCCGGTACGTCCTTTCCGACTCGAAAACCGCGATCCTAAATTTCGCGCGAGGACGAGCCCACGAGAGCGCTTTCAGAATTCTCAGCTCGCCCACCAAAAACCCGGCCCGCCATGTGGAGCTGATCTGGGTGCCTGCGCACTCTGGAAATCCCAGCAATGGAGCCGCCAATGACCACGCCCGAGGTCTCATCAACCGGGCGGCAGCGGAATCGGAGTCGGGCTCTTCCAGGGAGCGCATGCATTCGTTCAACGAGATGACCCAGTCATATCGCGCCGAACGCCGGCCATACCCACCACCCCACCGATCCCTCAAAAATTTTCACCAAATATTAAGGCGTCGCCTTCAGACCCGCACCCTTCCCTCCCCCTATTTTCTTTCCCGCATTTACCCGGGAGCGTACGCCCCGTCCTGGGCTCAATGCACTCACCCCCACGCTACCCTTACCCATATTCTCATGGAATGCCCGGCGGATCCTCCCCCGCGGGGCCCGGAGCCACTGACCACATGGGAGGAATGGGAGACCTTGCTGCGCTCGACGGACCCGGCCAAGCAGAAAATCGCCACTGACCGGGCTGCCCACGTCATGGAACTGTATGAACTCATGAACGCATAGCGCTGTGGGGTCGTGCGGGGACCCTGGGAAGTAAGTGCCCAAATCCCTTGGGCTAATAAAGTTTTACCTCCTCCTCCATGGCGGTCGTCTGCTCCATGCACTGACGGCGAGGACACGAACGCATGCGAAACGCCGACACATTAGCCCCTCAACTCGTTGCAATTCGCGGGAGAAAATGGAAATGAGACGCTCACATTTCCCTGCTGCGTGTCAACATTTATCTAGAGTTTTATTGATCTTTTCCAGCAACAAATTACATAAACTACACAAGTCGTGTTAAATAATTTTTGCAATCTCTATTGCAAGAACAGCGTGATTCCAGTAAGTTTTTTGGCAGTGGTACACGCTGGAGACACTGGTACACATTTGCGATTACTGGCACTTCACTGGGCGCACTGGCAAAAGCTGTGTCGCACTGGTAGGAACACTGGCTCAACCGCCGTGATACTGGTGCGCACTGCAGAGTGCTGAAGCGCTAAAATTTTCATTGGCAAGCGCTGGTGAACACTGGAGCACGCACTGTTTCTACCAGCGCAGCGTGCACGTTATTGTAGCGTGTGCCGTGATATGTTTCAGTGTCGTTGAATATAAAACGCTTGATTCGACGGCAAACAAAGATGAGATGCCACCCTAACAAATACCGAGCATACCTAATTTTTGCCGCGCACGTTCATATAGCAGCAATTATAATGCATCTTTTTCGCATATGCCCCCGCGTATACCGGCAGAATTCGCATAATCCGTGTATTGCTGTAACGATTCCAAGTTGCAGTGTTTGTAAACCTGGATCTGCACACTACTCTTAACAGAAACAGGAAATTGTTTTTACCGCAAAGTTGACGAAACGTAAATCAGCTCTCTCGATTGCTTCGCAAGGTTTCCCAGTGGAGGCGAGAAAAAAAGCTGTCGTTTGATTCCGCCCCACCACATAATTGTATGTCTGGCCATGATTATCCTCCTACTTACTTCAGGTAACAGTTGGAAATGTTCCGAAGCTCAAATGCAGAATCATCAAACATCCCAACTTACCACGTCGAGAGCGGTCTTTCTTACCCAGTGCCCGGCTGAGCGAACATTAGGTCTGTTGTGCCGGGCGCTTTGTTGTATATGTTACCAGCGCTTCTTGCTTCGTGTACACATAACTTCGAAGTGTGAGAATAGCTGTATAGCATAGTTTATACATTAATGAACCTAAATAAGCTATTTTGGTCTTTTGTCGATGTTCGCACAAGGAGCGCTGACGATCGAACTTCGCGCTTTCAGCTACGCAGGCTGTCACCGAAAGCTGCTGGCCGCAGCCGGTACTTCTCCAACTGATATGTAACACCACGCAATTTTCAGCTGGTAATTGGGTACGCCTTCGTGAACGGACTCCCTGGCATACTTTTCAGTGGATTACAATGCTATTTCTGTGGGTGTTTTTTTTTAATTTTTGGTATTGATATAAATGTATATATCTGTACACTGGCACACCCGTTATACTGCCAGCGGAGGCCAGGAAAACGGCTGTCGCTCAGCATCGCCACTCCGTAAATGTATTTCTGGCATTTATTGACCTTCCACTTATTTCAGTTACAGTTTAGGTAACACTTAGTAATGTTGCAAAGCTCAAATGCAGAAAATTCAAGCATCGCAACTCAGCTGCTTCGAGAGCAGCCTTACCCAGTGCACCGTCCCAGCGAGGCCTAGCGTGCACCGGCCGCGTCAGTGTACATGCTGCCGGCGCTTTTTACTTTAAGTAGGCACAATTCTATAGTGTAAGAATGACTGTAAAGTACAGTTTAGATATCTCGGAGCCTAAATCGACCATTTATTCGCTTGTGTGGTGCCTGCCTAAGGAGCGGTGACGATCGATGTGTCGTATGTTCAGTAACGAAGGCTGTCACCGAAAGTTTCCTTCTTAGCGAAGAATCCGGTACTTCTCCGACTCGTATGGACGCTAGTGTAGCGCAGAGGTGTAGACACGGCTCCGCATCGGCTCCGTGAAATGACCACTTTTTCCAGCGGAAAGGACAACAGGCAGCTGATAAAGTGCTGTGTGTGGTTGCGGACGTGCTCAGGATCCTATGGCTAACATTCAGAAGGCTGTAAGTGGATTTTAAAGGATTTTGTTGCCCCTGTGGTTTTCGGCCACGTTGTGCGTCTCGCCAACTCCACCGTTCGGCCTAGCGCCGAGGCGGTCGGATCGGCGTTCGAGGCTCCAGGCATCGGCTCGTAGAGCGTCTGCGGAGGCACTATGACAATGGACGTGACTGTTAATGGTAGAGATGCCGATCAAGAAGCATTGAAAAGCTCGGACTGGGTGACGAAATTGTCGAAACATGTGGCGGAGCTCCAGGAGAGTCAACAACGAGAACGCGACGGCGCCACCAGGGCGGCGCCTACCAGCAGTGGATGCGGAAAAGAAGGCAGGACGGTGCCGGCCGGCTTATATTGCGACAAGCATGATGAAAGCGGGAGACCCTCATATAAAGAGGCGGGGAAAAAGCTGGCGGAGTGGTCTGTACCGTGGCATCTACCGCGACGGCCAAACGCGGATCACAAGGTTATTATCAGGGCCAAAGAAGGGCTGACGCTCACCAGACGCTCGGCACCTGTGATTGGCAGAGCAGTAAGGATGCCAGCAGGCATTCCATGGCAGAAAGGTCGGGAAGAGGACAGGATCGTTGTCAACGACAAGCAAGGAACATTGATATACAGCACGCCCCGAGAGGATGATGCCAAAAAAATGTTGGGCCTGAAAGTAATAAAGCTTGACGGCAAGGGGTACGAGGTGAAGACATATATGGCTGCGCCTGAAAGCTGTGGCAAAGGAGGGGTACGTGGACTTGATATAAGACCCTCTGAGAGGGAATTGGAACTGGCTTTCTCACACGAAGAGAATCGTCCTATTCTTGTTGTGCGAAGGATGGGCAACTCCGCTTCGGTAATCATCACCTTCATTGACGGCTACGTGCCGAGATGAATGATCTGCTTTAGGACGCCGATGAAATGTTTTCTCTACAAGAAGAGATATGAAGTGTGTTACAGGTGTGGTGAGCTGGGACATCAATCTGACGTATGTGACAGCCCGCACGAAAAATGCAGAGGTTGTGGGGTGGCCTCCCCACCCAAGCACTATGAATGTACACCGAGGTGCCGTCTGTGTGGCAAGGAGCACGTGACCTGAGACAAAAGGTTCAAAGAACTTTCTCGGACACCTTATATAGTGAAGAAGCGACAGTGCGAAATGAAGCTTGAAGAAGCGAGGGAGCAGGAAGAACGGCGTAAGGCTGAATAGGACACGCAGAGGCACAGCAGGACCGACGGGGTTCAAGATCGTTCGAGGCGCAAATCCAAGCATCGAAGTAGATAGAGAGGGCGCGTGGAATCCTTCCTCCAATAGCCACCACTGGAGAAGCCGGGAGTTTCTCACAAGGCACCAGATGATGGTGGTGATTGTACCTAGGAGAAGTCAAAATCCACATGACCACAGGTGGGTCGGGTAACTAGGGTCTCCCAGGATACTAATACAAAGATGTATAATCCTCTGAAAAAGGAAAACAGGATATTACAGGAGCAAAATGCGGAATTACGCAAACAGCTTGATGAGATTAAAGCCCATCTAACCAGTAAACCAGGGCAGGCACTGGAAACACCTCAGGTAGCAGACCAACCGCCTTTAAAGAAGAAGAGGGCTAAAGAAACCGAAAATGAAGAAAATTACGGAGTGAGAATTGAAGCGCTTGAGGTGGAAACAAAGTCATTAAAAGGTATGCTCCAAGCTCTACTGGAACAGATGAAACAAGTGAGCAACGTTATTGAGCAAATTAAGGCTGAATTTGCTAGCAGGGACCGACAGATAGAATGGCTATGCCAAGCGCTCAAGCTAAACCATGATGGCTCTGCACCCTTGCAGTAATACGATTTGGCAGTGAAACTGTAGGGGTTTCTCGCGCAAACGTGTGGTCTAACTGTGTGGTGAGATCTGGTCTTACTGTGTGGTCTTACTGTGTGGTAAAAGTGTGGTAAGATCTGGCCTTACGCCAGATCTTACCCTGGTCAGCAGTCCCACCGCCGCCACGTGGTGCAATACCGGGGACGACCTATGTAGTGATCATAGAATTTTTGAGATTATCGTTGCTAATGGCCCGCTGGTGATCATTAGGAGAAAAGTTGAAACTACAGATTGGGTGACCTTTAGAAATATCAGGTCGGAACAGGACACCATTAATGATAGTAATATAGATTGGAGTAAAGGGGTGATCCAGTCGGTTCAGGACGCGAAGAGATTGACGCTGGCAATGAGGAAGTTGTTGATAGACATCTTGTATGCATGTGAAGAAAAAGAAAAACTTAGAGCAAAAAAAAAAATTGCCCGCAGCTTCCCTCGGGGGAACACTGAGGAAGATGCGGAGCATATAATTGGTTAACGGGGTGTTAAAGTGCGACTTACTTGGGTCGATGGCTAAATTGGTTAACGTGGTTGTGAAATGGGGTGTTAAATTGCGACTTACTTGGGTCGATGGCTAAATTGGTTAACGTGGTTGTAGGAGGGGGTGTTAAATGAGAGAACACGTACACACGTATGCGAAAGGGCGGCGCTGGTCGAAGGGACGTCGACGCACCGTACAAACCAACCAACGAGCGGCAACTGAGTGAGCGAGCGCTGACCTTGAGTATATATACAGCGCGACGGCGCATGCACTGTCAGCTGTCGAATGTTCGAGAAGGGGGAGAAGCGCAACGGCGCATGCGCGCGCGTCAGCTGCCGATGTTCTCGAAGCGCGACGGCGCATGCGCGCGCGTCAGCTGCCGATGTTCTCGAAGCGTGACGGCGCATGCGCGCTACATTATACAGCTAGCGAATGTTCGTGAAGAGGAGAAGCGCACGTGGTGTGTAGAGGAGGAAGGGTGCACAGATGGTGGAGGAGTGAAGCGCGCGCGGTGTGTAGAGGAGGAAGGGATGCACAGATGGTGGAAGAAGGAGGAGGAAGCTTGCGGATGGCGCCGCACTACAAGCCTCGAGTATTAGATGCTCCGCATCTAAAATCAATCAGAAAAGAGGAGACAGGACTCTCCGAAAGGAAGTTGCTGCACTGAATAGAGAGATTGAAGATTATGCATTGGAACTTACCAAACAAAAGTGGGGTAGTATGGGGTAGTATCTGTGATCAGATAGATAGAGAGATTGGCAGTGCTAAAACATGGCAGCTACTACGGCATCTATTAAACCCCAAAAAATACCAAGTCGGAGGCCCGACAGCAACTTCAAAAGCTTGTGTATAAGTATAAAGGTCAGACGACGGAATTATTAACGGAGGTCAGGGATCCATACTGTTATGCCTGCGAGTCCACAGCGAACGTCCATGTCTCTAAAAAAGGCAATCTGTGTCAAGGCCAGCACGCGAGCCCGCCTGACGCGAACAACTAAACGGCGTCGTCACGCGGTGGTGCCTTTCTGCCGCGCACGTGCAGTGAATCACTTCAGCCAGCGAGCCGGCGCCTTCCTGTCGGGCGAGTTTGACACAATGCGTCACGACGACACTCGTCCTTGGGTGCAGCCACGTGCAGCGCAGCGGCTCCACATTCGATGAGATTGACGCGGCCCAGCGGCGACCCCATTGGAGGAGTCTGACCTCATGACCAGGGGCGCTTTTGGTTGGACATTTGGTTACTCAAAAAATCCACCCGGTGCATATAAAAGAAGCCCTGCGGCGCGTCGCGAGCAGTTGAGCTATGTGTTAGCAGTAGACCTATGTGTTAGACAGGAGAGCTCAGCTCTTTGGGTCTCTAAGCTGTCAGCCCCAGTGCCGAATTTGTAACGCCTCTGTATACATGCTGTACATAAATCTTGTTTAACTCACCGTCGTCTCGTCCGCTCGTCTATCAGCTCCGCGCAAAAGCAGCGCGAGCTGAGAAACCTGCGCTACCAAATAGTGGTGACCATCCCGGCGGAGTTCGAAGCAGTGGTGCCATGTTGGCGTCGCCGTCTTTCGAAACAGTGGTGGCAGCAGTGGGATTCATGGCGCCCTTCGTAACGTCGTCGCAGGCGCGCTCCGTAACAGTGGTTGGCAGCTGCGGGATTGGCCGGCGTCAGCGACATCGATGCGGTGAGTGCCTGATGTTTTCCCTTCAATTCACCAGACTACTCTAGCTCAGGTTGTAGTAGTTTAGAGAAGGGCTGTGTGAAGCATTAAAGTGAGCGTTGATCGTTTCAAGCAAAGTCAGAATGCTTTGAAACCAAAGTTAAAGTGAAGGGGGTAAACACGGGATTGTTAAAGATTGCTTGCGCGTTTCGCTAGTAGATTTATAGTGGGTACGGAGTGTAAATTCCTATAAGAGGCAAACAGCAAGAGGCTAGTGTGAACGATGGAGAACCTTAAAGTGAAGGAACTCATCGAAAGTTGTGAGGAACTCGGCATTACTTTGGGCCGTGCGAAACGAAAGCAAGCGATCCTTGAGATCATAAAGAATGAAGGAGTGTCGGTTAAGGAAGTCGATGAGGCCTGGGCGGATATCAAAGCACGCCGCGAGGAGGCTGAAAGAGGAGAAGTAGAAGCTCGCGAACGTGAAGAAGCTGAAAGGCGAGAAGTTCGCGAACATGAAGAAGTTGAAAGGCGCGAACGTCGCGAGCGCGAGGAGGCTGAGGGACAGGAGCGCCTCGAGTTGAAACGAATAAAATTGGCAATCCTACAGTGTTCGCAGGCGCCTAGCGTAGCTACTCCGACGATTCAGGTAAGCGGTTCTAGAATTCGGGACCAAGTGCCACCGTTCGTAGTAGGCGAGGACATGGCGAAGTATCTCGTCAAGTTTGAACATGTCTGTGAGCGAAATGCTTTGGAGCGGTCTCTTTGGGCGCGGAACCTGTTAGCTCTTCTTCGCGGCAAAGTGTCCGACACGATAACTTGCTTGTCGAGGGAAGCGTTTGAGAGCTATGACAAGGTTAAGGAAGTGCTCTTGAGACGTTATAAGTTGTCACCCGAGGCTTTCGGGCAAAGGTTCTGGTATGCTAAAAAGGGGAATGAGTCACACGTTGACTTCGCATTTCGTCCTGAGGCTGTTTTAATTGAATAGCTGAAGGACGAAGGTGTTTATGACGACCGCGATAAAGTGGTAGAATGCATTGCATTGGAGCAACTCTACCGCTGCATCGAGGAGGATGTAGAGCTTCGGCTGCAGGACAAACTTGGTGAAGTACAGCTAAACAAGACAGCAGACTTAGTTGAGGAGTATTATACTCGCCGAAAGTTGCATAGCAGGGCAGTGCGCGTTGAACAGGATAAAGTGAAAGAGGGCTTTTCAAAGAAATTTGATCAACGCAAGCCGTGAATTCGCTACAACTGCAAAAAAGAAGGGCATATTGCGATAAACTGTAAGCAACAGCTTGCAACTATCCGAGAATCGAAAAACAAACCAAAGCCACGAATCTGCTACAACTGCAGAAAGGAAGGGCACATCGCGATAAACTGTCAGCAAAAGTTTGAAACTATCCTAGAATCAAAAACAAACGGAAGCCGCGAATCTGCTACAACTGCAAAAAGGCAGGGCACATCGCGATAAACTGTAAGCAAAAGTTGGCTTTTGCAACAATCCGAGAATCGGAAAAGAACATGTGGTTGTTAAAGCCATATATCCAAGAAATTAGTGTCAATGGGAAAACGTGTCGAGCACTTCGAGACTCAGCGGCAACCATGGACGTTGTCCATCCTTTATTGGTGTCTCCGGATGACTTTACAGGAGAATGCGCGTGGATCAGGCAAGTCGCCGAAGAGCAGAGTTCTCGCTTACCAATCGCTACGGTTGTCATTGAAGGCCCGTTCGGTAAGCTTCGCACCGCAGCGGCTGTGTCTGCCGCGCTTCCCGATCGTTTCCCTTATCTTTTCTCTAACAACTCAGAGCAGCTTCTCAAAGAGCAGGGTAAATCGTTCTTCCCAACTTGGCGTACATGGCCCTCACGCGGTCACAAGCGCGGAAGCTTTCGCGGGAGCTTGATCTTGTTCTTTGTGGTGAAACAAGTTCAAAAGCAGCAGATCTGTGTGACCTTGGCGGCAAGTCGACGGAACCTCAGACACAACATTCTCCGTGTGAGTCATTTGAGCCGTCACTCAAGTAACCTGTCGCCGAAGCGACTGGCGCGGTTTCCGTAGCAGGGGGAGACGACATGGCGCCATTGAGTCAGAGCGAGAGGGGTGCGACGCTCTCGCCTGTAGCGGAAAGTTGGAGTAAGCTGTCGAGGGTCGATCGAGAAACGCTCATTCGAGAGCAGCGTGAGGAGCTTTCAAATAAAGCGCTAATGGAAAGCGTGAACTTGGGAAAAAAGATAAAGAATGTTTCTTTTTTGTGTAAACAGGGCTCCTGTATCGGAGCTACACAAATGCGCAAGCTCGCAAGTACGAGCAGCTCTTTGTACCGCATAGGTATCGTCGCCTAAAAGTGGCCGGTTACTGAGGTGGAGCTTGATACTCCAACAGCACAACTTAGACGTTCGCTAAAAAAACAAAAGAAAGCTAAACGCTAATGCAGATGCATTGAGCGGTGCGTGTTAGTACCTTCTCCACCTTTTGATTTCTCGCTGGCGATTCTGGGCAAAGTTTCGACCTCATCAAGATCTTTGCTGAGCGCTCTCGTCCAGAGTGAGCTAAAGGAGCCAACTTTATGTTGTATTGTATTTCGTTACGTTAATGTACGTGTAAAAATTTGAGTTCTCATTTTTAGAGTCTTGTGTCCCACATGTGCCTCTTGATGTAGAGGGAACAAAATTCCGATAGACACGTAGCTAGGTATATGTTGTACTATACTTTGTCTGGTGTTCTGTCGGGTGACCGAGGGCACTTGCTTGCGTCGTGTGTTGTCTGTTGTCGAACCGTTCTTGACAAGTTGCACAACCATCGACAAGTGCTGAGACCAAAGATGGTCAGAAGACACGAGCGAAGCTGGCCGACAAGTTGTGGCGACAAGCCAGTGGAGCTGGGATCCGTCCTCAAGAATGGGATGTGTCCCAGGAACATAGTCTGGAGCTGCATTCTCCCCATGGCCCTGGAGGCGAACCTGGAGGGACATGGCAAACGAGCGCGCCTGACATCCGAGCCACGTGGAAGCAGCTCGTCTTTCCGGCGCATTGTCTGGCGGTGGGGGTGCTGTTATGCCAGCGAGTCCACAGCGAACGTCCATGCCTCTGAAAAAGGCAATCTGTGTCAAGGCAGGCACGCGAGCCCACCTGACGCGAACAACTAAACGGCATCATCACGCGGTGGTGCCTTTCTGCCGCGCACGTGCAGTGAGTCACGTCAGCCAGCGAGCCGGCGCCTTCCTGTCTGGCGAGCCTGGCGCAATGCGTGGCGACGTAACTCGTCCTTGGGTGCAGCCACGTGCAGCGCAGCCGCTCCAGATTTGATGAGAATGACGCGGCTCAGCGGCGACCCCATTGGAGGAGTCTGACCTCATGACCAGCGGCGCTTTTGGTTGGACATTTGGTTACTCAAAAATCAACCCGGTGCGTATAAAAGAATCACTGTGGTGCGTCGCGAGCAGTTGAGCTATGTGTAAGCAGTAGACCTATGTGTTAGAGAGGAGAGCTCGGCACTTTCGGTCTCTAAGCTGTCGGCCCCAGTGCCGAATTTGTAACGCCTCTGTGTATATGCTGTACATAAACCTTGTTTAACTCACCATCGTCTCGTCTGCTCGTCTATCAGCTCCGCGCAGAAGCAGTCGCGAGCTGAGAATCCTACGCTACCAAACGGTGGTGACCTTCCCGGCGGAGTTCGAAGCAGTGGTGCCTTCGGGACCGTGTTGGCGTCGCCGTCTTTCGAAACAATGGTTGCAGCGGTGGGATTCGTGGCGCCCTTCGTAACGTCGTCGGAGGCGCGCTTCGTAACAATACCTCAGCTGTGCAGAATCTCAAAAGCTTCCTGGCTACGCTGGTTCAGAGTGCCCGGACCTAGACAGCCCCATCACGGTTGGAAAAGCCAGGGATGAAATTAACCGACCTAAAACAAACAAGGCTGCCGGTACGGACAAAATCAACAACAAAATGCTCAGGAATCTTGACGACAGCTTCATTCGTCAACTTGCAGCTTATAAGCAAGAATGCTGGAACAAGGGAGAAATACCGCAAGATTGTAAAACGGCCAATGTGGTCTTCGTTCTTAAGTTAGGGAAAAAGTTCAGTCTTGGACATCTCAGATCCATTTGCATCACATCTTGTGTAGGAAAATGGATGGAGCACATCATCCAAACAAGACTAACTAGGTTCAAGGAAGATGAAAACCTGTACAATACAATGATAGGCTCGAGATCCCGCCTAACGACGGGCGATGTTATGCTACAGCTAAAGGAGGAGATTATAGACAAAAATACTGTTGACACAAAAATAGTTGAGGGTCTGAACGTCTCCAAGGCGCTTGACAATGTCAAACATGAAGCCTTACTTAAGAACCTAAGTGCACTACACGTAGGCGTCAAGACATCCAACTACGTGAGTGGCGTTCTCTAGAATCCTACAGCCACTATCTGCATCGGAGGGCAGTCGCTCGAAAGCATTAAATTGGCGAAGAAAGGGACGCCACAAGGGTTTGTACTCTCTCCGACTCTTTTTAATATAGCGATAACTGGACTCCCTGAGAAGTTGGAAGGAATCGAAAATCTGCATCACACAATATACGCAGACGATGTGACCATGCATCGCTGTGGATAAACAGGGGTAGTGACGGACGTATTGAAAGTGCACTTCAGGCGGCTATAGATATTGTCAAACAATATCTCGAACCACTAGAGGTAAAATGCTTTGCAGAAAAATCACTGGTTTCTACCAACGCAAAAAAGGAAAACAAGCAATCCCCTCGGAAGGGGTTGTGACATCGCTTTGCGTGTCAATGGTAATGCTATTCCAACCGTAGACACTATTAGAATTCCAAGGATGCGCACACAAGCAAATGGAAAATACACTGAAACTATCCGGAGACTCGAACCTAGTGCGAACCAGACATGCCGCCTGCTTAAGTGCATTTCTAATAAGAATTCGGGGATGAAGAAGTCAATCTTTTAAGACTAGTTCAAGCTTTCGTGATAAGTTGTGTACTATACATTGCCCCTTATCTTAAATTAAGTAGAGCAGAAAAAGGTAAGATTGAAGCCATTATAAGGAAAGGCATCAAGTCTGCGCTAGGGCTTCTCCCGAACACCTCTACGGGTAAACGTTTTGGGCTGGGTGTCTCCAACACTTTAAATGAGCTCATAGAAGTCGCCATGATGTCACAGCACCAAAAACTTGAGAAATAGAACCAGAAGGAAAATCATGAAGCACTTGGGATTCGAGTCCACGGAGTGTTCCAGACAGACAGCTGGCATACCTAAATTATTAACTAAGGCAAGACTAAAAATTACACCGCTGCCGAAAACCATGCATCCGGTGTTTCACGAAGGCAGACGCAAAGCTACAGCTGTAGCTCTTCAGGCGAACTTTGAAGGTCGATCTGGCGTGCTTTACACGGGCGCTGCACAATACGAAAGAAAGGGAGTACGAAAGCGGTCGTGGTTCATGAGAGCGGGGACCTGGTCTCGTGCAGAACATCTAAGAACACAACCACCACAGAGGCAGAAGAACTTGCGATTGCTTTGCCAATAGCTCAAAAAGGCAAACGAGTGATTGTTAGCGGCTCTAAGTCAGCAATTGAAAACTACGATATTGGCAGGATCTCTGCTACAGCCGCCAAAAATCTAAGACAAGGAACAGTACCCGCAGAACTATTCTCACTAGTATGGTCCCCGACCTATGAAGGTCTGAAGGGGAACGAGAAGGCGCACGCGATCGCCCGAGGGCTCACTTTTCGGTCGCTCGACGCTGACCCACCGCCTTCGTGCGATCAGCCCCTCTCCATAAAAGACGAACTACGGACGTTTCAGGATATCACCGCACACTATAAATTCGACCGCAAGATTTACCCAGAGGCAGCTAAACAGCTGAGCAAAAAGCAGGAAATTATTTAGCGAAAATTGCAAGCCGGGGTGTTTCCAAACTCTTACCTCCACAGTAAATGCACCCGGAAGTGTTTAACTCCAGATGTGCGCATTGCAACAGCACTGCTGGTTTAGTGCACATGGTATGAACCTGCTCATCCTACAATAATCCAAGTAGGAACGTAGAATCCTGGCAGGCCTTATTACACAGCCATGACGCCGAAGAACAGCGTCAATCGGTCTCGCCCTGACCGCCACCGAGTCCAAGGGATTCTGGCCGATTGCAAGGGGGATGATTGGGGGCAAAGGCCGAAGCCTTCTCCCTCATCTTCATCATTCTAGACGGGTGCAAATAAACGTTATTTTTTTCTCTCTCACTCTCTCCATGACTCGAATGTAAGAACACGCAATTTCGAGTTAGTAATTTGGTACGCGTTAGTAAACTAACATACTGACATACTTTTCCAGCAAATTGTATTATTCATTTCTTCGATGATTTTTTGGTTGCAGGTATCAATATAACTGCAAATATGTAATCTGGCACGCTGAATGTGTACTGCTACATAGTCGCTTGCGGGAAAAAATACTCAATATTCACTCGTGTGCGCGGATATCTACCGAAGAAGACATTTAAATCATCTGTACATGCTGACCAGTCGCAAGTGCGAGAACCGACTATCAAAGCAAAAAACTATCGGCAGCAACAGCTGACAACCTTTGGCTACTCCTCCAGTCGTTTGGGCTTTTTCATAGTTAAGATGTGGGTGCTTCAAGAACCTTTGTGCTCTTGCTAATATCCGATTGTCATTCGGTGCCCGGAAGGAATTCGTAACTATCTAATCAATACGCAATTGTTATTTGGAAAGGAGTATCGTGGCACTCTTGACTTTGCGACTTATAAACATGAAGTTGAACGGTGCGGTTTTCGGATAGTCATTTTACAACCTCAAAACAGAAGTTCTGTACTTTAATAAATACCATGAAAAAAAATTCTGGCATGGCGTAGTGGTAGCGTACTCAGTTCAAGATCAGAAGGTGACAATTTCGAATCCTCTAAATTAGCGCTTTATTTTTCTTTTGTTTTTTTAATGTGACGGCGCGCTATTTTACTCATGTATTTATTTATTTATGGCGAGTGGGCACCCCAGTTTTAACCCTGTGAAGCCGTTTTGCGCAGACCACTGGGACGCTGCTGCTCGTCCTAGTACCTGCGATGGGAGGCGCTGGTACCAGCGCTATACTGGGCCCATAATCCGGCATAGCACTGGACGCTGGCACCCAGTGGCGCTGGTTTTTGCAATAGGGATATCACGTGCCACTGTCTGGAATCTCAGAGCAGAGTCGTCTACGTAGAGGACCAACGTCACTGCATTTCCGTGTACGTAGGGTCATTCATACGCGCAAGTCATGCCCTCTCTAGCTAGGTGCGCGCCGGTAGAGAGGAGGGGGAGCAGCGTTCATCTTAAAATTAGACCCATTTCTGCGGTGCGTATCGTCGCAAATTTTGGCAGACGTGATCATGAATGCCTCGTCTTCTCATTGTGCTTGTCAGCTCGAAATTGTCAAACCTGGTGAGTGGCCCTTTCAGTGGTGGAGGAGCCGGAGTTCCCATGGACCTGGAATTTCGCAATCGCACGCTACCCTCAGCGTTCAACATGACTGTTCAGGGCCCTTTCAAGCTACCCCACCAACAACAGTCTTCTGTACTGGCGCGTCTCGGCAACGCGACCAACCAATTTTTCGCGGCAACGACGAACTTGACGTTGAGGACTGGTTCGTGGAGTACGATATCATAAGCGCTTCCCTCAAATGGAACACCTGCGACCAGCTTACGAACATGCCCTTTTAGGTTGCTGATGTAGCTAGCCTCCGGTTCAAGAACCACGAAGGCGAAATCACCAATTGGTCCGCCTTCAAGGCCAACATCGCCGCGGTCTTTGGTCGTCCCGCCGTGCATCAACTTCACGCGGGACAGCGTCCGCGTAGTTGAACCCAGCGAAAGGACGAGACATTTAGAAGTTACATCGAAGATGTCTCGTCTTTTTGAGAGTGCGTCAATGCATCTCTAACCGACAACGACAAAATCAAGCACATTATCAAAAGAGTTGACAACGATACCTTCAAGATGCTCGTCGCTAGTACCCCACAGTCTGTCACCGACGTTGTACAACTCTGTCAGGAATACGACGCGTTGCGTAAGCACGTGTCTCGATGTACAGGGCCGCTAAAAATACAGATGAAGTTTCCGCCCTCGTGCACGACGTCGCTACTCATCACATTGTCTTACTGCCACACATCAAAGAATTCATCTGTGAAAAAGTTCCACGTCAACTTTCCCTTGTGGCTAAAGTATCCCAGCCAGTGACTTCGTTAGACACCCGTCTACGGCAGGTCATTGAGACACAGATCACGACGCAGTGCCTTCATCGCCATCTGTCCCTATGCCGCTGACCTATACGCTGCCGTCGTTGCTAGGCCACCAGCCCCACCTGTCTCTGGCGCATATGATGGCACCTGGTCCTCCTACTCTCGACGCTGCCTGCATACACGGCACTCCATCTTACTTGGTCCCCTGCACCTTCTGTCGTTAACCCATGACGCACCTTCGCTAATCGACCCATCTGTCTTGCATGCGGTTTTGTGAGACATATAGCACGCTACTGTCACCGTCGCCACTTCCAGCCTTCAGACGGTGGGAATTCTGCAAATTACCTGGCTGCCCAGAATCTTCAGCGACCTTGTTCCCCTATCGCCGACTCGTTGTCCCCACGACGCCCTCTCGACTATCGCTGGTCATTACCACCCCGTCGCCGATCTGTCTCGCCAATGCTTCGGCGCACGAGTCGAGAGGAAAACTGACAGTCGCAGTTCCAGAGGGAAGAACTGTGTCGTCTTCGAACTTTTCAAGGCCTTTTCTTTGTCTGCTCAACGAAATTGATGTGCTAATAGAAGGTGTCACTGTACTTCCGTGCAGTTGTCGACCCAGGCACCGGCGTTTCTGTAATTTGGAAAAACTGTGTCGTGATTTGAGGAAAGTTACAACGCCGCTTACGAATCTTGGCCTGCCTACAGCCACCTCCCATTTTATCGCACCGACGGCTCAGTGCACAGTATGCGTTTTCATTCAATATTTTTGGTACGCCGTCAAGTTTGTTGTTATTCCACGTTCATCTTACAACGTCATACTAGGATGGGATTTCCTTTCTACCCATCAGGCTCTCGTCGACTGCGCTTGTGCGGAACTCACGTTGACGAATCCGTGCCTTGATATCGACCACTACAGTCCCTCGAAAGCGTTGGCTGCAGGATACAACCGCGTCGTGCTTTTGTCCGCCGTCCTACTGGGTTTTCCCCTACTGCCACTAAATCGACGCTCCTGTTCCAACCATCTATACCTATAGTGCGCACCACTGAACCATCGTCCTTCCTTTTGTGGTCATCAGCTTTTCCAATGGCTTGGCGAAACTTATGCATTTTTCACCGTAAACAATTTGCACCGAAGCGAAGAAATATTTCAGCGTCGTACAATCTGCGAATACACTTATATAAGTACGTATGTTTTCACATCACCGAAATGTGTTGGCCAGTGCGAGGTTCGCTTTTAGCAATAATGAATACAAATACAGTGCAGATAAAAACTACTCCGTATGCACTATGCGACATTTGCCGTATGCACTACACGATGTTGCAAAGAGAACTACCGGCTATTTTTTTTTCAGCTGAGGTTCCTCGCATAAGCTGGTTCATATGAGTTTGACGGTAGAGGCCTTCGCTAGATGCCGATGATACCACTTTAAATATCCTCCACGGTAGGCGAGGAATCACGCTCAAAGCTTCGAACCACCGAAATGTGTTTCCACTCGTTTTAGCACAGAAAATCACAGATCAAAGCACAGGAACACCAACATGCTCCAGTAGTCTGAACGGTGTTTTCGCTCTGCCGACGATCGCACTCGGAGCCCGCGCAATCACAGGCAGCCGGCATTCGTTGGATTTGTCGGCATCACTTGAACTTGTCACGAAACACCGTCACGCTGGTAGCACTCGCAGTCGTTCGCCGTGTAGCTGACGTTCTAGATTGCGAAGTTGTCATTCAGAAACGTTTGGAGTAGTTTCCGTGCTTCCTTCCAGCCCTCGGCCGCGCCTTTGAAGCGGCGGCCTCTGGTTGCATGGTGGCGCTGTACGCGTGGTGACGTGTTATACACGTGGCAAAAATATGAAGCCCGGCATGATTCTTCGCGCATCGTCGCGTATGCCCCTCTGACGCTGATGCCGAGAGGCGCATTTGATGCTTTTGACGTGTAGGCGCGGGCATACGCATGCCTGTATTTGGCACTTAATAGTGCACAGGGGACTGGCGGATTATCTGCCTGTCGTCAAAAAGTTGACGTCTTACAGGTAAGACCTTGTATGGCCGCAAAAGCCCAGAACGTGTAGCTCCAAGTCTCGATAATTGTGCGCCACGGAGCTTGCCCATAATTTTATGACTTTTTCTAGTTTTGTATTATTTAAATTTTGGTTGTTGTGTTATTTGGAGAGACGGCACGAGGCCCCACGTGCACGAAGGTGGCGTCCTTGTGACAGGGTTTTGATCAACCCAGTGTGCTGTTCTATCAGAGGACAAACAGACGATGATTCGCCGAGAGGTCTGTAAGAGCGGAGCACCGAGGGAATAAGCAGAGGCCCAAGGAGCTCTGGCAAGTGTGCTGAATCGGGCTTGGGGAGTTAAGCACCGTCAGCTCTACAGTATTCTGTAAGGTCGCCCTACAGAAAACGGTTTATTTCCAAAGTGTTTTTTTTTCTTTTTTTAAAACGTCGATGTCTATTCTCAAGTAAATTGTGTGCCAACTGTGAATACAAGTTTTTCTCAGCCACACTAGAATTTCTCCAGCGATTCTACTTTATGTTAAAGCGACTAGCAAGTCAATCGTCGCTATTGCAATAGCGGCAGCGTGTTTCGTCTCCCACTTTACTATACCACATCGGGGGGTGCATCTCGGGCACCGAGTAGCGAGAGTCGGTTTCTACCACATCGCAAAGAGCCTAGATTTACTCAGTCGATGACCTGCAAGAGAGTATCAGGGCGTTGGGTTCGGGTGCTAATAATTAGTGCGCATGGTCTTCTTAGTAGTTAGGGCTTGTTATAGTATATAAGTATATTTCACCTAAACTGTTTTATGTTGTATAGTAGGCCTGTGCCTGATCGCTTAAAACTAGTGTGCGTAATGAAATTTCGTATTCTAGGTTTACTCATTGGTGATGATTTGATATCACGTCCATAATAGACACTAATTTTGCAATTCTTGTTTGCCTTGTTTATTTTAATTCATGTTTTCTAAATTTACTAAGGGCGCTGACAATGTCAAAAACACACCACCATGACCAGAAGAAGCCTTTTATTTAAAGAATTTGAGCACCTTTGAACAACTGAAAAGAGAAGGAATGAAAATAGTAAAAACTAATTTAACGTATTTTAAATAGTGACTTTGGTACCATCTGTGGGCACGATATCGAATATTCTTTAACGTGCACACCTATAACACCAAATTTATTCATGGACACCAGTGCTAAGTGATCGCGCTTCAGCCTACACCTGAAATATAATAGAAACAGCTTACGTAAACCATACAATAAATTTATCAACATATATTAACAATACAATGAATAATATTATCATAGCGCGAACACAATGTTCCTATATTGTTTTGAAGACCATCCACTGCACTTTAATTGGGTCCTTTGCGACTAAAACGCGGCTGAATATAATGTTTACTTTGATGGTCCACTACTTGCCCCTTCAGTAATTAATTATGATGCGCTGTCAGAAACGTGTCAACCTCGTGAGGCATAATTGCAAGGCACTCAGTGTCACGTGCCAAGTAAAAAAATGAAAGGATACATTGCTTGGTGAGAGTTTCATGAAATTGTTGGCATTGAGTATGCAAGTATCTAATTATTCAGCCATCGGTCAGCTCAGTCAGCTGCAGTACTTGAATAAAAAAAGAGGAAACGTCATGCACAATCTTTGGTAGTATAATTTTTAGAGGGAAGAAAAAAGACTATCACGTTGGTTCTGGAATGCGTCACATCCAACAATCGTCAAGCCTGGTAGTGTATCAGCCCATTTCCGCAAAGTGATCCTCTGCAGAAATGGGCTGAATAATGAAGTAAAATCATCTGCATTTGTATTGGTGCACTAAGGAGGCCTCCATGAATGTGCGCATTGAGTTTTAGTCCGTTTGATAAAACACGTAAAGTGCGACGTGTCATTCCATTTGGCGAGTAAAAAAAAACGCATATGGAGGATGTTGTTAAATAAATTAAGCAATATTGCCCCTTTTAAGCTTTTTAAAGCAGTATTACTAGGACAAGTGACAACTATTTGTGACGCGCAATATTTGCTGCTGAAACGTCCAATTTGCAACTTCGCCCAATGCCCTGTGCAGTGAAAGTAGGACAAAGGCAAGCTTTATAATACCTTGTCATTCTTAAGATAAAAATATTTTTCATCTTGAAGCAAACCTACTTTTCCAAAACCATCTGCTTGTTTTATTATCAACAAAACATAGTATCCAACAACATGCACAACATAAATTTACTTTGACTGGTAGACTGCAAGAAAATGATGCCACTGTATTAGTTAAAATGACTTGTTTCTATACTTCCTCGCAATAATATAGTAATTCTTTCACTTTATCTGCTCCTGTAGTATTTTATAACTCTCAAACAGAAATTGTGAGTGCACTACTCGCAAAACCAAACTATAAACGTGCAACACATTGCAACTTTTGCCAGGAAAGATAATGAAAAAAGTTAAAACAAAAAAAACTATCATAGTCTTAAAGCGCTTACGCTAAATATTAGGAGAAAATTAGTTCGTAGTAGTCTCAATTCAGAATTACCATATAAATTATTTATTGCTACACAGTTTCGCAGGGGTGCACTAAGTTTTAAGCGCCCCTTGGGCGACAATATATATATATATATATATATATATATATATATATATATATATATGTATATATATATATATATATATATATATATATATATATATTTGAAGAATACCACGCCTCAATAACTACTTTTCACATTAGCAGACCCCCGAAAGTTTTTTTTTCAGCATAATCGGAGATACTCGAAAGTTGACCAGGTACACTTTATAAGCAATGAAATGATTGATTATTATGTGGGGTTTAATGTCCCAAAACCACCGTATGATTATGAGAGGCGCCGTAGTGGAGGGCTCTGGAAATTTTTACCACTTGGAATTCTTTAACGTGCACCCAAATCTGAGCACACGGGCCTACAGAATTTTCACCTATATCGAAAATGCAACTGCCGAAGCAGGAATTCCATCCTGAGGCCCGCGGGAATGACCATATATAAGTGACGTATGAAGCGATGGTTGGTAGAGGCAGAGGAGGAAGAAGTGCAGAATGGAATAAACATGGCGTATGAGCCAGGCCACGTCTCCGATTCATCATAGCGTCACACGAGTCGACAGGATGAAGACCTGGCGGTCAGTTCATCAAGCGGCCACCATCTTCGAACGTCTCAGCAAGACGCAGTGACCGAACGTGGACCACAGAAGTACATCCCAACTCTACACCAAGACCAGCATCTTGACAGCACCATCAGAGGACCTTGACATCCCCAAGTACACCGGATTTGCGGACGACGGACCCGTACAAGACTGGTTCAACCTTTTCGAGCTCCACGCTGCCGCTGCATTCTGGTCGGAACGGGGGATGCTCATCAACTTCACTGACTACATCTCAGGTGAGGCATTCAAATTTTACCTCACCCGTATCTTCGAGAACGATGAGTCTTGGAAAAAGAACAAATAAGAAATGATCATTCGTTTCAAAGAATACGATGAAGACCTGTTCATACCTCATCAGCGGAAGGCTTTTCAACGCACCCATTACGGTTATGCAAAGTCTTCCCGCAGTAAGCCTATTTTCCAAACGGGACCTCAGAGAAAATATACCACCATTGTACCATAATATGACTCTTCCGAAAGAACGTCCCGCATTCGAACACCGACTGGTAACTTGCACGTCGCAACAGACAAGGTAAAGCGTCCGTATACCGAAAGGAATCTAGACCATTTTGTCAAAAGACTGAACCTAAACCCGGCTTTCCCAAGAGCAATGAAATCTGCATTTTCAACGGGTTCGCTGCACCACAACATTTCAGATTTTACTGAACCACCCGAGCCCCTTGATGCTTCGTGTGACACACAAGTCCCAGATGATTCCGAACGTGCGACGGCTTTTACGCGAGACGAGCTGGTGAATCCTCACAATACCAGCCCACACCCTAACGTTCCACACCAGAGACTTTCTACAGACATTCTCAGCCTAATCACGCTGCAAATAGAAAAACATGCGCCATCTGAACCACCTCAAGCCCTGTCTGTTGTGCCCTCATCGTCAAGTGATAACCCACATGCGAGTCGAAACACTGCAGAAGTTTCGAATCCGCCAATGCCAGAACATTGTCATTTGACAGAAGAATTTACTATCAATGATGACGCACAACCATTTTGGGAGCTTTCTCATCGGTCTGTCACGCTGCTTTCATCGCAAAACGAGCCCAGCATAGAGTATCGACTGCCGACTATCCAGTGATCACAACATCGGGCAAAGAAAAGGAGACTCATATTCCTGAAAGATACCCATCTGACCAACTTTCACAACAAAACGAGAAATTTGAACAAATGCAACGCCAAGAACCCCAGGCACTACAACGCTTACTCGAACAAAAACAGCGAACAAGCGAAACCTCATCACGAGTATGCTTGTGGCTTAATCGGAGACAACACCAATTAAAGAAGCAAAGACATAGTCACTCCCTAAACCATCTTAACAGAAAGCAACGTCGACAAAGTTTTCTGCACCAGTTCTCAACGCCGTGTCTACGATTCAACAAACTGAGAGAAGACCACAGAAAGCTACGAAAGAGACGTGCAGCTACGACGTGTACAATGAAGGAACAAAGGAATCATACCATCAGTTTCGGTTCTCGCACATGCAGGCTGCAAGCACTCGTTCTGTCTCAGCCACGACACAGAAAGCAGCGTCTACGACGCAGAACTTCGTGCCAACAACATTTGACTCTCAAATGCTACAAGTACTTCGACCCTTGATCATTCATGACAAGAATCGCTGTGTCTCAGTAATTTCTACGTTCAAGGCGTGCTTCTGTTGGCCAGAACGCAACAGTCAACCTCTCCCACCAGATTAGTCATAAAATTCATCGGACTGCTCAATCGGCCTTGAAGATTTAGTGAGATTGTGGAACTCCGTGTGGACGTGAAACTGTGAATTTGGGCATTGTTTTGTTCATTCACTTCTTTAATTTGTTATAGTTTGTAACCAGTGCCATCTTTCGGGGGGAGGGGGAATCGTGTGACGTATGAATCGATGGTTGGTAGAGGCAGAGGAGGGAGAAGTGCAGAATGGAATAAACATGGCGTATGAGCCAGGCCACGTCTCCCGCATCCAGCGTCACATATATATTGTAGCGAAGCCTCTGAACAGTAGGTAGTCTTCTCCAGCACCTTCTAGTGCGTCGATCTTTTCGTACGTAGAAGAGCATCTCGTACAGAGACTCGGTCCCCGCATTGACTGTCGCTGTCGCGCATCATCGCCGAGTGTCCGCCAATAAACGTCTTAACAATTTGGTGGAGAGTTCTGTGCCCTTCAAACACCTTCGGTCCCCATTCAATGCCCTTGCAGGTTCGATCCCGTACCATGCCACCTACCATGCCCCAAGACGCCGCTCAGCAAACGTTTCTTACTGCACAGGCGACATGTCCCAGTGTCCTCGCATCTGCGACCCTCCTGTCTTCACCGGTGCGGTGGCATCGACGTCGAGGACTAGCTCGCTATGTACGAACACGTGAGCGTCTCCAATAATTGGGACGAGGCAGGAAAACTCGGCAACCCGGTTTTCTACTTTGTGGGTGTGGCGGGCATGTGGTAACACAACCACGTATCTGATTTCCCGACTTGGTCCACTTTGGAAGCCGCTGTCATCGACGTGTTCAGCCGTATTGCCGTTCGTAAGCTGCAAGCTGAACAGCGTTTACGTGCACACGCACAGCAGACCGACGAGTCCTTCACAAGTTGCATCGAGGACACCCTTAACTTGTGTAAGAAAGTGACGCGAGCATATCAGAGGCTGACATAATCACGCATGTTTTGAAAGGAATCGCCGATGACGCCTTCACCATGCTTCTGCCCAAGAACCTTCGCACTGTGGCGAATGTCATTACACTATGCCAAAATTACGAGGAGCTGCGGCAGCAGCGCTTGATGAGCCGTCGACCGCTATCACGTGACGCTGATCTCTCGGCCTTGTCAGCAGTTCCTGACCACACAACCTTGCTCGCCGAAATCAAATTATTCATGCGTGAGGAAGTTGCTCGCCAGGTCTCTTTACTGACTTTTGCTTTCCCGCAACACGCTCAACAGCCATCAACTACACTTCTGCCTCCCCTCCGCTGAGCCATTCAGCAGAAAATTATGGAAGTCATTCCTGAATACCACCAGCCACCTGTTGTATCTTCGCCACTGAGCTATGCCCAAGTTGTCACCAGGCCGCCCTTATAATTACTGTGGCTGGTACCCTTAGTTACATCGAAACCACCGCCAGGCCCCAGGCCTTGGGAGAAACTGTGCCGCCTACATACGCTGACGTCATCCACGTGCCCCGAGTGCCACCCACCATGAAGTCATATCAGCAGCCGGCTCGCCCATCGTGTTGTGCGACGTGGATGGGACCCGCGAACCGATGGCGCACTTCTGACAAACGCCCCATCTGCTTTGCTTCTGGTTAAGTCAGCCCCGTAGCACTCTATTGCAATCGTGTGCAGCAACCGCAAGACACCTCGAACTTTCCCAGCCAATCAAACCACTCTCATTATGACAACCGCCATCTGTGCCACAGTCGTCCCACCCCGCTTCGTCTACCCGCCGTTCACCATCTCCACGACGTCGCTCACTGTCCCTGATGCGCCCTCGTCCACTCGAGAGCGACCAGGAAAACTAGTCGTCGCAGCCCAGGAGGCAAGGGCTGCGACACTGTCAAATTGCGGAAGCCTTCAGGGAAACCGATCGAACGTGATAGGCGTGCTTTTGGATAGTGTTCGTGCATCTGCCCTTATAGATACTGCGGGTGGATAACGCGATTGAGAGCCTGCAAGGAGCAGAATTCTTTTCATCTCTCAATTTTCACTCAGGGTACTGGCAAGCATCTACGAGTGAGTACGCTCGACCAAAGAGTGCTTCTTTCACCCACGACGGCTTGTACAAATTCAACGTTATACTGTTTGGGCTGTGCAATGCGCCTGCCACCTTTGAGCGATTGATGGATACCGTTCTGCGTGACCTGAAAAGCACACGTGTCTGTGCTACCTCGATGACGTTGTCGTTTTCGCTCCGGACTTCTTCACGCATCTTCAATGCTTGCGGTATGTTCTGACGCGTCTGAGTGACGCCATTCTGCAACTGAACCTAAAGAAGTGCCGATTTGCAGCTCGGCAGCTGACAGTACTCGGCTACGCCATGTCCAAGGACTGAATTCTCCCTGATTCAGCCAAAGTTCAGGCCATGACCGAGTTCCCCAAGCCGACATCGGTCAAACAACTACGCAATTTTGTAGGACGGTGATCTGACTTTCGGCACTTCATTCGAAACATCGCGACAATCATATCGCCACTGACGAAGCTCCTCGGAAGTAACGGGCTTCTTCATTCGCGGTCACCACAGTGCGACGACACTTTCACAACGCTCCGTTGTTTGTTTATGTCGCCTCCCATACTCCTTCACTGCGACCCTACAGCCTCAACTGAGATAAACATATACACCAGTGGTGTCGGCCTCAGCGCTGTCCTTGCGCAGTGCGAACCGAGGTTCCCGGAATATGTCATGGCGTATGCAAGCCGTACGCTTACAAAAGCTGAGACTACTTACACCTTCGCTGAGAAAGAATGTCTGGCAATTGTGTGGGCCCTTACAAAGTTTCGACCTTATTTGTATGGTCGCCCATTTTATGTCGTTACCGACCATCCAACACTATGCTGGTTGTCATTTAAAGATCCCTCAGGCCGTCTTACTCTGTTGGCACTTCGCCTGCAAGACTACGACATCCACGTGCTGTACCGCAACGGAAGGCAACACGCTGACGGCGACACCCTGTCGCGCTCTCCCTTGCCTGACGACAAAGCCCAACACTCAGCGTCTCACCTTGCCGTTTCTTGCATTGGCATTGCTATTGAATAGCGCAAGGATCAATAGATTGCCTCACTGATAGAATTGCTGACTCACCCACCCATTCCATCCACTCGCGCATTGCGTCGTCAAGTCCACCAGTTTGCCGTTTGCGACGACCTTCCCCACAGACGCAATTACAACAGTGATCACCGCCAGTAGATTCTAGTCATACCCTGCAGTTCGCGCACTGACATATGCGATTGCTTTCATTCTTATCCGCAATTTGCGCCCTCCAGGGCATCGAAGACGTACCACTGCATTCGCCAACACGGTACTTTGGGCGTGGCTTGTACCACTACGTGCGAAATTCGTTCACTCCGCATAGGTTGTCAGCGCCGCAAAACTTCAACGCACCTGTCGCCAGTAGGTCTGCAACCTGTACCTTGCCCTGCCAGGCCGTTTGGGCGGGTTGCATCAATTTGTATGGGACACTTCCACTAACGTCGGCTGGTAACCACTAAGTAATCGTCGCTGTGGACCACCTCACGCCATACGCCGAAACTGCCGCTCTCCCCGCGGCTACAGCGAGCGATGTAGCCTTCTTCCTGCTCTAACAATTCATGGTGCAACACGGCCCACCCTAGAAACTGCTCAGTGATCAAGGCCGTGTCTTCCTGTCCGATATCGTCGAAGCCATTCTCAAAGAGTGCAACTTTGTTCGCCGCACAACTGCGGCTTACCGCCCGCAAACGAATGGCCTCACCGAACATTTCAACTCTACGCTTGGCGACATGCTCTCCATGTACGTCACCACCAATCACAGAAATCAGGATGCCATTCTACCCTTCATCAGCTACGCATATAATACCACCCCTAAGAGCCCTACTGGCTTTTCACCTTTCTTTTTATTATATGGAAGGCACCCGTCACACACTATCGACACGATACTTCCGTGCAAGACAGATCCGTCAAAGTGTGCGCCTATCTCTGCTACAGCCAAGCTTGCTGAAGAATGTGCAGAGCTTGCAATGACCTTTACTGCGCAGGATCGAAAATAGCGAAAAAACATTCGCACTGACGCCAACATTACTGCGCCCACCTACTTCTATGGAGCACCCGTCTGGCTCTAGATCCCTTTAACAGCAACTAGCCATCTTCAAAACTATTCCCCAAATACGAAGGCCCCTACCGTGTCGTGGAATGCACTTCCCCTGTAAACTACTCGATTTAACCCATCGAACCATCTTCGGATATACGCCGTCGAGGGCATGACGATGTCAACATGAAGCGCCTCAACGCCTACCACGACCCGCTCACAGTAACCTGCTGTTAGGTCGCCAAGCGGCTGCTTTATCGTACCCGGGGTAGTTGTAGTGATGCCTTAGAACAGTGAGTCGTCCTCTCCAGTGCCTTCTACTGGGTTGTACTCTTCGTAAGAAGAAGAGCAGCTCGTGCAGAGAGTTGGTCCCCGCATTAGCTGTCGCTGTCGTACATCATCCCCGAATGTACGCTAATAAACAATTTAACAATATATATATATATATATATATATATATATATATATATACTCAAAAGTTTTCCTATGAGCCAAACGTACTTGGGAAGAGGAAAGACACAACTTAGCGGTAGTCTCTATTTTATTTTCTGTGGTTTAGGCCGGTAGGCCGGTCTTCGTCAGGCTTTGTGAATAAACAAGGTTCAATGGTTGAAACTGTTGGAAATTAAACTAAGACAACGGCTAAGTTGCGTCTCTTCTCCTTCTCTCTCTCTCTCTTTATATATATATATACTGTGTATTCATGTAGAATACTATTATAATATATTATTGTTAATGTCATTATTTTTATCGTTATAATTGTTATAGTTTACTTCAACACTACATAAATGGGGACCTACCAATATGTCACAGAACGAGCGCTAAAAATGGGCGCGCCGCCAAATTGTCGCGACGCAACGCCGGAGTGATGCCGTGAGGTCAAAAGAAAAAGAAAACAAACATCTAAAGGCTCCCCGGGCGCGCGCTCACCCCTCGGAAGCGTGGCTTCGCCGATGAACCTCCTCACCCCATATCGGCGGCCGAGCAAGGCCGCGAAATTTCTAGGACGAAAGGGGCGTGGTCACGCCGGGTTGAGTCATCCATCGCGGAGGGCATTCGTACAGTCTCGCGCCTCTCTCCAGCTTTCGCTGCGTATCGCGCCGACGAAATGACGAGAACTTTCTGGAATGTCGTGCGGAAGGTATTTAACCGATCAGCGGAGTCGAGAGATCAGGAAAAGAAGACGGAAGTTAGCGCCAGAGCGCGTAGGGATTCCGCCGTGTAGTCGGCGAAGGTTTTGTCCGTAGCGACAAAGCAGGAGATGAAGAGGATTTCCACCTGAGGGGTGAAGGCTCGAGCTACAGGCAAGAGCGTGTGTTTACCGCTATCGAGCGAAGACGCGTGGCAACAGCTGCGTGTGTGAAGCCGACGTGTTCGGGCGAAGAAGTTTGAAGCTTGGAGAGTGGCCTATTGAAGACGTGAGGTTTCCTGGAAGAGAAACTTCGGCGGGGTTTCCTTGAAGAGAAACCTCGCGGCTGCGGAACGACAACAACGCTGGACTTTGAGTGAGTGATTCTCGGAAGAGTATCATCTAGACTTTGGTTCCAAGAACTTTGGACTGAATAGGTTTTCTATCTCTTTAGTCTTTAAGTGTCTTCGTTGTTCAATGCATGCGACTGCATTGTAGTGCGTATTGTTGTCTGTGTCCGTTGTTTTAAGTGTGGCTGAATGCACTGTGTAGTTCGTTGTTTGTTTGGTGACATATTGTACTCAACTGTTGTGGAGTGTGCATACTTGTGTGTGTTGTTTTTTGATCTGCCACTATTGAGAATATAATTCTGTTTTGTTTATCAACTCTCGGCTCTGAGTTGTTCTTTAGGCCACAGCCGGCGTCCGCTGGCGCACCAAAAAGGACCACTTCTAAATTGTTCACGCTTTTGTAGTGCGGTTCGGGGGGCCGATACTTCGGCCCTTGGAATTAGCCCGGCGATCGCCTTTCTAATTAACGGGACTGTGTGACACAATAATGCATATATATAACAGCGCAAAAATATCGCTTTATTACAGTGTGCTATTATGCAGCCACTGCTAGCATTTGAATTCCTCGTACTTATCCCCCTGGTGCTTTCCGAATTTCCGGATTGTAAGTATATGGCGTATATGACGAAACGTTCTCAAACATCTTGTGTTCTTCGTACCGGAAATTTCGTTTCAGAATCCTTTTATTTGAACCAGCTGCGTCTCATAACTATCATGATAGCATTTTCCGCCTCCTTTTTCTACATTATGGCAAAACTATGTCAGGAGAGAGGCTATTAAAAAACACTGAGCAAGGCGATACAATCTGCATCGCTTTATCTCTGCGCTAGCTTTGAACTTGTCATCATGAAACCAAACTATTGCATTCGCATTGACAGCTATATTAAGTGTGTTTAAGGTCTACTGTAGCAAAAGGGTTCTCCCAATGATTTCTTGTTAAAGTTAACTTCTGTGATCAAATTTAATTATGTTCCTGCGAACTTCTGAATTCCTCAACTACATAAAACACTTTGCTTGTCTCGACAGTGTTTTACATACCTTGATAACCATTATGGTGCTCTAAATGTCGTCTTTTGGTCTATCCCACCGTTTACGTCGCAGCCAGTTTCAAGATAGGAACTTATTATTTCATTTTTTTGAGAGAATGAGGAAATAAAGCTATAGGCCATGTGGCCTGTCGAAGGCTCTTAGGTTTACTTATTTCACTTGATGTAGACTAGAATATCCGCTACGCATATTATATGTGAACCAGCTTTTGCTCGTAGCCATGTCCGTCCAGGGAGAGTTGGCGCATATGCATTGGCGCAAGCAGCCCAATGCTCATTCGCCTAACTCTCTGTCTCTCTCCTAGCGTGAGCGAGAGGAGGTGGGAGGACCCTCTTCTGGCGCACTCTCCTTTGCAACGGCGCTATTGACAGCGAGAGCGAGCAGAGTCGCGGCCTGGTTGCAACTAGTCGAAACGGTGAAGGGTGCATTTCTCCTTGCGTCGTTTGCTGGCCACGTCTTCTTTCTAAGTGCGCGTTAGTCTTGCACTTTCTCAATGTGTAGATTGTCCGGTCATGTCAGCGCGATTGTAACTGTTTCTTCGTATGCCTGAAACGACGTACGAAAGCATTTGATTTTGCTCGGCTGCTACTGCATTGTAATGAGATCGGCTAGTGCATCTTTACAGAGTGATATTTATATTTGTCGTACCCTCCATTCAGCAAAGGGATTTGAGATTGTGTTCCGCTTTCTTTTTCAAGCACATCGAAAAAGTTATCCTCCCAAATATTAGGACTGATAAATATTGTGTGAATTCAGCGTTTTATAGCCACTTGGTTGTAAGCAGAAAAACAAACCGGTTCTAGTTTCTGCACTTGCGCGTGGTGGGTACGGGTACAACTTCGGCACTGAAGTTTATAGATCATGTGAGGAGGCTCAGTTTTGTTTATCTTGCCATAGCAGCATTGCATAGAAATATTACTATCACATAAACTGCGCGATTCCGGTACTTTTACTGCAAATAAAAAAGAGTTACCGTGCGCAACCGTGTGCTTAAATTTGAAAACGCTTTAAAAAACCCAGACGTTGAAAAACAGTTCATACGGCATGCCTTATATATATTGTCGTATAATTTAGCCTGAAAATTTCACCTTTTTACACTGTTTTCATCGTTTGTGTGACATTGTTAGGGACCGAGGGAAGGCAATAGCAACTTTTTGTAAGGAAAAAAAAACAACCTGCTTGTCCCAATAACCAGGCCTTTGTTGTAGCACCATCATGCACATAATTCACCAATGAAAGCTTGCTGCTGAACTCATATATAAGATTTTCACTGGTGCAAGGAAGTGTGTGTATACGAGGTAAACGCAGTCTAGCGTAAACTGCCGTCAGCCGCTAAGCTTTTCTGACTTGACTTATTGACTGTCCCACATATCACGGAGTAGAGAATAAGAGAAAAAAATCATATACTTAGAAGGTGCGAACGGTGTACACTGAACGAATCGCACAGATATGCGCTCTTTGTACAATCTTTCTTTCTTTCTCTTTTTTTGTTGTATGCAGATAACAAAAATGTAAATAAGTAGTTTAGTCAGGCTACAGCAGTGCGTAGCAGGCGGAACACGAGCGAACAACGTAGAAACAACACATCAAAAGCGTGATTTAGTGCAAAAGCATGAAGAGAGTCAACTAGGGCAAGCATCCCCATGAGAGGCAGAAAACGCTTTACTCGCGGGTGATGTAAACATTACATAGGCGTCGTGCACCGATTCAGTAGGGAAGAGTGTAGATAATAACAGTAAACTGTAGTCAACGCATCGGCTTAGACCACACGCAACGAAGTGCCACTGCGTGTATTCGTATGCGCGCTGCAGACCGCCTATCCACACATTTGCGGGAACGGTGCTGCCACCTATAGTTCAATCTTGCCAGAAATAGACGTAAACGTTGGCGCCAGTTGTAGCAGCATCGGTTACATAAGCTACGACAGAAGCGCAAACAGCGTGATCAGCTCCGCTGAGTAGAAGACGAAAGTTCACGAAGCAGAATGTGAATGGAAGTGCTTGGAAGTAGACCCCGAAATTCGCGCTTTCTAGGCCGAACTTTAACGGCAACGATGAGCTGGAGACACCAAAATCTGAGCTTGTGAAGCCCAAGCGCAACGCTACCACCCAGCCGAGAACCCCGAGACTGCGAGGCAACGGAAAGCCAAAACGCAACTGAAGCGGCGAGCTGCAAATCCCAAAGCGGCTAGGCAAAGTCAGTCTGCGAACAATGACAGTAAGGCGTTCGACCCAACTGCGACGACCGGAAACAGACAAATGGGAGGGGTAAGTAACATAAGCGGCACACCACATGTACGCAACTCCTCGACAGATATAAAACACACAGAAACATGTAAAAGCAAAAGAGAAATAAAAACACAAGTGAACACGAGTGCTGCTTTGCATCCCCACATAGTTTTTTTTTTAGTGAGGCATCGTGCAGTTTTTGTTCCTTCACCAATACAGGCGTCATCCAATATCTCCATATTACTCATAACTTCTTCAAGGCGAAGCCTTTGTTTGCATACGACAAGCACTCTTGGCACATATCTATCTATCTATCTATCTATCTATCTATCTATCTATCTATCTATCTATCTATCTATCTATCTATCTATCTATCTATCTATCTATCTATCTATCTATCTATCTATCTATCCGCCTATGTCTGGGTGCTCTTATGACCAGCCTCTAAACTGGGGGTACACCAAAGTTTGTACTGGAGGGTAATAGGGTTCGACGAATAGCACTCGCTGGCCGTTACTTGAATAGTATCTCAATCTCATCGAGTACCTCATCGAACAATTTCCAAAAAGCATTGGCACATACCCCGAGGTCGGTATGTGCCACTGGTTTGCGGGTAAGTGCCACAAGTGATAATTTTTACAACTACCCAGGAATCACGAGAACACACCTGGGAAACTCGAGCGCTTGATCAAAAAAAAAAAGAAAAGCTGTCATAGGCAGCGCTGACAAGACGCATGCAAAAATAAGTGTAGAAGCAGCAATTGAAATCTGGCATTCTGCGTGGCATTGAAGTATTGCATCGCGGAGCCACACGAGGCTTCAAATATACTTTTTAAATAGACCCTCATGTACTTGTAATGTCAATTGTGGTTGCAGTACTGGCTATCTAATTTCGCTAACGTTACTTACGTAGCCATATATTACAGCCGCTATGTCAACGTAACGTGAATTGTATTTAGGCGCCATTCACTGAAGGTATTTGTGTAACAGTGTTGAGGGCTACCATTCTCGCGTGCACTAGCACTAACACCACTGCTTCTGGTGTTGCAAATATCTATGTACTTGTTGGCATCGGTACGCAACTGTAAAATACTGCAAAAATAAACAGATGCTGCTGTCTAACCTCTATGTGTGCATGAATTTCTTCATATGTTGAGTGCCACATCATAACGTCTTGCTCTATGAAAAAATAATGAAACACATTTACCGTCTATCTGCATGCTTCGCATACCGTCGATTCCCATGTTATGTGGGACCTGCCTAGTTTTCCTTTTTATGTTTCACTGCACGCTCTGTGTTTTTTCACTTTACATCAAATTGCTGTGTTAGGCTCCAGGTTTCAGTCCTTCATGTCGTAATCAGCCAATCACAGGCATTGTTTACTTTTTGTCGTAAATACGGTGGCAGACTTTCTGAAATTCGTGCTGTACCTGACGTATGCACTCCAGCCGATTCTCGCTTTCCGGTGAACTGATTTCTAATGGCGGAGCGTATACATTATGGTATAGGTAATTATCTTAGGCATATATCCAATCCAATGTTTAAGTACTCTCGCCTACTAACAATCGTCTGGCTAGTGAGCAGTGTTTTTTGTTTATCATAATAGTTTAGACAGTATTTTATAGTAATAGTTTTAACTCCCAAATAAGGTTTCGCAAATGGTTACCACTGTTAACGGAGCTCACTGATATCTCAAAACCGTGAGTCAGTGACACAATATCCCATATTTAAAACGCTTGCTAATACTTCGTAAACAAACCACTTGGGAAATTTTAGTGAACTTTCATGTTTTGGTGTGCACACTTCAGTTGGCGTGAATACTTGTGTTTGTACGAATCCTGTTTGGTGTGGGGACATTTAAGTATTAAAAAACGTTAAATTATTGCGTTAATGTTGTGCTACGTACCTGCGTATATCCTTCTGATTGCTACCGAATATGCGACGTTGATTTCTGTGTAAGAGAAGTAGCCGGCGCCATGTCTTCGCACCAAACCCTCCTTGTATATATTTAATAAAAAAATTGTGAGGATAACAGCTCCTCGAGTGACGCCTTTTGCTACGGTAGTTTTATAACTCGTTTTGGTGGAGAAGCAAGGCAGCCGTGAAGTTGCGTACGTCGGCTTAGGTAAATTCTAAGAGCATTTAAATGTACACTGTCAGTGGGATTTTGCCCTACCCATCACCGTCACTTTCTGTTGAAATCTAAATCACAGACATTTCTTCACGCTTCATATATTGTTTCCGCGAATAAAACCACATAACCGCTAGGGAGGCAAGTGGCTACAGTAGCAAATAAATGAAACGGTGATGAAAAAAGAGAGGCCTGCAGTCGATAGCTCCTCATTCAGATTAATTGATTTGATTGATGATTTATTTGTGGTGTTTAACGCCCCAAAGCCACTTTATAATTATAAGAGACACCGTAGTGGAGGGCTCAGGAAATTTTTTAACGTTCTTTAACGTGCGCCCAAATCTGAGCACACGGGCCTACAACAATTCCGCCTCCATCGAAAATGCAGCCGCCACAGCCGGGATTTGAACCCGCGACCTGCGGGACAGCAGCCGAGTACCTTAGCCACTAGACCACCGCGGCGGGGCTAGACGAGGACCATTGATTGGGTTTTGTTGTTTTCTTGCGTTTTAGAGTTCGTTGAACTCATGATGAGTACATTGAAGACACCACTAGGTTTCAGGTTGGGTGTGCTTCTGATACTGTTATTCTGTTTCCCTCAAACGTAGGAGAGGAATTTAGAATAACAAGTGTACTTATTTAATTAGTTGTAAAAGGGTAAATATGCTTGGTGGGGTTTGACGGAATTGTCTGGCGCTCACTAGGTGAGTGATTGTGTTTCATATGCGTATGTGTTGTCTGTCCAACCAAAATGAAGCAGGTGGTTACTATTTCATCAAGGACAGTCTTCACCAGACTAGACGTCAGCGCTTAGCTCTCCGAACTGTGGCTGAAAACCTCAGCCCATCGAGATTTTCACCCCACCGCGCGAAAGACTGTTATAACCGTCATTATTATTGAAGTTTTTCGACTTTTGTGAACGGGAAAAAAATTTTGACGCATTCCAAGCAAGCATGTGCCGTCAAGACGGGTTGATTTCTTCTCGGCAAAACCTGAACGATGGGTTCGGGACTGGTTCGCGCAAAGAAAGCGCACGATCCATGAGAGGCCATTGTGAGCTCGACTCAAGAAAGGCCATTGTGTTTGCTGTGTTAGAGCGCTAACTAAGTTGGAAGCGCTAACAGAGCGCTAACTTAGTCGGAATTTAGCGCTCTGTCCTCTTGTGTCGGTCTGCTCGGCCGTTTCTTCTTCCCCGTAATGCGCTACACCAGTTCAAGTACGACGAACCAACTCGCCCAATCTTCAACACTCGCAGACAAGACAAGCTGGTTAGGGGGAGACAGAGTGTGGTGGGCAGATGAGGTTAAGAAGTGTGCGGGTATAAATTGGCAGCAGCAAGCATGGGACCGGGTTATCTGGCGGAACATTGGAGAGGCCTTTGTCCTGCAGAGCATTGATTGATTGATTTGTGGGGTTTAACGTCCCAAAACCACCATTTGATTATGAGAGACGCTTGTCCTGCAGTGGACGTAGCCAGGCTGATAATGATGTTGACGCTGTAGACATCACCAGAACGGCTGTCTACATCACAGTAGGCGGCAAGAAGAACGAGAAATATCAGGAAAGAATATTGCGCTCTTTTTTGTATTTTGGAAGCCTGGTGAGTGGCCCTTTAAAAATACTGCTTACAATCCTTCACTGTTTTTCTGTTTGGTAGCACGATAAAAAACATAAAATCTTATGTGTCAAATCTTGTAACTGTTTCTCTGAAAAGCGTGTAAAAATTAATTTTTGTCTGAGTTTGGTCTCCTTCTATTATTAAGATAAATTTCTAAAACACTGGTTAGTGGAGGTGACGACGATTGTACCACCGGTGAAAGTCGAAAACTGAAACCTCGTATGGATTCTGCAGGCTTTATCAAGTTTTGTTTATTAAAAAAAGAATGTTTTAGAGGGCATTTAAAGTAAAGCATGCAGGCATTTTTTCTTGTAGTTCTTATGATGGGCTCACGTTTCTACGCTGTTTGCAGACAAGCATGCCGGCATGTGAGCACAGAGCCGGCAGCGCCAACAGGAGCCTCTTTGAAGGCGGGAGAGAAAAAGCAAAGTTTATTCCTTGATGCAGCCTTCATTAAGCTGCTTGAAGTGCGTAAAATACAATTTCTGATATATACGTTTGTATTTAGGCAAAATGAATCTACATGCAGAGACCTCTTGTCCTGCCAGTAGAAAAAACAACTTTGTTTGGTGACGCTAGTGGTCATCCTTTGCCGACTTTCAACACCAGAATAAAATTGGATTCATTTTCAATGAAAGAAAAGCTCGCTCGTAACCGCCGGTGTGATCAACAATGTTCTAATTTATTTGCCGCAATCAAAAAACTTTTCCGGGCTGTGGACAGTCCTTTTAAACTGACGTTCGTATAAGCAACAGTCCACTGTACAACAATCCAAGTTTTTATTATCACCGTATTTGATTTGTGCTTGTGGAGAATCCAATTTTAAAAGTGTTTCCTCCATGTTGACGTAATGTATCTATTTAGGACTGCTGAGAATCATGGCCCGAAAATAATGCATGTATATATATATATATATATATATATATATATATATATATATATATATATATATATATATATATATATATATATATATATATACGTACCCCTTATAGTGAACAGAGGATGGCCATCGCTGTCGCTCAGTTGTACGCCGTATTCGAAGATTGCAGATTGTGAATACCTGCCAGCAGAAAGTTACTTTTTCTCCCAAGTTTCTTTTGTCATATGCCCATTACAACATTACTAGTAACACCCCTTATACTTTCGTTGGCCCAATAGACCAGCAGTTCGCATAGCATTATTAATCTGTTTCCATCAGCAACGTAATATATATATATATATATATATATATATATATATATATATATATATATATATATATACAGGCATGGTGATGGTTGAATTGCCGTAGCGCTGCATATAGTCAAGTAGTAGATCCTCCATGAGTAGTCACAACGTGGGAGCGGTCAACCCACGTTGTGACCGCTCACAGAGGATCTACTTCACTTATATATATATATATATATATATATATATATATATATATATATATATATATATATATATATATATATATATATACATAAGGGCAGCAAAGTGAGTGTGAGAGTAAATTATATTTCACGAGTTACAGTAAAGTTCAGCTCGTCGTAACATTCTAAACGCATGGTCCTCAACTAGCGATTTAAAATAATTTTATCTTTATTTGTTTGAAAATGCAGTGAAGGTAACTTCATACTTTACGAACTCGTGCGTTCAGTAAGGCCCGTGTACTCAGATTTGGGTGCACGTTAAAGAACCCCAGGTGGTCAAAATTTCCGTGGCCCTCCACTACGGCGTATGTCATAATCATATGGTGGTTTTGGGACGTTAAACCCCACAAATCAATCAATCATTCAATCAATGCGTTCTGTCTATAAGCTTCACAATACAACATGAAATATTGTCGTGATAATCCGTGCTACAAGCGAACATTGCCATTGGGCGTAAGAACATGAGATTATTGTAATGACTTCATAGCGATAAGTCAGTAACGCACTACAAAAATCACATGCCTTACTGCACCCTTAAAACGACGTAGTGGTGGCAAAAAAAGTTCGAAAAGATTTCATACACTAAGTGTTTGAAGTACGCTTTAAGAACAGATTATCGGTGGACTGTTAATCTCTTAACTCCGAAGCATGAGGGTACCCCATTTTCATTCTCTTTCTATGTTCAAACGTGTCACTTTCAGATGACCATGGATGTTCCAGGGAGTGCCCAAGCGGTAACAAAAAAGGCATGTTTCTCAACAGCGGTGAACAACACTGCCTTTGCGGTGAACAGTATGTCTGCCTAAACAGCAAGTTTAGCTAAAGCTTAGCATCAAAGTGGTTTGATGTGTGCATGTTTAACCCTTTTCTTGCACCTGAACGTGGCTGGAATGCGTTGCGAGTGAGTGAGTGAAACAACTTTATTCGGTCCACAATAGACGCGAGTAAACTCAGCGTCACCTGGCTAGGCCCACTCGGGGACCATCAGGTTAAACCTGACGGCCCTCGCGCGGGCCCTCTGGACGGCCAGGATTTGAGAGGTCTGGTTCTGGGCCTTATTGAGTCGCTTCATTTCCTTTTGGGTGAAAGGGGGACCGGCAGAGGCGCAGCCCCACAGTACATGCTCGAAGTCCGCATAACCACCACACAGGGGGCAGTCCGGGCTTGGAAACCATTCAGGGTACATTGTGTGCAGTGCCGCTGGGCTCGGGTAAGTGTTTGTTTGTAGCAGTCGGAGAGTAACAGCTTGGGCCCTGCATAGCGAGGAGTGTGGTAGAGGCAGCAGTCTTCTTGACAGATAGTGGTGCTTGCATATCTCGTTGTACGAGCAGAGAGGCTCAGGTCGCCCAGGAGATGACGCGTTACCCGGCACACGGTCAGTCAAACCTCGTGCAGCCGAGTGCGCCTCCTCGTTGGGATTGAGCGAGGCACCCTCAGTGGTTCCAAGGTGCGCAGGAAACCAGACCAATGAGTGATTTTTGAGGTCTTTGACTTTTTGAATATTCTGTAGGACCTGGGGAGCCACCATGCCCATCTGGAAGGCCTTGATATCGGCCTTGGAGTCTGAATAAATTGTGTCGTGTACACCGTCCGTCAATGCAAGAGCAATGGCAACCTGCTCTGCAACGCTGGAACTAGAAGTGCGGATGGTAGCGCAGCTGATGACTCTGCAATCAGAGTCGACGACCACTGAGGAGAAGGCTTCTTCTTGAATGTACGAAGCAGCATCGACGAAGCAGGCTCGATCCTTGTCCAAGTGGGCACTGGCGAGCAGAGATTTACCCCTGGCTCGTCTTCGTGCTTCGTTGTAGGTTAGATGCATATTGCGCGGCATCCGCGCAATCTGGATCTTGGATCTTACATCGTTGGGCAGCTTCACAGCGTCAGGACCGACAACCGTGGGGTTTCGTCCCAGCATGCCGAGTATGGCTCTACCCGCTGGGGTGCCAGACAGTCTGACAAACTGTGCAAACTCTTGGGCTTCGACAATTTCTTCGAACGTGTTGTGGATTCTCAACTTCAGGAAGTCTTCCGTGTGCGTTCGAACGGGAATGCCAAGGGCCAGCTTGAAGACTCTTCTGATTAGGGCATTGATTTTGTGGCGCTCCGACACGAGCCAGTTGTGCATAGCCGCCGAATAAGCGAGGTGGCATAGCACGAATGCGTGGATAATCCGGATCAGATTGTCCTCCCTGATTCCGCGGTGCCTGTTAGCGATTCTTCGAATCAGTCCGAGGGCGCTTTCGGTCTTGGAACAAATGCGTTTGACGGCGGCTCCAATGGCTTCGTTAGACTCGATAAACATTCCAAGGACCCTGATAGTGTCCACCCGCGGAACTGGGGAGCCGTTACCGGTGAATAACGTAATGTGGCTTTCCATTGCTGGCTTCCAGGACCGGTGAGAACCGCCTCTGGGCCTCTTCTTATACAGTAAGAGCTCGGACTTAGCGGGCGAGCACCTTAGCCCGGTGGGGATGAGATAGCGCTCCGTCACATCGATGGCCTCTTGCAAAGCACTCTCGACCTGACCCTCACATCCACAGAGGCACCAGATGGTGATGTCGTCTGCGTAGGTTGTGTGGTTAATGTTCGGGATTTTGTTCAAGGCCCTCGACAGGTTGATCATGCAGATATTGAACAGCGTCGGGAGATCACCGCCCCCCTGAGGTGTCCCTTTTGGCCCAAGGGTAATTTCGTGGGTCAAAAAATTGTCAATCTTCAGTCTTGTGGACCGCGACAAAAGGAAGGAGCGCACAAAATTGTACGCCCGCTTGCCGACGTGAAACTCAGACAAGCTCTTGAGAATAAAGGCGTGTGATATGCTGTCAAAAGCCTTTTCCAAATCCAATCCGAGAATCGCCTTGGTGTCGGTGGAGCCGGAGTCAATGACCTGGTGCTTGATCAGCTTCATGGCGTCTTGAGTCGAGAGCCCCGACCGAAAGCCAATCATGTTGTGGGTATAGCATTCGTTAGACTCGAGGTGGTCAGTGAGGCGGTTGAGCATGGCGTGCTCGGCCACCTTCCCGACGCACGACGTCAACTAGATTGGCCTAAGATTCTCGATGCTCGGTGCCTTACCCGGCTTGGGTATCAGTACTGTGCAGGCCGCTTTCCAGCTCTTGGGAATGAGACCGCTGCGCCAGATTTCGTTGATCTTGTCTGTAAGAAACTCGATCGAGTCGTCGTCGAGGTGCTTGAGCATTTTGTTGGTTACCCCATCTGGCCCACGGGCGGATCTGCTATTGAGGGATGCGAGAACCCGCTTGACCTCAGCCACGGTGAAGTCCTCGTCCATCGATGGCGCGTCGCGCCCCTCGTAGTCGGGAAACTGGGGAGGTACCGGATCGTCCGTGGCCGCCAGGTACTTGTCTATGAGCTTCTCCGTGATCGCCTCATCTGGAGTTGAGTCGGTGGTCAAATGGACAGCTTTCGCCAAAGCTCTCTTCTGATTGGACTTGGTGTTGCCATCGTGCAGTAGGTGTTTGAGGAGTCTCCAGCTTTTACCGGTCTTGAGTTGGCCCTCCATAGAATCACAGAGCTCATCCCATTGCTGCTTGCATAAGACCTTACAATGATCTCCTACCGTTTTGTTGATTTCGGACATTTTCTTGCGCAGTCTTCTGTTATGGCGCTGAGTCTTCCATCTCGCGAGCAGTGCCTGCTTGGCTTCCAACAGATACGCGAGCCTACTGTCCATCCTGTCCACCTCCAGATCGGTTGTTACCTCTTTGGAGGCGCTGGCCACATCTTCTTTTAACCCGTCGCACCAAGAGTCTAGGTCCGCATCCGGGGAAAGGGCGCGCTCGGAGCGGTTGGCTCGGAACAAGTCCCAGTCGATGAACTTAAAGGTCCTCGTCTTGTTGCGGGCAACCTCTATGAGCACTTTGATGATGCAATGATCGCTACTGAGGTCGATAGCTGTGTTGGTCCATTTGACGTTTTCCAGACTCTTGACAAAGGTGAGATCCGGGGTTGTATCTCGGCACACCGAGTTCCCTCTCCTGGTTGGGAAGTCCTTATTGGTTACCAGTGTCAGATCTTCCTCCGTTGCCGTCAGCCATATGTCTCTACCCTTCTTCGTATTGGTGAGGTAACCCCACGCCTGATGCTGGGAATTGAAGTCCCCCTTGACGACAAGAGGTTGACAGCCGGAAAAATGCACGGCCTTCTTCAGAAGACCACCAGCCCTGGCTCTGTGTACGCTGGGCCTGCAGTAGACATTTAATATGAAAATACTGTTCCTTCGTAAGCACCGCTTAGGGAGGTCGACTAGGAGTTCCGTCATGACGTACTCGACCCCATTGTCCGCTGGACCGAGGTCTCGCTGAATGCACGTGAACCTTTTACTGACCAGAGTGGCCACCCCCCTTCCCCCTTCAGTGGAAGCCACAGTGACGAAACCAGGGAGCCTGATGTGTGATGATGTGATCGTTTCTTGCAAGGTGATAACTTGGGGTTTATCCTTTATGCCTTTTAGGTATTGTCGCAGGGTTGCCCGTTTGCTGACGAACCCTGCGCAATTCCACTGCCACATTGTTATGACGTTAGTTTCGTTATCCATGTTTGGGCTTGGGGATGGCTTTCGAGAGGGCCGCCTGCAGGATGGCACCCTCTGTCGGCGGGGCAGTGACACTGTTCAATTTGGGACTGGTGTTGTCGATGTGCTTGGCGAAAATCCGTGGTGGGTCCCCTCCAGTCTAAGTATTCTCTCGCTGAGGGCGACCAGACCCAGCTGGGGGTGCGCGATCATTTCTTGTACTTGAGGGAGGCCTGACTGTATGTTGGAGATGGCCTTCTTGAGCTCCGAAAGGAGTTCCAGAGTCTCGTCTTCCCTTGAGCTATCCAGGGCGCGACGCTTCAATGCACCCGCCTTGGGGGGAGCCTCCGCCGTGTCCATGGCCGACGAACTCGTGGCGGCCGGAGGAGCCGGCGGTTTGAGTGCCAATTTTCGTATTTCGGCTATCTCGGTGGCTAGCCGACTGATTTCCTGCTTGAACTGGGCGTTTTCTTTCCTAAGACTATCATTGGCACGCCTAAGCTCTTTGAGCTCGTTCGTGAGCCGCGGGTCGTGCGAGTCCTGGGAGTTGGACGGCTGCGCTTGGTTGCCACGGGCCCTATCGGCCCACGTTAGATAGGACTTGCCTTACCACCGAAGGGGGTGTTGGATCTTGGCCTGTTGGACGAGCCGCTCCGGGTGCGGGACGTGGAGCGGCCTCTGGAGCCGGAGCGCGCTGGAGAAGGCGATGATGGTCGTGATCTTGGGGCAGAGCAGCTTTTGGAGCCCCGTCGGCTCATGGAGCGACCTCGCGAGCGCGAGCGTCGTTTTCCCCTAGGGCTAGGGCTACATGAGGCTTGAGAATAGGAGGATCGAAGGATCGACTGCGGGGGGAGCTCCTCTTGCTGTCTGGTGCGCTCGAAGCGTCGTCGGCGAACAATGTACGGAGTCTTGAACCTATGCGCACATTCTTTACTGGCAGTAAGGTGCGGACCGCCACAGAACTTGCATATTGGGGTGCATTGGTGCTGCTCATCAGGGTTTGGAAGGCCGCATCCCCGACAGACGACGTCGCTAGGTGTTGGACAGACATCGGCGCGATGCCCGAGTCTTCCGCAGGCGTGGCATACGTCCACTTGCTTTCTATATAGGGAACATTTCAACAGGAGCGTTCCGTACCTGACAAAATTCGGTACCCTGTGCCCGTCAAAGGCGATGATCACAGTCTCCGTCTGAGCAATTCTCTTAGCTGCCAGTGCGAGCGGGTTTTTCTGGTTAACAATCTTGCCATCCAGCGTCGCAGGGTCGTCTTGCAACGGTATGCCACGTATGACCCCCTTGCACGTGGAGTGTGGGGCAGTCTCGTACGCGCAGAGTTTGTGGATGTTGCCTGAGATGCGGATTTGCTTGAGGCGGGAGTATCGATCGGCATTTTCCCGTCTAGGAGTGCTGGCCACCATAATGTGTTGCTGTAAGTTCGGGCACAGAGTGTCTTGTGAGAGCTCATCGGGTCTGATGCCGGTGGCTGCAAGTATAGCGTCAGCCACCACAGCCGCTCCAATTTTGAAGATATTCAGTCCACCCCTTGGTCGAATGACAATTTTGGTGTCTTCTTTGGGAAGAACCGGCATTCGGCCTGCCCTAATAATCTTGGACTTCAGCGCTGCGCCGCTATGCTTGTCGCCACGGGACGCCGAAAGCGTTGCCGCGGCGTTAGGGCCACCTCCCCGCGATTTGGCGTTAACTCTTCTGGCGCCCGCAGTTTGCCATCCCTGGTCTTGAGTGACTTCCTCCGGGGAAATGTTTTCTCCCTCTACTCGATATTCCATCATGGTAACGGACGAGTGGCGCCGAGCCACCCCTGAGGCCGGCTGGGTGACCTAGCTGAGCTAGGCCTAGGCCTGGTCCCCGAAGTGCTCGTTAGGTGAGACGCCGCCGACGGAGTCACACAAATGTCCGTAAAATGGTGAAAAATCACTCACTGTGGCAAAAGAGGGTGTCCGCGTGGTTCTTAGAACGTCGCGGAAAAGATTTGCACAAATAAACATGGATACTCGACGACAAAATGCTAGAAAAGTTGGCAAAATCCGGGAGCCGACGCGAGCACGTCTTGACTCGCCGCCGCCAGCGTCTCCTCCATGCGTTGCGAGAAAAAAATATGTTTTCCCCTAGCAACTAAGCATAGTGGAGGGAGTAAAAGACAAAAGCAACAACTCAAATAATAATATGTAGTGGGCGAGACAGTTAGTTACTGTGCCTAAAATGTGCCAATTGACTTTTGGATGTCTTTTACAACGCAAAGCACAAATAATAAATTATGAAAATTGAACAGAGATATTGAGTATAAATAGACGAAGTGACTTCCACGTGAACTTAAAGACGGCATAATATATCTTTACTGCGCGTTACTTTCTTTTGGGACGTAGCTAAGTAATGTCACTCTCCTTAGACTTCGAATATTTTGCCTGTAGACTATGAAACGAACGGGGTGTTTGCGATACACGGGAAGAAAAAATTGGTCTGTATAATTTATACCAAGGTGTCCACGACCGATAAAAGGTCTTTGGTGAGAATGAGTAGCGAAAGCACATTTTTTGTAAGTTGTTTCATTAATCAGCACGAAAGCTACTAGTTGTAGTGTCCAGTAACGGAATGGTATTTTTTTCTATCTGGCCTAATATGAAGCCTCACATATACCACACATGCTACAAACAGTGGAAGGTAATGTCGAAAACTGTTGGTGCTTGCGCAAAGCAACTTGGTGGGCGTGCGTGCACTGTGAACGCATGCGCGTCAACTCATACACAGAAACATAAAGAGGAGAAACAAGAAGTGGTCGAGCGAGCGCCGCAAGAAAGGGTGCAAGAGCGGCATGAGGCCTGCAGGACAAATAGATATTGAGGTTCAATTCAAAGGTGGTTAGCCGAGTTGAGTTTATATATAGCGGTAACCGCTAACCTATGTCAATTTGGATTGTCAAGTTATATAAAGTGTCCGTTGCAGTGAATTGATACCATTTATATGATTGTATTTGCGTTATAAATGATTGATCCATATGCGGTGTTAACGTCCCAAAACCACCATGTGAATATGAGAGACTCCCTGTTGGAAGATTCTGGTAATTTCGACCACCTGGGGTTCCTAACCTGCGCCCAAGTCGGTGCAACTGGTCAGCGGCATTTTCGCCTCCATCTAAAATGTAGCCGCTGCGGCTGTGAGTCGATCCCGCCACCTGCGGGTCAGCAGCAGGGTACCTCATCCACTAGAGCATCGTTGCAGGGCCGTAAAACAATGAGTGGTGAATTCTATAACATTATCTCCTTGAACATTGGTATAAATTTTCAAGACCCCTGTAAACACTTTCTCACTACAATTCATGTGGAAGTTTGTTTAATCCTCGCCATAATAAAACGAAGTGGCGGGGAGACGTCGTTGCACACAACATTGACTCATCGATCATGATTCCACAGTATACTATTCTGGTAGTTATTTCAGGTAAGTGGTCTCAAACGTATAACCACCAGGTGAAGAGGGCAGTGGTCGGTCCGAGTGCATCATCATTCTCACTTAAGACAAAACGTTTTTCAAACGAGGCCCCTCTGAAACGGATAATGGGATAACACGATTCGAGCTTCTTGCTATTGCATTTAATGCGCTGCCCTCTGATGGAAGTGTGATTTCTTTACACGTGTAACTTGTTTTTTTTTTCATATATATATATATATATATATATATATATATATATATATATATATATATATATATATATATATGTGACGCTACGATGAATGGGTGACGTGGCCTGGCTCATACCCCATGTTTATTCCATCTGCACTTCTTCCTCCTCAGCTTCTACCAACCATCAGTTCATACGTCACACGATTCCCCCTCCCCCTGAAAGAATGCGCGAGCTACAATCTAGAAAGCATGAACAAATGGAGTCTTATAATAAAAAATAATGCCAGAAAATGCAGTAGTTCCATGCCACACGGCGGTTCCATGCACTTGCACAAAATGTTCACAGGAAAGGCAGTCCAGTGATATCTAGGAGACCTCAGGTGGGCGAGGTTGGCTGTTGCGTTCTGGTGAGCATAACCATGCCTTCAGCGTTAAAAATGATGATGGCACAACCTGGTTAGTATTGAGGAAGGAACAAGGCTGGGAGTCCTTGTAGCGTTGGAAGGTCGCATGTCTCATGCGTTGGATTCTGAGACGTGGCTGCGACAGACGCTTTGTTTCTAAAATGCGTGCTTGTTGACGGATTGTGACGGCGTGATGCCTGCGGGCTGGCGGTATGCAAGAAGTGCTTCCGCATGTTTCTTGGCGTTTTCCGTGGTGTTGCGGTCTGTGTAACTCCAGGCGCAGGGAGCGTCTTTGGTGACTTTCCTCTGTGCGGGAAAATTTGACGTCTTGGAATACTTTTTGGGTTAGACATCTTATTTTCCGCTGTTCTTCAATTGGTGAGTGTGCTTTCGTTGAATTTTGCGTTCGTCGATGCCTTCGTTGCAGTCTATTTTGTTGTCGCATGAGGTTGCGCGCTTACCCTATGCTTGCTTTGCTGATGCTGCTCAGGAGATGGCTGTAGTGGCAAGCCTTCCGGAATGGGACATTCATTTACTTTGAGGTTTGACGCGTCCTGTAGACAGCTGATGCATGGTGAACAGGTTTCTTGATTATCTGGCATGGTTGGTGGTGCACCATCATTGCTAGCCTGCTCTTCAGAGGCTTCTGTGACGTGGTTGATTACGGACGCTTCTGAAAAACAACTGCGTACGAGGTTTGATGTATGATTTGCTTCTGAGTTGGTTCGAATCTTGGATTGATGACCACTGCATGAGAGTACGACATGTGACGTCGCATCCCCAGGTTTCAAATGCAAATTTTGGCATGTCTGCGGTGCCGTGGAAATGAACTCTTGCACAAAAAACATTCAGAGTTGACAGATAGTTCATCAGGGGCTTCTTCTTCGCGGCTCACTATGAGTGGTTCTTGCGCCTGGTAGCATGTGACGTTCGATGCGTCTGAGCCTTCTGTGTTTGGAGTTTTTGGTGGCTGCGCACTGGACGGCAACACCGCAACAGGGGTAGTTCGGTAAGGTTTGAGTTGTGAATGGCCCTCTGTCTGTTCAACTAACGATGCGAGCTGTTCTGGCGCATGAATCTGGGTGGTAAGTCCAGGGCTTGGCGTAGCATCGTCCAAGCTCCGCAGCTCTATCCCGACCATTGTGAGCGTGCTAGATGTGAGATGAACATTGGGAGTCACGAAAGAGCCAAGCGATGGAAAACCAGGAGGCGGGCCAAGTCTGCGAGATGGGGAGTAAGCTGCTCCAATGCGTGAAGACTGATTTTCACTCTTTGAGTCATCTTGGCGTTGTTTGGTATTTTCCCCATGTGTCAGCTGGTCTACCATGAACAAGGCGTCCTTATGACACGAATAGTGACCGTCAAGAGCAGAGCTGCGTCGTAGAAAACCAGATGGTGGACCATGTATGCGAGACGAAACTTGAAAAGCATCAGTAGGGTGAGCGACGTCTCGTGTCGCATGTTGGTGCCACGACTTTGGAAATGCCGACTTTCGTGCACAAGGGAGCTGCGCTTGATGGTTGGGTTTTTCCGAATATACGCATGGCCTTCTGTAAGTAAACGCATGTGCCACTTCGTCTTGAGGCACTTGTCGATTCGCGCTGGACTTTCGAATGCTTGAGGACTGCTTAGGAAATTGACGATAGTGTGCAGTTGTCTCTAGCTGGTTGGCAATGACTAGGTCTTGGTCATAGTCGGTAAAACGGGTAATCATCTCCTCTTTGATTTTTCGCCATGACTCGTCGTTCTCGAATATGTGAATTAGGTAAAATTTGAATGCCTCATTGGTGACGTAGTCGCTGAAGTTCGTAACCATCTCCGGTTCCGACCAAGATGCAGCGGTAGCGTGGAGTTCGAACAGGTTGAACCAGTCCTGTACGGGTCCGTCGTCCGCTGATCCGGTGTACTTGGGGATGTCGAGGTCAGCCGATGGTTCTGTAATGGTGCTGGTCGTTCTCCTCCTAGGCGATGATTCGGTAGTCAATGTACGGTCAGGGCGTCTTCTGGGGAACTGCGTCGTTGATGAGTCACTGATGAAGGGGCAGGCAGGTCTCCATCCTGTCGACTTGTGTGACGCTACGATGAATGGGTGACGTGGCCTGGCTCATACCCTATGTTTATTCCATCTGCACTTCTTCCTCCTCAGCTTCTACCAACCATCAGTTCATACGTCACATATATATATATATATATATATATATATATATGTGTGTGTGTGTGTGTGTGTGTGTTTGTGTGTTTGTGACTGTGTAATAAAATCTAACGGACAATAATGCCAAGGAGTGTATAGAAAAAGTGGCTGAAAAACAGCTCAGCGGTTGAAGCATCGTGATAGCTCAGCGGTTAGAGCATCGAATGTCTTATTCGAAGGCCGTAAGTTGGATTCCTGCTCACAGCAGATCATTTTTCCAGCTACTTATCTTTCTTCTTATTTACATTACATTGGTCCTAATAACTTCCCCTATACACTCCTTGGCGTTATTGTCCGCTAGATCTCAATATTATTGTATGAAAACACGGAAAAACGAGCCTTTAGGTATACACTTCTTTCCCCTATATATATATTGTCACGCAGCTGCGACGATGAAGGAATGTGCACGACAGGATCAGGAGCAAGCCGCAACAAACTTTTATTTCACTGGGCTGACCTGCGCCCGAAAGAAACAAGTGAACCGCCGTACAGATGGCGAAATACTACACCGGTGCCCACGGCTGCCCTCGGCTTATTGGCGAGGGGCGTTTTTCGATAAAACGTGGCACGAAGATAAGTTCACGGATCACGCCTTCATACACACTAGCCACGTGCGTCCCAAGCAAAGCGATAAGGATGGCAAGTGATTGCGGCATTACTCCCCTTTTAAATAAGCATCGGCCCGATGCTTAAAAGAGCAAACATTGAAAACTGAGAACAGTGTCGTAAGAACACACGAGAACAAAAGGGAAGATCAAAATTCGCAGTTGACATTGCAAACTGTAAGGTCTATTGCCGCGTGTAATAAGGTTTAAGGCGCACGACATGCACAAGTTCTGGGTTAGCGCGGCGCCGTTGCGGTGTCGTCGCGCCATCGGGGACAACTTCATAATCCAGTTCACTAACACGACGTATGACCTTTTAAGGTCCGAAATAATGACACAACAACTTTTCGCTGAGTGCTTGGCGGCGAATGGGGGTCCAAATCCACACATGGTCACCGGGTTTGTATATCGTATGGCGGCGGCATAAGTTGTAGCGTCGACCGTCAATGGACTGCTGTTCCTTACTCCGCAGGCGTTCAAGTTGTTGGGCTTGTTCTGCACGTTGAAGGTAGGTGGCGACGTTGTGGTTCTCTTCTGTGACATCTGGGAGAATGGCGTCCAACGTTGCAGCTGCCCCTCTGCCGTAGACGAGGCTAAAAGGCGCCATGCGTGTGGTCTCTTGTATTGCACTGTTATAGGCAAATACGACGAATGGAAGGATGCTGTCCCAGGTTTTGTGTTCTGCATCGACATACACGGCAAGCATGTCAGCGATACTTTTGTTCAGCCGTTCGACGAGGCCGTTTGTCTGCGGACGATACGCAGTAGTCTTCCGGTGGCTGGTTTGAATGTGGTGCAGGATAGCTTGCATTAGCTGTGCTGTGAACGCTGTTGCCCTGTCCGTGATGAGGACCTCGGGGGCACCGTGTCGCAACAGGATGCAGTTGACAAAAAACTTTGCGACCTCTTCTGCTGTTCCGCTCGGCAAGGCTTTTGCTTCGGCATAACAGGTGAGATAGTCAGGTGCTACGATTATCATTCTACTGCCAGAAGTTCATGTCGGAAAGGGACCGAGAAGGCCCATTCCAATCTGTTGGAAAGGCTTTGCTGGGGGTGGTATGGGGTTCAGCAGCCTGGCTGGCCTGGTCGGTGGCCTCTTTCTTCGTTGGCATTCACGGCAAGTCTTAACGTACCACGCGACGTCGGTGGGCAGTGTTGGCCAGTAGAATTTCTCTTGGAATCGGAGTAGAGTGCGCGCATATCCAAGGTGTCCAGCAGTCGGTTCGTCGTGGGAAGCCTGTAGAATTTCTTCTCGAAGGTTGCTGGGAACGACAATAAGATACGTAGTCTTATTGGGCCCAAAATTCTTCTTTACGATAACACCGTTTTCAAAACAAAAGGATGAGAGTCCCCGCTTAAATGGTGCAGGGGGTGATGAAGTTTTGCCTTCCAGGTATATATGAAGACGCTTAAGGTGAGGGTCCGCGCGTTGCTGTTGCGCAAAAGTGCTGCTACTGATAGATCCAAGGAAGCTGTCATCGTCGTCGTCGTTCTTTGGGGCTTCATCGACAGGGGCCCTTGACAAGCAGTCTGCGTCCGAATGCTTCCTCCCAGACTTGTATGTTGCGGTGACATCAAATTCCTGGAGACGAGGACTCCATCGAGCGAGGCGGCCGGAGGGATCTTTCAAATTTGCAAGCCAGCAGAGGGCGTGATGGTCACTCACAACCTTGAATGGTCATCCGTGAATGTAAGAACGGAATTTAGATGTCGCCCAAATGATTGCGAGAAACTCCTCCTGAGTAGTTGAATAGTTACTCTCCGCCTTTGACAGTGAACGGCTAGCGTATGCGATCACTTTCTCGAACCCGTTGCTTTTCTAGACAAGGACCGCGCCTATGCCCACGCTGCTTGCGTCGGTATGAATTTCAGTTTGGGCGTCTTCGTCGAAGTGTGAAAGGATGGGAGGGGACTGTAAATGACGCTGGAGGTCCTTAAAGGCTTTTTTTCGCGGCGCTTCCCATTTAAATGGTACATCAGCCTTTGTTAGCTTCGTCAAAGGTTCAGCTATGCATGAAAAATTCCTCACAAACCTTCTGTAGTAAGCACACAAGCCAAAGAACCTTCGTACGGCTTTCTTGTCTGTCGGCCGCGGAAAATGCTCGATAGCGGACGTCTTTTGGGGGTCGGGTCGTACACAGTCCGGGCTGATGATATGGCCAAGAATTAACAGCTCATGATATGCAAAGCGGCACTTCTCAGGCTTTAGGGTAAGTCCTGAAGGCTTGATTGCATTGAGTTCGGCCCTCAGTCTTCGCACGTGTTCGTCAAAGGTTGCCGCAAAGACTACGACGTCGTCGAGATACGCGAGGCAGGTCTGCCATTTCAGGCCTGCCAACACCGTGTCCATTACTCGTTGAAACGTTGCCGGTGCGGAACAAAGCCCAAATGGCATGACCTTAAACTCGAAGAACCCGTCCGGGGTTATGAAAGCCGTCTTTTTTCTGTCCTTTTCAATGATTTCAATCTGCCAATATCCGCTTTTCAGGTCCACGGACGAGAAGTACTTGGCATGACAGAGTCGGTGTAGGGTGTCGTCTATCCTTTGAAGCGAGTAGACATCTTTTTTCGTTATGTTGTTTAGCCTGCAATAGTCGATGCAGAACCGGAGGCTTCCGTCTTTTTTCTTTACGAGAACGACTGGTGCTGCCAAAGGGCTTTTCGAAGGTTGAATGACGTCATCGCGAAGCATTTCGTCCACTTCTTTCCGAATTGCTTCACGCTCTCGCGGCGACACACTGTACGGGCTCTGGCGGAGAGGTCGGGCGTGCTCGCTGGTTATGATCCGATGCTTGGCAATTGGTGTTTTCGGCACCTTGGACGAGGTTGTGAAACAGTGACCGTAGCTTTCTAGGAAATAGCGGATCTGATTTTGCCTGTCGCTGCGAAGCTCAGGGTTGATCTCGAACGCAGGCGGCTGGTTTTGCATTGACGAGTCTTGGTGGGATTAGTCGGAGATGGCGAACGTGCCTGGATTGTCCATTACTTCATCTAAGAAGCCAATCGTGCTGCCTTTGTTGAGGTGTCGGTGTTCCCTGCCGAAGTTTGTTACGAGCACGTCAGCTTGTCCATTCTTGAAGTAAGCGATGCCTCTGGCGACGCCAAGCTGTCGGTCTAAGATGAACTGCCTGTTTCCCTCGATCCCGCCTTCAACATCCTCGGTGTTGTCTGTAACCACTGGTATTATGACGCTTGACCTTGGTGGGATGCTTACTTCTTCATCTAAAACACGCAGGATGGCGTGGTGCCCTAGGGTGGTCTTCAACTGAATGGTTCGGCCCGTGAAAAGTGCGATCTGTCTTGATTAAAGGTCGATGATTGCTCGATGTACGGTCAGAAAGTCCATGCCCAAGATGACTTCGCGGAAACACTGCAGCAGGGCTATGAAGCATGCTGGGTAAGTACGTCCACTGACAGTCACTCGTGCTGTGCATCGTCCCGTTGGCAACACGAGATGGCCTCCGGCTGTGCGAATCACGGGACTATCCCATCTAGTCATTACCTTCTTTAGTTGCTCGGCGAAGGCTCCGCTTATTACAGAAAAGCCTGCTCCTGTGTCGATAAGTGCTGTTACACTATGGCAGTCTATAAGTACGTCTAGATCAGAGACTCTAGATCTCGAGTTGGACGTCAGTCTCGGTGTCGAATCACGGCTTCTGCAAGTGCTACTAGTGCGGTTGGGGCGTGTAGTCGAGCTTAGTGCGAAGTGTCGTCGTAGCAGCCGTGGTTTCTCCATCGGGGCGCCGTCGTCATGCGGTATGATCAGTGGAGGTTCTTCGTCCATTCACCGGCAAGCAACTTCGCCTCCAAAGGCTTCTTTACTCAGTTTCCCCTACGAGGGCTCGGGGACCTTCCTCGCGCTGCCGCCGCGTTCCCTCGGCCTGGCGATTTGTAGCGGCTGTATGGCGATGATGGTGATCGTGATGGACGGGTGGGCGCATACTCGACACGGCGCAAGTATTCTTCAACTTCACGTGGTCGCTGTCCGGGTCGCGGTCGTGGTGCGTTGAGGGCAAAACCACGAAGTTTGTAAGGGCAGTATCTGGGGATGTGGCCTGGCCCACCGCAGTGAAAGCATAGTGGGCGTTGTTGGTCGGGGGCTCTCCAGAGGTCTGCTTTTCGCGGCGCTTACAAAAAAGCAGGTGAGTGAACAGGTGACGGCGATCGCTGGGGTGGTTCGTAATGCCCACGGCGCATGTTGGCGGTACCTCTTGTGCTGCGTTCTGTGGCAGCGTAACTTGTTCCCTGGTTTTCTTGACAGGGAGTCGCCGTCCGAGAAACACCCAAAGCAATGCGAACTTCGTCGCGTATGACATCCGTGAGTGACGCTTCTGGAGGCTGCGAGGGTGATGGTATAAGTAGCCGCAGCTCCTCACGGACGACTTCACATATTATTTCACGCAAGTTGCTGGTACTTGCAAACGTTGCTTGAGGGTCCATGGAAGCTATGTGCGCTGTAGGGTTGTACTGGCGGTTTCGGGAATCTAAGGTCTTCTCAATGGTGGATGCCTCTTGCGTGAACTCGGCAACAGTTTTCGGTGGGTTGCGAACTAGGTCAGCGAAAAGGGACTCTTTTACTCCTCGCATTAGAAGCCCACCCTGCTTTTCCTCTGCCATGTTCGGATCCACACGGCGGATGAGGAGCTTCATTTCCTCGAAGTATATAGGGATAGTTACGTTAGGCTTTTGGATCCTATATATATATATATATATATATATATATATATATATATATATATATATATATATATATATATATATATATATATATATATATTGCTGTGGGCAGGATCTTATCTCGTCCGCCCCTTTTCTTTCTTCACCTTTACATAGAAATAAGGCTAATGACTTCCTCTATACTTTCCTTTCCATCATTGTCTCTTAGATTATCGTTTCTAAACACGAAAAAAAACGACCTTTTAAGCATACAATTTTTTTCCTTATTCATTAACGAGGGTCTCGTACTAGCAGACGTGGTGCCTTTAGGTTGTATACGAGGGACTATTGGCCCGCTGCTAACTCATAATAAGTTTACGTGCTACGTGACGCCAAACAGCCTCATTAAGAGTATGCCACACTCGCCGCCATGGCTACTGGTGCCACTGACTGACCCTCTCACGTTTAAATTGACACAGATACCCAATAAAGTGGCTGGGGAATAGCTGTCGTGGTAGCTCAGTGGTAGAACATCGAACGCGTTATTCGAAGGCCGCAGGTTCGGATCCAGCCAGTGACAGTTCATCGTTTCACCCGATTTTATTTCTTCATCTATACATTACAATTGACCTAATTACTTCCCCTATACTATCCTTGGCATCATTGTCGGTAAGATAGATCTCAATAATATTGTTTCTAAACACGAAAAAACGAGCCCCTAAGTATACATTTGTTTCCCATATATACGTGCGTAAACATGTACTGAACATGATGGAGAGCGTCCATGTATTTGTTATTGTAACAAATCAATGGTAGATGCGAAAGCAGAGAACGGCTATGAAACATCGGCAGCAACAGGCGAGAAACAGTACCCTATTCCTTCACCCACGTGATATTTTTTTGGTCAGGATGCCTATCCTTAAACGAGCATATCGCTCCTAAAATTAACAGCACTTCACTCGCTACCAGCAACCAGTAATTTGGGTTTAGTAAAGACGCAAGCTTTGCTTCCAAAGATTGATTGATATGTGGTGTTGATTGTCCAAAAACCACCATATGATTAGGAGAGACGCCGTAGTGGGAGGCTCTGTAATTTCGACAACCGTGGGTTCTTCAACGTGCACCCGAATCTGAGGACACGTGCCTACGTCATCTCCGCCTCGATTCGATGCATCGAACACGTTATTCGAAGGTAGTAGGTTCGATTTCTGCTCACGGCTGGTTATTTTTTCATCCACTTTTCTTTCTTGTTTCTTCTTATTTACATTCCATTGGTTCTAATAACTTCCCCTGTACAATCCTTGCATTACTGTCTGTTTGATCTCATATATATATATATATATATATATATATATATATATATATATATATATATATATATATATATATACATATATATATATATATATATATATGCATAGACAACCCCTCTTCCATTTTATCAATGCCAGCCAGATGTCACAGTCCAGCTGTTCGCCATCTTCTACTCTCCCCCATCGCCTAGTCTTTGGGTGTGCTTTGTAGTCATAGGAAAGAGAGTAAAACATTTATTTGCGACTAAGAAACGAATGTCCGTGAGTGGGATTCCTAGTTCGGGATCCCATTGGCACAGGCCACTGTCTTCGCTTGTCTCACGAGGGCCTAATGCAGTGCCTCATAACGAAAATAATATTAACAAAGTTTTTACTCAGTTGCGTACCGATCCGTGGGGCGCCACCTTGCATTCTCCGTGTTCACAATATTGGCAGTCACGCTGGCTATGTGAAATATGCGATCTTTTGAGATGGCGTGATGCAGTAGGTGCCGCTATGCGGGCAACCAGTGGGGAAGCGTCACTGAAATGTTTCTGCATGCACTTCTCTTTGGTGCGGTGGCGCCATTGTCTCGAGCCAGAAATAAACAGCATGAAGGAGCGAATCTGACAGACGTATAAAATTGGTGTGCGAAACACGTCTATCGCACCTTTGGTGTTTCGAAAGTGCGTGGATGGACGTGTGACGCAAGCAGAACGACCCCTTATATAGCGCCGCATCACGACCACTTCCTGAATTAAGGCAAACCGATGGCTCGTGTTGAGAAGCACGCGTTTGTACCCGCATTGAAATAAAGGAGGCGTTGATATAGATACGTATACATATACGATGAGTGACGGTGAAGCTTAGGCCGACGTTGACGTCGGTGGCGAAATCCAGCCAAGAGTACCCAAATAATTGCTATTGCAATAAAATGCAACACAATGCTAGAAAACACATGTAGTGCTTACTGCTTTTGATATTGACGTTTTGTAGGATATGTGTACTGGAGAGCACCGTGTGCACTTAGGACGAAGATGGCTTCACATGGATTCGCTTCGGGGAACGCCAGTTCATCCACTGCAAACAATGCGACTCAGTGACGCACGTGCAAAAGAGAGCGCAGTTTGTGAGATAATACAGCAAAGCCAGACCACCGCACTAGACCGCTGCAGCAGACGGCTGAAAGGACCTTCCTTGGGTTTTCGTACACCTGTGCGGATTCGTTTCAATGTTTAGCTACACCGGTTGGAAACACTCCGTAGACAGCGCCCACGTTGAGTCATGTTCTTCAAAGGAGTGATTTAGCGTGCACAGCGACTGCGTTGCGTGTAACTCCCTTCTGTAGAAAAACGTTACTGCAGGCTGATTTCTTTTGTTGTGCTACATGCCAAATATTACCAAGGTATTGTAAAGCATAAAGATCCCTTTACAAAGAACAGTAGGCGGAGTAGCAGATTGAAGGTGCGAAGATAGATTGGAGCTGCCTGTGAGCTCACCACAATTGAAAGGACACTGAAGACAAATTAAACTTTATATCAGAGTCAAAGCACAATGTATGACAAGGTCTAAAACGAAAATACCATCAACAGCGGTGGCCTATTTACAGATAAATTGAGGTGAACGCATGAAAACCATGCACCGCGAGTAGGACATTTGCAAAATTATCCCGATGATGCCAGACTTATCGCCTACACTTCATCACCAGTAACCTGTCTCCAATAACTATTAGCTTTCCGGCATCTCGAGGCATAACCAAATAGTGCTTGTTCGTTTCTGTTTGATTTATGGAAAAAATAGCCACTCGACGTTAATCAGGGGATTGGCGCAAGCGGTTAAAAACTTCAATTTTCGTTTTTTACACTAGATGGCCCAAGCCATTCCATGTAGGGGTGCTCGCTTGAACAAAGTACGCCTGTCATTTCAGAGGCCATAGGAAAAAATGGTTCAATGGGCGTAGATGCTGCTTTGGCTTCCGCCATTTTCGCCGTGCCATTACTAGTGTCGGCGGCCGCACACGCAACCCAGCAACGTTGTGCACGAAAACAGTGACGTGATAGTTTCCTTTTTAGGCCGGTAATTTGAGTGTGTGAGCGCAATGAGGACCACTAAAACGTGGCATTACTTCAAAATAAGCACATTCTTGGCACAAAGGAAGCACTGAAAAGTTTCTGGATCACTACTTAGGCAATAGAAATGAACCTATTATTGTTACGAGAAGGATCGAGACCTACTAGGAGGGGTAGTCACCGATGTATTTTCAGCCGGTCAAGCGAGCAGTGCCAGCCACACAGATAAAGTCAAGTCAAGTCAAGATCCTTGACGATGTGGCGCATACCCACGCTGGGGGATTGGCCAGGAACCGGATAGTTTTCATGAATTTCTTGTTTAATATTAGATTAAAATTAATCCATTTACAAGTCATAAAAGAAAGATGCAACAAGACAAATTTGATTATTGAATTGTAAATAATCTTTAGCGTAATGCAATAGAGCGTCGTATTTTATTTATAATGAATTTGGAAATTTCAAAATCTACCGAACAATGATTTGAACACCTAAACCTCTTTGAACTTTTGACAAACTTCTTCAATGCGTCAACCATCTTTCCGTCGCTGTGGAATAGACACAAAGCCGCAAAAGAAAGCACATTTTCAGCATTTAAATCTATTCCAAGAAGGTGGCAAACGGCTCCTAAAGTGTTTTTACGTAAGACAGAGAATCTATTACAATAAATTAGATAATGTTCAGTTGACTAATTTACTCCACAAACAGGACAATGAGGGCAGGCTGCCAAACCAGCTCTGTGTAAATATAAATTCAGCTGTGGAATTTGACAGCGCAGTCTAGATATTGCGACTTCCGTTCCTCGCGTTTGACATATTTTCGTATTCCAATGGTATAACAAGTGCCTTGAATTCTTGCGGGGCTGTTAGTGAAGGTGTAAAAAATTCCTCTAACAGTACTTTCCTTCTTAATCTAGCGCCTATCGAGAATTTCGATGCCGGTAACACATCAATAACAGGCCCACTTAGAGATGACTTGGCCAACGCATCTGCCATTTCATTCATATAAAAGCCCTTATGTCCAGGAACCCAGACCAGTTTGATCAGATTGAGATGCGAGGCAAATAATGCTTTGAAAGCGTTATGAGCATGCGAGTTCTCATTTGCAGTAAGGGAGGCACGTACTGATAGTGAATCTGTTAAAATTATTGCGGTTCTTACTGCAGCAGTTATTTTACGGAGTGCTAAAACTATCGCCAAAATTCTGCTTCAAATATGGGCACATAATCGGGAAGGCGAAGCAAAAGGACCAGTCTAGGGCAGGAGAAAAAATACCAATTCCACAATTTTCTTCTCTTTGTGACGCATCAGTTGCAATGACTGTATTGGCGCATGTTCCAGGTAATCTCTTAATATAGCTTCTGAAAAACTGAGCGGCATCAACTTTGAGCTTTTTGGAAATATATCACCAAACTGTAATTTAATAGCACTGTTATTGGTATTGATTAAAGGAACAGCATCAAATTGAACATCTAAATCATCTAGAAAGCGCTGTATAACCAAAATTTGTGGTATACGAGATCTCGGCCAGTATTGTTCAAAACACAAGTCAGGACGGTCAATAAAAACTGTTTCTAAGCGCCTTACCGGCAATTTATTGAGACTAAGAAATGCCTGTGTAGCTAACAATTCAAAACGGGTCGCAAGTGAGGGAACCCTAGCTTCAAGTTACAAGATCTTGGTTGAAACAAACTTGGGGAGACCTAAGCATAGTCTCAAGGCTTGTTTCTCTATGACTACCAGAGGATGTATCTTGGTGGCAGGTGCCCCCGCGTATAACACACACCCAAACTCAAGCACCGGGCGAATGTACATACAATACACTGAGATAAGAGTATTTCTCGGCATACCTAAGCGACTATTACTAATTTTGCTTAATATTCCCATCGCATGACCTCCCTTTGCTGCAATTTTTTCCATTAGCTCGCCCCAGTCTATCTGCTTTGTCTTCTTCAACTCCATTCATTGGCACATAGCATGACTCCGGTGGCGGAGGCACCATCCCGATGCTTTAAAGGTCATTATCTGATGCATTCTTGTAGGGCTTGATCCGCGAGACGTGTACAATATTACTGGACCGCATAACAGATGACGATGGATAGATGGGGCTGATCTCGTAGGTAACAGATGTTACTTGACGCAATATACGGTAGGGTCCCGTGTACTGAGACAGAAGTTTTTCTGATAGGCCCAGCCGACGATGAGGGGACCAGAGTAAAACAAGGGTACCGGGAGCGAAATATATGACTCTATGTTCCGCATCGTACCGACGGAATTGGTTGGTTTGCGACGCCATCAGCCGAGCGTGAGCGAGCTGACGGGCATGATCGGCTCACGCAATGGCGTCGCGGGCATACTCGCTGGTGGACGAGGTATGAGCTGAGATGACTGTGTCCAGTGGTGAAGTCGGCTCTCTTCCGTACAATAGGTAGAACGGCGAAAAGACCGCTGTGTCGTGACGGGATGAATTGTACGCGAAAGTTGCGTAGGGTAAGGCAAGGTCCCTGTCTCGGTGGTCGGGCGACTCGTACATAGCGAGCGTATTTGTTAGAGTGCGGTTAAATCGTTCCGTGAGACCGTTTGTTTGAGGGTGGTAAGCGGTTGTCAGTGTGTGTTGCGTGGAACAAGAACGCAGAATGTCGGCGATGACTTGGAATAGAAATGTACGGCCATGGTCAGTGCGAAGCTGTCTCGGAGCAACGTGAATCAATATAACGTCCCGTAACAAGAAGTCAGCGACGTCAGTTGCACAGCTGGTCGGTAGAGCTCGCGTGATCGCGTAGCGTATAGCGTAGTTTGTAATAACGGCTATCCATTTGTTTCCCAATGTTGATGTGGGAAAAGACCAAGCAGATCTATACCCAACACGGTAAAATGGTTGCGCGGGATTGTCAATTGATTGAAGATGGCCAGTGGGTAGCAGCCACGATGTTTTACGACGTTAGCTTAGGTCACACGTGGCGATGTATCGGCGTACCGAGTGAGCAAGGCCTGTCCAGAAGAAATGGCGCTGGACGCGCTCGTACGTGCGGGATACGCCAAGGTGTCCAACCGTGGGAGTGTCGTGAAGTCCGGTGAGAACACTGCGGCGCCATTGCTTAGGCACAACATTGAGAAGGTCGGGCCCGTCTGGTAGGAAATTGCGACGGTATAGCACACCCTACTGAATGACAATGTAGCAGACGGAAGCATCATTTGGGGAGGATTCCATACGGCTGTTGATGTCAAGCAGCACGGGATCGCGCTTCTGTTCTTCCCCAATATTAAGAGAGTCGGACACTGACAAGATAGGGTTCTCCGAGGGTTCATCAGTGTCATGAGGATTGCCGACAGGGTACCGGGAGAGAGAATCGGCATCATGGTGTAGGTGGCCAAACTCTTGCAGGCGCAAAGCCCAGCGACCAAGGCGGCTTGGTGGATCTTTCAGAGAGTTCAGCCAGCAGAACGTGTGGTGGTTGGTAACTACCTAAAATGGGCGTCTGTATATATAACGTCGAAATTTCACCACCGCCCATACAAGAGCCAAGCACTCACGCTCTGTGATCGAATAGTTACGTCCAGGGGCCGATAGGAGGCGGCTGGCGTATGCAATAACGCAATCATGGCAATGTCGTTTCTGAGCCATCGCTGCACCAACGTTATGTTCACTTGCATCAGTACGGATTTCCGTAGGGGCAGCAGGGTTGAAATGTGCCGGAATCAGAGGAGTAGTGAGAAGAGCGATGAGGGTCCAGAACGCAGAAGCCTCTTCGGAGCCCCATGAAAACGGGACGCCTTTCTTGAGGAGCTGCGAAAGCGGCCTCGCTATGTGCGCAAAATTTTTCACGAAGCGTTGGAAGTAGGAACATAGTCCGTTAAACTGCGTACCTCCTTCGCAGATCGCGGTACAGGAAAGTTTTTGACGGCGCTGATTTTTATCGGGTCTGGTTCTACCCCGTTGGCGTCCACTAAATAGCCAATTACTGTGATTTGATGGCGTCCAAAGTAACATTTGAACGAGTTGAGCTGCAGGCCAGCGCGACGAAAAATTCCTAAGGTGGCTGAGAGGCGCTCTATATGAGCTTTAAATAATGGTGAAAAGACGATGACATCGTCCAAGTAGCACAAACAGGTAGACCATTTGAATCCTCTGAGCAAGGAGTTCATCATTCGTTCAAAGGTGGCTGGAGCGTTCCAAATGCATAAGGGCATGACTTTGAACTAATATCGGTCATCGGGGGTGATGAATGTTGTCTTTTCACGGTCCATTTCATCTACCTCTATCTGCCAGTAGCCGGAACTAAGGTATATAGAGGAAAAATAGTGGGACCCTTAAAGGCGATCAAGCGCATTATCTATTCGTTGCAGAGGATACACGTGTTTTTTTTTGGCAATTTTGTTGAGGTGCCTCCCTGTCCTTCCTCATTTATTCCTCCTCTTTTTCCTTTGTTGAGGTGTCGACAATCAACGCAGAAACGCCATGCACTGTCATTATTGCGAAGTAGCACTACAGGAGAAGCACAAGGACTGCAGGATGGCTCAATTATGTCCTTGCCGAGCATTTTGTCGACCTCATTTTGGATAATATGATGCTCGACCGCCGACACCTAATTTGGACGCCTGTGAATAGGATGCTCATTACGAGTATATAGCGGTGGGTCATACCAGTAGCTTTCCCCAACGCACGGCCACTGAGGTCAGAAACGTCGATGTAAGACAGCAGAACCCGGTGGAGCTCATCAGTCTGCTTCGCCGTTAAGTTGGAAGCGATCATCGACGTAATGGCACTGTCGGAGCAAGTGGCAAATTGATGTTGAGCGTGGGGGTCAGAAGGAGTGGCCAACATGAAAACATCTACCGCATTGTCTTCTAAGGTGCAGAGCAACGCCAAAGAGATCCCTTGTGACAGCACTTGAGGTGTCAAGCTAAAGTTGAGAACTGGGAGGCACGTAGAATTTCCTGTGACGGACAGAATGGTGTGCACCAATGCAATACGGCGGTTTATGAGCACATCGGTGATAGGGGTCGAAACATAGTCACCGCCGGAAACTGGTGGTATTGAGACGAGCTCTATGTAGGTCAGTGTCTGTGAAGGGAGGCGCGCGTGTCCCGTTGTGCAGAGGCGACTCGGCCGTTGTGTAAGAGGTTCTGTTGCGGGCAAGTGTAGACGGAGCGTACTGCTCGAACTGTTTATGAGGGCAGAATGCGTGGACAGGAAGTCGAGGCCTAAGATTGCGTCATGGGGGCATTTTTCAAGGACAGTGAAGAGAACAACTGTTTGTCGATACGCAATGCTCACACGAGTGGAGCACACTCCAACGATAGATGCTATTTCGCCATCCGCCACACGGACGAACCGAGTGGTCGCAGGTGTGAGAACCGTCTTGAGCTTGCGGCGAAAATCACTCGTCATCACGGAAAGTTAAGCGCTGGTGTCGACAATAGTAGTGACATGTACGCCATCTTCTTGTACGTCTATAAATTCTGTTTTGTTGGTATCGTCAAGAAAGAATTTTTGGTCTGCCCGAGCGATGCAGCACTACCTCCAGTGGCTGCAACACATAGTTTTCCATCGGGGAACCTCGTGGGAAGGCGGAGGAAGACGGTCGGCGGGGCTGTGGAGAACGAGACTGGCGACGTTAAAGGGATGGAGAACGGGAGTAGCGGTGTTCCGTAGCAGGTTACTGAGCAAAATGGTCGCGTCTGGCCTCATGGCGATAGGCCGGACATGCATAGAATGGACGAGAGGACAGTTGTGCAGGAGGACCCCAGCGACTTCTGCAATAGCGAGAAAGGTGCCCGATTCTGTGACACAAGAAGGAGAAGAGCTTGTCATCGTGTGTTCGCAATGCGGACGGATTACGGAACGTTGAAAGAGAGCCGGTCGGGAAGGGTCGTGCAGGTGTGTATTGGGGCTGGTAGTCAGTGCGGGGAGGTGGTGAGATAGAGTGGAATCCCAGGCTGGTGGTTTCCCGCCAGACGACTGCTTGAATGAGAGGCAACGTAATTGAAGGAGAGAGGTCAGAGGACGTTGGTCCCACCTTAGCTGGATCAGCTGCTTCAAGTTCCCACCTGACGAGTCGCTTCAAGTTGTCAAAGGTGTCTTGTGTATTATAGTGTCGATACACGAGGACGTCGCAGTGGTGTTCGAAAGGCGGTGGAACTGATGGGAGATGCGCCTGATTTTAGCTTGTTGGAACCGGTGGCATTCTAGAATGATCGCATCAACAGATGACACATTGTTGAATATATACATGTTTAATGCATTGTCAGCGATACCTTTTAGGCTATGCGCAACTTTTTCAGGCTAGGACATGTTTTGTCAGCTTGGCGGAATAGTGAGGGAACAGCCTGATTGTAACCGATGTAGGGCTCCGTGGAAGATTGTGCGCGAGTCGAAAACTCATTTTTCGCAGCTTCACCACGACCAGAAGTGTTGCCAAAAAGCTCGCGGATCTTTCCCTTGAAGCTGTCCCAGCTTGTAATGTCATGCTCGTGCTTGTCAAACCAAACACGAGGCGTTCCGTCGAGATAAAAGATGACGTTTGCGAGCATATGTGTGGGATCCCACCTGTACGTGGCGCTGACGCGTTTGTAATGGCGTAGCCACTGGTCGATGTCGGAACCCTCGAGGCACGAGAACACACCGGGATCTTTAAGCGTGGGAAGCGTGATGACGTGGTGTTTACAACAATGAACAATTAGTAGTAATCCTTGCCTACGACAATTGTCCTCAAGATACATCCTACTGCTATATATTTGCAGTTGGGAAAAAGAACTTGTGACGCATTCGACGATGGTACTAGCGCAATTACTTCCATCAGAGATTTCCTGTATACCTTTATTATTATTATAAAGATGTCGTCACACATTGAAATTCGTTGGCTAGAGTAAACTTTATTGTCACTAATGGCAGATTTGGCACATTAGTTCTATTATATTTGTGTTCAAATGACGCATGAAAATGATACGCTATTTGAGTCATAAAGAAAACTGTGATCATAGTAAAGATCAGGATCTCTGAAGCGAGCGAAGTTCACTAGATTATGTACACGTACGCACAGCAAGTGCAGTGTACAGGAAAATTGTCACTGTAATATATCAATTGATACTGCGTCCTAATGGTTATGCTGAGGTTTTTGCATCAAGCTTGCAGCGCAGGAACTTTTCTTTATGACGTTAAGACCTCTATTTTGTTTTCAAGAAACTATTCTTGATAAAAAAATTGTCACAAGTCCCTTGTATAGCGAGCATCAATAATTTGCGAAGAACGAATGAGAAATGTTGATATGTCACTTTCAAATCAGCACAACGTTAAGAAGTGGAGGTAAATGATGCCGTGCGTAACTTCCGTGTCATGATTATTATGTTTGGATGTGTCGTTTACCTTCATCATCGATTCACATCACGTGATGCGATATTTAGTATATGTGAAGCCAGCGAAGTGTGCACGAGCACGCTATGAGCATGTATGTTGTCATAAATTTACATGACCAGAGTGTCCCGATAATCATGTTTGCACCAGTCATATATTTCATCATCCATTGACGTCAAGTAACACCGAATTTGGTATATGCGGACCTAGCAAAACGGCTGCCAGTGCATCAGGAATGATCCAATATCCTCAAATGTTACGTTGACGCACGCGCACACTGTGCACATCGAGGCTACGTTAGCGAAACGCGAGCACTCTATAGTCTCACGCCAGGCGCGACCAGCGTCCGTCGGCGCGGCCTAAAGAATGAACTGATAGCAGTTAATTCAGTACCGCTTCTGAAACAAAATAGTCAAGTGGCAAATTTTCAAGAAATGTAAGCGTAAATACATGAAAATTGCATAACACTCTTGCTAATTGATGATTTTGACCGAACACAGTAAGGGTTGAATATACACTCCTTTAAATTGTTTTAATTGACACTCGGTAGAAAAAGTCACTGGCTGGTCAATATATCCCTTTGACTCACTCAAAAGACGCTCAATTTAACTGCAAAAAAAATTAATAATGAATAGAAACACGGTGGCCAATCTCTTGTGTAACTCAATAGGAAAACTCAAGAAACCCTTAATTTACACAGTACATCCTATGGAGAAAAGTCAATTTAGCCTCAATTAAATCTCTATAACCATTTTTGCAAGGGTTCATGTTGCGGTCACAGCCTTTTTGCTAGCTCCACATATACTAAGTTGGCTGTTACGTGAAGTCAATGGATGACGAAATATACGACTGGTGCAATCATGATAATCCTGACACGCGAGTTATGTAAGAACATGGCAACATACCACGCTCATAGCCTGCTTGCGGCCGTTTTGCTAGCTTCACGTATACTAAATTTCAAATCACGTGACGTGAATAGATTACGAAAGTAAATGACACATCCAAACATGCCAACCTTGTAACAGAAGTCATGTACGATATCGTTTACCTCCACCTCGTGACGTTGTGCTGAATTTAAAATGACATATCCACATTTCTCATTCGTACTTCGCATATTATTGATTCTGGCTGCACGAGGGATCTGCCATTTTTTTCTTTCTTTCTTTGAATTCCTGTCCTTTCGCTGCAGTTATTCAACTGTTCCAAGCTGTCAGGCACTTTCTTGCGATTCTTTTGTTCTGTATTCCTTGAGAATGATCGCTGTATCACGTCATCCACATTCTTTTCTTCAGACTCGTCGTCGAGATGGCTGAGGCAGTGATTCACATTGCTGGTACCAATTTGATGATGATTGATTGATATGTGTGATTAAACGCTTCAAAACGACCATATGATTATGAGAGACGCCGTAGTAGAGAGCTCCGGAAATTTTGACCACATGCGGTTCTTTACCGTGCACTCAAATCTGACAACACGGGCCTACAGCATTTTCGCCTCCATCGTAAATGCAGCCGCCGCAGCCGGTATTCAATCCCGCGACCTGCAGGTCAGGAGCCGAGTACCTTAGGCACAAGACCACCGTGGTGAGGCTGGCTGGTACCGATTGACCCGTTTTGTTTTGAACAGTATTTTTGTACTTGCTAGCTCGCAAACTTTGATTTCTCCCTTTTTTCCTGCTTCAGTATTTCTTACAAAAATTTAATGGTGTTATTGGTTGCAAGCCCGATCGGTTATTAGCTGCATTTAAGGCATTCAAGAAAATGTCATCAGGGGTCCCTCAAAGGGCAGACAATAAAGTATCGGTTTCTAAGACTCTATTTTCGGCACAATCGGTAGAGCTTATTTGAGAGAATATCTGCTCAGGCGATGCGTCCATCATTTTGTGATCGTTGGTATCGCTTTTTCCAAGAGCAAAATTTATTTGTTCAGCGTTATAAATTAGCAGCAGATATCCTCGCAGGGACACGTTTGGCTCTGTTTACATCGACGGGCATTCTCTCATCCTGCAAGGCAAGTCAAGCTCAACTGATTTCTCATCACTCTACTTCTTGTTGGGCAAATGTGCACAACGATCTTTTCTTTAATTCGTGCAGTTGAAGTTGGCGTTCAGATAAAACTGTTCAGATACATTAGTCCAACTTTTCTAAGTTTTTGTTGTAGCATTCTAGATCTTCAAAGATATAGGATGATAAATCTGGCGGTCAATTTCCTTAAAATCCTGCCTCATAGAATAAAGATATAAACAATATTCTTTAAACCTTGCCCACTTGCGGTGGCGTAGACGAGAACAAACAGTCACTTTCTATCAAGGCTTCTTCGATAGCTCTGTGTGGTGCTCTTCGAGTTTCTGGGAGACGCTTTAGGTTTTGCTCAATCACAATGTGTCTACTTCTGGCTCCGCGGTATTCATTTATTTATTAAGTTGCTTACAGAGTCTGCAATACCGAAATAGAGGATCAGCAAGGCTGAAATCCAATGTCATGCAAAAACATTTTGGCCCCAAAACAAATAGGGGAGAAAACCCTGATTAAAAAAATACAATACAAGTATATCAGTTATCAGAAAAATCACATTCTCTTTACATTTTGCAAACAAATACCGAAGGCACATGAAACAGTAACTACGCAAAAATGACAAAAACATATTTGAACAAGGTCATGTTGCATATTGGATAGTCATGGCCAGATATTTGCACCAATTGAAGACAGTGAAGGTTGAGCAAGTGGAATGTTTGTCAGGTTATTCTAATGAATCATAGTTTTAAAAATAAAGCGTACTTGAAAGAAATATTTTTGCGTGGAATGGTATTATTGTTACGTGATGCCTTTGTCTTGCTACATACCCAAAGAAAAAGTGTTATTTGAGAAATGTAATAATATAATGCTCATTTATTAGCTAAAATAAGAAGTTTAATCGGGAAACACAATTATACACCTGTACGCTTGTATATACCTATATAAATTTTAATACATGCAGCATTATATACTTTATATATAAAAAGCAGCCAGTATCAGTCACAGGCAGATTCGAGCATGTCACGTTCGGTCGTTACCGGAGCCACAACGGGAGGCCACCTCTTTCTCACGAATGTGCGTGTAATCGCACTCAAAAGCCGCGCATTCGAAGAAAAAAGGAACAGAAAAGTGCTCCAGATCACAAGTGTTGTAGCTCCAGCGACTTGGTCATCCATGAATACAGATCTTAATAGTGTTGTCCATATAGCAAGGTAAGATAACACAACAAAACGATGTGGAAGGATGTATCTTGAGAAATTAAAGGAAAGTATTAACGATAGCAAACGAAGTCAGCTTCAAGATTCCTTCAGTGCTAAGTGCTCGTTAACACAGCTGCACCACAGGGGTCTGTGCAAGCAGGCGTTTGGTGTGTGACAACCCCACAGACCCGAGCCAACGGGAGAGTGTCGACTCTTTCGCACGCCTCGCCGTGCGTGCATTACCGTATCTAGGGAAAAGGAATTTTGGGGATTTAGCCGACGCTGGGTGACTGGACTTAAATTTGACGCTGGGTGACTGGACCCTCCGGTGGAGTCAACACAACCCTTTGTTCCCGGCTTCACAATGACGGCCCCCCTGGGCTGACCCACCCAGGGGAAATCGGCAGTCGCCTTTTTCTACCTCTCTCCCTACTTCTTCATCTTTATCTCTTTCTTTTTATCTGTCCTGTCATTTTTTTCTTTCGTGTTGACTTCGAAATTTCCTGTCGGCTAGAGTTAACACTGGGGCACTGACCTCCGTTGGTCAGGATTTTAGTGTTACAGTAGCAATGTATTGGTACCGTCTGTAAACGTTCCCCTTGTTGGACTCCATGGTGCGTTGCCAGCTTAGCAACTGAATAATCATGCTTTTCTAAGAAAAAAGTACCCCCCCCCCCTGTTCACTATGATCGGTTCCGTAAGAGGAGTCGAAATGAAGCGAATAGAGCATTACTGAATACAGAGAGCAATTACACATTTTTTTGTTGTAAGGTCTTTAAAGGAGGCTACGAGACAAACCATATCATCATTTCCGATCGGAAAAGCAGTCACAGAATTCATTGAAACCAATTACAGTGCAAGACATTGAATTCAGGAGATCTTCTCATAGAAGTGTAAAACAAAGAACAAAGTGGCAAAATCAGACGCCTTGTAAAAATCGGACATTATGAATTCCGTGTAACAGCTCACGGATCTCTAAATAACATGTGAGGAATAATATCCGACAATGAACTGCTCAATTGCACCGACGCAGAAATCGAGGAAGCTTTAGTGGATCAAGGTGTACTTGCCGCACTAGAAATCATCATCCGTAGAGATAGGACGGAAACTCGCACAAGGAATTCTATACTAACGTTCGGAAGCACGACTCTTCCTGCAGCAGGTAAAGGGGCCCTGCAACACCTTTGAAGCACCTATTTTTTGTATGTGTTTTACGTAGATCGATAGCCGGGGATAATTTTAGCATAGATCCAAGCACCGATATCAACTTACTTAGTATTTTAATCGTGCAATAAATTTGCCTCATTGCTGCCGACCACGTCGGCGCACAATGACGCTCACAAGAACTGCGCGGGCGGAAATGACGTTGATGAGCGCTGCCTATCACAGGACGCGTAAAGCCACGCTTCGAAGCCAAAGGACCTGCTAGAGTTCTGAAAAATCGGGGAGGCTTGTTTCTACCAGCCTCACCTAGCTGTTCGACCCGGTAAACAAAACGGCGTGGTCAGGCACCACGTTGCTTGTTGCTATAACAACAGCGTCATAAACACATTTGACTGAACAGGCAACAATGGAGTACGAGCTTCCTTTACGAAATAGCTCTCAGCCCATGTCATTGAACGCCCCCTGCAACGTCACAGCTGAGATTTAAATGTAGTCATGTAAGCCCGCGAAATTTGAGTGAAGGGTAGACATTTTTTTCTTGTATTTTGAATTTTAAAATTGAATTTCGTACTGCGTACCACTATCGCTGCCGTTCTTGCTGCACCAATTCGTCCATGCGTCAGTCTATGCATTTCATGAGAAAAAATGGGGCGTTGAAAAGTGTTAGAGGGCCCCTTCAAGGTAGCCTATCTATATCTACGTGTGAGGCCCTATATACCTAATCGTCGCAGGTGCTTCTAGTGCCAGAGGTTCGGGCACGGGTCTGATTTATGTCATAGTAATACAACCTGCATGAAATGTGGTCAGAATAAACAGAATGATGGCGAGTGCACCAACGCTTCGGGCTGTGTGAACTGCAAAAACCCCATGCAGCGTATTCACGCTTCTACCCAAAGTGGCAAAAAAAGACATACTTACACTGAAAACCAAGAAAAACATATATCGAGAAGCACGCGAGCGAGTGGGCCTTGCCCAAAACGGCACCTAGGCTCAGCGGTGAAAACGGGAAAGGCGGCACCCACGGTCTCTGCAGGCACACAGGTCGAACTCCAGGACCTAGTGGCGGCAGACCGTCCCCCAGACAAGAGCAAAAAAAAAAGCACCAAGCGCCCTGTTTACAGCGATGCCCTAAAGCCTCGACCACTGTTGGTGCCAGCCAACCTAACGTCGAGGCAAAAAAGTCTCAACGACGGTGCCGACTAGCCAGCCTCCCTTGAGGGGGTGAGCATCCTCGCCGCGCACCAACAGTGTTGAGCACCCTGGTGGTGCAGATTCCATGAACGTGAGTGCATCGGACACTAGAAGCCTGCCAGACCCTGCTCCAACCAGTAGTGCTATCAGGCAGCCTATCACCGTCCCGGCAAACGAGGGAAAAGGAGCCGAAACACAATTTCGGCCCAACAAGAAAGAAGTGACCAAGCAGACAAATAGCGCCACATTTAGCTTACGCACAACGAACTCAAAGTACTAAATTTACCACACAACATTTCACGCAATGGCATTTATCCATCATTAGAACTGCAGAGGCACGAAGCAAAACTTAAGCGACGTTAAGTACATATTTACAAGCTTCTCTCCTGTAGCATTATGATTGCCGGGAACGAAATCTGAGACCAAAAAACACCAAGATGCTGAAATGTTACATTGTTATACGTCGCGAAAGCTCGCAAGGCAAGCAGCCGTCGGGCGGTGTCGCCATCGTTGCGTAAAGTGGTATTGTGGTACGAGAAGTTATACTTGAAAAGTTCATTGCGACGGCTGCAGTCACCATTTTATCACACAAAAATTTGCTCCATGTACAATCCACCTCATACACAATTTACCGTAAGAAATCTAGAATTGATTGTGAAACAGTTACCTAAACCATTTCTCATGGCAGGAAATTTCACTGCGCACAACATACTATGGGTTTTACGCACATCGTTTCCGCTAAAACACTGAAACGCACAACGAGGAGCGTAGCGAAACTCATAGAACGAGTAACTTGCAGTAATGAGAGCCTGACGCAAGAAGACACCAGGATGTTGGTACATGCTTTTATCATTAGCCGCATTACATGTGCTCTCTCGTACCAACTCACACGCAGATGGGAAGCAGAGCAAGCCAACACACTCTTACGCATTGCCTACAAAGCTGCATTGGGCCTCCCAGACCGCACTGACACAGAGCGTTTGGAATGCTTGGGTGCATATAATACAGAAGACGAACACACCACAGCCGTATTAGTCGCACAGTGAGAGAGAGACTCAGCTCGAAGATGCAAGGCAGACTATCGCTAAAGAGGCTTCACTACCCCTTGTCACCACAGTTCTACAGTGAGGAGACGCATCAAATACCCAGAGAAGACAGGGAACACATATATGTCATCCCTATCCCGAGAAACATGCACCCCAATGTTAATGCCGGCAGCAGACGAGCAAGGGTGGCGGCACTAGAACGGCTACGAAACAAACCCGACGCTTACTATACAGACTCCTGCCCATACCCAACGAGGCAAAACGCATTTTCTGCAGTCGTTACCAACCGAAGCCAAGCGATCACTTCGGCAAAAATACGTACGAAAAGCACCGTCTTAGCAGACGCGGCAAACATAGCACTAGCCATCCGCGCAGCAGAGTGCAACAGACAGTCTGGGCACGTTCTTAAAGAATACCAAGAGGCTTGCCGACTGTTTCTCTAAAGCGTCCTTCCCAAGAGCGTCCTACGAATGCTACAACAAACCTCCAAGAAGACAACGGCATCACATGGTACCCCACCGACGAAGGTGTAGAAGGAAACGAATGGGCATACCGCATGGCTCGAGCATTAACATTCCGAGCCGCAGCCATGCCGACCCAGGCGGATTACTTTACACCTACGCTGCCGCGAGATATCTTTGTGAGCCAAAGACTGGCCCGGCCGACGATGGCGTCATCCCACCGTAAACTCACCCACCGGCAACCCAGCGATTGGAGACGAATACGGACGAACAGATATTCCAACATACACACACTTAGCAGTATCCGACCATGCAAATTTGCTGACCACTGCCCTTGGCGCGGTGACACGCCGACACTCCAGCACATCACTTGGACTTGCCAACAAAGACCAGCCGAGGGTAACTCACCCCTCATCACACGAAACGAATTTAAAAGGCCGTGGAAGGTGCGACTCACCCGGCAGGACCTGAGTAGCCAGAGGGCAACCTTGGACCAACCAAGCCGAGCAAGCCGCTCGGGCCAGTGGGGCCCTGGAATAAGGGCTTCACCCACGGACACCTTAGTATGCGGTTTCAATAAATGTTTATTCCTCCTCCTGAACGATCTATCATCTTGGTCGTCTCGAACGCGCAATACGTGAGGCCTTTTTACATGGGCAACACTGCCGTAGAGCGTTGTAAATGCGAAGCATTTCTTAGCCAACTATGCCGACTTTGTGCGTATCTATCTATCTATCTATCTATCTATCTATCTATCTATCTATCTATCTATCTATCTATCTATCTATCTATCTATCTATCTATCTATCTATCCAGCCACCTATGACCTTTAGCTCTCCCGGCCGTTTCGATAGCGGTATCAATATCAAATTTGGTGTGGCATAACATCCCTGTAGGACGATCACATCTGAATTATGAAAATCATGGCAAATATGCCATGAATGTCATTGTTTACACTCCATAGTCCTACTGCTGTTGTGGTGGTTTCGTTCACAAGACACGTTGCAAAACTGTTATGGTATGATATGATTGCATGGCAAACACAAGCGACCGACCCAAAAATGAAAATCATGACATGCATGTCATGTAACAACATGACTACAAGCCATGCTCATTATGCACTCACGGCCATTTTGATGACGTCACATATACCAAATTTCACATTACGGTATACCGGAATGGATGACGAATGTAAGCGACTGGTGCAAGCAAGATAATCATGAGATGCGTGTCATGTAACATGACTGCAAGCCATGCTCATGATGCGCTGGTGGCCGTTTCACTAGCTTCACATGTACCGAATTAGGTATTACGTCAAGCGAACGGACGGCATAGGTAAATGACACATCCAAACTTGATAATCACGACAAGCGTTGCTTGTAACAACCTTACTAAATGCCGCAATGATGTCGCGCTTGTCGCCGTTTCAAAGGTTTATATATGCCAAATTTGGTATAACGTGACGCCATTGAATGACAAAGGTATGTGACTGGTGATAACATAATATTCAGGAGATGCGTGTCATGTCACAGTCATGGCGCCAATGCATTTCGACGTGGCATGGTGCGCGTGCTTGCTGGCGTTCATTTCGTCGCATCCCGCTGGCGTTGCCACGCCGAGTGCCGGTCCTGCTATATACTCGCAGGGGCACGCTGCGCTGCGTTGCTTTGACGCATGCGCCTTTTAGCGCTACCGACTAGCCTGCGTCATAAAATGAGGGAGACGAAGTGCTGTCTGGGTAACGCAACGGTGCGAAATCTAGGATGTTGCATTTCGCACCCGTTGTCATCGAGCCATGCAGATGGACGCTAGTCGCGCCTGGCATGAGACTATAGAGTTTTCGCGTTTCGCTAACGTATAGCGTCGCTGTGCCCAGCGTGTGTGCGCGTCAAAGTCACGTTGAAGTATATTGGGTCATTAATGATGCACTAGTGGCCGTTTCGCTAGCTCCACATATACCGACATCGGTGTTACATGACATAAATGAATGACGAAAATATATGACTGGTGCAGACATGATAATCATGACACGTGTGTCATGCAAGAACATGACAACATGCCACGTTTATAGTGTGCTAGTGGCCGTTTCGCTAGGTGCACACATACTGAATTTGGCATCACGTGGCGTGAATAGATTAGGAAGGTAAACGATTTATTCAAACATGGTAATCATGACATGGAAGTTGTGTATGGCCTAATTTACCACCACCTCGGAGCGTTGTAGTGATTTTAAAGTGACATATCAACCTTCCTCATTTGTGCTTCGCATATCATTGGTTCCCACTGTAGGTAGGATCTGCCAATTTTTAAATGCAGAGCATTTCTCACTGAGCTTCGGCGACTTTGAATGCATCGATCAATCTATCAAGCCACCTATGACTTTTAGCTCTTTTGGCAGTTTCGATATTGTATCAATTACAAACTTTATATGTCACAACATGACTGTATGAAGAACATATTTGAGTATTCATATTATGAAAACCATGACATGTTATTTATGAATGTCATGATGTACATTTTAGGGTCCTGCAGCTCTTGCGGTGGTTTGGTTCACATGACTCGTTTCATAACTGGTATGGTATGGCATTATTGCATGGCCAACACAATCAATAGACCCTAACATGAAAATCATGACATAGGTGTCATGTAACACCATGACTACATGCTGCGCTCATGATGCGCTCGCGGCCGTTTCGCTAGCGTCACATATACCAAATTTGGAATTACAGTACGTGAATAGATGACGAAGGTATATGACTGGTGCAAACATGATAATCAGAAGATGCGCGTCATGTAACAACATGACTACTTGCCACGCTCATGATGCGCTCACGGCCGTTTTTCTAGCTTCACACGTACCAAACTCAGTACTACGTGACGCGAACGGACGACATATGTAAATGACACATTGAAACATGATAATCATGACATGCGTCTCATGTAACAACATGACTACATGCCACACTGATGAATTTGCTACGTACGAGTGCACTAAAACGCGCACAGCTAGAGTATGATCATGGCTGTGACACAAGCGCTACATGATAGGAAAGTAAGTGCTTGTCTTGAAAGTACACAATGTTGACAGCGCAAGTAATGACGACGGCGTTGTATGTTCGCAAACCATCGCCATGGTAAATATTCGTTCCTGTAGAGCCGAGACGTCGCTCTGCACGCTAGCTGCCTACTATTGCGGCAAATCCTTCAGGCAGGCTCGGTGCATACTACCTCGCATAGCTGTTCAGTCCATACGTCGATTCTGGGTCGTGCAGTTTTCTGTAGCGCAAACAGGATTACGCAAGTCATCCTTGATGCACGATTGATCAAGTCACACCGCCACCCTTCGCACTACGGTAAGAAATGAGCAAGCGAAAACTTACCAGTTCGTATCGTTTGGAGAAGTACTTCGTTGAAATATACATGCTTTTGGTGGTGAAGAGTTCATCCCTTGAAAGCGGCATGAGGCGTGCGCACGTCCGTGCGTCCATGTTGTTCTATGCGAGTTCACTGGTTGACCTTCCTCCCGAAGCCATTTTGGACTGCGCGATGCGCCATTTTATGGGCATTGCGGAAAAGATAGTTGTCCAGAAGAATTAGTGTCGTTTCTAAGCGGCTGTTGTACAGAACCAAGCGATCAGCAGAACAAAGTGGCAAATGCCTTGTGCTATCCCTCTTGACCAGGTATTTTTTCCCCTGCAATTTAGGACGTAATGGTCAGCACATCTGGCTAGTGCTCTTGCGTATTAACACTATGAGGAACAAGTATATCACGAGTTTCGTACTTGCAGAGATTTCAAATAGATTACGGCTTTGACCACAAAATATCCTACACTAGTTCTATGTTGTTTTGATGTATTATTCTGCTAATTTCATTGTATTTTTGGTTATTTCTTGTTTGCTAGAATGCTTAATTGTTTAGATTTTTGTGTAATGGAGTTTGTAGCGCACCTCTGTGAGGGTACACATGTGGCAACAATTAGCATGTCAAAATTTATAGCTATTTTGGCGTCTTGCAGTTACTTACGTCGTTCTGCAACATGGGATGTATTTGTGATTTCTTTTCATTGAATATTATATTTTTCTTGATAAGCAGGTATATTCTTTGCGGGAACTGGTATATATATGCTACGATATAATATGTTAAATATTAGCCCAGCCCCTGCTACTTGTAAAATTCGTCTATTTGATCACGAAGACGTTTTAACGACCAGCAAACACCAGTTAAATGCTTGAGAAGTGCCACTTTGTGTTTAAACATGTCACATATTTCTTAACTTTTTATCGATATTGTGTTTGCTCAATCAATATCACTGGAACTTGCATTACCTAAAGCATGATATATTACCATGACCTTCTTCAAAGACCTCTTATTAACAAGGATAAAATCTTTCTCTTTTCAGAGTGTTCTATAATGCAGCTGCACGTATTTTTTGGGTATCTCCTCCTTTTCCATATGATCACGTTTGCTTGTAAGTATACACTCTCGAATAAACATTGCTCTAATACCCTTTTTTGGGGTGCTACACTGTTTCCTGCAGTGTTCTCAGTAGCACTAGTCATTATGCAATGTGAAAAGTTTCTCAAGCCGCATTCTGCTGGAGCTGCCATTCGCGATACGAACACTATATTCTATCGATTGACGCTGATAGCGACAGCATAAAAAATATTAGTCCGGCGCATGACAACATCCGCCTACAATATTTTGTTGCAATTACTATTAGCACAACATTGCACTTCAGCACCTTGTGTGGTGTTCGCTTTGCTAGCTACCATAACATACATCGTAACAAACCTAACTCGTGGTATAACCCGAACACCACGGGGATCATTAACCAATCAGCGGTAACACTATAGTCTCTATGCGTGCACATTCCTCAAGACGCCGTTGTAATAGAAAGGCTGGGTGACAAGGCGAGCGACGTGGCGACATAACCGTACAGTCGTCCCCTCACATTAAACGTAAAGAACCTCAAATAACCTGAAAAATTGGGTGAAACCCTTGACCTCTAGCGCACTACGTTTTATGTTTTGTGTACCCCTTACAAGTCGAAGTGAAAATTGACTCTCGTGCTAAGTTTTTGAAAGTAACAAGGGTAGTTACTTTTCACTCCACTGAAGTTTTGAGCGAGTATAAACAGAGTAATTTTTTACCGCATTCACAAGGTTTTTGGGTTATTCTGGGGGTTATTTCAGGAAGTAAAAAAAAACGTTGACCGGTGCATTCGCACAGAGAGTTGGCGAATCAAATAATTATCAAGTGATAACTAAATTGGTGTCACAAAGATTAACATGCAAACAAACACGCGCACACAACAATGCAAAATAAAACAACACTTGAACAGACTACACGCGTTACCCAACACTTCAACGATCCGATATATATAGGCACGACGTTTCGACCTGCCATGTAGTGCCAACAGGACAGCTAATTTTCTTTGCATCGAGAAGCAATAACGGTCCCAAGTGCAAGCATAAACCTATGGTGAGCTGCAAGTCACCACGAGTCACACCGACTTTGTATTGTAAACCCACTCCATATTAGCTTTCTTGATTATTCAATAATTCGGTGTCCTACCAACCTATTGGCCTCACCAGTCTTAGCTGTGCTGATGAACAATTCCACAAAATATACCTGTATGCACACACAAATGACGGCATTTCAATCATTTTCAGTGAGCATTGGTGCACACAGTAGCAGCACGTATTCAGGACAACGGGCATAGAAGAGTGGTGCCACGTCTCCACCGTTGGCGTAGTAGGCCTTTTTGAGAAGCGTGGCTATGCGATGAAAGACAGCTGGCGATAACAGAACAAATCTCCTGTAGGAATTTCGTCGTCATTTCACACACAAATGACCAATATGCGTCTACTGTCTCCGGCGTCTTATGGGACGATGTACGCGTATGTGTATCATCATCATCATCATCATCAGCCTGACTACGTCCACTGCAGGACAAAGGCCTCTCCCATGTTCCGCCAGTTAACCCGGTCCTGTGCTTGCTGCTTCCAATTTATACCCGCAAACTTCTTAAGCTCATCTGCCCACCTAACCTTCTGTCTCCCCCTAACCCGCTTCCCTTCTCTGGGAATCCAGTCAGTTACCCTTAATGACCAGCGGTTATCCTGTCTACGCGCTACATGCCCTGCCCATGTCCCTTTCTTCTTCTTGATTTCAGCTATGATATCCTTAACCCCCGTTTGTTCCCTAATCCACTCTGCTCTCTTCTTGTCTCTTAAGGTTACACCTACCATTTTTCTTTCCATTGCTCGCTGCGTCGTCCTCAATTTAAGCTGAACCCTCTTTGTAAGTCTCCAGGTTTCTGCTCCGTAGCTAAGTACCGGCAAGATACAGCTGTTATATACCTTCCTCTTGAGGGATAGTGGCAATCTACCTGTCATAATTTGAGAGTGCTTGCCGAATGTGCTCCACCCCATTCTTATTCTTCTAGTTACTTCAATCTCGTGGTTCGGCTCTGCGGTTATTACCTGCCCTAAGTACACATAGTCTTTTACAACTTCAAGTGCACTATTACCTATCTCGAAGCGCTGCTCTTTGCCGAGGTTGTTGTACATTACTTTCGTTTTCTGCAGATTAATTTTAAGACCCACTTTTCTGCTCTCCTTGTCTAACTTCGTAATCATGAGTTGCAATTCGTCCCCCGAGTTACTCAGCAATGCAATGTCATCGGCGAAGCGCAGCCACACTGCTACCATAGTGCTTCATAGAGAAAGCAACAGAATACCAATCAAGAAGGGTGTAAGGCAAGGGGACACAATTTCCCCAATGCTGTTTACCGCGTGCTTACAGGAGGTTTTCAGAAGCCTAGAATGGGAACAGTTAGGGATAAGAGTCAATGGAGAATACCTTAGTAACCTGCGTATGTGTATACCTCCAACTAAAGAGGTGGACTAGCATCCGGGTTTTCACCCGCGCTCACAGGCGGCCGCTCGTTTGTTCCGTCTGCCACGTACCGGTGCTCCACTTCGCGCGAGATATTTGACAACGGCTGGTACATGGATCGGACGATTCAGGCTGTACTTCACTCCAGCGGATATCGTCTTTGGTGGAACAAAGTCTGCGCGACAATTCTTGCACCTGCCCCGGTGACGCATTCACACGGGTCACTGGCCGACTCTCTGCCGACTAGATAGTGAAGCCTCTTGTTTATCGCTTCGAAGTTGTAACTGGCCACTCTCCAGGAAGCAACCACGGACGATGACACCAGCTTGATTTTGTTACCGCTACCAGCTCTTCCTGCTTCAGCAAGGAAGCCACGTATCCGCGACGTAGAGGTTCGCAGGCTCGCGCTCGGAAATGCATGGTCACTCGATGATGTAAGAAGCACGCGAGATCTATTCGATTATTCTAGATACTTAAGGCGGCGCGATGCTAAGCGAAAATGGCGGACGAGGCGGCGCTCAGGAGCGCGTCTCAGACAGCAAAGCACGTCAGGCCCTCTTGTTTGGCTGCAGGCCACACTTGGTCTCACTAAAGAGATGCATAGATGTTTGAATGAAAAATAATCAGCGCTTATGAATACCTCAAGACCGAACTGCGTCGCAGACATATCACCGTGTGCCAGGTTCGGAGGAAAACGGTGCCAGGTTCAGAGAAAAGCTGCGTGGCACCACCTGCGCTACTAGAATGACTAAATCAGCTCAACCAAACATACAACACGAGCTTCTTACACCACCTGTCTCTAGGGTCACCCAGCAGTAAAAGCCTACGATGTGCGAACATGAGCAAGAAAACTTTCCAGCAGTTTTTTTTTCTTGAAGAAGGCCCTTATGTTCTTTCACAGAATGATTTCCTCACTCGTTGTGATGATGGTGTTCCCACTTCCAGTGAAAGTGCATTAAGTCGAGGTCAGCCATGAGGCACGACGGTTCCTTACCTACTTCGAAAAAAATTGCATTTGTGGTCCTTGCATGCATTCGCAATTCACTTAGAGCGTCACTCGTGACGATACGGCGGGGAGTGGTATGGGGCAAAAGCAACCGAAGCAGCTGCAGCTTGCACTGGCGTGGTAAAAAACTGAAACGCAGGTTAAAAATCACGTGTAAGAAACCTGCGCACGAGGTAAAACTTAATTTCGACATACTTTTACTACGTGACTCAAAGATATACAGTGGTAACGCTATGTCATGTACCACCTTTTCCTCCAAGACGAGGTAGTAATTTTAAACGCTAGAAAGTTTTCAAAGGTCATGAGCTGTAGAAACCCCAAAGTCGGATAGTTTTTACTCAGAGTGCGTATATACGGACCAAAAAGCAAACACTTTCTTGTTCCACTCATTGTGAAACCTGCAGCGAAACTCGAGCTGCACTTCTGCTTTGCCTCCATTGTGGTGTTATTTGATGTGCGATTTTGTCAAAGGCTCTGTGATTACTGGGCTGCCCTTGTCACGCTCACCTATGAAAAGGTGTTTTTAGGGCATAGTCACAGTTGTGCCACATTTTCGTGCTTCACTAAGCGGCTTCCAATTTATCCCACCACCTAGAGTAACTGTCAATGCGCCTTAAGAGTCCTAAAGGCAGCATCTACAAATATTCTATCGAGTAATTGGCGTTACTGTCTCGGTGGTGGTATACCACCACCGAGGCAGTAACGCCACCTACACTGTAAACAAAAGTTAGCCGAGATGGGAGTTTCTCCAGCACATGAGCCCACAAAACAACTCCCCTGGCCCAATTATTTACTCCCTGGTAGGGAGTGAACTCGGCACATGTCATCGTAAAACGCCCCCTCCTTAATCACAGAGTTTATGAACGACATGACCTTGTTAAACTCCCCAGGGAGTTTCAGGTCACGTGGTTACAAACTCCCTATAGGAGCTTTAAAAACCCTCTTTGGGCGTGACGTGTGTGTGTGTGTATGTGTCTGTACGGGCATACGTTTGCACGTCGGTGTGAAACACATGTGATTTGTGTGGCTAACCGTGTAAGCATCTTTCCACAGGCAACGAAATTATAAGTGCAGCGAAGAATAGCAACGACCGGTTGGTATTTACTGGGAACATTTCAATATATTTGGCACCTTAAACCACGCTGCACATCGGTCCGATTCCTCAACGAAACGTCCTGAATGCCACGCTTCAAAGGGCCGAGTAACAAAAAACTTCGAAGAATAAATTAATGGTAGCAAAATAAGCTGTTACGATCGTCAGCGGCTGCTCCTGGAGTTTCACCATCAGAAACTTCGAAGTGGTCTGAAGTAGGCTTCGCTCGACTACGGCAGGCTGGCCGGCAACCGGTCTGAGAGTTGCGCCGGCGACGCGCTCGCCCCGTCTCTGCCAATAGTGGCTTCTCGGAGTGTCACCGGTATTTCACCGGCTGTAACATCTAAGTGGTAAGAAGGCCTCGCTATGCCGTCGGTATCAAGCCGGCATCGTGTCGAACTCGCACTGTGCGCTGGCCACCGCGGCAAGCGCTACGAGCTAGCACCGACCACCGGCGATGCAAAGAATGTGTTTCACAAAAAATGAAGGCTGCTGGGATGTATAACAGTCTTCTGCGCCTTGCCACCGCAGCTGTCAATGACTAACTACAAGGCGAGCGCCGAACGAGGCGGAGTACGATCGTCAGCGATTGCACCGTAAAACTTCGAAGCGGTTCGAAGTAGGCTTCGCTCGACTACGGCAGGCTGGCTGGCAACCGCTCTGAGAGTTGCGCCGGCGACGCGCTCGCCCCGTCTCCTCCGATAGTGGCTTCTCGGAGTGTCACCGGTATTTCACCGGCTGCAACATCTAAGCGATAGGAAGGCCTCGCTATGGCGTCGGTATCAAGCCGGCATCGTATTGAGCTCGCACTGCGCACCGGCCGCCGTGGCGAGCTCTGCGAGCTATACATGCAATGCATGCGAGCAACGAGAACAGCGACTGCGAACCGTCTCATTCATTTAAGTCTATCGCTCCGTAGCTTAAACTGCGTGGATAGCGGACACCTATTTCTGTGCATGGGAAAAACGAGACGTAAACTGCACATCAGCAAGCATTTTGTGATCGCCAGCTGTCATTCATCGAATCACCGTGCCGTACTCGTGAGTGAGGCCTAGTCGTCGAACGCGGTATGGCGGTCTACCTCGGTTCATCGCTGGAGCTGCTGAATGTGCCTCGTTAATGTGTTCATTCAAGGCCGCGCACACTTTGTGTATGATTCAGTGCATTTTACGGGTCCACAAACAGCACTCACTGCTGATGCGAATTCAGCCTGTACGACCGAGCGTCAACTTATAAAACTTTTTCGTTATAGTAAAAAAATATTAACTATTAGGCAGGATTAGGATAAAAGGCATGTGTATTGAAGTGCTTACATCAGACCATCGCAAGTTCATACTTACGCCGTGCGTATTTATTGCTTAATTATTAGAAAAAGAAGGCTTTCACCTGGGCTACAGGAGGTCAGAATGTGGTGCCTATATATTCTCGGTGACTATATGGTAGGTGCGTACTGCGTGTGGCAAGCTGTGGTGAGTGCGAGTGTTGTGATATTACGTGAGCGTTGTGATAATGTTTGTGTACTGTAATCATTGTTGGGCGTATTAAATGTAATGTAATTAAAGTTACGCTTGCGCATGGTACGGCTGCTGACGTAATTTTTTTTCTAGGTCGATGCAAAAAATTTACTCCCATACTGACCTGAAAAAGTTCCCCTATGGATGTAAATAAAAACCCCCCTGACACCATGCGGAAACCCCCTTCTGATGGGGAGTAAATTTTTTACTCCCAGAGATGGGTTTTTTAAAACTCCCATCTGGGTGTGCGCTAAAGGACAAAGTCATTTACTCCCATTTCGGCTTATTTCTGTTTACAGTGTACGGATGTAAATTTTAATCGGAGCCTGACGTGCGTCATGCGCACTCGTTTGTCTTACAGCCCAGCCTTGAAATATTTTCGCTGGTAAAGTTAGCAGTGGCCCTTTCACGATGCAGAAAACAGGTCCTGTGAACGGTTTGCGTGGTATTCAGGAGAAAGCGAAATACGAGATGTACAACGTTCAATGTCATGCAGAAAGATGGAAGAGAATTGAAAAAAAGTAACCGAAAATGGAATAGACTTCGCTGTAACGAATAAGTATAGTGTTTTTTTTTCTTTAGAGAAGACAGAAGTTTGAGGTGCCAGTTTATTGCGGCACTTCTAACACGTACAGACCTTTCTTTATGAAAGTGTATTGACCAGACAGGTGAAAATACGTGAACCAATGGCAGCCCGAATTTCAATGTATGTAGGGGACCATTCCTCAAGAAATTAGAGGGCATTTTGTGCCTACAGGTAGTGCCTGTGTTAAGCCTAACGACGAGTGCGGCCACGTCCAAGAGAAGAACTAGATCTAGCCTGTACCGGGGCGACGCCGAAAGCTGAAGGTCGTTTTTTCAGTCATTATTGAAGTGTGTATTGATCTAAGATGTTTTCTTCTATGCGAGTAGAAGTGAACGGCATTGAAAATTTGCCCGTTCAGTTCACTAGAGCGCAGGGTGAGGGGAGGGGGAGGACCGGAGGCGAAAAATTGGAGCAAGGTGACTTGAGATCACTAAACCTAACGCCCGTAACCGAAGCGAGCCAAGATGGTACTCAGGCCACGAATGACGTCAATGGTCAGAGCAACAATCTGGATGGAAAAAACAAAACGAAGAAACAAAGAAACAAGGGCAAGCTGCTGAAAGGCGCGTGCATGCTTCACCTGCCGCGCAGAGATGAAAGATCGTCAGTCGGCCACGACGTCCGATTCGCATAAGCGATGTGATCAGCGTGTAAATTAGCTCAGCTGTAACGGTGGTGGCGCTAGTAAAACCAATGCTGCGCAAGATGATGTCATATGCTTAAACCATCAACAGAACATCATAGTCGCGAGTACCTCAAAGAGAGAGCATTCAGACAGGTACGCCATGATGGAACACACTGGCATTCGATGAACGTCCCACGAAGTCAACACATACGAGTCGGCTCCCTACGAAACCGTGAAAAGAGTAGTATAGCGCATCCCGCTGGAGGACACGGCCCACGTGATACAATATCTGCATGCGCACAGGTACAATCCTATGGCGTTGCCGGCGAACCGAATCGGAAAGACACAGTTGCTGGTCATCGCGTTTGAGGGACCTAGGGTGCCCAACTACGTCTGGCATGGAAACCTGTTGGTCAAGTGCACCGTGTATAGCAAGCTTATTGGCGCCTGATACGCATGCGACCGAGTCGTGCACAAGGCTGAAGTGTGCCCAAAACCTTAGAATAAGATGTGCTGGGGATGCTGCATCGCCAAGCCAAAAGAAGACCACAAGTGCGAACCCAAGTGTGGCCTGTGCGGAGTAAATATCTCACTGCCGACAAGACCTTCAAGGCTCGTTTCAAAACGCATTACATTGTCCATCGGCGGCACTGCTGACAACGTCACCAAGCGGAAGAAGACAACGAGACCAGAAATCAATGCAAAAGAGGTTCTACAGGGCAACCCCAACGTAGCGACTCTTTGCAGCGGGGCCCGTCTGTGACACTGGTCCACAAGTGTGACGGAGACGGCCACAAGAACCACTCTCGATCATAGTCGTAACCTGCGGGTGGCGGCGGCAGCAACCGCCAAAAAAAAAACAAGTCGAGGCTCGAGCGGCAGATCCAGGTCTCGAACAAAGTCCTGTTTCAAGCCGAGGGCTTATTTGACACCCTGCGCCGGATTGAAGTCCTGGGCCGAGTCTAGCAGACGACGAGACACAACCGTATACAAAAAGGAGGGCAGGACCAACAGATCTTCAATCACTCGGCTGATGGAAGGGGGCCCCTCACCTCCTTCTAACCCCATAACTCAAGCGCTAGCTTGTAACACACTTGTATTAAAGTACCAGAATTTAAGAAAACTGTTGATGGACAGAATGCTTATATTAAAGAGCAGAACTTTACTCCACTTCACTTTCACTTCGCTTTCATTTCCTTAAAGACCCCTAGTAGGGGTATTACATAAGGGGTAGTGTATAACAAAGAAAGAGAACTATACGACGGTGTTTTTGGTGGCTTCTGCAAACATAGATGAGTTAGTGATGGCACAGTAGCCGTGAGGAAGGCCGTTCCAGTCTTTTGCTGCTCATACGAAAAAGGAGGCTTGGAATGCTCTGGTCCGGGTACGTGGTATTGCGACTTGTAACGGATGACCAGTGCGATTGGATATGTGTGAAGGGGGCGTGATGTACGGTGGATGATTCAGTGAACTGAAATAAAACACATTGTCACACGTAGCACACGTAACACGTAGCGCACTGTCAGCGCGAAACAAGGGTTTCTAGACCCAATTATACCTTTATAGATGAGATGCTGATATCGTACGAATATGCAGAATAAAGTAACCTGGTAGCCCGATTTTTAAATAATTCGAGTTCTCTGATGATGTATGATTGTTGAGGGCTCTAGATTGAAGATGCGAGCTCGGACCTGATAAATGATTTGTATGCAAGCGTCTTGAAGTGAGGCGGAGTATGGCGTAAGTGTCGTCTGAGAAACCAGAGTGATTTATTAGCAGACGAGATGATGTTAGTAGTGTGATGACGCCAATTCAGGTCATGAGTTAAGGTGATGCCGAGGTATTTGAATGATTGAACTGATTGTATGGGAACGTTAGCGATGGAATCGGTAAACTCAAAAGGGTTATGGTGGCGAGAGAAAAAAACAGGTTTACATTTTTTTAGGATTGATGTTCATTAACCAACGATCACACCATGTTTGTATGTTTTTAAGATCATGCTAAATGAGTGTTTGGTCATGAGTGTTGGTTACTGATTGGTAGATTACGCAGTCATTGGCAAACATACTATATTTACATGATACATGCAATGGTATATCGTTAAAGTAAATTAAAAAGAGTAGAGGCCCTAAGACAGGCCCTAGTGACGCCTAAAGTTAGAGGTAGTCGTTTAGAATAGTGATTATTAATCAACACAAATTGGCAACGATTAGTCAGGAAAGTTGTTATCTATGCAAGTACATTGGGATCTAGATTTAACAGAGATAATTTAAGTATTAGGCGTTTGTGCGGAACAGTGTCAAATGCTTTAGCGAAAGCCAGAAAAACAGCATCAGTCTGAATGTTCAGTCAATGTTACAATGTAAGTCGTGAATGAAAATGGCCAGCTGGGTTTCACAAGAATAACCCTTTCGGAACCCGTGTTGTGAAGGACCCGCAGCAGTGGTCTAGTGGATAAGGTACTCGGCTGCTGACCCTCACGTCGCGGTCAGATCTCGGCTGGGGTGGCTGCATTCCCGATGGAGGCGGAAATGTTTTAGGCCCGTGTGCTCAAATTTGGGTGCACGTTAAAGAACCACAGATAGTGGAAATTTCTGGAGCCCTCCACTACGGCGTCTCTTGTAATCATATTCGGGTTTTGGGACCTTAAACTCTACATATCAATCGATTAAGCGTGTTGAGAAGGATGAAAAAGTGCAGTGATTCCAAGAAGTTGAGAATATGGGAGTAGATGACATGTTCCATTATCTTGCAGGGGTCACCAGAACGACCAAATAAGTACCATAATGAGCAAAATTGATGCCCTGGCGAGCACGCCATCTCAGCAAACGCGGGACTCCAAGGCGAGAACACAGAAGAGAATGACGAAGGAAAGCGCAAGGCACTGCTGCGTGACCGCCCCCCCCCCCACCCCTCGACCCGCTTTGGGCGAGATGCGGGGGTGACAAGGCCCACACAACAAGCACCAACCAACAAAAGCATTAATTGTTGAAGAAGGTACCGTCAACCACGGAGATTTCAAAAGGAGATGAGCCAGTGATCCTAACAGCCCTCATCCAAATTAACGAGGCACCTACCGTGATAAATGCCATTTTCGAGGTCCTCGAAGGCCACGTGCAGACGCTGTCGATCAATCACGAAAGGCCAGCGACCAGAGTAGCAAACACTACTGTAAAAAACCGCTTCGTGTCTCTGAAAAAAAAACGGTTGGAGAAACTCAAGGAGGCAAGTTCGCATAGGTGCGGCCACATAAAAACATTCGAAATCGAGGGAACAGCGACCAAAGAGGAAAAACAAGACCGAAAGGGAGGACAATACAATCATTCATCAATTTAACTGCATGGAGATCCGCAACAAGGAGACAGAACTGTTACGTCACATTGGCGGGCTCCAACACAAGCCCGATATAATAGCATTGCAAGAAACACGCGGCAAGCCCATACTCCCGGGACACGCGGACAGAGCAAGGAACGGAGGTGCTTGTTCACAGCAATGTGGTGGCAGCTCAACACGTCATGGCGCAGGGCAGATGCGAGCACACGTTAGTTGAGATTACCGCAAGAACAATTGGCAACAAGGGAAATACATACGTCTTGAGCGCATAGTGCCTGCCACCCGTCCAAGAGTGTGTACGATTTTGATCGAGTGGTTAGCCAAGCAAAAAGTTTGTGGGGAGCACGCCACTGCTGATCCTAGGTGACTTCAACGTCTCCCCCACACAATGTGGAGATGCAAGTACCGATCGAAGAGGTGGAAATCTCTAGCCAAGGCCTTAGAAGACCTTGAGCTGACCCTATAGAGATACTACACTAGATTTGTCGGTACCAATAGAGATACTACACTACCAATAGAGATACTACACTAGACTTGTCGTAGCTATCGGGGGCACTGAACGTGACCTGGAGAGACGAAAACATGAATATGGGCTCTAATCACAGCGTGATCAGCATTAGCATTAAGGGTCCCCAACCCCGCGCTGTGGTGGAGACGACACGTGTAACGGACTGGGACAATTGCGAAAATACACTTTACAATCAGAAGACACTTCACAGAATGTTAATAAAGGCAATAAAAAGCACCCGTACACCTATTAGCAAGATGTCAGAAAAATGCACTCGATAAGTTTACGCAAGAAATAACGAAAACGGCGCAAAGACATTTCGTGGACGCCAGGTTGGCACATATGTAGGCGGCCCGGCACTCGCTAACGCGAAGGTGGAACTTCCAGCGCCACAACAAGAACCTGGTAAAACGTATCGCCATTCTCAAGAAAGAGAGAAAGATATCAGTCAGTACGCGGCCAATCATACCGACAGACCTGGCTGAGCACTTGGGATGGCTTGCACGGCAGGCTGTCGGCACAGAACACATGGTGCCTACTTGGACACTTAATCGATCCGATGAGCAGTAAGACCTCAGCCCACCATAACCTCACCAAGGTCCTCAACACATACAAGTGAGATGGCCACAAACTACTGGAAGGCCTGAAAAAAACACCTCAAAACTGAGCAAGGTGAATACCCAACTGCTGAGGGGTATGAAAGTCCCGAAAACAAAGAGCTGGATAGACCGATCACCATGACTGAACTGTGGTTGGCCTTTGATGAAAGCAACAAAAAGAGAGCTCTCGGGAGGGACGCGATTACGTGCGTTACTGGAAAGATAAGTGAAGTGGTGGCCAATGCCTCCTGGGGCACATCATGGAAACCTGCAAGAACTTGCCAAAAAAATGGAAAGAGGCCGAGGTTCGATTCATCCCAAAACACAGCAAAGCGTTGGCGATCAAAAACATGCTGCTCATCTCCCTCACGTGGCGCATAGGTAAGGTGATACAACGTATGGTTCTTCGCAGACTTTAAAAATATTTGGAAGAAAGAAACCAAATGCCTGCAACCATGTATAGGTTACGGCAACACTTAGGTACCCGATACGTACCTGTTCAACTAAAAGAACTAGTAGACAAGAAGCCCGCTAGATCGGTCACTCATGAGGACGACCGAACTAGCCGCCGCGGAAGTAGTGGCTGTGGCGCTCTCACTCGTAAAACTAAGCGTAGAAACTGTGGTCACAGATTCAAAGTGAGTATACGGAAGCTTCTAAAGGGGTGTGATCTATCCCGTGGCCTGCACCATTCTCTCCAAGCACAAGCCACCGGGACATACCTCGATCTTATTATGGTCTCGGCTCACTCGAAGGTGAAAGAGAACGCCCTCGCCGACCGCCACGCCCAAGAACTGTCCATCCAGGCTGACGTTGAGCCAGCTGAGCTACTACACCCCGCAACGAGCTCTAAAGAGAATACTCAGGTGTACGAAGAAGCAAGGCGTAAATTTCCTGAACCGCACCCGCAACTAGCGAGGTAACAGCAAACGATCCTGCGGCGTGCACACGCGGGATCGTCAACGCATCCTGTTCTGTTACATTGAATGTATCTGGCTGAGCACGTGATGATCTGCCCTTTCTGGAAAAGGAAACGAGGCACTCTGGCGTATATAATAGCCGAGTGTAAAAACTTTAGTAATCCCCAACTTCTCCTGCCCCCCACACATCTTATCCCCAATCCTTCGAGCAATCGGAGACTTTTCTGTCCGGCCCCGCCCAGCCTACTCAGCTTGCATTGACGGCCAGGGGCCAGGAATTACTGGAAACGTACAAGTCCTGAGAATAGGGAAGCACTCCGTATGGTGCGAGCACGCATCAACGAATGTTCGAGCTCAATGAAGTTGACTCTCTCTCTCTCTCTTTCACAAACACGTACACAGCATTCAGATCAATTCAACACGCCTCACCGAGAAGATGGAGGGCTCTTCATCATAGAATACTTAGGGCACACGTGCCCGATGCCACCACCACGCACGCTTCTGGACTAGTTTCTGCTAGCTGTTTAGGGGTTTTGCCTGCGCCTGTGGTGGCACTCTTCAGTTTAGCAAACATATTGAGTGTACGTAACCATGTTGCTGATACGTAGGGTGTTTTGATACCATGTGATAAATGTGATCGTAACGCAGACGGATTCTGCACGTGATCGGGCATTCGCAATCGCATGAGTTTATCTGAGTATTTAGGGACAGAAGGCGCTTGTAAAACTCGCACTAAATAGCCTCTTCTGGCGTGGCCATGGTGGCCGATGGGTACGCTAGCGCGTTAGAGAAGCCGCGCAAAGTCCAGCTTACTCCAGGAGCAATATGTGGTATTTAGGAAGAAATTTCGTTCAAGCATAGCCTGTCAGTTGCACAAAGGGTTCCCAGCTTCTTTTATGTTGGTTTGTGGTGTTCTAAAATTGTTTATTTCAAAGAATTCATGTCATATGTGTATATAGTGATGGCACGCTACAAAAACAATTGTTTAAATGACAAATCACTCACTTTTATATGCACACTCATTTGTGCTCACTGAAGTTTATTCTCTTTGGAATTAATGTCACAGGGTACTCACTCACTTCCTTACTCACCTAAATCATAATAATTGGTACTGAACTAAACTCAATCTATACTTACGCTCGTGATTATTCACTCAAGTTCATTCCCATTTCTGCTCACCCTCGTCAATGAATTCATACTTGCTTTTACTGACGCCCGTGAATACCGACTCGCGTTCATACTGAGCAAATTAAAGAACACTAAACGAAGGACATCTACTTGCGGCCATTTATAATCGGATACGTTAGGCCCACGTGAAGTCGTGCCCATTGAAACTTATCTTCATTCTCAGTTTCACTCACTCTGCCGCTATACAGAGCATTGATTTTGAGATTTTCGCGCTACAGCTTGCCGTCATTTGCAAGTACATGCATGACGAATATCCGCACCCAAGAAGTCTGCAAGGACGAACCGTCATTTGCAAGTACATGCAAGACGAATATCCGCACCCAAGAAGTCTGCAAGGACAAACAGTGCGCGTGTGCTTAAGATTGCCAAGATGCACCTCAACCTATGAGACAAAATATGATCGCAAGAGAGCATCTGATTCAAACATACATCAACACTGGCAATTTAAGAGCCCACATAAGACACCTCCGCCGATTACTCGGTCACCATGTTGCTGTGTTACCACTTCAGAGACGACAAGCCATGTTTTCAATGATTATTTCTGCTCAAAAAGAATGCTTTGCATCGGGCTTCACTCCAGCATGAAGACCACCGTCACCTCCTTGGTGCCTACAGCCCCCATAGGCGTGCCTCACTATTCCGGGAATAGCGAACAAGAACCATCGTTCAACAGTGGCCTTGCAACAGGCGACATTGTCACTACTCAACAAAAAGTACGGCCAAAGGACTCACATTTCCACTCAAGGATCAGCCTCGGCTGACAGCTCCAAATGTGCTGTTGTCATCCCGATGTACAAAGTTTTATAAAGTTAAAACTGTCCCATTGGACTACATCCACAGCAGCGGAGGTTGCCGCCTTACGTGCTGCTATACTTTTAATCGCGGAAGCCTGGCCTCAAGATTGGTCTTTGTTCCATGACTGTAAGGCATTCTTTCAGAGCTTGCAAACAGCTATACGACAAAGCTTGCATCAACAACTAGAAATATGAAATCAGAGAAGTGCTTCAAAAAGTTTTATATAAAGGGCATGACGTGGTGTTCCAGTGGTTATCGGGTCAATGTGGCATTGTGGGTAACGACCTTGCTGATGACACTGCCCGATCCGCCCACGCGGACGCCCGAATCCCCTTACTCTTGCCGAGAACCGACGCTGCAAGGGGCCTTCGCTCGTTCACTGACACAATGTCGGAAACTTCGCTGAGGTAGCCCAGTGTCGCGAACCGCCGCCTACATAAATGGAATCTGTATAGAAAGCTTCAAGTTCACTTGGACAATCCCGCCAGGATTCAAAGTTTCTCTGCCGGCTGTGGTTAGGTGTAGCTTTTACAGAGGCGTGCTCTTTTCGCATAGGAGAGGCGGAAAGCTGCAGATGTGAATCGTGCAATATTGACGATACAATAGAAGATCTTGTGTGTTCATGTGATCGTTTTGCGAGCAAACGCAACTTGCTACACGAAACTTCACATAAACTAGACAGTAGACCTAATTCCCAAGAGAAGATTCGTTGTTCATGGCTCTACGCGTCGCAGGCTAGCAAGGTGACGCGAGCATTGCTAGGTTTTCTAAAGACCACCGGACTACTGGACCCCTTATAAGCGTGCAATAGACAAAGTTAAATGTACCCACACGTTGCCTTTCACTTCCTCTCTTTCTTGCCTTTTAATCCATTCACCCCTTCCATCAGTGCAGGGTAGGAAACCAGACGTGCGTCTTATTGACCTCCTTGCTTTTCATTTCTTTCATTCTTCCTCCTCCTCCTTCTCGTCTATATTCACTCAGATTCAGCTCACATCTACTGACTCCTACCAGCACTTACGTTCGCAGTCACATCATCTTACCCTTTTCGCTATTCACTTCTATACTAACGTCTACTCACGCGTGCTAAAACTTACTCGTGTTCCAGCGCACGTGTACCTCCACTTTTTGGAACTCACTCACATTCATAATAATTTCAAAATAGACATGCGCATTCGCTCATCCGCATTTTACCGCCCGCTAACACTCACGAGGACTCACGCACGATCATACTGTCCTCTATCGCACCACTCGAGAGTCACTCATACACACACCGACAATGTTTCAGGAACCTTGACTGGTTGTGAGTCTACTCTTAAGTGAATATTACTATTTTCGTTCTGAGAAATGATATAGATTTTGTTAGCGCAAGTTCAAAGATGGCTATCATTCTATGAAGAACGTTTTACTGAATGCAGTGCATTAGGTTTAGCTCTTTTATATACCCCTTTCCTAAGTTTTTTGTACTTTCTAATAGATTTATTCAAAATGTGTGAGGATCATTTTGAGAAAGGTTGCTCTAGAGCAAGCCGAAATCTTTTGTGTTACTTCTGTGCATTTTTATGTGTAATTTGTATTCTACACTGGGACTGAATGATGCTGGCTTTGCCGATATGCAGGAGTGAGAACGTGTGATCTGGTGCCTCGGCGCGAGCGTTTGAACGTTCGCTTGAATCAAGACATGACTTTGACACTGCTACAGAACAACTTATTTTATTGCGATAGCAACTATATTGACACTGTTGGCTGGATGATCGCGCTGGCGTCAGCATCGACGTCGGCGTCACTCACCATATTTGTGGACCCATTATATGAAGTTAAACTCCCTGCCTTTCTCTGCATCTCTCTATTTATCTCTCTCTCTCTCTATCTTTCTCTTTCTATCTCTCTCTCTCTCTCTCTGTGTGCGTGTGCGTGTGCGTGTGTGTGTGTGTGTTGTAGTGAAGAGGAATGCCTACTACTGTAGCAAAATCGACACGGTGCAAATCGAGCTCGGACTGCCTGGTTGCTGCTGCAACGCCGCCCGTGTAACCGGCCAGCTCTTGCTGCTTCTGTCCCGACGCTGCTACCGCTTTTCACCTTGCATTTACATTATATTTTGGTGGAGGCTGCTGCGGTTTTCCCTGACCCTAGAATTTCGTAGCCGAAAGCTGCCGTTTGTCATGCATGACGGCGCTGTCTTCACACCCCCCCCCCCAGGTTTCGCCACCCAGGGGCTGTCCTGGTGCCCAACTCCTGCGAGAACCCGACACCTTCAGCGGCACAGACGAGAAAGACGTTGAGGATTTGCTGGAATCCTATGAACGAGCCAGTGCTACCAACAAATGAGATGATGCCTTGAAGCTCGGTACCTTGACGTTTTATTTAACGGATGTCGCCAAGCTGTGGTACCGAAACCACAAGGCGGACATTCCTACCTGGACGACCTTCAAGACCTGCATCACAGCTGTTTTGAAACGCTCTGGGGTGCGCAAACTTCGCGCAACAAGGCCTACGAAGCCAGTCCCGAGAAACTTCTTAGACTTTCACCAGCTACATCGAGAACACCCTGGATTTTTGCCGGCGTGTTGTCCTGACGATGACAGAAACTGTCAAGGCACGATACATTATAAAAGGCATTTCCAACGACACCTTTAAAATGCTCCTCTCAAAAATCCCTGCCACGGTCTCGGAGCTAATCGAGCTGTGTCAGAGTTTCGATGAGCTACGACAGCAGCGTCTTCTCACGCGACGCCCTAACGTGTCGGATGACACCCTTTCAAGCGTGACAACCACCTCTGACTTTCAGTCGCTGCTATTGCAGATCAAGGAGTTTGTTCGCGCTGAGGCCGCTCGTCAGTGTCGCTGCTATCAACCGCCGGCCAACCACCATCACATCGGCTAGCAAACATTCTTCTGGTCATCCAGGAGCAAGTTTGCGCGGCTCTGCCATATGCCCACGACACTTCGCCGTTGCTGACCCCTATGGCTTGTGCCGAGGTTAATGAACCTCTAAGCTATGCTGAGGTTGCCGCAAAGCCACCTGTTCAGACATTTAGTTGAACACCATCAGCCGTGCCCACTCCTCAGTTCGCTAAGCCAAGGTCCCTTCAGAGTAGTGGACAATGGCGTACTCACAGCATCGGGCCAATATGTTTTCCCAGTGGCCTCCCTGGCTACATAGCGTGGTACTGCCATCGGCGTGATCCTGCCTATCACCAGAACTACATACCAGAGCTTCGATCCTGCCCCTAATGTGCCATCGCGTCCTTCGTTCACTGGCTCTCAGCACCCCGACCAGATGTCATCATACGCCGACCACCATCCTCTTGTTAGCCGTTGTTCGCCATTGCCTCGACGCCTCTCGCCATCGCCGATGCGTCGTCGTCCTTCATTGCTGGAGCGGGAAAACTAAATGCCACAGCTCCAGAGGCCGAAACTGCGTCACCTGCGAAAATACCAAGGCCTCCATCTTCCCCAACGAATGTTCTGGACCTATATGTGGATGGCGTCGCTGCACTCGCTCTTGTCGACACTGGTGCCGCAGTTTCAGTGATCAGGGCCAGACTCTTCAACTTGCTCAAAAAAGTCATGACGCCACTAGCAAATATATCGCTTCGTACAGCGAGCGCAGAGCACGCTACGCCGGCTGCTGCCGGTTCTGCTCGCATTGTGATTGACGGCCTCATCTATGTCGTCGAATTGCTAATGTTGGATTCCTGCTACTATGACCTCACTTTGGGCTGGAAATTTCTCTCCGCTAATAAGGTCGTCATCGACTGCTCTCGCGCAGAGGTAGCATTTGAAGTGGTTAGCCATGCTCCTGTATATGACGCTTTGGAAACTGGGGACAATTTATTTGTTGCTGAAGACGTTACCACACCGCCGTACTCTTTTGCCTTTGCCATGGTGTCTTGCAACGCGCTCACCGAGTCGAGTGCCCTTTTCACGCCATCTGCCGTTTTCATTCGTCGCAAGTGTTCACCGCTACCTCATACAAATGACGGCATCAGCTGGCTGCTCATCTCAAATCTGCTGTCATGTTTTGTAACACTACTTCGGGGCAAGTGCGTCGGGCGTGTTTATAGTCTCGACTCTTCTGCAATTATCGACGGGCCGACTGGTTCTTTCACCTAAACGAAGTCACGGAATTGTCCTGTGCCTCTTCGCCGCAGGCAACTAGACTTGACATACTGAGCAGCTCCATCGCCGACACGTTAACTGTTTCGCAACGTGCTCAGCTTCTACGTCTCCTGAGCAAGTTTTCTTCTTCCTTTGACTGCCAGCGTAGTGCCCTCGGCCGCACGTCAGCTGTGTGTCACCGCATCGACACGGGCACTAATGCACCACTGCGTCGAAAACCCTATCGCGTGTCCGCGACAGAGCGCCAGGTTATAGGTGACCAAGTAGCTGACATGCTCAAGCGTGGCGTCATCCAGCCCCTATTCATCTCCCGCCGTTCTCGTTAAGAAAAAGGACGGGTTCGTTCACTTCTGTGTTCACTACCATCGTCTTAACAAAATAACTTTAAAGAATGTTTACCCCTTACCGAGAATCGACGATGCCCTTGACTGCCTCCAAGGTGCGGAGTTCTTCTCTTCTATTGACTTACGGAGCAGCTACTGGCAAGTCCATATGGCGCCTGAAGATCAGCCTAAAACGGCCTTTGGCACACCTGATGGCCTTTACGAATTTCGCGTCATGCCTGTCGGTCTTTCCAAAGTGCTCCAATATTCAAGCAGATGATGGACAATTTTTTGCATGGCCTGAAGTGAAAAACATGCCTGTGCTACTTAGATGACGTGGTTATACTTTCACCAAATTTTCCTACGCATCTCCGTGGGCTAGATGAAGTACTTCAGTGCCTAACTGATGCCAACCTTCAGCTCAACTGGAGAAAATGCCGCTTCGGCACAAGTCTGCTCACGAATTTCGGCCATATTGTCTCTAAAGACGGTATTCTTTCTGACACCGCCAAGCTTCGGGCAGTTGAAGAGTTCCCTAAACCTGTATCTCTGAAAGATCTGCGCCGCTTCCATGGCCTCCACTCGTATTTCTGCCGTTTTATACCGAATTTTGCGATGATCACCGCCGCCTTGACTGAACTTCTACGGAATGACTTGAAAAGTTATGCTTGGTCACACGCATGTGATGACGAACTTCTACGGAATGACTTGAAAAGTTACGCTTGGTCACCCGCATGTGATGACGCCTTCAAAAAGTTGCGCCAACTGTTAACCTCACCACCAATCTTGCATCACTTCGACCCGACTGCTCCGATTTAGGTATACACATTGATGCGAGCGGTGTTGGACTCAGCGCCATGCTCGCGCAGCGCAAATCGGGATTCCAGGCGTACGTAGTCGCCGCAATATAATGTGAATCCAAGGCAAAAAGCGGTAGCAGCGTCAGGGCAGAAGCGGCCGGTTAAACGGGCGGTGTCGCAGCAGCAACCACGCAGTCCTGGCTCACGTGTCGCGCATATATATATATATATATATATATATATATATATATATATATATATATATATATATATATATATATATATATATGCGAGAAAAGAAAAAAAGCAGAAAAAGACTCTATCATGCTCAATCCAGTCAGTTTGCCAGTTTCGGTCTTCTCAATCGGGAGTGCCAGCCGCTAACTACTGAGCCACGCACGTCCTTCACCGTTCAAACGGCAAGCTCTTTACATCTATCACTTACCGCTGCTCACGGGTATCTAGGGGAGAATCATCGTGTTTTCAGCATTATCAGCAAGATGGCACAACGAGCGCGCGTCGCCACAGTGCGCGGCGGCGCGTGCTCTATCTCTCACGTGTACTTTGCTCCGCTTAAGTGCCAATCATTGGCACACGTATGCATGCGCCTCCGCGTCAAAAGCGTCTAGTCGCACCTGTGGAGGAAAAGAGCACGCCACCACTGGCACGCGTCGACCGCGTTGGCGCCCACGCGTCCAAGCTTGATGCACACTGTTGCTTAGTCTTTCTGCCTAAAACTGTCCAATTTTAGCACAGAGCAGAGCGTTCTCAACTTCAGTGGGTCAATACATTGCCAAAGATATAATAGTGCGTTGCAACGAGAATTGTGTTTCACCCGCCACAGTTGTGACTATTTTAGAAGTTCTTGACAATCCATTGAGCGAAGTATGCACCAAAAAAATCAATATCAGTGCGTGTGCCGCTGTCGAGGGCGAAAATTGACGTCTAGGCTACTGTATGTCTGTCGTAAGCGTGCGCAGGGGCCTCCTTAGTGGGGGCGGGGATGTTCACCGCAGTGCCCCCCCTTCCCTGTTATGTCTACGTATGGGCTGCCTTAGCGCCCCCACCCTATTATAATAATCTATGGAGCTGACATCGCCCTCCTCTTTCAGTGTCTCAGGGGGGCGGATGCCCAGGTACTTAGATATATAAATCAGGTTTATAGAAAACCAGGGCATATAAATCACACGGTTGCTATACCTACACCAACAAATTAATTAATATCATTGCGAATATCCTGGTAAATTTAGTATATTTACACTTCATTATTTACAGCCCTCATTAACCTGATAATCACTCCAAAACCTACATGATGTGTCATGATGTGTCATACTAAGACTACCACGGAGCCCTATTTGGAGGGTTTTCGGATGATGTCTGCGATAGATAATCCACTAATGCAACAAACCATACCTGGGTCTTAAAAATGCAACAGATATTGGTCATAAGACAACATTGAAACCCTGTGTAGAATTCTTCTGAGCATTTTTTGGTAGTTCAATACGCTTTGACACAACTAACTGTGCCTATCCCTCTATGATGTGACAGACATTGGCTATAATACTGTAGCTGAATTCTGTATAGAAGACTTCTAGACGTTGTATGTAAACAAAGTATTCTCTGAAGCAGCAAACTGCACCCGACACTTTATGACGTCACAGATATCAATCTCAAGATTGTAACAGAACCCTGTATAGAAGGCTTTTGATAATGTCTGTAAAAGAAATTTTCTTTGCCAGAAACGACACCTGGCTCCGAATAATGAAACAAAAATTGGTCTTAAGATAGGAACCAAGTACAGCGTACAATGCTTTTGAACATTGTCGGCAGTCGAAATATGGTTTAATGCTAATAACTCTGCCTGGCACTTTATGTTTTTGACAAGTATTTCTCAAAAGACTACAACTGAATCTTGTATGGAAGACTTCTGAACGGTGTCTGTTGTTTATATATTCTCTAAAAACACAAATTCCACCAAACACTTCATGTTGTCAACAATATCGGTCGTATAATATTGCAATTGAACTCTGTCTAGAAGATTTTTGAACGTTGTCTGCTGCCAAAATGTTCTTCAAAGTAATAAATCACACCCGACACTTCATGATGACACAGATATTAGTCATAACATTGGAACAGAGCACTGCGTGGAACGTTTTCGGGGGATATATTTGTTTATTTTAAAATACCGCAGCCTAACGTGGGGCTACTGCTGTAGTGGTGTATACGTAAGTACATTATGGAAGCATTTTAATAGTAATATCACAGTAAGTGTGAGAAGTGGCTGTCCATTGATCCACGCATCAGATCTGCGAGCTCCCTAAGGCGATTGTTCAGACAGCATCCAGGCAGTAGTCACTGGGCGAATTGGGGGGGCACGCCGAAGTTTGATGAATCCCAAGTAATAGCAAGATATAAGGACAAGAGGCACGTGAAAGATATGAGGCTTTTTTGATACGCAAAGCAGGAATTCAGTGTGTAATTGCGATGTTCGTTAATCTGCTGGATAACGAATACAAGTATCTTTTCAGTTAGGTTGTCTTTTCAACACTGAAATAAGGTCATCTGGCGCATGCGCCATCATTTGTGCTTTCTTATGTTTGTGATCTCCTTGCCCTCTTGACTGTATATATATTCCCGCCATCGGTGCAATAAAATTGGCTTTAAGTGTGTGCTCGGTCCTCCCTCTCTGCTTTTTCTTCCTTCTGAAAGGTTTCTTTTGCACTAATGAAGTATATTTCATTCGAAAATGCATTACCAACCAGCGCAAGCAGGCATTCTTTTGTAACATTCTCTACCCATTCTATAAAGCACGGAGGTTCATATTTGCACAATTGGCTTGGAAGAACAGTAAGTATTATGCACATAAAAAACTGTGCATCACGCAGTATCACTCATTCTGCGACAGTACTGTATCATGAAATATTTTATACATGTAACGTCTTAATTTTCGGACTATACCTTACAATGTTGCTAAAGCTTCGCAATTGTTTTCCTAAGTGGCATACATATTTTCATTTCCAGCCTCTGGAAGTACATGCCCTAAAGAAAAAATTCCAAAGTGCCCCAAAGACCAGCGACCAAAGTGCTATGTACCAAATGGTAGATGCAACTGCACTTGTAGTAAGTGGTTTTCTGACCTTATAAAGAGAATCAGTTGACGTAAGCCTGAAAAGAGCTAAACATGATACATACTAGCTACAATATTTAGTTGAGCTTCAATTTCCACCATAGTTCTATTATAATTTCTATGTAGAAGCAATTTCAGAACCTATTCGTGCACATCATCAAAATATCTCTTAAATTGCATAGCACAAGATTCAGGTGATTTTTCACACATGATTTCCCTGTACGAGCCAAATACTAGTTGACATAGAACCGTGATGTGAATTAGTTACTCTGACCTAGTTAGTATAGGCGCTACGTGTCTTACATTAAATACAAATATGAAACAACGGTCATAAGCTCATAGCTCACTTTCGTGACGTCTCAGTCTCATAAATCGGTTTTCACGAGAGAGTTTGAACAAATGAATAATGCTTGTATAGTGTTATGAAGTGCTGTGACAAAATACGTTAGCCTCAAAGCATCATCATGATGAGTGATCCGCTATAATAGCACATATTACATTTGTTCTGCATGCCAGAAGTCACGAATGTGTCATAAGGATTCGCAAACGTTTCGACTTCAAGAAACCGAGACAAAGCAGCCATGAATGCATATTGGCCCAAGCGCCGCAGTGGTAGTCTAAATGCTGAAGTACTCGGCTGCCGACCCGCAGGTCGCGGACTGGAATCCCGGCAGCGGCGGCTGTATTTTAAATGGAAGCGAAAATGCTGTGCCCGTGTTTCCAGATGTAGAGGCATGATACAAACCCCCAGGTGGTCTATATTTCCTGCGCCCTTCTCTACGGCATCTCTCATAAAAATATGGTGGTTTAGGGGCTTTAAGCTTCACATATCAACCGTAGTGGCCCTAGTAAGAACGGCGAGCTTCATGAAAGAAGGAAAATTCAAATTTCAATAAAACGTCTTAGGAATAGGTGCCAGAAACAAAGGAAAAGGTACTATATACAGCCATGTCAAAGCATGAAACTCGTGCGGGGGGGGGGGCGGGCACAAAGCGTGAATGATCGACCGCTGTTTTTACTGGGTAAATTCAATTTCTCCTAATGGGCTCCTAATGGGCAATGGAGCAGCACTTTCTGGACACAGCCCATGACTGCCAGGTTACATACCAGAGCAGTGCTTTATAGCTGCGCCCAAAGCTGTGAGGTGGCTCGTAGCGAAGCGACTCGATGTGGTCCTGGACTAGCCACTGTAAGATGAAGTTCATGTGATCGCTTTCGGGAGATGAGATTCTTGAATCGTGCACGCATTTTCCACCCGGAACTAACCACTTCGCTGATTTGTTGTATGACACTATCAATTGTGGCGCATCCTAGGTAAGAAGAGACTGGTCTAAGAAATCATTCTACGTACAAATTAATTTTATATGACACTATCAAATTCTTCAGTGTCCCATTCAGCATTCACACTCTTCTGCGTTTCATGCTATCAATGCTGTCATTACTCGTAACAGTAATCAAGTAACAACAGTAACAGTAAACAAGGTTGGCGCAAAGGAGGTCAATCATTTCATTATGCTTTATTGCCTACCTCCTAAAGGGAGTTGAAACACTTTCCCTTCAAGTCATATTTCACTTTAGGAAAACAGTACTGTATGCAGTCCAATCTGGTAAAACAGTTGGGGCATTCTCCGCCAGGTTAATGTTTTGAAGTTCTAGTCATTTCTCAGTAAACTTCGGCGACTTCGAACGCATCATCTCTCTATTTATCCGCCTAAAATTTTCAGCTCTCTTGGCCGTTGCAATGATGGTATCTATACTACAAATGTAATGGCATAACATGACAGTTTGACGAGTACAGGTGATTAGTCATAACGCTGAAATTATAATATGTATGTCGTGAATAACATGCTAGAGTTGTCATGATCTTGATGCTTTTGCGGTGGATTCGTTTACATTACATATTTTAAAACTGGTATGGTATGACCAGACTGCATAGCAAACATGAGTGACAGACTTCCCGAGTCGTAGGTAAAAATTGCTGTCTCCTTACATATTGCAATAGACTCCGAGAAATTCAGCGCGCTTACAATGTGTTCTAACTTGATCACACACCTGTCTTGACTTCGGTATTTTTTGTAATATTATGGAAACTTTGGTAGCGAAAGAGAGTAAATAATCAGGGAGCGCTGCTTTAAAGAGTCTCCTTCGTCCAATGTCGCGGAAGGCACTCAACAGCCTGAGTCGTCTTCGGCGCATGCGTACCATGAGCGCAAAATACTTGTTGTTTGAATTCTAAAGAACGAGTGGCAATTTGCCGAGCTGTAAAACTTGACATATTGCTAAGCGAAGGGTCACAGGTTTGAAACCCGATGGCGGCTTTGAAAATTAGTTCCTTCTGAGTTCTTTTTCGAAGCGCGTCATCGGGGTGCGAACAGCTGAGTCTTCGCCTCGCATTCTGCCATGTTTAACCGCTCGACCAAGTGCCACTAAGTCTTAAGAATTCTAATGACGAGCACTTTGCGATTACTGCACGCATACCCCGGAGACGACTGCGCGGAAGGCCTGTGCGGAAGGCACAGCAGTGTCACAGCGAAAGCTAGAAGGGTGGCATTTCAGAGTCTTTTCTAAACACTTAATGCGTAACTGCGGCAAGCACACTTCCTTGATAGCCACTATGGCATTAATATAGCCCCACCGTTGTGGTCTAGTGGCTAAGATACTCGGCTGCTGATCCGCAGGACACGTGATGGAATCGCGGCTGCAGCGGCTGCATTTCGGATAGAGGCGGGAGTGCTGTAGGCCCGTGTGCTCAGATTTGGATGCACATTAAAAAACCCCTGGTGGTCAAACTTTCCGGAGCTTTACACTACGCCGTTTTCATAATTATATGGTGGTTTAATGGTGGTTTAGGGACGTAATACCCAACCTACCAATCAATGCCATTAGCAATAAAAAGTTCAGGGTAGTAGGCCGGCAATCTTTGTTTTTGTTTATTTTCTGAGAAGCGCGGTGTTTGTTAAACACTTGAAAAGAATTTTGTGCCTTCACTTGGCTCATGCTGTGGCTGACGACGATGAGGAATTGTGCCAGAAGTGGGTATGCGCCACAATTATTTGCTGAACAATAACAAGCTTTTGTACTGGGTTGGGGCCTTGGACAAATTCCCTCGTTACGCTATTCACTATGTGCGATGAAGGGTTGTTGTTTCGCTGTTTTAAAACGCTTTATAATTCGTAGTTACGCGGGTGCTTTCCCGACATCAAGCCTGCCTAAGGCAAGTTTGTCGAAAATACCCAAATCCAGTGTGGCTCAGTGGTATAATACTTGGCTGGCACACTGCAAATCGGGGCTCGAGCACCAAGGGGTCATTGGTGCTGTTTTTTTTTGTGAGTTCTGTTTTGTGGTTTCTACTTATACATCTACACTTATGTCTATCCACTAATACATACATACATACATACATACATACATACATACATACATACATACATACATACATACATACATACATACATACATACATACATACATACATACATACATACATACATACATACATACATACATACATACATACATACATACATACATACATACATACATACATACATACATACATACATACATACATACATACATACATACCTATTGAGTTTATGACAGCAACCGGGCTAATTTGTCAAAATTGTCAATATAACTTCTAAGCAGCAAATTTTATCTACATCATCATTACGAGTACTTAGGAATCAGTGAAGAAAGAGCCTATCTTAAGTTTGGAAAGCCTTAGGAATCATCTAGAGGCAACCATATCAGGCTCGATAATTGTTCCGTTTTGTTGTTTCAAGACTCGAGTGGCTTAGTGCAAGCCTCGGTACTTTTCACTTTTGACGTTTTTCTGGCAAAACGCATTCACTCATTTCGACTGAATACGGTAGCACTCCCTCATGCCACGCCCGATGTGGCGAGGCAACTAGCTGCGATAAAAGAGCAGGTGTTTTCTTTCTCTCTCTTGTTAAACTACACTGTCTAGTTGTTTTTATTTCCACCTCAATTACAAGGGACTGTATGGTCAGCCTGCCTGTATGAGCGAAGACGTTCATCTTACGTTTTCGGCTACGTGGCTTTGAATCCGAAGACGTGAATATGAATTCTTTTCACGATAGCTTTCGTTGTTTTGTCTTTTTATCAAATTCTAATAAACGCGTAATAACTAAATGGTCCGTTTGCCACATGCTGTTCGTGTGCACTCGTTGTTCTTTGGCGTAATGCAGACAACCACACATAACATATTGAACTGAAGCATAATGATCAAGCACGCTCTCGCGCCATGTTATTTATGTGCTTATATATTCTGTGTGATGGTGATAGTAAGTGCGCAGCAAACTATGAGGTGGGCTGTTGTAAGCGGTTGTCACTTGGGATTACGCAGAAGAAAGCACGTAAAGAAATTGAGAAAGGGGATGTAGGCTAACAATTTTCAGAGAGAGGAACAACTGAAATAAATTTGATTATGTGTGAAAATAAATAGAAATAAAAGAAAGAATTGGAGACAAAAACTTCAAAAGAGACCAAGAAAGAAGGAGAAGAAACAAAGAGAAACCTGAAGAGAAACAACAAAACTTGCCTATCTTTACCACATTTTACTTCTGATTACAAGCAAAAGCAGCATGTAAGCAGCCTCATAAGGTCTTTCTGGAAGTATTTTATACGTTTTCAGAAAAAACCACAACTGAATTTGATAGTTTGCTTGACAGGTTCATTGAACGAATAGGTGTTATCATTCAGGCCTGGTGATATCAATTACATAGCCAGGCTGTGTACTGTTTATGATCTTCTTGATTGGTCAAATGTATTTGCCACTATTTTAGCTATAGAATAATGAGAACATACGCTTCTAAGCTAAACAGTAACGATAGTCAATAATCCTCCATTGCCTCACCTTCCTTAATATTCACGTTACTCTGATTATACATGACTTTCACTCCGGCTAGCCAAACGCCAACATTTTCTCAAATTGAAAACAGGAACTAGCGAACATCATCGTTTTGTATAGCTTTTGTAGCCGAATACGAGAGATGAGCTCTAAACGTTTCTCATTGAGTATCTTAATGAACTTGTTCATTCCAACGTGAACGTTGACGATCCATTATATGCGGAGGAGTTGGCAAGAAGGATGGGAAGAATGATGATGTTATACAAGTAGCAAGGTAATAATGGCCACCATAATTGTGTGAATGAAAGCCTCTTTTACCTCTTTTTATGAAATTAGATTTTGTACAGCTGCTCTACGCTGTATGCCAAATATTTGGTGCCGATCAACTCGCAACAGGCTATCCAGTGGCTAAGAGTTGCATGGACCACACACAGAAGCTCAAGGTGAAGTGGAACTGCGCGATGACCTTTGAACAGCCAGATTGTCATTGAGGCAAGTGCCCTTCTTCGCGACGACTCTGTAATGCAGGAGAAGCTTCAATGGACTTACGAGAGGCTAAAAATAAACAATGACAAGTTCAAGAAGATCAACAAAAGTTTAGAATCGCATCTTGGACGAGGATTTCAAGCCGGATATTACGAAATGCTCGAGTACGAGGACGACACGACGTGAGTCGTTGCGGTGCTCAGAAGGAGGGGCAACCACATTTTAAACGCACAAGCAGAAAAGGGTTGGGCGACCGTTGCAAATGCAATCAATACATCATCAGACGGGACGCAAGCCAATATACCTAAGCTTACGGTCATCCTCTTTTCTGGGAATGTTTGCAAATGAATAGAGTTCTGAGAGCCGTTTGTTCAGACTGTCCAGAATAGTGGTACTCTGACTGTCAGAGAAAGTTGCTTTGTTGCGACAGGTTTTGAATGCCGACGCTGCATCAGCTGTGGCCCACTTTCTAACAACTGTGGAGTGTTAAAAGGACTCTGTATACATGCTACAAATGTACTTTGGTGACAAGACGTGTCAAGAGCAGGAATAATTCAGCATATTACATCAGCTGCCAGTTGCTTGATCATATTGTGACGAAAGAGCCCTCTGGTAGCTTTATAAACACATGCTTCTTAACATCGCTGGGCTCCAGTGACTTGGTATGCACAGGTTGTCATTTTCATCAATCGTCGGCAGCATCACTGTGAAGTCATTGCCACAAGACATCTTCGCTTTCTATCACCGAACACGTGCGACACAAAGTGAAAATACTACCACAGACAGAGCTGCTGACCATGAAGGGCTAGATAGTCTGTTGAATGTCCCTTCGGTCGATGTGAAGAGCCTAGAAAGGAGCGATGGAGTGATAGCCGTAGATGTGAATGCGGAGCTCAGTATGCCGCGAACCAGTGAGCCTGAACTTACTTTTAGCACTAGCCACGACATCTGCTCTGACGAACTCCTTCGGTGATTTCCAAGATGACACAGAGACGTGCGTCGTGCGCAAAAAGGCAGCACCTAAATAAGCGTGTCCAACCAGAATGTTTACCACACAGTAGAATCAAGTGCAATTGAAGGATAAACGGTGCGTGCTTCCGGTGCACTCAAAAAAGTCGCTAGGCACGCCAGTACCAACGAGCAAGATGAACTTTGCTCTAAGTGCAAAGTTCAGCTTGTCTCAAGTATGTGTGACCCAGAAAGCATTACTAGGAACTCGCACCAATGAACGAACGATCGTGCGAGCAAGTAGAAAGAATGCGAAACTAAGAATATTGCAAAAATGCCAACCAAATAAGGAACCCGCAGATGAAAGCTGTCTTGGCTGCCCATCGGATTTTCAGCAAGTATATGTGTGCTCATTTGTGTGCTCAGTGAGTGAATGTATTTATAAATGTTCTCATATATGTTGCCATCGCTGTGTCAAGCTTGCTCGCTTCTTTGAGTACAGAGCGTGCTTGAATTTTTTTCGTGCAGCAAAAATGACTCTTTAATGACAAAGAAGAAACGAAAACGTTTAAAGAAACAGCCAAGTTTATTCAGAGAAGCATGTCAGTTCTCCACTATACATCAGTTCAGCAATTCAATGAGCACGAATTATATGATAGCTGTCCTGAACTCTAGAAGAGGCATTAAAATAAACAATGCTTCATTGCAATCGATGCTGTACAACCGACTTGAAAAGTCAACCACACCAACGACGGCTGCTGAGAGCGTATTCGTAGCTGCAAGATATTGGTATTCCTCGGAAGGCGCAACGCTTTCAGTCATCGATTTCCTGAAAAAAGTAATTGCAGCAGCATTCATTATTCAGAAAGAACTATCCGTGCACTTGTAGTTACGCCTAATTGCGTAAAAATGAAATGACAACTGCTTTTTCGCATAGCCCCTCATAATGCAATAGAACAGTTCAAAACGTGTAAGATTGAAGACACCCGTTTTTGAGTTTATTGCTTCAAACTTTCACTGCGATACGCTTGTGGGCCCACCTATTAAACAATGAAGCTTGCGCTTCAATTTAAAGGTATAAAAGTGAAACATATTTTGCATTGCTACAAACGAGTGAAATCGCCGATGGGGTCACCGACTGCCTTTGTTAGCAATGGCAAGCCAAGCTTGACTTGAATTGTTAACAGCTGACCTTCCTAAATTAGTTGTTTACTTTGTAAAAGATCACATTGTGGGGAGCTTAAGTGAAGTTTTTATAAAGGTTCGGAAATCTTTGATGAACAATGCTTATTTGTGCTGCACTTAAAGCAAAACAATCTATGAGCAGCTGTACTTGATACAAATTATGGCTACATTTCGATGCACCAGCCATCACATTTGTGATTCTATAGCGCACAGGGCAGCACTTGCAACGCGCTGTACCGAGAGCTCGTTAACCATTTGGGTTTCGTTCACAAAAATATGAGTTAAACAAACGCTGCTCGTTGCATATTACAGCACAGAGGTAAATCTCGCGGAGTGATGGTAGTCTTGTTTACACTCACCTTTCAGGTGATATTCCCGTCGGCGCATAGCATTTTGATAGCGTAGCAGTTCATTACAGGTACAGATCACGTTTTCTACAGCGCAGACATGACCAAGTGCGCCAGAAGAGACAGCAATCAAAACAACGTAATCATAACACATCCACAACACACCGCTACACGAACGATGTTTAGCTTGCCGAGAACACCATGCCGCGAATTGATACAGCTTCAGCGCGGGCACTTTTTTTCAGGACGGATGCTTACACATTTTCTCATATTAATGCTTTTTAAACAATATTACTTTGCTCCTACCATAGTTGCCGTATTATTCACGACCATATATAAAAACTTAAATTGTTACTAGCTCATTTCTTTACTTACGCGCATGCTGACCAGTCCTTGAAGGCTGCCACTGCCCTGGCAGTGCCACGGGAGTAAATGTTGCTCCACATGGTCTAGCAGTCCATCTCTCTGTTTGCACACGGCACTCTCGTCTTGCAGTTAATCTCTACGGACTAACTGTTCGTCGCTAGGACGAAATGCAGCACTTACTGCCATTTCGCTCCGTTTTCGCTCCTCTGCGGCCTGGAGTATGTGGTTGCGCCAGTCACGTTGTACGCTATTCAAATCGCGTGCGGCAGCCTCGGGTCGCATACAACCTTCAAAGCCAATCTAACCGCCCTTATTATCACCACCCGCCCCCTATGTCGCCCACGTTCTACCCCACACCATCTATACGCCTTCCACTGTCTCCATGACGTCACTCGCAGTCACCGACGCTGCCACGTCCGCTCGCAAGTGACCAGGAAAACAAGCCTTCGCAATTCACAAGACAAGGGCCGCAATGCTGTCGAACGGCGAAAGCCTTCAGAGTAGCTCATCGAACGTGATAGACGTGTGATAGCATTCCCCTACAGCCGTTTGCATAGCCCGCCTCTTGATACAGAACACAATTTACGCAATTGAATTGATCGTAATTCACGCATGCTCTCAGAACTTCATCCTAGGATGGGATTTTATCTTTCGCTTCGAGCCGTCATTTATTGCGCAGCAGCTGAAATAGAGCTCTCATCATTCTCTGATTTGACTTTGGCCGACAGTTTGTCGGCTGCAAGCAAGGTACTCGTCAAACACGACACCTAAGTGCCTGAGAACTCGTCAACAGTAGTGTCGATTTACTGTGCCAGTCTTTCTCACACTGGTGCACTCCTCTGGCCATCTGACCATGTTTTCAGGAGGAAAAGTTAGCTGGTTCTTTTTGCAACCCTGCAAGCCACTCACGGCAGCAGAAAGAATTTTGTGTAGAACTCATTCCCATACAGTGTTACGTTGGTGCAAGCGGAATGTCTCGCACGCGCGGAAGCCATCGAATGCGCACGAGTTATGGATGCACTCTATAACACGCAGTGCCCAAGTTTCAGAACTCTGAGTGCCGTTTCTACATCTCCTTCATCCTACAGTGACGTAGTTGTTTTTTTTTCGTATACTACTACCTTACGCCGGCACAGCGTTTCTCGGTACTGAGCCTGTTGGAGGGATTCCACTCTTCTTTGGATGTCACTGAAGCTTTCCTCGCCTGCGCATCCGCTGCCACGCATTGCATCGTCGCAGGCTCCAAATCAACGCTGCAGTAGCGTCCATATAAAAAGACGCGACTGGCGCCAAGTGGCGACGCGTTCGCGACGGCTCAGTACGCCGATAGATGTTTGATCAATCCAAGCCACCCTGTACTCCTTATTACCAGCGGACCATCTTTGAAACGTCACCTGGATTGTTTGGAAACCAGATTTATTCAGGTAGGATCATTTTCAACCCACCTAAAATACGGTGTTCTCAATCGGCAGCTGGGATGGCGTTAGGCCTCGCACGATTTTGCAAACCCTGGCTGTGCGTCACAGACACTCGCCGCCTGCGGCGCCGGAATGCCATTGGAAGCACTGATGCAGGAGGAGCTCATCTCCCTCAAAAAATCCGCTGAAAGCGGATGGATACAAGCTCACTGCAAACGAAACGCAGACACAGCGTCGACCGTCAGGGTGCGTTGGCGAAGAGCAGGCAACAGGGCACCCCACCGGTGCCAGGTTGCTCAACCAGCTTAAAAAGCTCGCGGCAGCCAGCCGACTACCAGCGTTACCGAAGAATTACTTTCACGTAGTCATCCGACCTGGTGAAGTACTGATCGTACAAGCGAGCAGTCAGCACAAGATCTGTAATGCTCTAGCCGAGGCCGCGTGTTTTCCACCACACGCCGAGGAGGAAGACATAGTATGTGCTAATGCCACGCAAAACATCTTAGTATTGAGCACTCCTAATGAAACCAATGCACTCGCCTACTGCAGTGTAAAAGAAATCATCATCCTCGAGTGACGATACCCCGTCACTGCATACCTCGCCCCTCCAGACAGCACTTGCTGCCGGGTGATACGAGGAGTCGATGCCGACTTTACAAACGCCGACCTCGAGCACATGCTACGCATGGCTCGCAACCTAAAGGTGCTCGGAGCCATATGCATTAAGAACACCACCACGGTCTGCATCTTTTTCGACGGCCACAAGGTACCGAACTACGTCTACTGTGGCCTCGTGTTGTACCCCTGCACACTTTACAAACGACAAATGGACATCTGCCGCAACTGCGGCCGAGTGGGTCACCACCAGAACGTCTGCCCGAACCCAACCATTAAAATGTGGCACCATTGCGGCAACGGACCCCCTGGCCCAGCCCACGTATGTGCATTACCCAAGTGCACACTGTGCGGCGACGCTCATCTGACGGGTGACCGGACTTGCCGGAGCCTATACCAAGTACTCTACCTCATACGACGTCATAGGCAACGCCGCTGTCGACACAACAAGCAACGAACGACTCAAGAAGCAACCACTGGAACTTTTCTTAAGACCGGCCACCAGCGTATGACCACAGCAGTACTCCAGCCTGCCGACCTAATCCAGTCAAGCAGCTCACGGGCAGGAGCATATCCCTCACCGGCTGTTTATGCGAGATTCATGAGCAACCTGAGGCAGGGGTGCCCCGATGTGTCATCTCACGATTAAACTTACAACATATGCTGTGGCAATGCCCCGGCTTGCGCGCGGACGACGGGTCTCCAATAAAATAAAGGACTGGCATGCTCTCGTCACAACTCCTCACGAGGAGGACCAACTTCGGGCCATCTACAGTGCTCATGACATGGCCGTCGAGTTTAGCCTTCCCGTACTGTCATTGGCGTGGTTAGGGGGTCATCGCCTCCTCCAGATCAATTAAAGTTATTCAGTCAGTCAGTCAGCATCCCTATTGCGTATCTCCCACAGAACACAATGCAATTAACGAGCAAGTTGACAGCATTCTTCGGCATGACGTTAATATACCCTCGAAGGGCCTCTGGGTGTCTCCATTTGGTCTCGTTGCGCAAAAGGACGGTTCTGCGTAGACTACCAGCGCCTCAAGAAGACTGCCCGGAAGGACGTGTGTCCTCGACCGCAAATAGACGACACGATTCTCAGCTGATGCACAGACCATTTACACGATCACGGTGAAAGAATGCTTAGCAATAATCTGAGCCCTTTTGAAATTCTCACCTTATTTGTATGGTTCCTATTTTATGCTACCGGCCATCACGCCCTACGCCGGTTCTTATTATTGAAATTTCCCTCAAGCCACCTCACCTATACACTTCGCCTGCAAGACTAGAACATCCGCGTGCTGTACCACAACGCGGGCCAGCATGCTGACGCCACCGACCTGTCACGCTTTTTGTCACTAGTCTCGTATTAGGGAGGCATTCGCCAGGCTTATTCTAAGAGCAGATGTGTGGGCCCGCTGAAAAGCACCACAAAACCACGAACAATTTAGAATTGGTCCCCTTACTTCGCCAGCAAACACCGGCTGCTGTTCAAAGAACGCGGCAGAGCTTTGTTGATAACCAAGATGAAAATATAATCTCAGATAAGGCAGAACAATCGACACCCAAGTATGAACAATCAGCAGTTGTCAAAGACAATACCACATCACTCTTAAGAAACTGCAATAAATTCGAAACAACGGGCTCAAACAACAACACAACAAGATAAACTCAAGACAGCGGGCACTAACAATAACACGTGCTGCAACGTGGTCCCATGCATTGACTAACCAAGTCACTCATAGACTAAAATGTTCGTCAAACTTATGCTGTCGAAAGTTCTTGGAACAAAGCTTGAATGCTTCTCTTCATGAAAGCACCCACTCAAAGTCCAGCACCGGCTTTGTCTAGCTGCGTCTGAGGTTTCCGTTTCAGTAAAATCTCGCATCGTCAAATTTCCGCACCCCAGTAACAAAAACTTATTCAGTAACGGAAAGCAATCTCGTGCCCCGAGAAACCTTTCGCCATCGTCCCGAGACACCTTTCACCTACTCAGACCTCTCCTCATTAGGACTGCAGGTAATCGTTGGATTGTGCCTGCTGTAGCTCACCTGACACAGTACGCCGAGACTGAGACACTGCTGCAGTACGCATACTTCTTTGTCTAGGCCATCGTATTGCGTAACGTTGCACCTCACGTCCTCCTCTGTGATAGAGCCCCGCAGTGGTGGTCTAGTGGCTAAGGTACTCGGCTGCTGACTCGCAGGTCACAGGATCGAGTCCTGGCTGCGGCGGCTGCATTTCCGATGGAGGCGGGAATGTTGTAGACCAGTGTGCTCAGATTTGGGTGCACGTTAAAGAATCCCAGGTGGTCGAAATTTCTTGAGCCCTTCACTACGGCGTCTCTCATAATCACATGGTTGTTCTGGGACGTTAAACTCCGCATATCAATCCTGAGTGATAGTTGCAAGACAGAAGTTATTTGAACGGGTCCAATGTACTCGAGAAGAGCAGAGATTCAACATAGCGGTTGTCTGTATTTTATTTCCAACGATTTCTACTGGTCAAAACTGTTCGAAATAAACTTAGGACTACCGCTGAGTTGTGTATTTTCTCTCTCTCTCTCTCTCTCTCTCTCTATATATATATATATGTGTGTGTGTGTGTGTATATGTATATATATTGCCACGCGTGTTTGCCAGTGGCGATGACAACAAAGCAGCGCCAGTGTCCTTGGCCGAACGGAGAGACAAAGAAGATGTAGCAGGCTATTCCTGTGATCGATTAAGCGTATTTGTTCTTGGCTCTTTGTGTGCCCGTCGATCCCGCGTCACCATACTGGTGGAGGTGCTGGGTAGTCTTCATGCTTGACAGCCCCTCTTGGAGCCGGCAATAGAGCCCGCAATCACTCCCACGCATCCACGCACCAGTCCATCGCTCCAGCCAACATCTGATAGGCCTGGCACCCAAGCTCAAATCCCTGCGAGAAAGTGCCAGCAATCACTTGCATCCTTCAGCCACTATGGCCATTGCGGCTTCATCACACATGACACTTCAAAATCCTAATATTCGTGCTTGTCTTTATGGTGAGACATAAGAATACGCTTAAGATTGGCTCAACCGGCTCGAACGTTGTGCGAAGTACAAACAGTGCGACAGGCTTGCGAATGCGTGTTACTGACTGACTTACAATGCCTAGCTAACGTGGTTGCTTGCAATGCCTAGACGTAGTACATCAACAGGGAAAGAAGCTTAGCTACGTCAGATCATTTCGGTGACCAGCTGCTTGACACCTTTACGAGTCTCAAGAGAAAGCAAAATGCGCAATGTCTCTTGGAAGGTCAAATTCGAAAACCGAACGAGTGCGCTTTGTTCCTTTGTTCGCCGAGTACATGACCCGTCCTTTCTACGGGGCAGATGCCGAAAAACCTGAAGACAGGAAGCTATGGTATCTCAAGCAAGCGTGAACAAGCAAGTGTTTGCTGCGCTTGTGAGAATTCACCAACTACAGTAGCTGTGTTCACAAAAGAAGCCGCGGAAATTGAAAGGGCCCTACAGCAACGGTCCAGCAAGTATAACCCCGTCAACTTTATAGCGAGTAGTCTTGAAACAGCTGCAGCAAGCCTCTATGACGTGAAGCCTCCGTGGGAATTCATCCGGGCGATTCTGAAGGAGGAACGTCGCAGCTTAGTTTAATTACAGTACCCGAACCAACGCCTGCACTGTCTCTTGTCACCTATGTTGTCCAAGATGAGGTCCAAAACGCTCTTTCTTCATCCGACTATGTTGATGTGCCACGGCATCTTAATTACAGTGATGCAGTTCGACGCTTGGTCATCGCAGCTTGGGCTCCGCGGACTTCAATGTGCCGTGAATGATAGATTTGGCAGTGACAGAATAACCTACTTTTTTATGATTGCTTAATTTATGACCGATGAAAGCATGAAATGCTTTCATGTCGATGCGAGTTCCCAACAAAGCTGTAAGAGCAGAGCACGTGAAATAGCTGCTCCGTTTCATTTTCATCAGTCACAGACACTACCAGATACTTGAGTACTGCAAACAGTTGTCAAGGCAGTTTCGAACCAGAACGGGCACCCTTTTTTGTCCGAAAGCTCAGCATGTCTATACAATTATTGCGACTTCGACCATCCTCCTAAACTTTCTGCGATTGACCCGCCTCGTAGAACGTTTGTGACATTGTAGTGTGTGTGTGTGTGTGTGCTTTCGCTTCCTCCCGCTCTCTTTTAAAGACGATAGTCTTTCTTGGAGACCTTAGACGCAAAAATTTTGGTCTGTATGTCTGTACACTTGTCTGTTTGTTCACTTTTACTGGCATCGGGTATTATAAACGGCTGACCCCATCCCCAACGACCACCAATGTTGCTCAAGGTTGAGCGTTCATTCTTGTGCAATTGTCAATTAAAAAGCAAATATTGCGCATGTCCGGGGCACCATAACAATATGCATATATTCCACATATGCATCTCTTACTTGAAAACGCATACATAAGTAATTTTAGGGAAGGTAGCGCTTATCACGCTGCGCAGACCATGCAACGCTTGTACAAAAATACGAATGTTTCCAACGCTTTGCTAAGACGAGATGGTGGTGGCAAGTACAAGTCGCCTCGCGTTCTACACGTTATCATTTCCGAGACAGGCGCGCCCGGCCACGCGCTTTGTTTTCCAAAAGAAAATTCCAGATGGCACCCATGTCTCACGTGTGACGTGACTTGATACACTCGTTCGTCTCCGCTGCACGCTCAAGGCACTCTAACGCAGCGCCTCCAGAATACCATTCACTGATTTTCTTGCGCAGAACATCAAATAAATGTTTTGTTCACTCTCTCCACACGCAAGACCATCTTCTTCGGCCGACATTTGCAGATTACATGTGGATACGGCACGAACTTTTTCTCGCTCATTCCGCTTTCCTTACCTTTCTGTCTCCCTTCTGAAAAGTGCAGGGTAGTAAACCAGATACTTGATTTTTGGTGAACCTCCCTGCCTCCCTGCCTTTCTTCATACCATATCTCTGTCTTTTTTCTTTTCACAGTGATCTTACTTTACTACATCCAGTTACTGATTTTCCTGTTTGCACCTTTTTTTTTCAAATCGTTGCATTGCTTTTTATGTTCCACAAGAGTAAGGGTTCTGTGAAACAGCTGGTTTCCTAGCTCCATGGTTCTTATTGGTTCCACTTCCACAACTCTTGCCAATCGTAGGGTTTATTGTGGCTGTTGCCTTGCGTCGAGCAAGTATGTAGGTCCCGTTTTATTAGATCTGTTTTTTGTGTGTTTAATCTGAAAGCACTCTCTAAAACATGATTGTGGTGATGCACCATAATGGAGGCAGTTTGATTTAACTACTGCTTGCTCACTTCATGATGCAATGGTCCCTACGCTATTTTTACAACCACCCGGTTATAGTTAAAATAGACAAGTCATCTATTTTTCAAGTCCGCATGCATACATGTTAAGATGAAGCCTGAATACAGCAGGCTTTTTGTAGCCTGGAAATTCGGGGTACTAAAAGGCTTACCCTTGCACATATCTTTCTCACGTATGAATTCACTGGGTTTAGTGTATCTAGCTACAGGCGTAAGAAGGTGACGCAATGGTCTCCACCATGTGATTGTGTTTTGTGTTTCTTTTTTTGCAAATGCCGTCACTGTGGGTGAAGAATGTATGGTGCGGACAATAGAAGCCTAGTCAGGTGGCTCATGGTGGTGTTTTTTGTCTCCTGCACTATGGCATTCGTGTATTGCCAAACAAACAAATAAATAAAAACATACAGTGCAGCTGTATAAAAAAATGAGATTCATAGAAAGATTATTGCGTGAAGAATATAGGCTGAACTGTTGTCTGTATTGTTCATGCTTCTTCTATTTCGTGCTTAACCACACTAACTAGCCACTGTCAGCATTTATTCGAATGAGTACACGAAGTTGAAAAAGTTGTCATGTGTGTTATGGATGTTTCAGCGATTATTCTCTCCAAGTTGTCTCTAGGTTCGCTGTTAAACATGGGTTTGATGTTTATATACAACGTTGATGCAAAGTGATTACTTGATTGTTGTTGCCACATCAGTAACATCACATTAGGGCAACATGATAATTTGAATTTTTTTGCCTCCTTAAAAACAACACGTTAGGACAGCGTCATTGTTTGAATGTTTCTGCAACAAAAAAAAAACACTGTGTTACGGCAACGTAATACCATAAACGTTGGTTCAATTTTATATTTCACCGTCTAACGTTGCCTCAACGTTCTGCGTTACCCATATATATATATATATAAGGGAAAGAAGTGTATACCTAAGGGCTCGTTTTTCCGTGTTTTAACACAATATTAATGAGATATAACAGACAGTAATGCCAAGGAATGTACAGGGGAAGTTATTAAAACCAATGGAATGTAAATAAGAAGAAAGAAAATTGGATGAAAAAATTACCAACTGTGAGCAGGAATCGAACCTACGACCTTCGAATTCGAAGGTCGTACGATCGATTCCTGCTCACAGTTGGTAATTTTTTCAACCACTTTTCTTTCTTCTTATTTACATTCCATTGGTTTTAATAACTTCCCCTGTACATTCCTTGGCATTACTGTCTGTTATATCTCATATATATATATATATATATATATATATATATATATATATATATATATATATATATATATATATATATATATATATAAAGGGAAAGAAGTGTATACCAAAGGGCTCGTTTTTCGTGTTTTAACACAATACTAATGGGATCTATCAGACTGTAATGCCAAGGATTGTACAGGGGAAGTTATTAGAGCCAATGATATGTAAACAAGAAGAAAGAAAAGTGGATGAAAAAATAACAAGCCGTGAGCAGGAAACTCACGGCTGGTTATTTTTTCATCCACTTTTCTTTCTTCTTATTTACATATCATTGGTTCTAATAACTTCCCCTGTACATTCCTTGGCATTACTGTCTCTTATATCTCATATATATATATATATATATATATATATAAAGGGAAAGAGGTGTATACCAAAGGGCTCGTTTTTCGTCTTTTAGCACAATACTAATGAGATCTATCAGACTGTAATGCCAAGTATTGTACAGGGGAAGTTATTAGAGCCAATGATATGTAAACAAGAAGAAAGAAAAGTGGATGAAAAAATAACTAGCCGTGAGCAGGAAACTCACGGCTGGTTATTTTTTCATCCACTTTTCTTTCTTCTTATTTACATATCATTGGTTCTAATAACTTCCCCTGTACATTCTTTGGCATTACTGTCTCTTAGATCTCATTATATATATATATATATATATATATATATATATATATATTATGGTGTGTTTTTATGTCTTTCTTTTTGTGCATCATATTGCACGTAGTAAGTTAGGGTTTACGCCTTTTCCATGTTACAAGGTATAAGAAAGCCCCACATAACTTTTGAAATGCTTGCTCAAGCTTTTTGCCTTAATGTGGAAGTAATGCAAAAGTGGCGTCAATTTGTGCGCCTCCTACTAAACGTCCATCTTTAACACAACATAACAATTATTGTTTTGAAATGAAAGAATACAAAAGTAAATAAATGTTGACTGAGAATACAGTAATGAAATGTTACATCTCTTATAGGGAAACTGACGGCTTTATGTAACTTGAATTGTTGTACGGATAATATATAATTTTCAGGCTAGATTTACTGTTTGTTTGATCTTGGCTTTTTTTTTCTAGTGAGTACTATCGTTTCGATAACTGCAGAATTGACAACTTGATGTTTGTGTGTGCTCTCTACATATAAATTATTTTGTTGCTTTATATATTGCAGCTACCTCGATGAAGCGTCCCTCCGGCTTGTCAAATCCATTCATGTAAGACCTTCAAAGCCAGATCCATGAAGCTATGGCACCACGAAGAAGGGAGACACTACAATAAAATGCAGTTGCTTGTTCGGTGAGGTTCAGTTTTTTACCTCGCTGCACCTCGTTTTCTTTTTTTTTTGCTTTGGTTACTGAGTTACCCTGCTCGAACCAATATTTCTTGTGAATACCGTTTCTACGTTTCCCTTCTGTCATTCAAAATTATCTAATGAAACTAGAAAACGATTCTATAGAACAGCAATACTGAAAGTTAATTTTTTTCTTTGCGCAAACGACGAGACATTCAATGCATTGCCTTTGACGGAAACACCCACACCAACCACAGATGTGACAACGCATTTTCAATTCGCTCACAGTAACGTAAGCAAACCTGACAAAATTATTTAATTGATCTTGACAGTATTCACATTGTTATGTAGTCCCGAATTTCAGAAGCAGTGTCCGTCTGTAAATCACTCATTGAGCTTCATCATTTAACTCATATACAATGCATAGAATTGATAAACGACGCTTGAGATTCGTGTCCGAGCGTATAAGGTGGTAGGAAGATTGGGCTCGCTCTAAGACATCTTCAAAATGTTTAGCCTCGCCTCGCTTACGCGTTGACGCCAGGAAGAGAACGTCAATGGGAGCATCAGTTGTTTAAAGCGGTCGTATAATGCCTACAATAAGTGTCATTGCAAAATTCCCGCTACGTTACAAATATTTTTTTGTGAGTCGACTACCCACTACGCATGCTGAAGTGATGTAACAGCCTACGCTGCTCAATAGTGGACGTACTGGTAGATGATGAAGACGCATGTATATCTACGAGCGCTTTGCAGTGAGTGGCCCTCTGTATCACTTGGTAGTTTTGCCATCGATATGACTTTATGCTTGCCAATATTCAGCGCTTCTGCCACGTAATTTTACATGTTCCTACTAGAATCCTCACATCACATGACATTTGTATCAGTCCTTTTCCATAAGCAGTTTAACGTATCCCGTTATTACGCGTATTCTAAATAAAAAATCACAGCGTATCCACGGAGTGATTGATGATGAGTGGGGCGAAGCATCCGTCAGCCTGTCCGCGCTTCAATGCGTCCATTCGCTCTTGCTTCCGTCCGTCCGCGCGACCATACGTGCGTGCATACTAGCACCCGTCCGTCTGTCCAAGCATCCATCCGTCCATACATCTACGCGTCCGTCTTCTAGACTGTCTGTCCATCTTTCCGTGTGTCCTTTTAGTGAATAATTCAAGAATCGCCATCTTGCATCCCCTGTGACACATGCTTGCTCCACGCTTTCGTCCATCCCTCTGTCCGTCTGCTAGTATGTCGGTTCGTCCGTCCACGCGTCCGTTCAAGCGTCCTTGCAGGGAACACTCCAAATACCTCCATCATCCACCTTGCATACCTTGTTGCACATACCTGCTCTAGAGCGGCCACATGCCGCTGGTGGCTACGTATATCGGAGGATAGACAGACCCCCGCCTCAAGGAGCTTCGCCCCTAAAAACAACATGCCCTTACAAAATTGGGTTCGACCTTCTTGTCACCCATGAGTCACCTATCAGTCACCTCAGTCACCGTCTTGTGGACTTTACCTTTCTGTACACTCTAAAAAAATAGAGTGACGTTGTCTCCATTTAGGGAGGAACGGCGATGTCCCCAGTGTTCGTCTTTAAATAGAGAAACGTTGCTCCCTCATCTACGGAGGAACTTGTTCCTCCCTATGAAAATAACATGGCTGACCCAAGATTGGCGAAACGAGTAGGCTTAGCAAATGCATCGATTCTCGACTGATAAGAAGTACACGGCACTAAAGGTTACAAACAACGGTCCAGCGGAGCTTGATATCGAACGGAATTATTATAAAAACAAGCAGATGAACCTGTAGTGATGAAAACATCGCGAAAGAGAACGACGGAGCAAGTTGGTTTTGTTCAGCCAGTGAGGTGATGTTCACTCTGAAAGACACGGATACTGCAGAGTCCTCAACCGAAAAGTGCATGCTAGGCTCGCCGTATTTATTTCTCGCAGATTCACATAGTGTAGGTACGTTATCCATGCGTTTGCGGGGCCGCAGGTTACGAGATGTGCTTCCAAACCGTAGACTCGATCACAGCGAAACCATTCTGACCAAGTAGTACAGAGTTGAGAGATAGATGTTCAGCGTTATATAAGTAGCTGGAAGTGTGAGAGCGTGATAGCCGCGAAGTAGGTGGTAGCTTGCGTCATCTGGAGGAACTGAACGATACTGAAAAAAAGGTCGCCTGTGGTCATGGCTTCCTTGCGGATAGTTAATGCCTGAGCCCATTCAGGATTACTCACTGACACCGGACATCCAATATGTGCTGTTGGAATGCATATTGCTACACTAGCTACACATGCACATAAGGACACATACTACACATAGTACGCATATAGGAAGAACTCAATCAACAAGAGCACAATCAACCATTCGCAACAGCAGCACACACTTCGACGTGTTTACTCACACCCTCTTACGAAAACGCACAAGCTTATATAGCGATGAATTTCGACTAACCATAGTGGCAGAGGTTACAAGTAAGTTTTTTTACACTTTTTTTCACGTTTTGTAGCAACACCACAACATGCGCACACGTAAATATGTTGTATCTTATGCCTAGACAAACGGAAGTTTATCAACAGTTGCACACTATTGAACGGAATAAATACTAGAGCTTATCTGGTTTGCACGAAAGCGATTACCCTCAAGCCATGCATAGAATGCCCACGGCATTCCGAACGTTGCGCCATCTTTCGACCACTGCCACAGTTATTTTTTTTTCTTAAAGCCTCCGAGAATGCAAACGCTTGCCGCGCGCTAGCCATTTCGGAGGGTAGGTCTTTTTTTATTCTTCTTGTTACTCGGAGAGAGCGCAGCATGCAGACCAGACTTAGTCTCCGTTATGGTATGCATTCTGTGGTCACGTCGATCTCGTTCAGTTTTTTCGTGTTAACGTTTGCTTATATTCTTTTTACGTGCTTACGACAAGTGTGACCGTAAGCCATGGATACAGTACGCCGCTAGCCCTTCAATGAAAACGTGTTTGATGCGGTAACGACCGTCCTAGCAGCGTATACGTACGTTGCAATGCGGGTCTTGCGAGAGAAATAAGCGATGACCTCGCATCTGACGATATTTTTTCGTGAGCTATGGCGGTGGCTGTTGGCGTCGCGGCAGCTCTATTACTTGAGTGGAGAAACTATCGCTGTAGTGCGCAAATTTATTATAACGTTATAGCATGTTGTGCCTACATACTTTTCTGCTTCATATGCCTCTCGCGATTCGCCTCGCGTGTCAACTTGCAGTCATACTGCGTGCCACAATTTTGTTTTTAGCGGTGTGGCTGTGGTGGTTGTTACTCTGCATTTGGAATACTATTTTCACAAAGGTGAGTGACTGTTAGTACTTACCTGCTGTGCACAGCTGTTACTAGAAGTGCATTTTGAGTTGAGTTTCTCACGACAAAGGAGAATCACGGAGGAGAAAGGCCTCCTGCACGCGTGCATAATTCCGTCTTACCTCTCAGTGCTGACATGGGCAATTCAAAACGCATGCGATTGAGGTTTAACAGACAGAAGTCATTTGTTTACTTTTCACAAAAGTGTAGTTATGATGATGTTTAAAACGTTTCAGATGTTTGTAACCTAGTCTGGCGAATAAACGCTTGGTGAAACTTCGCAGCCTTTTTCCCATTGTCCTTGCACCTGCCGTGGTAGCATAGCATAGTTGGGTGTCGTGTGAATGCTGGAGGGTGCAGGTTCAACTTTCGGCCATGGCGGCCGTATTCGAATCCTGGGGTAAACTGCAAAGAACATCCATATGGCGGTAGTGGCACGTATAACTCTATCAATTGTATATGATCGTGCTTTCACGCATGGACTGTAGAGTGGTATCAGGTTTCCTAGAATGTTGAAAAATTAAGTGTGATGCTTTTTTATGCGCCTCGGTGAATTCACAAGTGCTGTTGGTGCAGTGCGAAACTGAAAATGTGTGGGCTTAACAAGTATGTCGACACCAAAAAAATCAATATTTCTGTACACCTTACGGTAATCGATAAAACAAGAATTCTTGGGAAGCTGAGCTCCTTGTATTCGTGACAAATTGGTAGTATGAAACAACACGACACACATATGGAAGTGTGTAGAGCATCATGCGAGTTCCTGACGCTAAAAAAAGAGAGGCTTTTACTCTACAACAATATAACAAAAACAAAAACGTCATTCGTGCATTGCTTACATCAATCTTAGTTAAATGCAATCGCTTGCCACTGGCCGTGGCCGGCTAGGCTCGGCGTGCGCATGCGCGCACGCAAGACCCTCGTGATTGAGGAGAAACTTGCGGTGCAATTATATACAAATTCAAAATCCGGACGGAGGCGGTCTGTCGGTGACGTCAAAAAATGGGCGGTCCGCAGCGGTCGCGAGGACGAAGGGAAGTGAACAGCCAATGAGCGAAATGAAGCCTCGCGTCATCATTTTGACGTGGACTTGGGGACCGTATAGCAAAGTGAAAAGTGTTTGTAACGTGTTGAAAAATGTTTAACTACTATTAATCATTATCAAATTGTGTTGGAACAAGTTTTCAAACGTTTATTAAGGAATACGGCACAATATAAACGTATTTTTCTTGTTATTGTTATGAAATAACGCAAAATTTAGCGGGACGGTACGTGGTGGCGCTAATTACAACCTGGTTTCAAGCAGTTACTGTTTTCATATCTCCTCCACTATACAAACCTAAACGGCGCAACTTTCGAAGTTGTTGGCTCAGTCGAGCGCAATCGTGGCGGAGGTCAACTGTACCAGTAGTCAACAGCAGCAGCGGCTCATCGGCGTTATCCGAGGCTCAGCGCGCGCTGGTGCTCGCCTTTATGGACGAACATCCCCAGCTCGTGGCGAATGCCATCGAGCTGCGGCACGGCGTCACTATCACCGACCGGTGGCAAGAGCTCAGCGACTCGCTGAACCATGAAGTGCCTGCGCAGGAATGGCAGGCTTGGTGGCGCAGGCCGGTGCACGAGGCCCGCCGTGACACCGCCGCCATCAGAGACGCACAAACGTGAGTGACCGTCGAATGGCACGGGCAATTTGTTCTGTGACATTAGTGTATATTTCCAGGGGCACTGTAGGGGGTTGGCTGCGTGGCTACCGCGGCCAAGTTCTACAGTTGACTGGGATGACACACTTCAGTGGCGTTTTTGGTCTCACCTATCAACAGGTAAGCACTCTGCCGCCGCAGTATCACGGGTTCCTGAGCGGTACCATGACAGAGTTTGATATCTGAAAGGGTGCCTTTAGCAGAACCTTGTTAAACGGGAATAAAGCACACGAGAAAGTAATCAAAAGTGGGTTGGTTTAACTAAAATATCAGTTTGCAGCCCTTGCAGTACAAGGGGTATTAATTTATCATAAAACACGCAATAACTGCGGGCAAGTGCATGCACTAAAATGGTAATACATGACATCAATGACCACTGAATAGCTGCAGAACATTTTCGCAGATGTTTAGTACTTAAGGTTGCAAAATAGCCAGAGTAACGAATACCCACTTTCTGAAAGATCATGCTTACTACACTTTCCAGCAGGCGAATCTTCCCACTGCTGCAGTAGAAATGGATGTGGAGGCCACTGAAGCGGCTGTAGATTGCAATGACACAGTAACACGCAAGCATCTGAGAACTTGGTGCTTTATTGAGTGCAGGACTGGAACCTTGAGCAGGGCGACAAGGTGCTCAAGGTGAGTAGACCCTTTGTTTACATTTTACATAAGGGGCATAAGCATTCTACATGTTCTATTATGATGACTGAAACCAACTTGGGTTGTAAACAAGAACCATGCATTGTATTGAGGGCATGGTATCGGGTATATGCAATGATAAACTGCCGGGCAAAAGGTTGGTTAGCCCTGGGGCTCTTTCATGGTGAGAGATGCATTTGAGGACATTAATAAAGAGCAGTTTTAACAAACGTTTGAAGGTCCGCACGAGGAGGGCATAGCTTGTACACAAAGCTTCCCACTTTCAAAGGATGCCATCAGGCCAGTTGATCTTCAACTGAGGGGAAGTTGATGTGTCCGTTGCAATTCTTGGCAGCAGGAGCAGATTCCAGCCACGAGATGGTTAAGGGTTTACCGGCAGCTCAATTAAACATTTACACCATGACTATTCATCGCAGGTGCTGTGGGAGATGAAAAATTAACCACCCGCATCGCTTCTGCAGCATGGTGTGGGGCAGCGGCACAGGAGAAGGCGGCAGTGGTGCAGGAGGGCACTGGCCATGGCTGAGGGCTTTCTGCGAGAAAGGGATACGTAGTTTAGTTTAATTTTTCGTCATGTGTTCAATGTTTTTTCTTGTCATCATTCATTAGAGATTTGTCGGTTTCAGTGTGTTTAGGTGCTGCTGTTCATATTCAATTTTATACGCTTCGGGAGACATACACATAGTTTAGTTTGTTTTTCGCCATGTTTTCAACTTTTTATCTTTCATAATTGGTTTAGTGTTTTTTATATGTTTACGTGTTGATGTTCATGTTCTATTTTATTCGTTTTTTGTTTCCATTTAGTACATATTACTAGATTTAGGTTAGCATTTACTTTGTATAAGGAGTGCAGCATTTTTTATGTTCGATATACGCATTTCTTAATGTATGTTCGAGCTGTTCTAGTGGCAGTGTTTTTTACCCACATTTCAAAGGTGTCTAGTCATTCACACGGAGACCACGAGTGTATAGTTGACATTTTCTGTTAATGTTTCTTTGATATTTGTATTGTCCCACTGTGTTTTCTAGCTCACTGTGATTTTTATTCAGCATTACCACATAGTGTAGTAATGTGATATCTTTTTGCATCACACTGTTTTGCAGTTCACTGTGATAATTTCATTTCAGCACAATGAGGCTAAGATGCAACAACTACATTCCGAATCTTTTTTGGGAGCGCTAAGCTAGTAAGTGGTCATCTCGCACAGTTTTAAAAAGGAAAATGGTCATCACAGCAACATGCCACCGATTGATTTCATCTAGTTTTCATTGTAAACGACTCTTTGCGGGAATAAATTTTGAACGTGGTATGGTTTGGGAGCCGCAAGATAACTGAGCGAATTATTCATGCTGTATGCTATCAAAACAACTCGCCTGTTGTTTGCCATCTTGATTTGCATGTTTTTTAGCATTGCAGCATGACTGCAGTCGTGAATTCAAATTAAGTGTTATTTTAACATTCACACAATGTTTAGGACAATGAGCAAAAAAAAACAGCACAACTTGACAAGCACAATTGCTCGTCAAGCCTGGCGTGCACAATTGAATGCTTGTAGTCAGTCACTATGACAAGATATGGACTTATGTATCATGTGTTCATACAACATGTTACTAATAGAATCTCGATTTTTATGCGTTCTGGTGAAAAGAATTTTGAGACGTTGCTGCATTGTTCGCACAATTTTGTGATAGCAACATTCAGCACAGAGTGCCGCTCATATATGCTTGCTCCAATCTAGTCTGTTGTGACTGTGATCGCTAATATTGAAAAGGGTGTTTCTGTTGCATATTTCATGTGCCATTTAAAGAAAATGCAGCATTTTGACATTGCCACCTTGCTTCATATTGAAGCACAAGTAAGTACTTTGTGTATTCAAATGTGGCAAACACAGCCCTTTCATGTCTAGATGCACTAGAATCAGTGTAAATAAATTATGTGTGGGATATGAAAACATGAAAACTCACCGTTCCTGTGTACTTCAAAAAAGGTCCAAGACAGCGCTGCTGCCGTCTCTGAGCAGCACGTTGCGTGGTGTGAGCATATGGCTCCCCCTTGGCTCTCCATCGTCATCCTCAGCTGGTGGCATTTCCACGACATACTCGTCCAAGATCCAGTCGCCTGCATGCAACGCAATGTTGTGGAGAGCAAAGCAAGCATAGATGATTTGCGCTGCCCGATCGGGGTTGTAGAGCATCGTTCGAAAGTGCTGCAAGCAGCGGAACTTGCTTTTCAACACGGCGATACACCTTTACACAACATTGTGCATGGATGCGTGCTCCTTGTTGTATCGGCCTTCGGAAGTGTTGCACGGTTGACTGCCAAGGACTGGAATTAGGAGCCATGGCTTGAGGTGATAGCCTGTGTCTCCTGCAATGTAAGCATAAAAGCTGAGTGCTCTGCCCAGATAGTACACATTAATACTTACCAAGCAGATATTCGCAAGGCTGTAGATGTGCAGCTAGGCGTGCACGCAGTGGGTTGTGTTCCCACACCCAGGAGTCGTGGCACGAATCTGGGAATCATGGGTCTATGACAATTATGCGCAGCCACGCTTTGCACATCTGCGATGAGGAGCGATATAAAATAGTACTGTATTTATACTCAGTATATATCCCTTTTTTCTACGCATATGCAGGAAACAATGCGTACTAGTACAGTCATTGGTACAAGGAGCTTCACTTAGAAGGAAACACAGGGTGTAGCACACTGAGGAGGGGGGAGTGTGGGGGCAACGACCCCACCTCTGCTGTACACATGGCTACGACTTCCACTGAATGATCGATAAGTGAAAAGCTACGCGTTGCTCTTGGGAAAGAACACTCGTAAATACCAAAGCCAGCTCGTCCAATTGTGATTGTAAGCACTTTCGTGTTGGAAATACTTCCCTGTCGTGTATATACTTCTGCTACGTCTGCTGCCCATATTACCGATTACCTCTAAAATGCACAATTCAATTGCGTATGCATGCCAGTGCAAAAACGGCAACGGGCTCACGCACAAAACACTTGCCACTTATTATTACCGAGGCCTTGCGAGCCACCATCTAGCTCGCACCCAATTCCCTGCAGGTTCTTTTTCATTCGTTGCATTATTACTTTTTCCAGCTTTGGCGTCACAACTGAACAATTGCTACGAAAGGCGAGTAATAAACGATCCTTACAGTACTTACGATCATGACGTTCAGGACATAATAGCCCCTCCTGGACATGAAGCCCGCCGTGTCGGCCAGTCTGAATCCCTCTGGCTTGCGAATGGTGACCAACGTGCCATCGGCACACGCCAGCACCCCTGGGATGCAACCGCGTAGCACAAACTCTACCGTTGCCTCATCCTTAGCAGCTGTTGTCAGTAGGAAGTCCGCCACCCTTTTTCTAGCAGCCACGGTAATGATCGCCTCCGTCACCTCGTGGATGGTGTTGCTCACCGCCGGCTGAGACATGCCGATGTGTTTCTCGCGACCAATGCTCTTCTAGAAGCTACCGGTGGCGAAAAATCGCAGCGCGCACAACACCTTTCTCTCTGTGGAAAGGCCACTGGCTCGTTGGCATCCGATGATAGGGTCAAGTTTGTCGCACAAGCTACGCACTGTTCGTTTGACAGACGAAAACATTGCCGGAACTCTTCTTCGCTGAACTCTTCACATGCATCATTTACCTCGCGTCGTCGCCTCTGCTCGGTTAAAGATACCGCACAGGCAAGGTGAAGTACCGTGTCATGTGGGAAACGCCATGTTGTCTAAGTGCCCCGGTGCCGAAATGTCGCGCATTTTTTCCATTTCAATCCAATCCAGGCCACCTTGCAGCCATTTCAATCCATCCGGTTGCTTTCGGACAGTCTCTCCGACCGTTCCATCGCCTTTCTCCGAAAACCAAAAAAAAAAGAGTCACGTGACATCCCAGTCCACGTCACTCATAACGTCACAGCATTCGTCACAGCTTGTATGGGCCAATCGCGTGCGACTCAATGGAAGAGACCGCCTTTGTCCGGATTTGGAACTTTTACATAATTGCGCCACTGAACGCTGAAAGAGGAACGTTGCTATTTTGGTCATTGCCGCGAGAGGGTGCGACAGATAAAGCGCCCGAAAGGGAGGAAGTCGCTGCGCCGAAGGAGGAACGGAGCCCCCGTTTCTTCATTCTCATTCCCTTTTTTTGAGAGTGTAGGCGTGGTCTGCAGATTTTTTGCAGATGCCGAGCACACGGCAAGTAGACTTTTCTGATAATGTGCATCCAAAGTGCGTGCGTGTAGATGTATGTAACATATATGCTTATATCTACAAATTTTGTAAGGGGGCACATTTGAGGATAATGATTTAATGGGTTTCACCTTTCAGTCACCCGTCAGACACCCACTGGTCACCTACATACAGACCTCGTCTGCAGATTTTCTGCAGATGCCAAGCAGAGGGGCCCCGACGCGGTGGTTCAGTGGCTAAAGTACTCGGCTGCTGACCCGCAGGTCACGGGTTTGAATCCCGGCTGCGGTGGTTGCATTTCCGATGGAGGCGGAAATGTTGTAGGCCCGTGTGCTCAGATTCGAGTGCACGTTGAAGAACACCAGGTGGTCCAAATTTTCGGAGCCCTCCACTGCGGCATTTCTCATAATCATATGGCGGTTTCGGGACGTTAAACCACACATATCAATCAAAGCCAAGCAGAGGGAAGCAGACTTGTCTGTTAATCTGGACCTTTTGAAAGCATGCGTGGATGCATATGTATATACGTTTATATCTGTACATTCTGGGTCATAACACAATTGATAACATCAACTAAATGAACTTCACTCTTCAATCGCCTATCACTCACCCACCAGTTACCCCCCTACAGACCTGGCCTGCAGATTTTCCGCACATACTCCGCAGACGGCAAGCAGACTTCTCTGTTTATGTGGGTCTTGTGTGTGAGTGTGTGGGTGCATATATAACATACGTATCCATCTTTACATTCTTGGTCATAACACAAATAATAACCATAACTAAATCAACTTCACCTTTCAGTCACCAACCAGTCAGTCACCCACCAGTAACCCCCATTCAAACCTAGTCGGCAGGTTTTCCGCAGACGGCAAGCAGACTTATCTTTTATGTAGTCTGTGTGAGTTCGTGTGCCATTGTGTATATAATATACATATATATCTATACATTACGGGTTATGACACACTCTTTATGAATAACTAAAGGGGCTTCATCTTTCAGTCACCCACCGGTCACCCTAGCGACCCTAGTCTGCAGATTGCCCTGCAGAAAGCCTGCAGCTATTTTGCATCCCCATGCGACAGCCTGTCAGCTGGTAAATAATTGCAACTAATTAAAAGAAATTTGCACATTTGGACGATGTACACTATAAGATCTGTGTATTTTATTATTATCTCATGTTCCCAAAATTCTGCCCGAGTTCTTTGTATGTGTGAATTTGCAATTTTAAAGCACAGGAGTTTTCCTACCGACACTCAATGGCTGGTCAAAATACCATGGCTATATATACCAGGTGGCTGGTGTTAGGTTATGAAGTGCGAGCAGTTAAGCGTTTGGTATTTACTTTGCTTTTGTTGTGTGTGTTGGGCACGTGTTTTAGGGTTGTATGGACAGTGTTATAACCTTTGGTGCTCTATGTTCTTTGATTGTTTATTGTAACGCAAACGGTAGCTATTAGTTACTTCTTGTTCATTATGGCAAAACATTCCCAGCATTCTGCAGAAATGCTGCAGAATGTCTGTAGACGCTTTAAAGATACACTCCGGATATTCTTCTGGCAGGCTGCAATCTGCGCAGCTAAAAATGCTCGGCAGACTTTCTACAGAAGGGGTGTAATAATTGTCTACTAAGAGGTGACAGGGGGTGACAGAATGTTTGTCACTTGTCTTCATGCATTCCGTAATGCGGGTAATTCTTTGTATGTGAAATTTCTGCAGTTATTATGAAAGTTTTTTTTTGTAAGGGTGCTTGAGAGGTAAAATCGCTACTTACCACGCAGAAATCTTGTGTTTGGTTCTTACAAGAGCCAAAGTTGATTCATTATTAAGATATGTTTAGTTCTTTGCAGCTGTATTCAATTGCCTTTCACGCACAACGCTGAGTTTTCACTCACAGCCAAGGAAACCAATACTGAAACAAAATTTCTGAGAAACAAGCTGTTGAAGCAGTCGGGCTAACGGAAATACTAGGTAAATGTGAAGGCTCGTTAAATTTATAACGGCTGCTACGTTTTGGCGCCGGCATTCCCCGTGCTAAAATATCTTTTAGAACTACGGTATAGGGGTGTTTAATAAAGTTTTTTATCAGAACGAGCATGTTTTAGTAGCTCACCCTACAGATTGGTGGAGGGCTCTAACAATACTGTGTCTCCAAGAGACAAGCAACGTGGATTTAGTTTTCACAGCAAAGTTGTGCGTCAGTAAGTGAAACAACTTTATCTGTTCCACAGCAGGCACTAGTTAACTATCTATCACCTGGCTAGGCCCACTCGGGAACATTCAGGTCAAACTGACCTACCTCGCGCGGGTCACCTATGGTCGGCCAGGTTTTCAGAGGTCAGATCCTGGGCCTTAGCGCACTCCTAGATTTCCTCTTGATGATAAGGGGGAGCAGCAGAAATGCAGCACTACAGGACATGCTCGAAGTCCGGATTCTCGAAGTCCGGAACCCGACACACGGCCAGTCAATCCCCGTGAAGCCGGATGCGCCTCCTAGTTCTCATTGACTGATCTACCCTGGATTGTTCCTAGGTGCGATGCAAAATGGACTAATTAGGGGTATCAGAGGGTGCTTGTTTTTCAATGATCCGTAGCACCTGCAAAACCACCTAGCCCATTGTAAATGCCTTCGCAGCAGCCATGGTCTCTGAAGAAATTGTGTCATGTACACCATCCGTCCATGCAAGAGCATTAAATCCTGCGCTACAGCGCTTGAGCTTGTACCCCTGCGCCACAGGAGGGAAAGAAAAAAGAGACGGCTGAACCACAATCTTTGAGAGCAGGGAAAGTGAGCCTTCGCTTCACGTGCCGCAGCCAAGGGCCGTCCTTGTTTTTCTCTGTTTGCGGGCGTGTGCTCGCTGCTTCGCACACTACCCGAACGAGGGCGCTACGTGGCCTTCCATGTAAACTGGAAGTCGAAATGTGACATGTTTTTGGTAGTGCAACAGGAGGCCACGCGTGGAGGTAGGTCTTTTCATTGTATGCAGGTATGCCAGCTTAAATCGCTCCAAGCTGACAGTTTCTTCGCGGCCATTTTGAAGAGTGGTAGTCTTTCGAGCAGGCTTAAAGGGGTGCAACTATCCGTCGTGGACGGGTTTTAAAGAAAGTGTGAGCGCGTCCTGGCGCAAGAAAACGTGTGCTAAAGTGTCGCGATCAATGGGGACAAGTATGTTTTTGTCGGAAAGTCAGCGTGGAGTTGGTCAAAGCTTTTTTTTTACTTATTAGGATGAAGCTTCCTAAAGCATCATCCGTTCTTCCCCGTTATCGTTTGTAAACACCGGTGGCACATACGTGCTCTCTCGGGCACATAACCGCATGTCCACATGTTACGGAAAACGTAACACGGCGTCGCTATCACGCTCTCGGTGATAACAAAGTGCTGACAGCGGAAATATGGAGCATACTCTCGTTTATTCCTCGGATTGCCCGCTGGGTGGCGGTACTTGCTTATGATAAATATATGATAAATGAAAGTGAGAAGGTGGTACCTAAACTGTTTACTACATGGACAGACAGATGCACTGACGCGCGGACGGACAGAGGAACGGGCGCTTGTGCGGACGGATGAATACACGGACTCAAGCATGGATGCATTGACGAACGCTTCGCCACACTCATCATCATTCATTTCGTGACTATGCTGTGAATTTTATTTATTCAAACTCTAATCCTTCACGGGCTTACAGTAGAAATAAATTTTTTGTATCATTTTGGAACCAAAAGTAAGTTCAAAGTGATACAGATTGGTTATTACAGATGTGCACATCTACCGAAAAACATATTTATAACAGTAACAAAAGTAAAAAAAAAACACGCGGTCCAGGAAGCGTAGTAGGAATTCTTGTGGCTGGGCTGGTTGACGCGATGATATGAAGATGTTTCCAAAGAGCCGCGAGGAACTTGCGGCTCTTTGTGCAAGTTCTTTGTGCGCGCTGTAGTTTGCCTCGGGTGCCGGTGTGCGTAACCACTCTCGCACGAAATACGAAAAAAAAAACCTCAGTAGAAAAGAAAACCAATGACACTGTGGGATCCAAATCCCTTTCCTCGGTCTACCAGCCCTGCTTTGTACCACTGAGCCAAGCCGCTTTTTTCTTTGTTTCTTTCTTTCACTGTCATACAATAATACAATGCACAGACAGTACATACACAGGTAACAAACAAAATGGTTACATAAAGATTAAAATTCTTTATACGAATGAGTGGCTCAAGGTCTTCCAGCCGCTCTGGTACTGCGTCTCTAATTTTAAAGTATTCAATAACGTTCGTGATCATTTGGCGGAAATATTCATGAATGGGCAGTGTATTGACGTTAGCACGGTGGACTGCCTTGTAATTTTTAAATAGTGGGAAGGTCGAGCAACATAACAGTAACTTAAGATGCTCCATCGTATTTTTCATTTCATGGTAAAGATCTGATCTCGTAGGCATGTTATGGCAAATCTTTTTTGATGGTTCTTTGCAGAATGTCCTAGAAAACACACCTTCCCTACAATACAGAAAGATATGTTCGATGGCTTCACGTTTAAGACACAAAACAGTTTTTTCCCCATGGTAGAAACAGACCCCCTTTTTGCATACACGTTTTACCCTCTTTAGTACATGTATGAAGCTCAACGGAAAACGACTATTATCTAGATGGGGCAGCCATTTTTTTCTACTCGTGCCGGTATATTTTCTCCTCCCCACATGCTCTTGGCCACGAGCCAAGCTGCTGCATTAAGACATACAACGACATACCCCATTGTCACTTTGGCTTCTTGGGAGAGCTGAGTGAGGTCTTAGTGAATATTAAGGAAGCACATAAAAAGGGACTCACGGGAGAAACACACCGCTTGCGGGACTCACGGGAGAAAACACAGCTGCGAAAGAGCGCAGCGCCACCTTTATTGCGAAAACCTAGAACTATTGTACACACCACTAGCGACGAACAAGGCGCATAAAATGCTTGATGAGCAAGCTGCTGAAAGGCAGCTATATTGAACGATGGTGGCACATTAAAACTAAACGATACTATTGGCTCGTGAATGAGGCAAGGCATTGGTGAAGTATAAACTTCACCAAATTGCTGTGGAGAAAGACTGTTGGGCTAAAGGCTCGACTTATCGATCTGGCAAGTCTAACCATGTCGGGAACGGTTGTCATTACGAACTAAAAATTATTCATACTATGATGTAAAATTGAATGAAGCAAGACAAGCTTGCTTGAAGATCATCGATTAACACAAGAATAGTCCGTACTCATCATCTACCATCATTAAGGACGTTGCGGTTTTTCTTGACGACGTGACCGCTTGACTTCGTCGTTTACCCACCACTCCAAGTTTGCTTGTTGGCAATTTCTTTTTTTGGTAGATATGTGGGGTTTAACGTCCCAAAACCACCATATGATTATGAGAGACGCTGTAGTGGAGGGCTCCGGAAGTTTCGACCACCTGGGGTTCTTTAACGTGCGCCCAAATTTGAGCACACGAGCCTACAACATTTCCGCCTCCATCGGAAATACAGCCGCCGCAGCCGGGAATCGAACCCACGACCTGCGGGTCAGCAGCCGAGTACCTTAGCCACTAGACCACCGCGGCGGGGCAACCCGATGATAAACTGCTTCTGACGTATGGTACACTAAATTGACTGCAACCATCTGACACATGTAAAAATAGAGGCGACAAAAGATGACTTTCAATTAAAGAGCAAAACACTGCCTTCACTTCGACGCTTCAGCTCTAAAGCTGCCGTTTCGGCTTCGTTGGCATTAAAACACATAGTACGGGGAGCTGTACCTGTAGCTGCCATGAGGCGAAACAACCGTGTGACACTCGAAAAACACGGGGGCGACAAGAGCTGAATTCAAGTAAATAGCAGAACACTGTCTGCACTTTGATGCTTTACCTTTAAAGTTCCTACTGCGGCATTGACGGCATTGATGGAAGTTTTAAACTAAGCCTTCTTATCCAAACTTCGGCACATTCATAAACAATATGGGGCATCCTTCTTTTGTGTTTTGTTTACTATTCTTAAGCAGTGCTTTTCGATCCTGCTGTAAGAACATACATTTACTCTGCAGCAACGACAAAAAAGTAAACGAAAATATTCTAGTCCGTTACGCAAGTACAACATGCTTAAATCAAATAAAAAAGAGGCGTGGGGCAGAAGCCAACAAGAATTTCCATCCTAAAGAAGAGGACAAAAGTAGGCTGAGGAAAGGAACGCAAGTAAGCCTAATGCAAAAAAAAACTGCTTTAAAATAAAAGCAAGACACAGGGGGTCTTTTGATTGGTTTGCAGTTACGGGAGTCTTGATTCTGTAAATCTTTTTCGGTGGTTGTCGAGCTTCTTCATTTTATGGCAGTCTTTGGTGAGTATGCAGAGTCATAACGAGTGGTTGCTTCAGAGGAACCCTGTTATGCCTTATCTTCATTCACTGATTTCTGTCAACAAAACAAAACAGGCGTCTTTACTATGCTTGCAATCACGGGTAAGAAGAAAGCATATTTAGGCTAGTTGGTTAAATTTCATGGTACATTGGGTTTACAGCGCTAGCACGAAAGTGTTCTAAGAAAACCGAATGGAAGGTGGGGAGTGGAAGACAAAAAGGGACAGCACGAACGCTGACTATCAGCTGACTTTTTTTTTCGCAGCATTAGGACAGGGAATACCACGCCTCATATGTTTCATCACACTTCCAACTCGACATGACATTGAGCACCATGTTGTATTTTTTTTCTTGTCGAGAATAAGCCTGAGGAATACATTTATGTTTGATTTTAATTACAAGATGCAGTGTTTGTGAATGGTGTAAGTCTCTTATTCACTTAAATTTCTGGTCTTGATTATTTTGTGTAGATTTGCTGATATGATTGAGAAAGTCTAGTGAGTTTCTTTGCAAGCAGTTAGGTAAGGGTCGAGATTTTAAACAATTTCTTCACAAATCCACACATTATCGTTCGTTTATCTAAATCTTCGTGGGCAGAACGGAAATCGTATGTGTGCTGTAAATAGTAAATATGTATAATTGTTTGTTAGGAATTTTGCAAATTCTGATGAGAACTTTTTATCCAGCCATAGACTGCCACTTTTACAATCTGTTTGACTTATTGTATTCCAGTTATTTTGTGCTCTTTTCACTTGCTGAGCTCTGATGATGTGCTTTTTTATGAATTGTTACTGTCGTCACTGCCTATAGATTTTTCAGTGCCAAGCTAATCTGCTAAGGCATTCACAAAATCTCCAAATGGCATTTCACAAATAAAAATTTGACATTTTTTTGTTAGATGAATAGAGTTACCAAGTGCTTTTGTTTACACTTATGTATTGTTTTTAGTAGAACTGTTCATTCATTCGAGAGATGATAATGTTACTGCATTGATTTGAAAGCTCTCTTTCGTTGGCAAGTTTCTTTTTTACATTTTGCAATAAGAGCCTCTGCTGAAAATGTGATCTGTATGTGCGTAAATGAAGTTAGTATGTTCATATCATTCTAATATTGTTGTCCTTGTGTACGAAGCTGCACTAGTGGTTTTATCAGGTTTCAAACAATCAGTATATATACCGTTTTAGAGTTCATATTAAGTTTAAGCTATATTCTGGCTCTCGATGTCTTTGCCTTCCTGTGGTAATGCCTCTGTATTCTGTGGAATTCTGTATATTTCCATTCTTATTCAGTTAGATGGACAGGATAAATGCTTGCGACGAATGACGTGCAAAAAGATAGAATGTGGGTATTTAGCATTTCATATTTGTTGAATGAACTGGGAGCACGCGAACACAGAAAAGACAGAAGAGGCACGACATAGCACAAGTGACCACTAAAATGCTTTACTTTCGCGTTTAAAGTGTCAATACCTACATGCAAAAGTAAGCATGTGAACAAGAATATGACGTCATTACGAGCATTATACCAAGCGTCTGTTAGGCCAATGTATAATAGACCACAAGTTAGGGGTATACTATATACCACTCCTCACGTTTACTTCAAAAACTTTGCAGCAAGTTGTGGTCGCATGGAAAGTACATCGACAAAACTAGCCGGAGTTTAAATGTACGCTTCCAAGAGCTTAGAAGCTCCTAGAAGAGTATGCCTTTTTCTATTTTGGCGTCACATTGTGATGCCTGAAAACGACAAGCATTGTTTAAAAAAAAAGAAGAGTTCTTTCCTGGCGTCCGCTTCAAACTACGCGGGAAATTTCTCAATTATATCACATTCCCGGGAATGCAGATCAGTGTGTGAGCCATCCTTTATCATATATATATATATATATATATATATATATATATATATATATATATATATATATATATATATATATATATATATATATATATATATATATATATATATAAAGTAACGCTGGCCCCGGTAGAATAAGGGAAAATAGAGTACGACGCATGTTGCTTTTGCACGGTCTATTCTGACCGAAGTTTTGGCTGGTGGACCAGCCTTTGTCAAAGTAACAAGTACATGTCAACGCGCTTCCTTTTAAATACGATTCACAAAAGATAATGAAGATCGGCGACGTATATCAACGATTAGACAATTCATAGCGTGAAGTGTTCATGACGGTACAGTTGGGTATCATGCAAAAACATAAATAAATATATATATATATACGTATATAAAAATGTAGAACACCAAAGAACAAAAATTACTTCTTCGTGCACAAAGCATAACTCTGTAAGAACCGGAGATGGATAATAATAAAACAACATTGAAACATGGATATCAAAATATCAAAAAACCGCGTGATATTACAGTCACATTGCGCGTCATATATACAGCTCAGTCATTGTGATATCAATACGATGAGTAGTTGATGCTTTTATTGCGCGTGCGCGTTCAAATGAGGTCTCGCATCCACATTCGTTATAGCGGCGGCGATTAATAAACTCAAGTGACTGTAAACATTGAATACACAAATAGACACAATAACAGAAGCATTAGAGACGGTATCCAACAAGCTTAACCGATATATACAATATATATGTATGTATGTTTGTATATATATATGATTATATATATATATATATATATATATAAATAAATAAATATATATTAATATATACATATATTGTAGAGAGGAGAACATTTTGTGGGTCACGCTTTTATCGAGAGGAGCCGAGCGCGAGAAGGTGTTGCTCCGAGGGTTGTAATTCTTGGGTCCGTTGCAGCCACCCGCTTTTCGCATCAATAGGCCTGATGTGCAAGTACTGCTTACGCCAATAAACCCCGTTTTAGAGTGATTGAGGTGTGGGGTAACTCAACCTCGAACTTCACAACAGGAAACTACCTGCCATCCCAGAAATGGCTGAAGAAAACACCCAGTAAGGTACGACCCAGCCTCCGATGGTCATCGCGCCCACTGCGCTACGCGTCTGCGATCCACCTTTTTTCGACGGTACTGGTGAGCAAGGCGTAGAAGATTGGCTGTCGACATTTGAAAAGGTAGGGGCAAGCAACAAGTGGGACGACAAATCGAAGCTGTAATATGTACCCTTCTACCTGAAAGAGGTAGCGAGCCTCTGGTTTAACAACCACCACCAGGGATTCGCCACTTGGTTTGCTTTTAAGCTACGCATTACCGATGTATTCGGTCGCCCCGAGGAACGCAAGCTTCGTGCCACTCAGCGCCTACGGGGACGCACACAGCTTCAGGGGAAGGCTTCACAAGCTACATCGAGGATGTGCTCGACTTGTGCAAGCGCCTTGACCCTTTATTGATTGAAGCAGACAAGATCAAACACATCTTGAAAGGGATTTACGACGACGCCTTCCAGATGCTTCTGGCTAAGGGCCCACGTACCTTGTCCGAACTTGCCACTCTTTGGCAGAGCTTCGAGGAGTTGCGTAAACAACGGGTCATGACACGGCTGTCAGCGGCTACCGATCAAATTCTCGCGGCATTGACCCAAGGTGGAGACCACAACACAATCATGTCGCAAATCAAACGATATGTGCGCGAGGAGGTGGCCCGACAACTTTCAGGCCTGTCGTATAAAACGGCAACGGAAGCCACTTTAGAGCGTCTCGTGCCCGCCATCAGGCAAGTAATGCAGGCGCAGGTCACTGAGGCACTGCCGTCCGTCTCTCAGACAGCACCTGTCACCATGCCATTGACTTATGCTGCTGTTGCTACTACTCCGCCACGACCTCCACTTTGGCCGACTCCCCAGCCTGTACGAGTACCAACGACGCCATTTCCAGCAACACAACAGCGCTATAGCGGAAACCCTTGGCTCACAGTTGACAATCGTCCGATCTGTTTCGCTTGCGGCTATCCAGGTCATGTGGTGCACTTCTGTCGCCGGCGCTTCGCAATGGGCCCGGCTGCAGCTCCGAGTTACTCTGACTACTCTTTCCCGGCCCCGTACAACGCGCAATGAGAAGTGCCCCATGAATGCGACCGACAATCAGGGCAACGCGACCCGTCATCATTCGAACTAGACCACCACTGCTGCCGACTACCGACCATTCGGTCCCCGTGGCTCATCTTCACCATGCCGCTACCGTTCTCCGTCCTCGCTGCGTCGCCGACCGAACCTCGTAGAGACAGAAAACTGACTGCCGCAGCTGCGGAGGCACGAACTGCGAAATCGTCCATTGTAGAAGTCTTCGCCCATGCCCCACAAACATTCTGGAACTGTTCGTTGAAGGTCTACAAACTTTTGCGCTTGTTGACACGGGTGCCGCCATATCTGTGATGAGTCAAAAACTCTGCCGTTTGATACGAAAAGTAACGACGCCACCTTCCAACGTTTTGCTGAATACCGCGAGCGCGCAACTAATTAGAGCACTCGGAGAAATGTACAGCGCGAGTGATCATTCAGGACTCCCCGCAGGGGCGCCTGCGCAAGTGGGCGCTTGGTGTGTTGCGACACCACGGACCCGAGCTAACGGGGGAGTTTCGGCTCCCTCCCACGCCTAGACGTGCGTGGCTTTGCCGTGTCCGGGGAAAAGGGGATCCAGGGGGTTGAGCCAATGCTGGGTGATTGGACCTTTAAGGCTCCCGGCAGAGGCAACACACCCCTTTTGCCCCGGCTTCACGTAGACGGCACCCCTGCGCTGACCCACCCAGGGGAAAATGGCAGTCACCTTTTCCTATCTCTCCCTTCCATTTACTTCCGATTTTTCCTGGCGGCAAGGGTTAACCTTGTGTAATTACTCAACCTTGAGTAGTTATATTTGGTTATAGTGGCAATGTACGGCTGGCGTCTGCAGCCTTATGCTATTAAGTGCTTCAGAGTCCCCTGGTTGGACTCCATGGTGGGTGGTCGCCATTGCTGCCGAAAAAAAAGTACACTACTATGGGAACACCTGCATTTTCCCATCTCCTAGATCGTCTTCCGCTTAAAAGGGGACGCACCGATGAAATATCAATTTTCAGCCAACCCAGACAATGCTTTCCAAAATTCCATGTAGTGCACAGCGAAAAGCCAGCAAAACAAGCCAGAGCCATATCTCCTTTTCTTGTTGCTAAATCTGTTACTGAGCTCTTTGGCCCAGGATACAAGGTTACAAAGATGGCTAGCGGAGACCTTCTGCTTGAGCTGCCTGAAAAACACCACTATGAAAAACTTGGCAGTCTCGTAGCATTTGGTAATATCCCAGTATCTGTTTCACCTCATAGATCAATGAACACCTCACGCGGAGTTGTTTCAGAAGCAGACCTTCTTGAAATGTCGGAACAGGAACTGCTTGAAGGGTCGAAAGAGCAAAATGTCACGGATGTGAAACGAATCGTCATCAGACGCGACAACAAAGAAATACCTACCAAACATTTAATACTCACTTTTGCATCTAGCACACTGCCTTCATCTATAGACACAGGCTACATCAAACTCTCTGTCCGTCCCTACATTCCCAATCCAAGACGATGTTATATATGTCAACGATTTGGTCATGGCTCGCAGAACTGCTGGGGTCAGGAAACTTGTGCAAGATGTGGTAGCCACCGCCACCCATCTGATAACTGTGTTACTACGCCTCACTGCGTGAATTGTGATGGGGAACACGCCGCGTATTCGCGTTCGTGTCCTAACTGGAAGAAAGAAAAAGAAATAATCACTATTAAAGTCAAAGAAAACATCATATTCAAAGAAGCAAGACGATGAGTGTCGCCATTTTACGGCACAACATATGCTGATGCGGCGCGTCAGGGGGCACCGCCGCACCAGCCCTCGCCATTCCTTCGGCCGGCGCATACCGAGCCGGCGGTTGTGGCACCTGCCCCCAAGGCGGCTGTAGCCCAGGCTACACCGCCTACTCCCAGACAGAGACCGGAGACTCCAGAGTCTTCGGGTCTCAAGGCCTCCCCTCACCAGGCGAGGCCCAAATCCGAACTAACAGCCCGCACGTGCGGGCATCCAGTGCCTCCGAGGAGGCAATGGATACGTCGGCACCCTTGGTGCCGAAAGAGCGGCGTGGCTCCTTGGAGTGCGCCAAGAAAACAAAAAAGCAAATAACAGGGCCTGGTGATGGCCCTGTTAAGTGAACTCAAACTCCCCGTCTAAACAGCCACTGGCTTTTCATACACACAGCATTATTGTACATTCACCATGAACACTCAAATTATACAATGGAACGTCAGGGGCCTTCTCAGAAACCTTGACGACATCCAAGAACTTTTACACGAACACTCACCAAAAGTGCTGTGTGTACAAGAAACACACCTTAATTCAAAACACACAAATTTTCCTCGTAAATACGTTATTTTTCGAAAGGACCGTGATGATGCCATGACATCATCCGGAGGTGTTGCCATCGTAGTGAATCAAGGAATTGCATGCACACACTTACAACTCCAAACATCCCCAGGGGAAGTGGCTGTTCGAGCGGTTCTTTTTGATAAACTGATCACAATCTGCACTATTTACATTCCTCCTAGCTATCAGCTGCAAAAACGTGATTTACACTTTTTAATTGATAAACTTCCGGAACCTTATGTTCTCCTTGGAGACTTTAATGCGCATAGCAGGCTATGGGGTGACTCTCGGTATGACGCGCAAGGTCGACTGATCGAACAGTTCTTTGTCTCGTCGAGCGCGTGTCTCCTAAATCGAAAAGAACCAACCTATTATAATCTCGCCTATAACACCTACTCCTCCATAGACCTAAGCATAGTATCTCCATCCCTTGTGTCTCTGCTCCAGTGGACAGTCGTCAGTAATGTGTACGGAAGTGACCACTTCCCCATAGTTTTGAGCACAAATACAGTAACTGAGTGTCCACCACGTGTTACCAAGTGGCTCATAAACAGAGCCGACTGGGAACAGTTTTGTACCATCGCTCGTCTAGGTTGGAATGACATACGTACTTTGAACATTGATGTTGCTGTCAACTTCTTCACAGCGTTTTTGATTGATGCTGCAACAAAATGCGTCCCACAAACAAATGGACATCCTGGAAAACGGCGTGTGCCATGGTAAAACTCTGAATGCCGAAACGCGCGCAAACAGCAAAACAGAGCTTGGAGGCTGCTTCAGAACTCACCGACAGCCGAAAATCTTGATACCTTCAAGAAAAGAAAGTCTCAACATAAGAGAACACGTCGGCAGGCCAGAAGAGAAAGCTGGCAGAAGTGTTTGTCAGAGATCAATTCATACACACAAGAGGCCAAAGTCTGGAACATGGTCGGTAGGATAGCAGGAAAACAAGTACACACACTTCCACTCAACGTGATACCTTGGAAGATCAGGCAAATTTCCTCGGTGCACACTTCGAACAGGTATCCAGCTCGTCCCACTATACTGACACTTTCCGAAAATACAGAACAAGAATAGAAAAGCAGAAACTCGAACACAAATCCACTAGATACGAGGCATATAACCAAGCTTTCAGTCTAGCTGAGCTCCGAACATCTCTGAACTCCTGCAGTACTTTTGCCTCAGGTTCTGACCGTGTGATGTATGAAATGTTAAAAAGCCTACCAAACGAAACCCGAAAAACCTTACTTTGTTGGTACAATGCTATTTGGTCTTCTGGCACTATTGCTACCTCCTGGAAAGAGGCTATTGTTATTTCCATTTTGAAAGAGGGCAAGGACCCTTCTTTACCCTCGAGTTATAGGCCTATAGCACTTACAAGCTGCTTGTGCAAAGTCTTCGAAAAAATGATAAACTGCCGACTTGTACATTCTCTTGAAACAAATAATTTGCTCGACCCATTTCAGTGCGGGTTTCGAGAGAGTAGATCCACCACAGACCACCTTGTTCGTATCGAGGCACAGATCAGAGATGCCTTCGTCCATAAACAATATTTTCTCTCTGTGTTCCTCGATATCGAAAAGGCTTATGATACAACATGGCGTTTCGGAATTCTAAGAGACCTGTCCCACCTTGGTGTGCGCGGAAGAATGTTTCATATAATCGAAAGTTACCTGTCAAACCGGATATTCCGTGTCCGTCTGGGCAGTATGCTCTCCCAAACATTTGTCCAGGAAACAGGCGTGCCACAAGGGGGTGTGCTTAGTTGCACACCTTTTATTATTAAAATGAATTCTTTGCACTTGTCCATTCCCCGCAATATGTTCTATTGTACATATGTCGACGACGTTCAGCTTGGCTTCAAGTCATGCAACTTGGCCATGTGTGAGCGGCAGGTTCAGTTGGGTTTACATAAGGTCTCCCAATGGGCAGATGAAAACGGATTTCGACTTAACCCATAAAAAAGCACGTGTGTCTTGTTCTCTCGAAAGAGAGGCATGTACTCGGAACCTGACATTCGACTGAACGGGCAACGTCTGTCCGTCAAAGCCGAGCATAAATTCTTAGGCTTAATCTTGGACAACAAGTTGACCTTTGTTTAAAAGCCATGAATGTTATAAAAGTGTTGTCACCTACTACGTGGGGTAGTGACAGGAAATGCCTCATGAACCTGTATAGAAGCCTTATCCGCACCCGCTTAGATTATGGGGCCATTGTTTATCAGTCTGCGACTCAAAGTGCTTTGAAGATGCTGGATCCCGTGCACCATTCGGTTCACTAACAGTTCTTCACATTTTAATTCAGTGCAAACAATTGGACACTCTAGGAAAACAACACTTTTCTTCACCCAACCGACAACATATACCTTTACACCCTGCAATGTTCGTCGGTAGGGAACCGCTTTTTAGTCACAAATCATTGTTAGCGTTTCTAAAAGAAATTCATAGCTTTCATGTCATATACCCGGGCATACCGTAGCACGACCTCTCCAGAGAGGTTTTCGCTGCGGTGGCTACACAATAAAGCACTTGCCTCACGGCCCTTGGACGCAAGGGTATGAACGAGTGAGGCACTTGTGGTAATGCCATACATGTCCACCATCGTTTTTATTATCAATAACTTTTGCCATCTATTCGCACCACACACACCTTTTATGGCATGGTCATGATTTTATTAATTGTATGTTTTTACCCGCTTTACTGCGAGGAATTTTATGGCCCTTATACAGCCGCTAATCACAATCATTGTCCACATTCTTGTCTCATAAACTGGCGCTCTTTGGCCATCAATTGGCTCTTGCGCCAAAAAACAACGTATATTATCATCATCAGTCAGTACTTCCTGTACCACATCGAGTTTGTCGTGTTGACCACTTGTTCCCTCTACGCAACACTTGGATGGGATTTTTTGTCACGCCACCAGGCCGTCATTGACTGCGTTCACGCGCAGGTGGACTTTTCCGTGTTCTCTGATGCGCCATCTACCGACAATAAGCACACTCAACTTGCCAACCTTCTTGTTGCTTCCGACATTGATGTTCCTCCTCTTAGTGCCATTGTTGTCCTTAAGAATTGCACTGAATTGTCCGGCTTTACCGCTGTGTTCTCTCCATCTGACGTTTTCAGTCGCCGCCATGGTACGTCTCTGTCATACGCCGTTCTGCCACCTTACCGAGATACTTCCGGAATTATCGTTTGCAATCCTAGCTCATGCTCTCTCACCTTAAGAGCTCACGAACCACTGAACTATGTTTTTCCTGTTGATGGCAACGTTATTGTGACGATTGAGTCCGACGACCCTGGTCAGCAACTCCAACTGAACGCTGGTACTCCTCTTTTTTACGAAGGATGACAACTGCTCGGATATCTTCAATCGTTCCGTGGACAGCAAGCTTCCTCCAAATCAACAGCACTAGCTGATAATTATTCTGCATGAATTCCCAGATTACTTTGACCTTCCTAAAAACGCACTGAGTCAAGCTAACACCGTTGCTCACACAATATACTCTAGAACGCACCCGCCTTTTCGGCAGCGCCCCTACCACGTATCACACAAAGAACGCAGTGTAAGTGCAAAGCACGTGGATGATCTGCTTCAGCGCGGGGTCATTAAGCCATCTTCAAGCCCTTGGTCTTCAACATGTTGTGCTAGTGACGAAAAAAGACGGTTCGAATAGATTTTGTGTCGACTACTGGTGACTGAACAAAATTACACGGAAAGATGTGTACCCTCTTCCCCGCATCGACGACGCTATCGATTGCCTACAAGGTGCCGAATTATTTTCTTCGCTTGACTTATGTTCAGGTTACTGTCAGGTTCCAATGGCAGAGTGTGACCATCCCAAAACAGCGTTCGTTACGCCGGATGGCCTATACGAATTCATGGTTATGCCATTCGGTCTGTGCAATGCACCTGCAACGTTTGAATGAATGATGGACAGCATTTTACGCTGCCTTAACTGACAGATATGCTTATGTTACCTTGATTATGTTATCGTATTCTCTCCTGATTTCCATACCCACGTCGACCCTCTGCGCACAATTCTTCAGTGCTTTACTAAGGCAAACCTCCAGATTAACCTTAAGAAGTGTCGCTTCGTGGCTCGCCAACTTACTATACTTGGTCACGTTGTGTGAAAAGATGGAATTCGCCCCGACCCGGACAAACTTCGAGCCGTAGCCGACTTTCTGAAGCCGACTTCAATCAAAGAACTTAGGAGCTTCATCGACTTGTGCTCGTATTTTCGCCGTTTATTCCACAACTTTGCATCACTATTAGCCCTACTTACGCAACTACTGAATGGTCCAGCTAATCTTTCTAGTTGAACCCCGGCATGTGGCGAAGACTTTGTTACACTGCGCCACCTGCTTACGTCACCACCCATTCTACGCCATTACGACCAAAGTGCCCCCACTGAACTGCGCACAGACGCCAGTGGTATTGGTCAGGGAGCAGTGCTCGCACAACAAAAGCCTGGTATTCCGGAGTACGTCGTCGCAAATGCAAGCCGCACACTCAGCAAAACGGTAATGAACTACTCAGTAACTGAAAAAGAATGCCTCCCAATCGTTTGGGCGTTACGCGAGCTTCGTCTTTACTTGTGCGGACAGAGTTTCAACGTTATGACAGACCACCACACACTTTGTTGGTTGGCGTCGCAAACAGATCCTTCAGGTCGCCTTGGACGTTGGGCTCTTCGCCTACAAGAATTTTACATTCGTGTCGTCTGCCGCTCAGGACAAAAACACTCTGATACGGACGCCCTCTCACAATCATCAGTGAGATCCAGCGCAGACCTGCATTTGGACGCCAACTTTCCCATCACTCTCATTTCCGTCTCAAACATGACGTCTGAACAGCCGAAAGACTCATGGATAAAATCTCTCCTTAACATTCTTTCCGGCTCCTCAACGTCTGCGTACCCACGCGCTCTTCGCCACCAAGCAGCACATTTCGAGATACAGGACGCACAGCTATACCGCAGAAACTACCACGTGCGTGGTCGTAAATGACTCTTATTTATACCACGCCACATGCGATCTGATGTCTGTGCGTATTTTCACGCCGACCCACAACGTGGTCACGCTGGTGTGTTAAAACATATCACCGGATACGCCAGCGTTACTATTGGCGTGGTATGTATACCTTTGTACAAAAATACATTCGGTCCTGTTCATTATGCTAACGACGAAAGACAGCGGCCCATTCACTCAGATTTCACAGCTTCTACTGTGTCTGGCGCGTCCTTTTCAGGGCATTGGAATGGATCACTGTGGTTCCCTTCCGTACACTACCGCTGGAAATCGATGGATCATTGTCACCATCGACCATCTGACGAGGTATGCTGAAACAGCTCCAGTTCCTAGGGCTGGTGCACCGGACATAGCCAATTTCGTCTTAAGCCGCTTCGTACTGCGCCACAACGTGAACTACTGAGTGATCGAGGGTGTGTCTTTTTATCCGAAGTTGTACAACTCCTTCTGGCTTGCCGCACTGTGCACCGCACCTTTACAGCCTACCACCAGCAGACCAACGGTCTAACTGAGCGCTTACACCGAACGCTAGGAGACATGCTCGGCATGTATGTCTATTCTGACCAATCAAACTGGGATGTCATTCTCCCATTTGCGACTTATGCGTACAACACCGCGACGCAGTCAAGCACAGGCTTCTCGCCTTTCTTTCTTTTATAAGGGTGTGAGCCATGCTCCACCCTTGACACCGTTTGGCCGTATCGTCCTGACGTCTCAGAGTTAAACCCTCTTTCTGAAATTGTGCACCACGCTGAAGAGTGTCATCAGTTGGCCCGATCATTCAGCTCGGACAAGCAAGCCCTCAAAAAAGACCGCCACAACCGCGACCAGGAAGTTGAGACTTTTGCCGTGGGCTCACTCGCTTCGCTCCGACTGCCCTTCCACTTCACAGGTCTGTCCTCTAAGTTTGTCTCCAAGTTTGACGGTCCTGATCGCGTCTTCGAACATCGATTCCATGTCACATACGTGATCGAGCCGGTCACGCCATCTACAGACAGGCGACGCCTTGGTCGTGAATCAGGCGATGCCTTGGTCGTGAAGTCCAATCAGGAACAACTCCTTCTCTCATCACTTTGACTTACCAGGCTGGCTCGTCTTCGTCACCGAGGTATTGTAGAGAGGAAAAAGATTATTTACCACGGTAGGTCACGCCTTTAGCAAGAGGAGCCGAGCGCGAGCAGTGTGCCCCGAGTGCTGTGATTCCTGGGTCTATTGCGGCCGCCCGGTTTCCGCATCAATAGATCAATAGATCTGCTGTACAAATACTACATACACCAACAAACCCCGTTTTCATATATATATATATATATATATATATATATATATATATATATATATGGGATATAGCACAACGGTAGGGTTTTCAACAAGGATAAATATATTTATTTCCCAACAGTTGCGGGAGGGGTCCTCTCTTCGTCAGGGGAGGAGTTAGTTATACTAACATGACCTTCCAAAACTCGTTGCTGCCGCGTCCCTCTCGCCTTGGAAGAGGTTTGCGAGAGTGACAGAGAACTAAAAAAAAGAAAGAAAAAAAAAGAAAAAAAGAGAAGAAAATATAGAGAAGAAAAAAGACGAAATTAATAAAAGGGAAAAAGAAAAAAAGTAAGTATAAAAGAGGAAGAACCACTGGCAACACTGAGATCAAAACCAAATGTCCGTGTACGTCCACATCCGGTTTTAATCCCGTGCTGGTCAGTTCTCGGCGTGTGTCGGGCCACCTAAGATTGTCGCCGCGGTGGCGGGAGGGGTCCGTGACAGCGTGCGTAAGGAAAGGGTTTTCCCTTATTGGGTCGGTCGGCTCTCTTTTATCTTCGTCCGTTTCCCTTAAATGGTCATCAAGTGGTAGGCAAACAGAACCACTTTGTATGTGCACGTGAAAAAAAGAAAAAAAAGGAAAAAAACAAGAGAAAGAAAAAAAGAAAGGACAGTGTACACTTACGAGTCAGAAAAAACAAGCATGGTCTCCAGCTATCAATCTTTGTCCCCAATTTCCTCCTGGCTTACTTCTCCAAAACAAAATTATTCGGAAGACATTATTGACGATTGCCTACTACAGGCTCGCAACGTGAACAGGAATGATATAATTAAGGAACCAAACAAAGTATCTAAAACGACTTCCCAAACGAACCTTGTACTAACTTACTCCTCGTCAGCGCCACGAATCAACAACATACTTTCCCGCCAATTGAACATAATCAGACAAGGCAAACGACTAACTTGTATTTTCGCGAAGCCACCTCACGTGGTGTACCGCAGGGATAAAAATCTGAAGGACATTCATGTCAGAGCAAAAATAAACACCCCCAAATTCAATCAGGGTGCCATCCCTGCGGAAAAGCTCGATATCAGGTATGCCCACAGATGGTCACAATACCTGAATCCAAAGCGAACTTCTCGGATTTCAAACTCAGCATAACTGAAAGTCTTAATTATGATTCCAGTAACGCAATATACATGCTACATTGCAACATCTGCGGACAAGAATATATCGGCCAAACAGACACGCCATTTTGGCTGTGGTTTAATAATCACCGGTACCATGCCACTACACTGCCGAAGCTACCTTTATCTAGACATCTGCGCCTGCCAAACCACAGTTTGAAAATATCAGCGTAACTCTTTTGCAGTCGGGTTTCTCAAAAAGACGCGAGCGCGAACAGCGTGAGGCATATTTTATTTTAAAAATCAGAACGTTAGAAGCCAGCATCAACGAGGACCACGGAAGACTCTCCTGCCTTCGAGAAGTAAGCCAGGAGGAAATTGGTGACAAAGCTCGATAGTTGGAGACCATGCTTGTTTTTTCTGACTGACTCATACGTGTACACTGTTCTTTCTTTTTTTCTTTCTCTTCTTTTCTTTTCTTTTTTCTTTTTTTCACAAGCACATACAAAGTGGTTCTGTTCGCCTACCACTTGATGACCATTCAAGGGAAACGGACGAAGATGAAAGAGAGCCGACCGACCCATTAAGGGGAAACCCTTTCCTGGCGCACGCCGTCACGGACCCCTCCCGCCACCACGGCGACAATCTTGGGTGGCCCGACACACGCCCAGAACTGACCAGCATGGGATTAGAACCGGATGTGGACGTACACGGACATTTGGTTTCGTTCTCAGTGTTGACAGTTGTTCTTTTTCTGTTTTACTTTCTTTCTTTTTTTCTTTTTCTTTTTTTCGTCTTTTTTCTTCCTTTTTTCTTTCTTTCTTTTTTAGTTCCCTCTCACTCTCGCAAACATCTTCCAAGGCGAGAGGGACGCGGCGGCAACGAAGATTGGAACTTAATCTTAGTATAACTCATCTCCTGATGAAGGGAGGACCCCTCCCAAAATTGTTCGGAAATAAATATATTTATCCTTGTTGACAACGGTCCTTTGTGCCATATCCCATACCTTCAAGAAGACTAACTGGCCCATTGAATTATTACTCCCACTATAAATATATATATATATCTATCTATATATATATATATATATATATATATATATATATATATATATATATATATATATATATATATATATATATATATATATATATGACGCTACAAAATGGAGACACGTCGTGGTCCAGATGCCATGCGTTTTTTCTAATGCACGCGCACTTCCTCTTCGTCGGCTTCTCCTAGAATCACCTTTTGAATGCGTCACACTTCCCCCTCCCCTCGAGAAAGTCTCAGTTTAAAGGTTCAAAATAACGCCGCAGTTTGCTAACATGCACAATGTCAGAGTTTCTACGTAAGGGTAGCACGGAGCGGTTGATCTCATAGTTCACTGTTGAGACCTTGCGTAGAATCTTGTAGGGTCCTTGCATGACAGCACTCAGTTTGCCGTTGTTGGGATGCCATGGTGTCTCGTAAAGGACAAAGTCACCGACTTGGAACTCAATCGGAAGAAATTTTCTATCATAAATGTTTTTGTTCTTATTAAGGTAGGCGATAGAATTGGTAACTGCAGTTTTTCGCGCTTCTTCGACGGTTTCTTCTCGTTGTTCCAGTAGAGTAGGATAAGATGGAATTCCATACATCAGGAAGGAAGGTGCGTAGCCGGTCACTTCGTGGGGTGTTCTGTTGTATTCGTCAATTACCTCCGGAAGCAGCTTAGTCCAAGACTTCTGTGGTTCGTCATTGATCTTACATTTAGGTCTCGTTACGATAGTCTGGTTTGTCCGCTCGTTCATGCCGTTGCATTGTGGATGATGAGATGAGGTGAATAGTTGGTGTATACGATTATGTTTTAAAAACTGCTTGAATTTTCCTGCGGTAAATCCTGTTCCACGGTCTGAAAGGAGCTTCCGTGGTTTTCCAGAAGAAAAAATTGTTTTTAAGCATGAAATGTAGGCGTCGCTGTTCTCACTTTTATGAGCAAACGCCCATACGTAACGAGTCCCATGATCAATAACCAAGTGTATATACCTTTTTGACGAACCATATCCAGAAAATCCTCCTATGGTGTCTATTGCAAAGAGGTCGAAGGTCTCTTCAGCTGGAGGCAGTATCAAGCGTCCCAAACTTTTTTGTTTTCGTCTTCTTGCATCTCTGGCTTGTATCACAATGCCGAATGTAAGTGGAAACATCGGTTACCATATGCGGTCATTAATAATGCGGAGACAGGAGTGATAGCGTCTTCTTCAATACGACATGCCCAAAATGTTGATGTGCATTCTTCAGAATTGTTGATCGTAGTTCATGGGGCACGTATTTTTTCCGTAGTTTTTTCTTTTAACGATGATGATGTTACTTTCCAATGAGTGCGTTCCTTTTGGACGCTCATTGTTGCATCGCTGAAGGTCGTCGTGTGATAGAAGATTAAATATTGGGGCTCTGGAGAGCGCATCTGCTTCGACATTACTTGTGCCCTTTTGATGTTTGATGTTCACATCATACATTGACAGTTTCAAAGACCACTTGAAGAGACGACCTTGAGGATTTTTAACATTCTTCAGCCACTGGAGTGCAGAGTGATCTGTTGCAACAGTGACTGACTTTCCATGACGGTAGCAATGCCATTTATCAATGGCATCTACAATGGCAAGACATTCTCTTTCTGTAATAGCATAGTTCACCTCGTGCTTAAGTAGTTTGCGGGAATAGTAAGCAACAGGATGTTCTTTGCCTTTGTCATCAGGTTGTTTCAGCACTGCACCGATGCCTTCGCCAGATGCGTCACAGAACACAGTACATGGTCTCGAAGGGTTGTATATGAGAAGCACCGGTTCTTCAGTTATCCGCTCCTTCAGTTCACGAAAGGCTTGGTCGCATGCTTCTGTCCACACCCACTTGCTGCCTTTGTGGAGTAGTTTTGTGAGTGGAAGAGCGATATCGCTGAAGTGGGGGATGTACTGACGGTAGGTGTTTACAGTGCCCAGAAAACGCTGGAGATCTTTTTCTCGTTTTGGTGTAGAAAATTTAAGTATGGCAGCCACATTACTTTGCTTAGGTGTCACTGTTCCTTGTGAAATTTTGTGGCCCAGGTATTGTGTCAATGCTGCAGCGTGCAAATTGGCACTTTTTTCGTTTGAGTTTTACGTTCTCGATTTTGAGAGCTTTCAATAGCGCCTCAAGGTGTCGTATATGATCATTAAATGTCTCTGAGTATAAGACCAAATCGTCAAAGTAAATAATAACATTGGTGAGCTGATGTTTTGCTATTATTGATTTCATGGCTCTTTCAAATGTAGCTGGAGCGTTCTTCAACCCAAAGGGCATTACCAACCACTCAAAATGACCATCAGGCGTGACAAATGCAGTTTTCTGAACATTGTCAGGATGCATTTGCACATGCCAGTATCCCGACGTTACGTCCAACGTAATGAAAAACTCCGCCTTTCCTAAGTGGTCAAGAATATCATCTATACGTGGAATTGGTTGAAAGTCGGGAACCGTTATGGCATTGAGTTTCCGGTAGTCAATACATAGACGAGTGCATCCTTCATCTTTCTTTTCTGCTAAAATGACAGGTGCGGCGTAGGGTGATAATGAAAGCCTCACAACACCTTGCTCGAGAAGAGCGTTCATTTGTTTGTTGATCTCCACTTTGTCTGCCTGTGAACATCGGTATGGTGCTCGACGAATAAGGACAGCATTGGTAAGTGCGATCCTATGTTTCTAAGTATTGATGCACCCAATATCTGTCTGAGATTTCAAAAATATCTCGTCATACTTTCTGAAAAGAGAGTAGAGTGCCACAGCCTCATGCTCTGATAAGTTTTCTGAAGTCAGGGTTCGCATCAGCGGGGCTTGAATGGTTTTCTTTTCATTGTGATGCGGAAGATTCATATTCTCACGTGCTTGTGTCACTGACTTGCTTTCCAGATTTACAGAAAGATTGAAGTATGAAGCGCTGTCTAGGCCAAGAGTTAATTGCGTTCTCATGCCTCGCACCACATGTGCATAAACTTTCTTGATGACGTTCCCAATTTGTGACTGAATGTTTACGCGACCCAAAGTTCGGATGCTTGATGCAACTTGCTGGACTATGATGCAGGAGTCTCTCATCAACTGAAGCTTTAGCTGTTTGTACACATCCTCGCTGATACAAGTAATTGTTGCTCCTGTATCGAGAATTGCATTTACTGGCTTTCCGTTGATGAGAGCACTGAAGTGTATTAATGAAACTCTGGGTCGGCCTCCTCGTTTCCCCGTTCAGTATCAATAGCGGACACATTGCCGCGACGCGGACATTTGTTGTGCCAGTGAAACTGATGTGGGAAACCAGCAGCTGAGCAGTATCTACATTCGTTTTGCGGGGCACGCGGTTGAAGATTTATTGTCGGTTGCTGCGATCTGCTGAAGAGACGTGGAGCTCGTGATGCGATACTAGCGTTACGAGTAAAGGAAACTCCTCTCACCCGTTTTAAAGATGTCTCGACCCGTTGAGCAGCGGTGAGCCACTCTAATGACGAGTTGAAAGACAGTCTGGCGAGCGCCAGTTCCACATCAGGAGGAACACCATCAGTCAGCCCAGAAATGATGTGACACTCTTTCAGGTCAGCCAAAGAACCCAGTCGCTTTTTCTCGTCGTAGTAGTCCTTGATGGTCTGCCCTCCTTTCAGTCGGTAGTGAATGAAGAGACGGAAGGCATCTCCGTCAGTCGAAGCAAAGCGGGCTTGCATGTCACGCTTGATATCGCCCCAAGTTGTCTCGCCGTTGCCGAAAATCTCTGTCAGGTACCACTTGAACGCTTCCCCTTCAATGTATTCGTTGAAGTTAGTGACCCGATCACGGTGAGTCCATGATGGCCTGGCTGCCTTCATGTCGAAAAGAAGAAGCCACTTGTCGATGGGGACAACTTCTGGTGTTCCCTTGAACTTCTGTATGTTGAGCGGAGGCTTTGGCTTAGCCATGGCACGTTGATGAGGTCAATCCTGTCGACTTGTGTGATGCTACAAAATGGAGACACGTCGTGGTCCAGATACCATGCGTTTATTCTAATGCACGCTCACTTCCTCTTCGTCGGCTTCTCCTAGAATCACCTTGTGAATGCGTCACACACACACACACACACACACACACACACACACACACACACACACATATTTATATATATATATATATATATATATGTATTTAATAAGGAAAGAAAAGTATACTTAAGGGCTCGTTTTTTCGTGTTTTTACACAGATATATTGAGATCTAACAGACAATGATGCCAGGGAAAGTATAGGGGTAGATATTAGAGAAACTGTAAGGTAAATTAAATATGAACAAAAAAGTGGTTGAAAAGATAACTTGCCATAGGCAGGATCCGAACCTGCGACCTTCGAATGACGCGATCGATGCTCTACCCTTGCGCTTCCACGGCAGCTATTCCCCAAGCCGCTTTATTGGGTTTATATGTCAATTTAAACGTGGGAGTGTCAGTCAGCAACACCAGTAGCCATGGTGGCGAGTGTGGTACACTCTTTTGAGCCTGTTTGGCGTCACGTAGCACGTGAACTTATTCCGAGGAGGCAGCTAACAAATAGTTCCTCGTTAATGAATAAAAGAAAGAAGTGTATACTATATATATATATATATATATATATATATATATATATATATATATATATATATATATATATATATATATATATAAATATATTCGTATACACTGACAAATGCTGGCCCACCAGACAAAACGTATGTGATTAATAAAAGTGTTTCCTCGTACTTCCGCCTTTCTCGCTTTCGTTTTTACTACGGAGCCAGTGCGCTTCTTTCCTCGCTACGTCTATATATATATATATATATATATATATATATATATATATATATATATATATATATATGTATATATGTATATGCTCACGGCTGGTTATTTTTTCATCCTGTTTTCTTTCTTCTTATTCACATTCCATTGGTTCTAATACCTTCCTCTGTAAATTCCTTGGCATTACTGTCTCTTATATCTCATTATTATTGTTTTAAAACACAAAAAACGAGCCCTTAGGTATACACTTCTTTCCCTTATTTTATATATATATATATATATATATATATGTAAAATAAGGGAAAGAAGTGTATACCTAAGGGCTCGTTTTCCGTATATATATATATATATATATATATATATATATATATATATATATATATATATATATATATATTTATAAATATATATATATATATATATATATATATATATATATATATATATATATATATATATATATATATATATATATATATATAATACAAGGGAATTCACCAGCGACGCCAGGTAGCGGACACAAATACTCGAGCAGTCCAGCGTCTACATTTCGTGCACACGCTCGCACTTCTCCCTCAAAGATAGTCCTGCTAGTCATTGCCTTGCAAATTCCACACTACAATACCCCGGCGATTAAGACGAGTCATCCTAGTGACTCAAGGTGAAGAGAAAACAGGAGGGTCGTAGCAGGGCTTGAGGCGACTGACGTGGAGCGTCTCACGACCATGGCGGTGCTGTTCCGTGGACGGCTTGAGTGGTTCAATCACATAGGTGACAGAAGAACGGTGCTGTATGACGCGTTAAGTGCCAGTATACTTCGGTGAAAACTTGGGAGTCAGTCCAGCACAGTGGAAAGGCAGTCGGAGCCACATGAGAGAACCAACGGGGAAAGTTTCCTGAACAAGATCACGGTCGTGGTGGTTTTTTTTGTAGGGCTTGATTATCGGCTGCGAAGGACCGTGCAAGCTGACGACGCTCTTCGGCTTGTTCGGCCATTTCAGAAACTGGGCTGAACTCGGAGGCATCAGGATTGTATGGCAGAATTGTGTCAAGTGTGCTGCATAGATCACGACTATATAAAGAGAAAAAAATGGAGAAAAGCCTGATGTTGATTGAATTGCCGTATTTTTGGCGTACGTCAAAAAAGGAAGACCAACGTCTCAATTGGAGTGGTCCGAATCATTATACATGGCGAGCATGTCCCTCAGGGTTCAAGTGAAACTTTCCGTTAATCCGTTTGTCTGAGGGTGGTAGGCTGGTGATTTTCGATGTACTGTACGGCATGAATGTAGGAGCTGCTGCAAAACTTCAGGCGGAAATACGCGACCTCTGTCACTCAGGAGCTCCCGTGGTGCACCATGACGAATAACAAAATGATGCAAGATGAAGGTTGCAATGTCAAGAACACCAGCCGAAGGTAGTGTTGCCATTTTAGCGTACCTTGTCAGATTGTCGGCAGCTACAAGCACCCATCGATTACCACCAAGAGAGCACGGTAGCGGGCAATATAGATCAATCTCAACACGGTCCAATGGGCGTGCAGGACATGGCAAAGGCTGCAGTTGACGGGGTGATTCAAGAAATGTATTGCGCTGCTTGCACAAGGAACATGAGCGAAAGTGTTTGCGTACAAACGTGTACATACCCCGTCAGTAGTAACGTTGGGGGATCCGCTCATACGTCTTTAGTGCACCAGCTTGTGTGTGTTGCGGTTAAACATGAAAATATTTGCAGATATCAGACCGCATATGGCCGGGTATGACTGGCAACCATTTACGACCGGCCACTTGATAGTTGCGACGGTATAACAGACCATCCTGTATGGCGAAATGCGTTCCTTGGCGGCGAAGAGCGCGCCGGTAACCAGAAGTTGATGCATCGGAAATCATAATGAAAAGCGAGGCAATCCAAGCGTTCTTCCACTGTTTGGATGGCATGTCTGTTACGCTGACGGCAGAAAAGAGAAGGTCAAGGGCTGATATTTCCGTATCATCAGATTTCACAGGTGATCGTGAAAGCGCATCTGCGTCACAGTGGTTTCGCCCCAATCATTAGACGACTCGTATGCCTAGTTCCTGGAGGCGTAGTGCCCAACATCCGAGGCGACCAGAAGGATCTTTCAGTGAAGCCAACTAACACAGTAAATGATGGTCAGTTACCACATTAAAAGTTTGGCCGTACAAAAAGAGGCTAAACTTGATTAACGCCCACACAATCGCGAGGCACTCTTTTTTTTTGTAACAGAATAGTTGGCTTCTGCCTAAGGGTGCGGCTGGCGTAGGCGACCACATACTCCGTGAAACCTGGTTCGCGTTGCGCGAGTACTGCACCAAGGCCGACGCCACTTGCATCCGTGTGTACTTGGGTCAGCGCAGTAGGGTCGTAATGCCGCAGTACGAATGGTCACGTAAGAAGTTGGTGCAGTGTTGCGAAGGATTCGTCACAGGCTGCTGTCCAATTTGAAAGATCTGCACGGTTAGCAAGGAGTTTGGGGAGCGGAGCGATGATGGAAGCAATGTTCCGGACAAGCCGACAAAAATACGAGCACAGGCCCAGAAAGTTCCGTAGTTTTTTACCTGTAGTTGGCTTAGGAAATTCGGCAACAGCACGAAGCTTGTCAGGTTCGGTAAGGATGCCGGCTTTCAAGACGACATGACAAAGTATGGTGAGTTGTTTAGCCTCGAAGTAACATTTCTTCAAATTAAGCTGAAGTCTGGTGTTTGTAAGGCACTGTGGAATGTTACGCAGAGGAGTGAGATGCGAAGTGAAATCGGGTGAAAAGGCCGCAACTTCATCAAGATAGTACAAGCATAGGTTCCATTTGAGACCGCGTAAAATGCTGTCCATCATTCGCTCGAATGTGGCGGGTGCAGTGCAGAGGTCGAATGGCATTGCGGTAAATTTATAGAGGCCATACGGTGTGACGAATGCCGTTTTTGGACGATCAGACTCAGCCTTTGGGAACTGCCAATAACCTGAGCGAAAGCGAGGAAAATTATTCTGCAACTTGGAGACAGTCGAGAGCGTCGTCTATGCAGAGAAGAGGATAAACATCTTTCCTTGTGATGTTGTTTATACGCCTGTAGTCCACGCAAAACCGGATTGAACCATTCTTTTATTTTTTTGACGAGTACAACTGGCGGAGACAAAAAACTACAAGAAGGCTTGATGACTCCACGCTGTAGAATGTCGTTTACTTGTTTTTCAATTACGCGACGCTCCACCGGGGATACACAATAAGGGCACTGGCACAAAAGACTGCTCTTCCCTGTGTCAATTGTGTGCACAACGGTGTTCATTCTTCCTAGCACCGCTTGGGGAAAGTAAAAAAAAAACGCTTCATTTCGTGAAACTAAGTCACAAGCTGCTCTGGTTGAGCCGGGGTGAGAAGGCTGTCAATAGAAGGTTCAAATGCATCGGAAGACACGCTGTCCAAAGCAAGGTGAGGAACCAACGTGTTCAGCTCTATATTTGGCTTGGTGTCAAAGAAATCAGCAGGCACGATAGTACCTTCATCGATAAGCTGAATGTGGCAGAGTGTCTCGTTGCGGCGAAAACAGAGGGGGCACGAGTTGGGATTGCAAATAAATGTTCCGGTAGTGTCTTGACAAAGTGCTAGAACGGCGATTGGAAGTGATGTTTAGTGGCGGATACCGAAGATGCCAGATGGCGTGAATAAGACTAGCGTCAAAAAGTGAAGCACAGCAGGCAGGGACAAACTGGGCGCTAAAAGGAGAAAGGTCTATGTCCGTCACGAAGACAAGCTTAGCCATTAGATATGGCCGCATCAACAGAAGGCGCATCACGAAGCGGTAACAGCTCCACTTCAACCCAAGCGCAGTTCCCGCCGGCGTGAGGACGTGATAAAAAATTCCATCCTAGGATTACATCGCGGGAACATAAAGCCAACACGTGAAATTCAATGTTGTACATCTCGTCTCGAATAACCACCTTTACTGTACATGCTTCGACGGGCTCAATTTTTTGGGCGCTTACAGTGGTGAGGGAAAGCACGGGAGAAAGCATCGTCACTTTAAGAACAGAGCGACAGAGTCTTTGGCTAATCACAGATATCGCGGCACCGGTATCGATGAGTGCAGGTGTTCGTACTCCTTCGATGATTACATCGATCAGATTGGTGGGAGACAGGCAAGGACTTGAACGATTTGACGATGACGCAGCTCATGCCTTCGAAGCTGCGGCAGTTAGTTTTCTCTCAATGGAGGCGGGTCGTTGATGCATAGGCGATACAGAACGATGACTTGTTGGAGGGGAAGGTGAGCGGAAAGTGGAACGTCGGGAAGCGGAGGTTCGGGTGTCAGAAGTAGCTTGCACGTTGCATTCGTGAACTTCAGGTGGCACGTGAGGCGCGTGGTATGGAGGCCGGAACGAGTAGTCTGGGTAACTGGATGAGTTTACTGTGAAGCGCCGACGACATAGACGTGCAACGTGACCTGAGATTCCGTAAAAGTAACATATCGGCCGGTTGTAAGCAGTGCGCCAAGGATTTCTGGCGTGCTGCTGTGTAGCTGGAAGCGGCGCGGCGGACGGTCGCACAGTTTGCGGCGTACACAATGGCGGACGCGAAGGAGGCATTGCCGCGTCGGCCGCATAAGTCAGTGGCACGGCAACAGGTGTTGGTGGAGAGGCAGACGTAGGTAATGGCAACGCGTCGGAGACCTGCTCCTGAATAAACTGTGTGGTTGTCGGCGTCAGGTGGTTCGTTGGTGCTTCGGTGTTTGGCAGATACGACAGACACGAAAGCTGTCGTGTGACCTCTCCGCGTAAATGTTTTTTATCTGCTCCAGCAGGGTGCTGTCACCACCGACGGCCAGGGCAGCGAGAGTGTCGTCTGCCGCCGACGACCTCCGAACTGATGCACGTTGTTTGCAAATCTCGTCCAAGCTTTGGCACAAGGTCACAAGTTTGGATACGGTACTTGGGCCCTTTTCTAGCAACTTTTGAAAGACATCATCATCATGCCTTTAAAAATATGCCTGATCTTGCCTTGTTCGGTCTTCTCAGGATTAAAGCGCAGGCATAAATCGATAACATCTTCAATATAGCTTGTGAAGTTTTCGCCCTGCCTTTGTGCACGTCCGTGTAGGCACTGTTCAGCACGCAGCTTGCGCACTGCGGGGTGATCGAACACAGCTGCAAGGGTGGTCTTGAAAGAGACCCTAGTGGTAAGTTCACTGCGGTGGTTTGTGAACCACAGGCTGGCAAAATTTTTGAGATAAATTGGGACATACTCCAAATTCGAGGGGTTGTCGCACTTGTTGGCGGCATTCACCTTTTCAAACAGCTGCGACCAGTCTTCCACATATTTGTCCTCGGTGCTGCTGAAGAAGGGAGAATCCCGTTAGCGCAGGGTGGTAGGCACGATGACCAGTTGAGATCGCATCGTGCTTTGCTAGGTGGCGCCTTGCTCGGTCGTCTTATCAGGCATTGCTGACACAGTGGGCAGCTTCAGGCTTTGAAGTTCCAGATTTGCGTACCCAGCGCACTTCCACCACTTTGCAAAAAAGTTTAATCGCGAAAAAAGTTTAATCTGGTAGTAGGCAGAAAGCCGGTACGGACACATATCTTCGAGCAGTGCAGCATCTACAGCTTTTTTCACCCACCTTTCGTTCTTCTTATTCCCCTACCATTTGTTCTAAGAACTTCCTCTATAAATTCTTTGGTATTATTCTCTGTTAGATGTCATCATATTGTGTCAAAACACGGAAAAACGAGCCCTTAGGTATACATTTGTTTCTCTTATATATATATATATATATATATATATATATATATATATTGTAATGAATTTAAATAACCGACGCTCTGCTGGTAATGAAGAAGACGATGATTATCGGTGGCTGCAGCAGTAGCTCGCGCACGCCGCTCGCCATTAGCCGGACCTGCCTGACAAAGCACATTTTGCCAAGCTGCGTCTCAATCATTCTCGACGTACAACACCTCTATTTTGAGTGGTGGACAAGCCGGAGTTCCCATCAACCTGGAACTTCGCAATCAGACGCTACTCTCTCCGTTCACCATAACTGCTCCTGGCCCTTCTCAAACTGCCTTACCAACGACAGTCTACTGTACTGGCGTGCCTCGACAACGCGACCCACCAATTTTTCGCGGCAACGACGAACAAGACGTCGAGGACTGGCTCATCGAGTACGAAGTCGTAACGCTTCCAACAAGTGGAACGCCTGCGACCAGCTCACAAACGTGCGCTTTTACCTCGCTGATGTGGCCAGCCTATGGTTCAAGAACCACGAAGGCGAAATCAACAACTAGGCCGCCTTCAAGACCACCATCGCCGTGGTCTTCGGTCGTCTCACCGTGCGCCGGCTTCGCGCGGAACAGTGTCTCCGTAGTCGAGTCCAGCGCAGGGACGAGACCTTTACAAGTTACATTGAAGATGTCTTGCCTCTTTGCAAGCGCGTCGACGAATCTCTAACCGAACGCGACAAAATCAAGCACATCCTCAATGGAGTTGACGACGATACCTTCCAGATGCTCGTCGCTAGGAATCCACAGACCATCACCAATGTTGTCCAGCTCTGTCAGGAGTACGACAAGTTGCGTAAGCAGCGTGTCTTGACGCGCAGGGCCGCTGAAGATACGGCTGAAGTTTCCGCCCTCGTGCACGACGTCGCTGCTGATCACACCGTATTACTGCCCCACATCAAACAATTAAATCGTGAAGAATTTGCACGTCAGCTTTCTCTTGTGGCCGAAGCATCCGCGCCAGTGACCTCGTTAGACCCACATCTATGCCAGGTCATTGAGAAACAGGTCACACAGGCACTGCCTCCATCGCCATCGGTCCCTACGCCGCTGACCTACGCTGCCGTCGTTGCTAGACCCCCAGCCCCACCTGTCTCTGGCGCATACTGGGGCACCGGGTTCTCCTACCCTACGACGCTGCTTACATACACGGCACCGCATCCCGTTTCACCCCCTGCACCTTCTGTCGTTAACGCATGGTGCACCTTGGATAATCAACCCATCTGTTTCGCATGCGGTTTCGTGGGACATATAGCACGCTACTGTCGCCGTCGCAACTTCCAGCCTCCAGACCATCGGAATTCTGCTAATTACCAGGCTGCTCAGAACACCAGCGACCATCTTCTCCTATCACTGACTCATTGTCCCCACGACACCCTGTCGATTCTCGCCGGTCATTACCACCCCGTCGCCGATCTGTCTCCCTGATGCTTCGGCGCATGAGCCCCGCTCGAGAGGAAAACTGACAACCGCAGTTCCGGAGGCAAGAACTGCGTCGTCGTCGAACTTTCAAGACCCCCTTTTTGTCCGACTAACGAAATTGATGTGCTAGTAGAAGGTGTTGCTGTACGCGCACTTGTCAACACATGCGCCGTCGTTTCTGTAATTAGTGAAAAACTGTGTCGCGATTTGAGAAAAGTTACAACGCCGCTTACGAATCTTGCTCTGCGTCCAGCCACCTCCCATTTCATCGCGCCGACAGCTCAGTGCACAGCACGCGTTCTTATTCAAGATGTTTGGTACGCCGTCAACTTTGTTGTTCTCCCACGCTCATCTTACGACGTCATACTAGGAAGGGATTTTCTTTCTATTCATCGGGCCCTCGTCGACTGTGCTTGTGCTGAACTCACGTTGACGAATGCGTGCCTTCATATCGACCACCACAGTCCCTCGAAAGTGTTTGCCGCAGCTGACGTCCGCATCGCGCCGTTGTTCGCCGTCCTAGTGCCTTTGATTTCCCCTGCTGCCACTAACTCGACGCTCCTCTTCCAACCAACTATAGCTAGTGTGCAACACCGAACCATCGTCCTCCCGTTTGTTGCATCAAATTTTCCGATGGTTCGGCGGTACTTTATGCGTGTAAAGTTTCTGCTTGTTCGTACATCCTGCTACGCGGTGAGTGTCTGGGAAGCCTCGAGACCTTAAATTGTATTTTCGAAGACCCGATCTATCCAGACAAGCCATTCTTACCGACTTGTGTCATTACACCCGCAACTGACGCTAATGAGCCTATGGATGTATTCCGCAAGTCCATTGATTGCAACCTCACGCCTGGGCAGCAGGAACAGCTGATCAAGCTCCTACAGCGTTTTTGAGCCTCGTTTGACCACAATCAGCCTTCCTTAGGTCGAGCGTCATCTGTTGTTCACCGTATAGATACCGGTTAAGAGACGCCATTACGGCAGCGTCCATATCGTGTGTCAACTACCCAACGCCGTGAACAGTTTGACGACATGCTGACACGTGGCATAATCGAACCGTCAAGCAGTCCCTGGGCCTCTCCAGTTGTGTTGGTGAAGAAGAAGGATGGATCCATCAGGTTTTGCGTGGACCACCGACGTCTCAACCGAATCACGCGCAAGGATGTCTATCCGCTGCCACGCATTGACGATGCCTTGGACTGCCTACAAAAGCCGAATTTTTCTCTTCTTTAAATCTGCGCTCTGGATACTGGCAGGTACCCTTGGCAGAGGCCGATCGCAAAAAACAGCTTTCTTCACGCCCGACGGGCTTTACGAATTCACAGTCATGCCCTTCGGCCTCTGCAACGTGCCAGCTACTTTCGAGCGTATATTGAACTCTATCCTTCGAGGCCTCAAATGGAACGTTTGTCTCTGTTATTTAGACGACATTGTCGTCCTTTCAACTGATTTCGTAACCCATTTAACCCGCCTCGAGAAAGTCCTCGCGTGTATTTCTGCCGCGGGTCTGCAACTGAATCTGAAGAAGTGCCATTTCGCCGCTCGAAAGCTTACGATCCTTGGCCACGTGGTTTTAAAAGATGGCATTCTTCCTGACCCTGCCAAACTTACAGCCGTTTCAGCGTTTCCCAAACCGACCACCATGAAAGAGCTCCGAAGCTTTATAGGCCTTTGCTCTTACTTCCGGCGCTTCGTCCGCAATTTCGCGACGATCATCGCTTCTTTGACCAAGCTCCTCGCCGGCTCTAGAGACCTTTCAGCATGGTCTGCCACCTGTGACAATTCTTTCAATGAACTGCGTTGCCTCCTCACGTCGCCGCCTATTCTGCGACACTACGACCCATCGGCACCAACAGAGATCCACACCGACGCTAGTGGTGTCGGGCTAGGCGCTATTCTTGCACAGAAGAAAGACAGCTTCCAAGAGTACGTGGTTGCCTACGCAAGCCGAACTCTTAGCAAAGCCGAAATCAACTATTCCGTCACTGAAAAGGAATGCCTCGCCATCATTTGGGCGATAGCGAAATTTCAATTTTACGTGTACGGGCGCCCTTTTGACGTCGTGACTGACCACCATGCCCTCTGCTGGTGGTCGTCTCTGAAGTATCCAAGCGGTCGCCTCGCCCGATGGGCATTGCGCCTCCAAGAACATAATATTCGCGTGGTCTATCGCTCCGGCTGGAAACATTCGGACGCAGACGCCCTATCCCGTTCGCCCCTACCTCCTGACCCGTACTGCTGCGAAAGTCTAACCTGTGATGCCACTGCCGTCACCATCGCCGACATGCCATCTGAGCAACGCAAGGACCCTTGGGTTGCTTCGATTCTAGACATCCTGGCTGGGCAGACGGATTTCCCCCCTTCTCGCACGTTGCGTCGGCAAGTCTAGCACTTCGCCAATCGCGACGACGTGCTGTACCGACGCAACTACGCACCCGGTGGACGTCAGTGGCTACTCGTGATTCCACGTCATCTGCGATCCGAAATTCGTTCCACGTTTATGACAACCCCCAATGTGGCCACGCAGGTTTCCTGAAGACTTATTCTCGCATACGTCTCCGATATTACTGGCGTGGCATGTACCGTTTTATACGACAATACGTTCGGGCCTGCTCGACGTGCCAGAGACAAAAAACTCCCCCTTATCACGCCAGCGGTACCTTGCTACCCTTACCATGCCCATCCCGACCATTCGACCACGTCGGCATCGATATCTATGGTCCCCTTCCCAACACTTCTGACGGTAACCACTGGATCATAGTTGCCGTCGACCACCTCACGCGGTTTGCCGAAACTTCATCCCATCCCTCTTCTACAGCAAAAGACGTTGCGACTTTTGTTCTTCACAACATCGTATTACGTCTTGGAGCACCTCAGAAGTTACTGTGCGATCGTGGTCGCGTATTCTTGTCAGACGTCATCACAGCATTGCTGCGTGATTGCCACGTCGTTCACCGCACTACAAGCGCCAATCATCCCTAGACCAATGGAATGACAAAGCGCTTCAACCGCACTCTTGGTGACATGCTGTCTATGTATTTCTCGTCAGACCACTCCAATTGGGACCGAGTGCTCCCGTTTATCACGTTCGCCTATAATACCACCATTCAAAGCACTACTGGATTCTCTTCTTTTTTCCTCTTTTACGGACGTGAACCTTCTTGCCCTATGGACACCATCCTTTCGTACAAAGCTGACTCCTCAGAGTCCACGACTTTGTCTCAATCCGCTACATACGCTGAAGAATGCCGCCAACTGGCAAGATCATTCACAACCCAAGACCAAGGATGCCAAAAGCACCACCATGACGCATCAAATAACACTACCTCCTACGATCCAGGTTCACTCGTCTGGCTGCATGTCCCTTCTGCTACACCTGGTTTTTCTACCAAGTTGGTCGCCGAATATCACGGCCCATATCGTGTGCTACAAAAAACGTCACCAGTGAATTACCTCATTGAGCCACTGGAACTATCTTCTGACCAACGTCGTCGTGGCCAAGAAATTGTCCACGTTTCGAGACTTTAGCCCTGCTACAACCCTCCCGTGTTTACTTGTCCATAGGTCGCCAGGATGGCTCCTTATTTCGCGGGGAGCAATTGTAATGAATCTAAATAACGGACGCTCTGCTGGTAATGAGGAAGACGATGATGATCGGCGGCTGCAGTAGTAGCTCGCGCACGCCGCTCGCCATTAGCCAGACCTGCCTGATAAAGCACACTTTGCCAAGCTGCGCCTGAACCTTTCTCGACGTACAACACCTCTATTTTGATATATATATTTATATATATATATATATATATATATATATATATATATATATATTATCGAACATATAGAGCATCGAAAGCGTTATTCGAAGGTCGTAGGTTCGATTCTTGCTCACGGCTGGTTATTTTTCCTCCACTTTTTTCTTCTTATTCAGATTCCATTGGTTATAATCACTTCCCCTGTGCATTTCTTGGCATTATTTTCTGTTATATATCATTAATATTGTGTCAAAACACGGAAAAACGAGCCCTTATGTATACACTTCTTTCCCGTATTTGGTTTAACGAGGGTCTCGTACTGGCAGACTTAGTGTCATTAGGTTGTATACGAGGGACTATTAATCTGCTGCCCGCTCGTAATAAGTTCACGTGCTACGTGACGCCAAACATGCACATAAAAGAGTGGTTCACACTCATCGCTTGGCTTAAAGATGGCGCTGACTGTCACTCTTACTTCTAAATTCACGTATAAACCCAAAGAAGTGGATGGAAGGAAGGCTGCTGTGGTAGCTCAGTGGTTAGAGCATCGAACGCGTTATTAGAAGGTCGTAGGTTCGATTCCTGCTCATGGCTGGTTATTTCTTATTCACTTTTCTCCTTATTTACACTCCAATCGTTCTAATAACTTCCCCTGTACATTCCTTGGCATTACTGTCTGTTAGATCTTATTATTATTGTGTCAAAACACGGAAAAACGAGCCCTTAGGTATACACTCCTTTCCCTTATATATATATATATATATATATATATATATATATATATATATATATATATATATATATATATATATATTGTGTGTGCGTGTGTGTGTGTGACGCTACAATTATTGGGCGACGTGGCCTTGCTCATACGGCATGTCTATTCTAAAGCACTTCTTCCTTTTCTGCCTCCACCAACCATCGCTTCATACGTCACACGATTCCACCACCTTCCGAAAGAAGGTATGGATTACAAACAAGGAAAAGTTAACTAGGAGAGGTTGAAAAGCCATATATGTGAAAATTCACAACTTTTTCGATGCTCCAGGAAAGTTCCGTAAACTTTCAAATATTTCAAGGAAGAGTGCAGCAGTCCGGTTAACGCAGGAGTTCTGGTGGGCGAGGCGGACTGTGGCGTTCTAGAGAAGGTAACCACGTCCTGCACAACTGCACTGACCACGACACGGCTTCAACAGCCGCGAAGAACGAACGATGTTGAGTCCTTGTTGCATCGGCAGCTCGAATGTCATCGGCGTTGTATTTTCTTCGAGAATGGTGCAATTCCGATGCTTCTTGCGTGCGTGCCTCTCGACAGATTGTGACAGAGTGGCGGAGTGCTTCCGGTTTACAAGTAGTGCTTCCGCGTCTTTCTCGAAGTTTTCTGTGGTCTTGCAGTGGATGTAATAGCAGGTGCAGGGAGCCTCTCTGGCGACATTACTTTGTGCGAAAGTGTCTGACGTATTGAAATGGCCTTTGGTTTGGAGATCTTAGTTTTCGGTGTTCTTCATTTGGTGAACGCACTTTCGTTGAGTTTTGCGTCCGTCGATGCCTTTGTTGCAGTCTCTCTTGTGGTCACATGTGTTTGTGGACTTGGCTTGGCTTGCTTTGGTGATGTAGCTCAGGAGATGGCTGTAGTGGAGCCCCTTTCAGAGCTGGGCATTCACTTCTTCCGAAAGTTGACATGTCCCGTAAACAGCTGATGCATAGTGAGCTGGTGCCTTGCTGGTCGGGCATAGTTGGCAATGCACCATCATTGCTAAAATGCTCTTCAGAGGCTCCGGTAAGGTGGCTTAGTATCGACGCTTCTGATAGACAGCTGCTGCGAGATTTGACGCTTGTATTACTTCTGCATTTTTTTCGGTACTTGGATTGGTGAGCTCTGGATGAGGATACCACAAGTGACTTGGCATTACTAGGCTCAATCTGCACAGTCAGCTGAACGATAGAAATAAAGTCTTGTGATGAGAAACACGTTTTCAAGTCGTCATGGCGGATTTCAGTAGTTTCTCGATGCGTCGACAGTTCGCTTATCGTAGACATGGTGTCATTTCAAGGCGAACGGCGAGCGTTTGATTTTATGCACTTGAGGAGCCGCGTAATGGAAAACCGGGTGGTGTACCGTGTATGCGAGACGAAGAATGAAGAGTATCAGATGGGTGAACAACGTCTCGTGTCGCACGCTGAAGCGACTACTTTAAAGCTAACGACTTTCTTGCAGAAGAGAAACCTGATGGAAAGCTGTGTGTCTTGACAAAAGCGCGAGGACTGTGCCGGCTGAAAGCGATTGTGCTCAGATGTTAGGTAGTAAAGAAGTCCTAGTCGTAGTCGTTGAAACGGGTAGTAATCTCTTCTTTTATTTTTTGACTCGATTCGTCGTTCTCGAAGATGTGGGTCAGTCAAAGCTTAAATGCCTCACCGGAGATGCAGTCAGTGAAGTTTGTGATCATCTCCCGTTCCGACCATGATACAGCGGTAGCGTGGAACTCAAACAGGTAGAACCAGTACTGCACGGGTCCATCGATCGCTGCTCCGGTGTACTTGGGGATGCACAAGGCAAGCCGATGAATCTGTCATGGTGCTGGTCGTTGTGTCCTGGTTGAAGATGATTGGGTAGTTAGTGTGTGGTCAGGGCATCTTGTAGGGAACTGCGTCGATGATCAACGACTTATGAAGGAGCAGGCAAGTCTCCATGCTGTCGACTCGTGTGACGCTATGATGAATGCCAGACGTGGCCTGACTCATACGCCAAGTTTATTTTAAAGCACTTCTTCCTTCTCTGCCTGTAAGAACCATCGCTTCATACGTCAAGCACACACACACAAACACACACACAAATATATATATATATATATATATAAATATATATATATATATATATATATATATATATATAAATTGGGTATGTGTGAGCATCCAGTTGTTCATGTGCGCACTTTCTGTGTTGTTTTTCTGGTGTTTTTTGTGTTGCTGCGTTCTCAATACACTGAACGAATATGACTGGCAAGACTTTTTTCGGTATTGTACAAGAAGGTTTGTTTATTATAACAAGAGATATGCCTTTGATTGATTGTAGTTTGCGTTGTGTAATGCTTGTGTGGCCTGTACCAAGTGGAAGACACTTATGTCATAGTTCCGATCACCCTGATACAAATTGTCCTTATTTTCCTCCTTGTCCTGCTTCATGTCTTCAATGAAGATCTAGCCGAATTGACCGTGACATGTTTTTTTAACTTGACTTTTACGTGGAGTAAGAACGTTATTTTGGTGTCTTAAGGAAAAATATTGCTACTGTATGCGTGATTAGTGTATAACCATATGTGTTGCGAGGAACATGAAGGTTGCAGTAGAAGACAACGTTCTAATAGTGAGAAAAAGTTTTTTAGTAGATATCTACCTGTCATGCTGAGGTATATTTTTCTATGTTATTCGTAATTTTCCATTCGGTACTCTACATTATTTTAAATCTTTAGAGTATTTTATGAAGCCAGTCAATCCGTGGCCTATTTCGCACAGTACACATGTGCCACAGTTAATAGGTGAAGTGTGAGTGAGAATTTATTAGAAGGCAGAGAGGTCAGCCTGAACTAGTTCGCTCTAGCCTGCTACTCTACACAGGGGATAAGGGAAAGGGGAAGGAAAGAGGGATGAAGGATGATGATGGGGACAAGAAGAGGTGGTGCGTATGTACAGTAGCCACTCAGCATAGTACCCTAGAGTCTAGTTTCTAGTTCAGTGCTTTTTATAAAGCCTAGAAGAGCCTTTGAAGCAGTTTTTGACACTGTTTGGTCGTTCATTGCTGACAATATGTGGCTTTCACTTGATGGTGTTCGTCCAATGCTTGCGAACGTTGCAGTTAGCATTTTTCTTTGCGCCACGTAAAATGCACAGTCACAAAGTATGTGAGCTACCGTTTCGCGCACTTGGCAGCGTTCACAATTCGGGCTGTCCGCACGGCCGATTAGGTAGATGTAGTGGCGATTGAAGGCGACGCCCAGGGGAATCCGGCGCAGTATATTAGCATGTCTTTGACTGATTTTATCTGGAAGACGAAAAGTCATACCGGTCATACCGGAGTCTGTTTCCCACAGGCGCTTGTTCCGGTGATCTGGTAGCGACCAGTAAGTGGCAGCGCATTCGCGCATGAGTGATCTCAACAATGTGTTGACGTCACCTCGCGAGTACAGTACTTAGACGTACATAGGAGCGTTGTATATTGCCGCTCTTGCTTCGCTATCGGCTGTTTCGTTGCCAACTAGGCCGCAGTGTCCAGGAATCCATTGGAGTGTAATCAAGTGACCGCTCCTGTGTGGTAGGTCAAATGCTTGGATGATTCCTAACGTTAACTCGTAAAATTGGCCTCTTCTTGAGCGAGAATGGATAGCTTGAAGCGCTGATTTTGAATCAGACAGAATCGTCCATTTACGCGGAGCTTGGTCGTTCACAAATTCCGTGTGCTCAGATTTGGGTGCACGTTAAAGAACCCCAGGTGGTCTTAATTTCCGGAGCCCTCCACTACGGCGTCTCTCATAATCATATAGTGGTTTTGGGACGTTAAACCCCACATATCAATCAATCGTTCACAAATTTTATGGCTTCTTGTATAGCAACAAGTTCTGCAGATTAATAGGTGAAAGAGACAATAAAAGGCTCTGTGCGCTTTTGTTCAACATGCTCGAGTTGTAAAATAGGTCGAGATCGCTGCCCGGCAAAGCTCCCGGTGCCAGGCTTCAAGATAGACAAGAAGTGTTCCACTACGATTACTGCGGCTTGAATGTGGCATTGTTGGCTAAGTATTGAGTGGTCTTAGTTTTGAGTTTTGTTTTGTAGTCTCTAGTTGATTTTTTTATTGTGATAGCAATTATATGAACAGTCTCTTCTGGTTTTTACCATTGCGACTGCTTCCATGATACACTGTAATATTGCCGCAATCACTTGCCGTCCTTATCGCTTTGCTTGTGATGCAGGTGGCTTGTGTGTATGAAGGCGTGATCCGTGAACTTATCTTCGTGCCGCGTTTTATCGGAAAACGCCCCTCGCCAATAAGCCGAGGGCAGCCGTGGGCACCGGTGTAGTAGTTCACCATCTGTACGGCGGTTCACTTGTTTCTTTCGGGCGCAGGTCAGCGCAGTGAAGTAAAAGATTGTTGCGGCTTGCTCCTGATCTTGTGTCACGGACGGCCATGTTTGGCGGCCCCGCGTCACGGCAATTAACGGGCGCCGTACTTCCCCATTGACCGTGGGAACGACGGGCGCATGAAAGGGAGCTGAGAAGTGCAGAATGGGGGGCTCTTCTTGGAACGTCGCCGTCGACGATTCATCCTTTTGTAACTGCGGCGGCGTCTGCAAGGTCGTGGAAAGCCGCGATGTACCCCGGACAAGGATTAGGCTACGGGACGCACCGGCTGAGAGTCGAACAGTCTGACCGTTTCCTACGAGGAAAAGCGTGGGAAACCCTCTGGTGGCCAAGCCGTATGGCAACAACCCAACAGGTTGTCACTTTCGCTAGTTGAGGGCCCTCTCAAAATTAAAAAGGGGTGGGGTCAATATATTTTTGGGGCGGAGTTTCCATCAACTAAACGCGCATGATTGAACCCATGTAGAGGTCTCTTGTCCCCAAGGAAGAGAGCGAGGAGACAAGAGAGGGATTTAAGCGCAGGATTTTGCCTTGCTAGGCAGACTAGTCGCCGACCAACATGGTGTAGAAACAGATCAACAAGCATCTCTTCTAGAAGTTTTTAGTGCGGCTCTGTATCGTCTGGCCACCTAAACTTAGCCGTTCGTCTAGTTGTGACGCGATATTAACGTCTGCAACGCAGACATCCGAACTTCGCGTCGAGTTAGCTCAAAATGCCCGAGGTCACCTACAAGCACTAGCCTCCCGGAGCCACCAACGTTGCAACACCGCCGACATCGCAGTCGTGCCAGAACTCTATTCGACTTCTCGCATCGGATCGTCATTGACGCAACGCGGCCGGTCGTCACACGTATGCCTTCACCTGTTTATATCTTCGAACTTTCTCCTCCGAAGTCTATTGTTGTTAGTTGTGTAGTTTGTAATAGTTCTCTCTCGGAAGCTGAGTTATTTGTTATATATTTTCAGTAGTATCAAGTGCTGATGTATTTTGTTAGTTGTATTGAAGTGTTGTATTAGATCCCGTGTGCTGCAATATGACTAAAGTTTGTTTTGTTTTCTCACGTCTCTGATCTCTTTACTGTCTCTGCTTGCGTACGGAAGGAACCAACGTGATGTCATTCCCGTCGCCGACTTCGCGCTGGCGACGCTAGAGTAACAGCTTGTAACATCCTGTCGTGCACGTTCCTTCATCGTCGCAGCTGCGTGACAACTTGTGGAGGTGCTGGTTATGCACCAGGTTCCTGAGCCGACAGCTGCACGGAAGGACGAGGCCCCCAAAAGCAGCGACGCGACTCGCAGTAGCCAACGCCTACAAGGGTTGCCACCGGAACCCGGAACAGTACCGGATTGCACTCGACAGAAAAAAAGATGACTCGATGTCAACCATGAGCCTACCAGCTGCACCCACCCCTGTCATCTTGAAACAGCCTCGAGTGCCTCCAACCTTCCACGGCTCGCCTGCAGAAGATTCAGAAGATTGGCTTTACCAATTCACTCGGTTGGCTTCACTAAACGAATGGGATGACGAGATGAAGGTGAGTCACGTTTTATTCGCACTCGACGGCCCCGCTAAAACGTGGTTTGAAAACCACGACGCCTCTTTGGCTACGTGGGAGGTGTTCAAGACTGATTCCTTGAGGACGTTTACCAACATGCTGCGCAAAGAAAGAGCTGAAATTCTGCTACAATCGAGGATCCAAAAGCCTAACGTAACTATCCCTATATACGTCGAGGAAATGAAGCTCCTCATCTGCCGTTTGGATCCGAACATGGTAGAGGAAAAAGAGGTTGGGCTTGTAATGCGAGGAGTGAAAGAGTCCCTTTTCGCTGGCCTAGTTCGCAACCCGCCGAAAACCGTTGCCGAGTTCACGCAAGAAGCATCCACCATTGAGAAGACCTTAGATTGCCAAAACCGCCAGTACAATCGTGCAGCGCACATGGCTTCCATAGACCCTCAAGCAACGTTTGCAAGTACCAGCAACTTGCGTGAAATATTACGCGAAGTCGTCCGCGAGGAGCTGCGGCTACTTATACCATCACCCTCGCAGCCTCCAGAAGCATCACTCACGGATGTCATACGCGACGAAGTTCGCATTGCTTTGGGTGTTTCTCGAACGGCGACTCCATGTCAAGAAAACCAGGGAATAAGTTACGCTGCCGCAGTACATAGCCCAAGGGGTACCGCCAACATGCGCCGTGAGCATTACGAACCACCCCAGCGATTACCGTCACCCGTCCACTCAACTGCTTTTTTGGAAGCGCCGCGAAAAGCAGACCTCTGGAGAACCCCCCACCAACAACGCCCACTATGCTTTCACTGCAGTGAGCCAGGCCACATCCTCAGATACTGCCCTTACTAACGCATGGGACTTCGTGGTTTTGCCCTCAACGCACTACAGCCGTGACCTGGACAGCGACAACGTGAAGTTGAAGACTACTTGCGCCGTGCCGAGTATCCGCCCACCCGTCCATCACGATCGCCATCACCGCCATACAGCCGCTACACATCGCCAGGCCACGGGAACGCGGCGGCAGTGCGAGGAAGGTCCCCGAGCCCTCGTAGGGGAAACTGAGTAAAGCAGCCTTTGGAGGCGAAGTTGCTTGCCGGCGAATGGGTGAAGAACCTCCACTGATCATACCACACGACGACGGCGCTCCGATGGAAACACCATGGCTGCTACAACGACACTTCGCACTAAGCTCGACGGCACGCCCCAACCGTACTTGCAGCACTCGCAGAAGCCGAGACTCGACACCAAGACTGACGTCCAACTCGAGATCTAGAGTCTCTGACCTAGACGTACTTATAGACGGCCGTAGTGTAACAGGACTTATCGACACAGGAGCCGACTTTTCTGTAATGAGCGGAGCCTTCGCAGAGCAACTGAAGAAGGTAATGACTAGATAGGATGGTCCCGTGATCCGCACAGCCGGAGGCCATCTCGCGTTGCCAACGGGACGATGCTCAGCACGAGTGACTGTCAGTGGACGTACTTACCCAGCGTGCTTCATAGCCCTGCAGCAGTGTTCCCGCGATGTCATCTTGGGCATGGATTTTCTGACCGAACTTCGAGCAATCATCGACCTTCAATCAAGACAGATCACACTTTCCACGGGCCAAAACATTCAGTTGAAGGCCACCCTAGGGCGCCACGCCATCCTGCGTGTTCTAGATGAAGAAGTAAGCGTCCCACGAAGGGCAAGCGTCATAATACCAGTGGTTACAGTCAACACCGAAGATGTTGAAGGCGTGATCGAGAGAAACAGGCAGTTCCTCTTAAACCGACAGCTTCGTGTCGCCAGATGCATCGCTTACTTCAAGAATGGACAAGCTGACGTGCTCGTAACAAAATTCGGCAGGAAACTCCGACACCTCAACAAAGGCAGCACGATTGGCTTCTTAGATGAAGTAGGGGACATTCCAGGTACGTTCGCCATCTCCGACCAATTCCACCGAGACTCGTCAATGCAAAACCAGCCGCCTATGTTCGACATCAACCCTGAGTTTCCCAGCGACAGGCAAAATCAGATCCGCATTCTCCTAGAAAGCTACGGTCCTTGTTTCGCAACCTCGTCTAAGGTGCCGAAAACACCAATTGCCATGCATCGTATCATAACCAGCGAGCACGCCCGATCTCTCCGCCAAAGCCCGTACGATGACATCATTCAACCTTCGAAAAGCCTTTGGGCAGCACCAGTCGTTCTCGTAAAAAAAAAAGGTGGAAGCCTCCGGTTCTGCATCGACTATCGCAGGCTAAACAACATAACGAAGAAAGATGTCTACCCGCTCCCAAGGATAGACGACACCCTAAACCGACTCTGTCATGCCAAGTACTTCTCGTCCATGGACCTGAAAAGCGGGTATTGGCAGATTGAAATCGACGAAAGGGACAAAGAAAAGACGGCTTTCATCACTCCGGACGGGTTATTAAGTTCAAGCCATTTGGGCTTTGTTGCGCACCGGCAACGTTTCAACGAGTAATGGATACGGTGTTGGCAGGCCTGAAACGGCAAACCTGCCTCGTGTATCTCGACGACGTCGTAGACTTTGCGGCAACTTTTGACGAACACATGCAAAGACTGAGGGCCGTACTCAATGCAATCAAGTCTTCAGGACTTACCCTAAAGCCTGAGAAGTGCCGCTTTGCATATCATGAGCTGTTATTTGTTGGCCATATCATCAGCCCGGACGGTGTACGACCCGACCCCCAGAAGACGTCCGCTATCGAGCATTTTCCGCGGCCTACAGACAAGAAAGCCGTACGAAGGTTCCTTGGATTTTGTGCTTACTACAGAGGGTTTGTGAGGAATTTTCCATGCATAGCTGAACCTTTGACGAAGCTAATAAAGGCTGATATGCCATTTCATTTGGAAGCGCCGCAAGAAGAAGCCTTTAAGGACCTCAAGCGTCGTTTACAGTCCCCTTGCATCCTTTCACACTTCAACGAAAGTGCCCAAACTGAAATTCATACCGACGCAAGCAGCGTTGGCATAGTCGCGCTCCTTGTCCAGAAAAGCAACGGGTTCGAAAGAGTGATCGCATACGCTAGCCATTCGCAGTCGAAGGCGGAGAGTAACTATTCAACTAATGAGAAGGAGTGCCTCGCAATCATTTGGGCGACATCGATATTCCATCCTTACATTTACGGACGACCATTCAATGTTGTGAGTGACCATCACGCCCTCTGCTGGTTTGCAAATTTGAAAGATACCTCCGGCCGCCTCGCTCGATGGAGTCTTCGTCTCTAGGAATTTGATGTCACCGTAACATACAAGTCTTGGAGGAAGCATTTGGACGCAGACTGCTTGTCAAGGGCCCCCTTCGATGAAGCCCCAAAGAACGACGACGACGATGACAGCTTCCTTGGATCTATCAGTAGCAGCACTTTTGCGCAACAGCAACGCGTGGACCCTGACCTCAAGCATCTGCATGAATACCTGGAAGGCAAAACTTCGTCACCCCCATGCATCATTTAGGCGGGGACTCTCATCCTTCTGTTTTCAAAACGGCATCATCGCAAAGAAGAACTTTGCGCCCAATAAGACTACGTATCTTATTGTCGTTCCCAGCAACCTTCGAGAAGAAATTCTACTGGCTTCCCACAATGAACCGACTGCTGGACACCTTGTTTATGCGCGCACTCTTCGCCGAATCCAAGAGAAATCCTACTGGCCACGACTTTCCACCGATGTCACGCGGTACGTAATGACTTGCCGTGAATTCCAACGAAGAAAGAGGCCACCAGCCAGGCCAGCCGGGCTGCTGCACCCCATACCACTCCAAGCAAAGCCTTTCCAACAGATTGGAATAAACCTTCTCGGTCCCTTTCCGATATCAACTTCTGGCAATAAAATGATAATTGCAGCAACTGACTACCTCACCCGTTATGCCGAAGCAAAAGCCTTGCCGAACGAAACAGCAGATGAGGTCGCAAAGTTTTTCGTCAACTGCATCCTGTTGCGACACGGTGCCCCCGAGGTCCTCATCACGGACAGGGGAACAGCGTTCACGGCAGAGCTAATGCAAGCTATCCTGCACCACAGTCAAACCAGCCACCGGAAGACTACTGCGTATCATCCGCAGACAAACGACCTCGTGGAACGGCTGAACAAAACTATCGCTGACATGCTTGCCATGTATGTCGATGCAGAACACAAAACCTGGGACAGCATCCTTTCATTCGTCGTATTTGCCTATAACACTGCAATAGAAGAGACCACACGCATGACGCCTTTTAGCCTCGTCTACGGCAGAGAGGCAGCTACAACGTTGGACGCCATGCTCCCAGATGTCACAGAAGAGAACCACAACGTCGCCACTTACCTTCAGCGTGCAGAAAAAGCCGGACAACTTGCACGCCTACGGATTAAGCAACAGCAGTTCATCGACGCTTGACGCTACAACTTACGCCGCTGCCATACGGAATACAAACCCGGTGACCGTGTGTGGATTGGGACCCCATTCGCCGCCGAGGACTCAGCGAAAAGTTGTGCCGTTATTTCGAACTTACAAGGTCATACGTCGTGTTAGTGAACTGGACTATGAAGTTGTCCCCGATGGCGCGACGACACCGCAACGGCGCCGCGCTAACCGAAAACTTGTGCATGTCGTGCGCCTTAAACCTTATTACACGCGGTAATAGACCTTACAGTTTGCAATGTCAACTGCGAATTTCGATCTTCCTTTTTGTTCTCGTGTGTTCTTATGACACTGTTCTCGGTTATCAATGTTTGCTTTTTTAAGCATCGGGCCGATGCTTATTTAAAAGGGGAGTAATGCCGCAATCACTTGCCATCCTTATTGCTTTGCTTGTGACGCACGTGGGTGTGTATGAAGGCGTGATCCGTGAATTTATCTTCGGGCCGCGTTTTGTCGGAAAACGCCCCTCGCGTATATGCCGAGGGCAGCCGTGGGCACCAGTGTAGTAGTTTGCCATCTGTACGGCGGTTCACTGTTTCTTTCGGGCGCAGGTCAGCCCAGTGAAATAAAAGATTGTTGCGGCTTGCTCCTGATCCTGTCGTGCATGTTCCTTCATCGTCGCGGCTGCGTGACAATATGAATACGTGCCTATATATAGGAAAACTCACGAAAGAAAAAAATATGCGGGAATCTAAATGTGTAAATGTCGTCGAAAGACGTTACTTTTGCGTTTGGAGAGAGTGAACAAAACGTTTATTTGATGTTCTGTGCAAGAAAGTTGGTAAATGGTATTCTGAAGGTGCTACGCTAGAGTGCCACGAGCGTATAGTGTAGGCGAAAAGGCGCATCTAGGCACGTTAGATACAAGCGCCATCTGGAAGTTATCTTTGGAAACAAAGGTGCGCGCGACCAGTGAGAAAGATTCGCGCCAGTCTCGGAAGTAATAAGGTGTAAAATGCAAAGTAACGGGCAAGTGCCACAACTGTGTCGTCGTAGGAAAGCGTTGGAAACTGTTCTTGAGCATCGCGTTGCACTGTAGGCGCCGCGCGATAAATGCTACAGTCCTTGCAGTTACTTCTGTGTGCCCTTTTTAGTATGAAGGCAGACGTACTGAACATACACTTTTGTTATGGCGCCTCAGATATGCGCAATATTTGCTTCTTCAATCGAAAAGTGCACAACTATGAGCGCTAAACTTTGACAATAATTGATGGGCACTGCGGATGGGGTTGACCATTTGGTGCTTTTTGAGGTATCGTTAGGGCAGGAAAACAGCAAAATGTACAGACTGACAGAGAGACAGAGAGACCAAAATTTTTCCATCGAAGTCTCCAAGAAAGACTATTGTCTTCAAAAAAAAAAGCCGCCCATGCTCGGCCCCCAACTGGTCGCGATGCGCCAACGCTCGTTTATCTCAGGTGAACCTTGCCCGATGCATGAGGGTGGAGCGCTCTTTTCGAATACAGTCAAGTAATAACTGGGACACTCGTTATTTCGCACTCATATTTGCACCTGTGATCATATTTCGTGCGTCGTTTTGTTTCAAAAGCGTGTTAAGCGTTCAGTTAAAGACGTTGATAGTTAGCTCTCGTCTCGTGTGTGTTGTTTTCTTGCGTTATTCATGCGTGAGCAGCACACTGCACGTTTCGATCTGCTAGTTGTTCGCAGCGTTACGTTTCAAGTTATTGCTATCGCACTCATTGCTTCGCCCTCTTGGCGAAACTGTGACTTTTTGTTTTTTCAATTTATTTTAACCTGTTGGGCTGATGGCGACTGGTTTTCCTGGTCAGGCGCGATCCGCATGGTCGAGGTCGCTGTCATCTAATAGTCACTCTTACGCAGTGCAGTCAGCAACATTACTGTCGCGCAAAGGCCTACAAATGGAGGTTTCATCAGGCTCACGAATTCCCACCCCGCTTTTCTGCCTGAAAAGAACTGAAAGCCGCATCTAGCTACTTTCAGACCATCATCGATGTGCGCCAACTTGTACAACGTGGCATAGTGTGTAAATCACCGGACCCGACCTTTCTGCAGGATCTGCTTAAATGTACGTCGTTCCCGTAAACTCTGACGAGTACTTTCAATCCACCTCACCTTGCATGTTCTAGAGGCCTCGTGAGGGGCGTCGATTCCAAACTGAGTCCAGAAGAGGCCCTAACCAAGCTTTCGAGGCAGACGCAATTTAGCTTTACCACTCTACTCATCTGATCAATAACGGGAGGATAATAAGCAAATCTGTCATCGCGATGATTGTGGGCACAACTTGCCTGTCAGAAAGAAAGCTATAGCATCTTTTCTTTCGCGTCAAGCCACTCGCTTTCCGTCCAGTCCAATGCGAAAACTGCTGTAGATTCGGCCATAGTGCGGGGAAATGCAAGAGAAATATTGGTGTTCGTGCCTGCGGCGAAAGCCACTCCTGAAGCGAATGCTCAGCGACCACAAAAATTGCTTCTTTTGTAGAAAAAGTCACTCCTCAGACCATTCCTGAAGCTCTGGTCACTCTCGAAGAATACAAATCCTAGAAATAATAGACCACCGCCACTGTTATCGCAGGGAAGCTATTGATATACATAAAGACCAGGCCTTCAGCTATTCTGGTGCAGCAGCTTGACCCTTATCTAGTCTAGAACTGCCAATCGCAGGTCATTTAATCTGTCGTCAAAAAGGCAATAAATAAGTTATTATATAACCCAAGTGACTGCCTAACGCAAATCATTTCTACTCAGACGAAGCAAAGAGTGCAAGCTCAGGCGCCTTCAGTTTCGCAACAATCAGACGCCATTGACGCAACTCAACTACATAGCACGGTACTGGAAAAACTATCGGAATGTGTACGTAAAGCTGAGAAACCTGTTTCACGGGTGAAATTAGACCGTTGTACGCCTCAGCCGAGCAGAAGTAATGCTACAGAAATTGAAATGGAGATCCGAGCTCATAAACGTGTACGATTGCCTATCTCGGTTGACCTAAAGTCAAAAACTAAAAAGATGGAGTTGTTGGTTGCACGGCAAGATACCAAAAAGGACAAAATGTGTGCGTTTTCGGTGCGCTCAGCAACATTCGTCCATTAAAGGTACTTCAGTGGACCTTCCGTTCTATATTCTCAGGTACAACCGACCTAAGTTGCCATTCTAAGCATCTTAATCCTGAGATAAAATTCCAGAAGCAACTTGGCTTACACAAGATGAAAATTATTATTTTATGAGAATTCAATCTTTTCGATTACTTCATGAAACATGTGTTGGCGGGTTTTGACACTAGTATCAAGTCAAATATGTCATAGGGTGAAAATTGCTTTCAGGATGCCGGACCCTGCTTGTGAAATAATAACATTAGATTTGTACTTTCCAAAATACCACCCTTCCTCAATGAATGTATGAATACATTTTTATTTGGTTCTTCAGAACGGGCTTTAGCAAGCTGCACGGCGGAACAGAAAAACCAAGTCTCTCTGCTGCGTCCATAGCTGTTGCCCATAGCTGTTGTTCGTGTCCAGAGCTTGAAATGGCACCCTCCTATTTGGATGGCGTAATTACTTCGCCACAGCGTAACGCTGACACCGACAGAGCATATGTTCCAAGGTAGCTATATAACCGCAGAAGGAACATGCATGAGATGGCTGTATTCCGTGATAAATTTTGTTCATTAGCGGGAGACTAGGGTACGCCCCAACCTGAAGAAACCTGAGTGTCGGAGCGTGAGGTCTGCTTAGTTTTCTGTGTGGTGGAGGGTGTTATCTTTGCGCCAAGAAAAAATATTTTGTCAGTTCATCCTTCGAGATGGGAGAGTCATGGTTCTATAAAACATCAGTGTCGTGCTCCCCGATAGCTTCTCAGTTTACTAGTCTTCGCGCGGCTACGTGGGCACACTCGTTGAGATCTCGTGGGGCTCCCTCAGTGCATCCTATTTGAGCTGAAAACCTATCGAGTGTGTGTAGCTCGATGTCTTTGTCCCGAAGAATTCACAAAGCTGGTTCCGATATTGTTTCTTAGACAAATGCTCGGTCCGCCGATTTCTAGTCACTGTAAATTGAGGACTTCCTGTTATCCAGCAAGGCCAACGCGATCGTCATTTGCTCTGCTATTTCAGCCACTATTGACAAGACCGTTGTGGAGCTAGTGATACTGGCTTTGTATTTGATGCTCACTGCGCTATACGCTTTTCCCTAGGGATATTGGGCCACATGGACGTAAGAGCTGCTTCTATGTTCCTGAGCCCTTTGTAGTAGTGCCTTTGCCCTGGCCTGTCTTCTACCCTTGTTGTGCTCGGGGTGCACATTTCGTGGTAGAGAGAGAACGGTGAGTTGTTCTCGTTGTTGACGAGAAATGCTGCAGAAGTGAGACTTTAATTTAATTGGTGAAATGCCCTGCTCACTCAGGATCGTTCTACCGCAATGCGTGATGGACTGCCTGGCGAATTGTACCCTCTCCTGTGCCTCTACAATTTCTCACAGCATGTTGTGCATGCCCAGACGGAAGAGTATATGCGTGCTTGGGTACAAGGGAAGCCCAAGAACTCTCTTGATGGCCTTTCTGAATAACGCAATCAGCCTATAAAGCGCTGACCTCTGCCACTTGTGTTTGGCTGCAACGTAGGTAAAATGGCACATCACAAAGTCGTGCACTAACCTTACGAAGTTATCTTCTCGATGTCTCTGTTACCTGTTAGCAACTCTTTTTATTACTCTGATGTCATTGTTAGTTTTTCTGGCGAGACTCGTGACCGTCAGGTTATCGGAGCTGTTCGACAGGATGGTCGTATCTAGAACTCGGATGTCGTCCACCCTGGGGATCAAGCTGCCATCACCTGCCATAAGAGTGATGCCAGTATCCTGTAATGGCTTCCACCCTCTCGGATTCGGGCCCCTCTTCTTGGGCCTGTACAGAAGCAGTTCCGACTTCTGCGGCAAGCGCCGAAGACCAGTCGGTTTAGGTAGCTATCTGTGACCTCAACAGCTTCTTGTAGCACAGCCTCTATTCGTCCATCGCTGCCACTGGTACACTATATGGTGATGTCGTCAGCATAAAAGGTATGAATAATGACATTGACTTCGGTGAGTCTTTGAGGCAGATAGATCCTGACGAAGTTAAATAGGGTCGGGGATAGTACTAAGTCTAGTGGCGTACCTCTGAAGCCAAACCTTACCGGATCAGAAAAAAGATCACCCATCGTAAGTACGGCCTCTCTGTCAGTCAGGAATGATTTTATGTTGATGCGGAAGTGCTTGTTAAGCCCAGGGCTTGAGCTCTGGCTGAGTACGAAGTGGTTCAGAACATCGTCAAATGTCCTCACCAAGTCCAATCCCCACATGGATTCCTTGTCCTTTGTCATCGCATCAATCTCTTCATATAAATTTTTATTTCCCCACTGGTGTACAAAAGACAAGTCACTTTAACGGCGCCTTAGCTGTCTGTCAAAAAGAAACCATGCTCACAGGTGATTTTAATTTTTATGATTTTTCTTATGAGAAAAAGACAGACCTGTGTGCAGATGGCTGTTGGAGTGGACCATCGAAAAAGATTTCTCTTGTAGAACTGAAGGAGATGGATTAGTGTTAGATTTAACGTGTTGTATCAATGCCAATAATGATTTTTCATGGTTCATGGCTGCCTCTGCAACTAAGAGCGGCCATCCTCAGGGTAGTTTTTGACATCGCATGTCGAATAACAGCTTTATAGCAGCAACCGTGAATATAAGTCAACCATCGTTAATTTCAAACCTGTCTCCGTTCCGCTCTTGCAAAACTTCAGAATAAAAATGATCATGAAATTGCATCAAATATTGGTTACATACTATAGAGATGCCAAAACAATTCGGAGTTCGGTATTCCATCTATTAAACGGCACTCCTCTCGCTAACTTACTGATGAATGTACGTGCGATTACAGAAGATGGAAAACTGCTTGGAAGAAGTTTCTTCATAACCAATGCCCACAAATTGGAGAGATTATCAGTTTATGCTGGCGTATGTAGGTGGACTGTCAAACGCATGAAAGAAGAGTTTCTCAGTCGGCATTTCAATTACCTTTCTAAATAAACAATCAGCGTACCTTGTTCGCGTATTTGCCGTCACTAAAAGTACTGCCAACTCAGTAACTTTACAATCAAGTATTTTTGACGTCGCGACCTTTCTGACAGAGATTGCTCAGGGTTCAGAACGTATAGCTTTAGTACAAATCTCTCGGCTATTCACAAATTTACGACATCTTCACATGAATTTACAAAAATTTCTGTATCTGAATTACCTGAAACTGTACTAAGTTTGCGAAGAACTGCACCTGAACATGAGTGAATTAAAATTTCTTGTCAAACGTTTTATTTCAAGAATTGCGTAATATTCCTTTAGGTATTGTGAATCGTTCGTTTAAGAAATCATGGATGCAACAGACGAAAAACTAGCTAAACTTTAACTATTGCTGAAGAAACAAGACGGCGGGTACATATATAGGACACCATAGGATCATTTACTTTGACATCAATTCTGGTGAAATTAAGAGAATCACCCATTCTCAAATGAATAGATTTATTGACAAGATGACAAGTTGAAGCCTCTGTCAGATTGGCTTCAGCGCTGAGTGTTCCATAAAATGTTCAAGTTGATTTAGAAAGTCGTATACAGTTTGCCGGACGGAACAACAATTATGCAGCTTTATTAACTATGGTTATCGCTAAAACATACGATACTGTAGAGCGTGGTATTCTGATAGACCGATTGATATTGCTAAATTTTACAGCATACATACTACGTCTATTCACATTTTCTTTGTGGACAGGAAATGGAAATTTCGTTGTTTCAAAAGCGGTTTTTCATAGACTGTGCACACACAAACGAGAAGAGTACCGGAGCGCTCATTACTGTTCTCGGTGCTATTAATTTTACAGAAGAGCACCATTGCACGTAGTCAGGACATAAAAACTTATGTTTATGCAGATAATACCGTCTTTTTTGCCACGGAACACGCCATTCAGACGCCACGCGACGGGCTGCAGTCTTATCCTAACACACTGCATATCTAGACTGATTATCATCACTTCTTACTAAATCCGAGTAAATGTGCCCTTCTTGTCTTAACTTTGCAATACCCCGCGCACATCTCGTTATGTTATTATTTTGAGGACGCCCCACAGGCGAAATCTATTGAATATCTTTGAATAGTTTAAAATGCATCTCTTGACTGACGCCCACACAACGAATACACAATTGGAAAGGGTGCACGAGCCATTGGCATGTTACGTAGGATAAGCAACAACCGAATAAGCATGAGAAGGAATATGCTAGTAATAATATATTGAATGTATATTCGTCCTATTCTGGAATTTGGAAGCGTGCTTCTTTCTGGTGCTCTAGCCTACGAAATCCGGTCCTTCATTTTTTTAGAAAAAGAATCGTCATGCCTATGCCTTGGTCTCCATAAAACGGGTTTTAAATGCGTTCTATACCTAGAATCGAGAGTTCCTTTTCTTTCGTACAGGCTTAGTATTTTGACCATTCAGAGGTTGTTAAGAATTTAAGAGTCACCACTACAGCAGTAGGAGACATTGTTCATATTTTATACGCACTTATTTTTTGGAGTTGACTACGGATTCACACTCCACAAATTATATTTTACAATAATTACTTGACGCGATAAATGTACGTATCTTCGAGAAGAGGTCTACTAGCAATACTTCACTCTATGCGGATTTGCGATTTGACGAAATTTTTTTTAATTAAAGCAAGGTTACTCCCCCTATACACTCTAAATAGTTTATTGCAACAACACTCGCAGAACATCGAAACAAGTGTAAATGTTGCTACAGATGCATCACATTGTGAGGAAAAGTCAGGTGTTGGATATTGAGCCAGAATTCGGATTGGTTCTATTCGCTCCGACTATAAAATTTCATACACATTTTGTGGCTGAGTTTTTTGCAGCTATACTTGCCTTACGAAAGTTAAATCTGGAAATCACATTGGCAGCTATAATTACAGATTTGCGGTCTTTTTGCACTGCACCTTCTGTTGTTGCTTAATCGCACATAATGAAGGCGTTTGGTGCAATATTAACCTATCAATTCAGAAAAAGTTAGATTAGTTTGGGTGCCGGGTCCTAAAGGGCTGCTCTTAAACGCAGTAGCCGATTGTTTAACGAAGTCATTCTTATGTGTGCCACTTTTACCGTGTTTTCCACTATCCGCCCAATTAGTGGCTGCGTGATTTCGCAGCCGTACCATTATGGGAAGCTTTGCAGGTACATGACTTACAAATTCTACAGAATGTCAGCATTATAATACTTTGTCGCCTATCCTTTTGTGGCAGACGTAAACTAGAAGTCGTAATTGCGAGGCTGTGCTGCAGGGTGCCGAAAATGTATTTCTCCTAACCCAGGGCTTTTTCTTCGATGTGCGCTTTTGTGGCGCACTGGAGACTATGAATTATTCTTTTGATAATCAGGTGATTCACTATAGCCCGTAGGTTAAAGATAAAAAGTTTTTTTACGTGCGATTGAAATGAATTAATCCATACCCGTGATTATTATGTTCTTGGAGCTTCTATTTCTGGGTTCGCCAGTGCGAAAGCTTGCTTGGAAGTGAGGAATTGCCACAGTGAAACCAAAAGACTAAAAACTAACCTAGTTAGTGATCCGTCTGTGTCGCCGCACGCATACCCTATCTTATTTTTTTTTTGAAATATAGGTTTCAATCCAGGTTATTACCTCTAACTAATAGAAAAATTGAGGAGAGGTACACATCCTCGACCATCCAAATTTCGTGAAAAAATTGTTAAAAGTGAAAAAAAACTTTCTTTACTGATATCCAATTATATTTTATAAGACCACTAAGTTATCAGCCTGTCACCCACAGTGGGTATGATCCACAAACACGGTCAACGAGAAGAAAGACCACAACGTTCAAGTCTACCAATAAGTCGCCACTCCATTATTACTTCCAATGACTTAACATAGGGGGGGGGGGGGGGTGATGCATAGAGCACTGAAACGTACCACGAAGCCACAGCTGTTTGCACTTTCCTGGAGTCGTGAGTTCGCTGTTAAGCGCCAACGATTGTCATAGCCTAGAGTAAAGGCGAAGACTCAACAACCACAACCACACAAAGGTAAGTGCCAGCTGCACTTCCAAATCAATATATCACACACCACCCGTAAGCTTGAATGTCAGAAGAAGATCTGGACGTGTGGCTGACGCATTACAAAAGGGTAAGCGGGTAGAGCTGCTGGCAGCTCACCGAGCAACTCCAAAATGCGACACTGTCATGGAAGCCGCTCTGATGTACAAAAACGAAGAATTTTTAAGAACGTGTTTTATGCTCTTGGAAGAACGGAAAAAGTGTTTTGGTGATTCAGATTTCACAAAAAAGAGCGCAGATAGGACGCTATTTTAAAGAGCTCAGGCTCCTGGAGAGACGTGCACCACCTATACAAAAGTTCTGAAGCCTTGTAAGCTCATAAACCTGCAGATGTCCCAAGACAACAGGGCCAGACACCATCTGAAGCGTATAGCAGAAGACTGCATACTTCTGACATATAGCGAAAAGGACACCTCATGCTCTGCCCTCACACATCACAGCCGTATGTTGGATAAGTTGAAGTTTTTTGTATTTTCTGATAGCGTTTTTTCTCATAAAATTCGTGTGTAACGGATGTGTAATGTTTCTAAACGTACAAGAAACATCACTTCTTTCTTTTTTATTATCATCAATCATTCAATTTTACCAAATATGTGATGATGGCTCAGAAACTGGCAAACTTGTATTATACAATTACCTTGGTTTTACCTTATGCCTTCATCATACCTTAGTGGACATTGCTTGGTCTGTTTCTAACTATCTCGAACTGTGCTTATGACGCACTCGGCCGCCTGCATCCTAAACTATTTCTTGTTCCTCTGCCGGTAAACTATTAGCATGCTTAACACTTGGTCGACTAAAACTTGAGTAAGCTTGCTCAGTTTAAACCCACATCAAACTAACCTTTCATGTTCGCTTGATTTCATAAAAAATCGCGTTGGTAGGTTTATTTTTTCGGACTATTCTTATTACACCGGTGTCACGAAACACAAGATGTCTTCATCTTCAAACCATTGAGCAGCGCCGCAAGCATGCCTTAAGGTCCGTCACCTTCAACATCAGCAAGCTAGTATTTAAACTTTGCATCGTTATTCATCCCGTCATAACTACCGAAAAGCAGTTTATCCCCAGCGGCCTACACTAGCCCCTCATGAAATTATTTTCCTACCGTCTGCAAAAGACTTAAATCGTCTTTTTCCCAACACGGTGCACCACTTCAGTCTTACATCGTTCACTGAATCTATAGAAACCATGATTTACAAGTTATACCTCCCCTGTCATGTATTACCCCTCACCAGGTATTTCAGTTACTAACAAATAAATAAGTAAATTTTGGTCAGCTGGCAAATGCGAGAACGGTCGCCTCTATCGTGACAAAACGTGTTGGTCGACAAAACCATCCATCATCTGCCTAACTTTCCGTCCTATTAGGCGACACCATAAGCTCCTTCACCACAGTTTGAATGTTTGGCAGACATCACGAACACTAGAACTCCGTGGCCACGTCGGGGCTCATTCGCCTTTGACCTTCGTCTGGGTGCAAGCCCACAGGAATGGGAAGGTTCCATTGAGCAAGCTCACCCACTACATTTCCTTACACGACCCTTCACAGCACAGTGCTCTCAGAAGTGTTTCAGCAAGCGCCCCTACCAGTGGGCTTCAACACTGGCACTGAAGGCCACATTGCCAGGTACTGAATCCACAGGAAGTACATCTCACGAGACACCAAGACTGCCTAGAAGCCATTCTCCGACTTCTACTCCCAGTGCGACACCACCGCCGGCACTACGCACAAACGTTCACTGAAATATTTTTTCAGCATGGGAGCAACAGTGCTTTCTGATCGTAAGCAGGTCCGTAGCCAGGCTGGCTTTCAGCATCCCTTCCTTATTGTTGAAATAGGGGGAGGGGGGTATAACTCCGAGAATAAATTGTGAACATGAATGTTATTCAAGGCCTTCAAGAGGTAAGCCCCCGGATAGTATTTCCTGGACACTGGTTTAATCGTAAGTACCACTTTTCATAAATGTTTTTTTAAAAAAATGTTAGCTTACTCTTTAATTCTTCTAGAGCAGCAAACTTAGGGAATTAAGGCATCTCCTTAAAGACGAATTGACCCTTGAACGAGCACAAATGCGTTTTATTATTACGCTGAGCATATTGTTCGATGCACCTTCAAAACAGTTGTCAACATTAAACTTTTTGGCGACTGAAAGAAGGTGAAGTCATCACTGCTCCGCAGGAACTTGACATCACTATTTACGATATCTTTTTCTTGTAACATCACTCAATCTCAAGAGCTCTCTACAATATTATGATGACTGTTCATGGAAAAATTGTATGTCCGCATTGAAAACTGGCATGATGAGCACGTTGTGACCCATCACCAACCAACTCGTAGCAATAACGTATGGGTGATAGTGGGTAGTTGGTGGATAATTGGACGGACGGTGTATAATGGTCATTTGATGGTTATATGGCACACAGGCTGTGACTTGTGGGAGTAATGGACCAAGGATGAGTTTATGGTGTGCCGGTGGTGGATGATGGGAATATGGTGGGAGTAATGGACCAATGTTGGTGAACGGTGGATGTAAGTTGGGTGTTGGACAGATGAAGTGTAGGTGATCCTGGGTGTTGGAGACGGGATTTTAAATCAAATGACAGTGGTACGGAACTTACGAGAGAAAACAGTCAAGGGCAAGCCCTAGATTAACTTCAAAAGCATTGTCCATATTGTGAGAAGATTACCTTGAAAGTGCAAACTCTAGATAATGTTAAGCTATTGCCTTTTACCAGTGCCTAATTGCGCTGACTCCTAAAGCAGCTATTACTTCGTAGACGTAGGGCAATAGCGCCAAGAAGCGTGACGGCTCTGCAGGATTAAAATGCAAACTCGAAACAGCCACAAGCCCGGAACTCTTGTGCAATTACTAATTTCTTCCTTGTTGAAAGGCCAATGAAGCACTTTCAACAATAAACCGATGGTAGCGGTGGTTATTTGCGAAAATATTTCTGAAGCATCCAGTTGCGTCAAGTGCTCTTCAGAATAAGAGCACAGCGTAGTTTTTGAATGCACCCATTCGAGTACTCACGGACTGAAGAAGACAGTAGTTCATTTATAATACATGTGGGAGGTGGAGTTGTTTTTATTGCGATAGCTGAAGAGTATCGTATATGGTAGCTAGTGTAGGTGAAGTCTGAACATACCAGATTAAATAGGGTTGCATAGTTCGCAGAGGCGGCACACCACATGTATAAAACATACGGAACACATCTGATAACTGAATGAAAACGACAATGTCGAAAATGTACCCTGTGCTTTTGTTTAGGTCTATCACGCACGTAGCCTCTCCGTCCATTGAACTGACAGAAAAGTTAGTTGCATTCTTAAGAAGATGACAATTTTGATCCCCGAAGAAGATTCATCTTCTATTATGATTGGTAATTTTAATAAATGAACATTCTAGGAAAGTGGATGTCTCCAGAATATTGTCTCCAGAATATGAGGCCAAATGAAAAGGTCTTGCTTATCATTAGTATTTAAGTGCATTGCTAAAAAAACCTAAATCATAGCTTCATGAACTAAGATGTTGACGGCATTTTTGTTGAACATGACTTACCATTTAACCCGTGTTTTCAGACAGGCATATGATATTCTTGTTACAATAAACATGAGTACTTATGGAATGCTGCGATGTAGTTGTATAAAAGTGACGATCCTAAAACAACTCTTGATAACGTGACTTTTCTTCGGAACACAAGGTTCAAGTATGCTCAAAAGAGATCATTATCAATATTTTTTGAAACTCCACAGAGTAAGGCCAGCTTTGCCTATGCGCCATTTATACACCGTTTGCAGCATGCTTGCAGTCGCAATGAGATGTTCTAGCTGGAGTATGACGTATTTCATCTGCTTTCACACCTTTCGTCTGAAACGTAGCCACTTGACAAATGCGAACACGAAAGTGATATAAGCTTGCCATTTAAGAGCGGTTTCCTATTTAGTCATGCAGAACCCTATTTTCTTGGAATTGAATCCCTTCGATTCTCCTTCAGCTTCTGCGCAGATTTTGCGTGTGAGTATGAAATATTAGCAATTTTCAATGGAATGAGTCAGTGGTTGTGATGTGGTTTTTGAAAAACTATGAAAAATTCTGGTCAAGATCTCTATTAGTGCTATGTTACGTAGTGTAGATACGTTCGTGGTACCAGTTACACCAGCACGCGAACAACGCGAACCTGTAACCTCACATACGAAATCATCGCACCAGAAGAAATAGAGTGGTTCGCATTCGTTTGGAACATCTAGTAGAACTTTTACGACATCCGTTAAAGGTGCGTGATTTTCCTGGATTATTAGTTTTATTCGGCGCATTGCTTATATACATCTGAACTTGCGATGTGTGCAAAACGATTGCGAATTTCAGCAGTTAGGTGCAAAAATGAACTCGGTTAAATTGTTTTCCGCACTGCTGCTACTGCGTTTTTTGCAACTTAAAACGCTTACGTCAATCAGTAAAACAAAGATTCGTTGAAGGCGTGCGTGAGTACACGTTTCAAGTGTCTCTTGAGGAGGAGAAAAACAACCACACTCAGAATATGGTAAACAAGTTTGACATGTTCATACAACTGTTCATTAAAAACGAGGTATGCGTGATTAAATTCTTCTCTAGTATGGTACCCCTGTCAGTACAATGGCAACTCATCACTTGAACAGGCTAAGCGTCATCTATTGTTTTGATCCTGTTGCCATTCCTTGAAAGAGCAATAAGCTTGAGGTTATAAACACACCGGCTAAGTCTGCTTTACAAGAAGGCTCGCTAAGCCCAACTCCTGCCGTCGTCGTCTTCGTAGTAGCAGCACCCGCCAAGGAGGTCATTTTTATAGAGGAATATACACGAAAAATAAAATGAAACACGATCGTGACGAGCTATATCCTGGCAGAGGTGGTAATAAGTATGCTTGAAGTTACGAGGAACGACTTCTTCATATGCACATATTTTAAATATTTACATAAGACGTTCCCTGAAAAGTTAGTAATCGAATTCATGCATAGCATGGTAGGTTTTTATAGAGCTTACTGCGCTAGATTGACGGAGGATACGAAAATGCTGTAGTGGAAGCATTCGGATCATTTTGACGTTCTTTGACGCACTGGGGTCTAGAGACATATACAAGACATGGGCCTCCAGTAATTTGCTTTCATCGATAACCAACAGAGGTAGCCGATATCCCATCTCTGCTTTTCGGCTCAATGGTCCAGCACCGTAACTACAGGAACGTCACTACAGTTACCTTTAGGGTGAAATCGAGCGCTTGGGGTTCTTTAGAAGCACGTTCTGTCACGGAAATATTTGGCACCACATATCATATGACAATAGTGAATGTCACCTTGCATGGTTGCTTTCTGAGCCCTAATATCCAAAATCGTTCCAAGACTATCTAATTAAGTCGTTTTACATACTCGAGAATCTCTGAAACATATATACTGCCGCAGCGTCAAAATATACCAACACACGTGTTTTTCTTTTTGACGTAACACTTTGAGACCGAAAAGTTATCTTCACTGTGAATGGCCACGCGCTCTTTAAGGAGTTTTATCTTAGCTTGCTTTGCTCCTAGAGTATCCACGACCGTCCTCAAAAGCATTCGGGACACGAGAAAAACTTTTACCAAATTATGCAGAATCAAAAGTATCTGCACTTGTAAGCGCTGACTATGATATTGTGGGAGAGACAAACAAACAGTGTTCTATTGATTTTAACAACTGCTAGAAGCTGCCAACTGTTAGTAGGCAAAAAGACTTGGGGGGGGGGGGCACTTTTCCGGATAGCTTGCGCTCTAACCCTTCGCCGTAATTCTACCTAAACTAGAAACAGGAAATTGAATTTCTTTGAGAGCTTTTCAACTCTAAGTAAAGACATGTGTTTTGTCACCTGACATACGTTTGACAATAATAAAATTGACCTCAAGTATAAGATAATAACCACACAAAGAAGCCTCCTTTAAAAATCACTATCACAGCTGATTTTTTTTTCTATGGGAGGAAACACATCGACCATCGAACTCTATTAGACCTCTCACAAGAAAATTTTACACAGTACGGGAAGGTTCAGATGGGTTGAAAACGCACTCTATTTAGTTTTGTCGTGTCATTTCAAACTTAGTCACACAATAAACCTTGTAGTTAACTAAGTGTGAAGTATTGGACTATTTATTGGAACGGTGCGTCTGAAGTTGGGTTGGTCGGCAGAGCATCAGCATTTTCAAGTTACAAAAGATAGACCTTTCATTCATTTAGAACTAGGTCAGCCTGGCAGATCTTGAGTACCAGAACTGTGCTCTGGGACCCTTGCGTCTTTGAATAGCGCCAAATACACCCTAAGTCCTAAATAGGTGAGCTGTGCTATTGAGTGGGTGCCAAAGCAGTTACCGATTTATGACAAAAGGTTGCGTGATATACTACTCTAACTCTTGAGCAATGTAAGAAAACTTGTGTCTACAATGAACTGTGCGATCAAGTAGACAAAGTGGCTTTATAGCACGAATCGTTCGATTCCGCAAGATCAATGTTTAGTTCTGGCACATTGAATATAACTAAACACTTTCAGTAGTTTTTGTTGGTGTAATTATTCTATATTATTATTATTATTGTCTAATTATGCGTGAGCCTGGTACTCGTGTAAGGCTCATCGAAAATCGCCCCATAGGTCGTGCACCTATTTTCAATGGTTTCGTTGATACTGCTTAGATTGTCACCATTAAGGACCCATGACAACACGACTCGTTATTGGACCCTACACATGACATCGTAAACTCGCGTCCATACAGTCTTTGCGAATAGAAACTCAAGTAATGTTGGCAAGCCAGTTTATAAAAGAGGTGGGTTTGTTGGCAGTGGGCAGGTTGTTTTTCTGAATGTGCTTTCCCAAGTGTCCTTCCCAAGAGTATAAGCAGTGACAGGCCCAGATGGTTAGCGTGTAATTAGGATTACCCTCAAGTGTAACGCTATCATGGGGATATATTCTTAAGTAAGGCGGAACGAAACAGGAGTCCAGAAATTATATTCTACTCCTGAATGACGTGGCATGAATCGAGGATACCAACCCTTGTTGCAAATCATCCGAGGTGAGGTGTACTTTTGCTGTCTTTTGCGCCCAAGTGAACCAAGCGGAGGTATGAAGCTCTGATAGGACCTCATGCTGTACGACAAGAATGCGTGCCTGACCATTTGCTATAACAGCTTCCTTTCACGATCCTCTCCATGAGGCCGATGTTTATTGCATGGTGTGCACTTAGGTTAACGGGGCTGATATTACCAGTCTCCGGAAGCACGGTGGCTGCAGGAAGCGT